>NW_026893653.1:0-733297 GCF_032452875.1 Bos javanicus | reverse complement strand
TCAAAGAGCTGAGCAGACACGAACCACGCAATCAGCAGGCAATAAGCATGAGCTCAGCAGTGACGAATCATGCTGCTCAACTGGCAATAATCACACGTGACCAGGCAGGAATCACGCAGCTCAGCTGGCAATGTCAAGCAGATGAGCCGACAGGAATCACGCAGCTCAGCTGGCAATTGTCATGCAGATGAGCCGGCAGGAATCACGCAGCTCAGCAGGCCCTGATCACGTGACTCTGCAGGCACTGATCACGTGGCTGATCAAGTCCAGATCACGTGACTGAGCATGCACTGATCACGTGGGCTATCATGCACTGATGACGTGACCGCGCATGCACTGATGACGTGGCTGATCGGGCACTGATCACATGGCTCATCATGCACTGATCACGTGTTTATCAGGCAATGATCAGTGACTGACAGGCGCTGATCATGGACTGTGCACGCACTGATCACGTGGCTATCATGCACTGATCACGTGACTGCGCATGCACTGATGACGCGGCTGTTCGGGCACTGATCACGCGGTTTATCAGGCAGTGATCAGTGACTGACAGGCGCTGATCAGGGGACTGTGCACGCACTGATCAGGTGGCTGATCAGGAACTGACCACCTGACCGCGCATGCAGTGATCACGTGGCTGGTCGCTCACTGATCACGTGTTTATCATACGGTGATCACGTGACTGAGAGGCGCTGATCACGTGACTGTGCCGCAGTGATCACGTGGCTGAGCAGGCACTGATATCGTGACTGAGCATGCACTGATCATGTGCCGGGAGCCGGGAGGCATTCCACTCTGGACAAAGGTCATGAGGAAGGAGGCTCGGCATACGCAAATGCGGGATCGAGCCTCAGGAGTCCACCCGGATATTCTCGAGCATCTCAAAAACCGGAGTCTGCCTACTGTATTGCTTTGTGCTCTCACCTCTGATTTCACTGGGGGCTGTCCCCCACCACCATCTCGCTCTCTCTGTCAAAGAGTTAACTTACAGCTCCAATTCATAAAGTTCCTTGTCATTCTTCCCTTTAACTTCCAGCTGAGTCTCCATCTGGAGCGCGGAACCCACCACGCTTACTAATTATGCCTGGGCTGCTAAGACCCACTCGAGAAGGTGTCTAGGGTGAGGCACCTTCGCTATTCGAGAGGGCGCCTGCGGCCTACGTAAGTGGTGCAAACTTCTTGTCTTGAAGTTTGATTGGTCTTCCGCGTAAACCAAGCTACTCAGTCTCTTTTCTCCACCGAATTTTCCCACTGAGCTCTCCTCATACTATTATTCTTGACATCTCTGATTAGCATATAAATAGTCGCCTAGGCCATCTCTCCTTCGAATACCCTGGATCAGTTGGGGCTGGTCCCCGGCAGGTGGCGACCGAACAGGGACCTCAGGAGGCAATACTCAAAGAGCTGAGCAGACACGAACCACGCAATCAGCAGGCACTAAGCATGGAGCTCAGCAGTGACGAATCATGCTGCTCAACTGGCAATAATCAAGCACGTGACCAGGCAGGAATCACGCAGCTCAGCTGGCAATTGTCAAGCAGATGAGCCGACAGGAATCACGCAGCTCAGCTGGCAATTGTCATGCAGATGAGCCGGCAGGAATCACGCAGCTCAGCAGGCCCTGATCACGTGACTCTGCAGGCACTGATCACGTGGCTGATCAAGTCCAGATCACGTGACTGAGCATGCACTGATCACGTGGCTATCATGCACTGATGACGTGACTGCGCATGCACTGATAACGTGGCTGATCGGGCACTGATCACATGGCTCATCATGCACTGATCACGTGTTTATCAGGCAATGACCAGTGACTGACAGGCGCTGATCATGGGACTGTGCACGCACTGATCACGTGGCTATCATGCACTGATCACGTGACTGCGCATGCACTGATGACGTGGCTGTTCCGGCACTGATCACGTGTTTATCAGGCAGTGATCAGTGACTGACAGGCGCTGATCAGGGGACTGTGCACGCACTGATCAGGTGGCTGATCAGGAACTGACCACCTGACCGCGCATGCAGTGATCACGTGGCTGGTCGCTCACTGATCACGTGTTTATCATACGGTGATCACGTGATCGAGAGGCGCTGATCACGTGATTGTGCCGTCAGTGATCACGTGGCTGAGCAGGCACTGATATCGTGACTGAGCATGCACTGATCATGTGCCGGGAGCCGGGGAGGCCTTCCACTCTGGACAAAGGTCATGAGGAAGGAGGCTCGGCATACGCAAATGCGGGATCGAGCCTCAGGAGTCCACCCGGATATTCTCGAGCATCTCCCCCCAAAAACCGGAGTCTGCCTACTGTATTGCTTTGTGCTCTCACCTCTGATTTCACTGGGGGCTGTCCCCCACCACCATCTCGCTCTCTCTGTCAAAGAGTTAACTTACAGCTCCAATTCATAAAGTTCCTTGTCATTCTTCCCTTTAACTTCCAGCTGAGTCTCCATCTGGAGCGCGGAACCCACCACGCTTACTAATTATGCCTGGGCTGCTAAGACCCACTCGAGAAGGTGTCTAGGGTGAGGCACCTTTCGCTATTCGAGAGGGCGCCTGCGGCCTACGTAAGTGGTGCAAACTTCTTGTCTTGAAGTTTGATTGGTCTTCCGCGTAAACCAAGCTACTCAGTCTCTTTTCTCCACCGAATTTTCCTACTGAGCTCTCCTCATACTATTATTCTTGACATCTCTGATTAGCATATAAATAGTCGCCTAGGCCATCTCTCCTTCGAATACCCTGGATCAGTTGGGGCTGGTCCCCGGCAGGTGGCGACCGAACAGGGACCTCAGGAGGCAATACTCAAAGAGCTGAGCAGACACGAACCACGCAATCAGCAGGCAATAAGCATGGAGCTCAGCAGTGACGAATCATGCTGCTCAATTGGCAATAATCAAGCACGTGACCAGGCAGGAATCACGCAGCTCAGCTGGCAATTGTCATGCAGATGAGCCGGCAGGAATCACGCAGCTCAGCAGGCCCTGATCACGTGACTCTGCAGGCACTGATCACGTGGCTGATCAAGTCCAGATCACGTGACTGAGCATGCACTGATCACGTGGCTATCATGCACTGATGACGTGACTGCGCATGCACTGATGACGTGGCCGATCGGGCACTGATCACATGGCTTATCATGCACTGATCACGTGTTTATCAGGCAATGATCAGTGACTGACAGGCGCTGATCATGGGACCGTGCACGCACTGATCACGTGGCTATCATGCACTGATCACGTGACTGCGCATGCACTGATGACGTGGCTGTTCGGGCACTGATCACGTGTTTATCAGGCAGTGATCAGTGACTGACAGGCGCTGATCAGGGGACTGTGCACGCACTGATCAGGTGGCTGATCAGGAACTGACCACCTGACCGCGCATGCAGTGATCACGTGGCTGGTCGCTCACTGATCACGTGTTTATCATACGGTGATCACGTGACTGAGAGGCGCTGATCACGTGACTGTGCCATCAGTGATCACGTGGCTGAGCAGGCACTGATATCGTGACTGAGCATGCACTGATCATGTGCCGGGAGCCGGGGAGGCATTCCACTCTGGACAAAGGTCATGAGGAAGGAGGCTCGGCATACGCAAATGCGGGATCGAGCCTCAGGAGTCCACCCGGATATTCTCGAGCATCTCCCCCCTAAAAAACCGGAGTCTGCCTACCGTATTGCTTTGTGCTCTCACCTCTGATTTCACTGGGGGCTGTCCCCTACCACCATCTCGCTCTCTCTGTCAAAGAGTTAACTTACAGCTCCAATTCATAAAGTTCCTTGTCATTCTTCCCTTTAACTTCCAGCTGAGTCTCCATCTGGAGCGCGGAACCCACCACGCTTACTAATTATGCCTGGGCTGCTAAGACCCACTCGAGAAGGTGTCTAGGGTGAGGCACCTTTCGCTATTCGAGAGGGCGCCTGCGGCCTACGTAAGTGGTGCAAACTTCTTGTCTTGAAGTTTGATTGGTCTTCCGCGTAAACCAAGCTACTCAGTCTCTTTTCTCCACCGAATTTTCCTACTGAGCTCTCCTCATACTATTATTCTTGACATCTCTGATTAGCATATAAATAGTCGCCTAGGCCATCTCTCCTTCGAATACCCTGGATCAGTTGGGGCTGGTCCCCTGCAGGTGGCGACCGAACAGGGACCTCAGGAGGCAATACTCAAAGAGCTGAGCAGACACGAACCACGCAATCAGCAGGCAATAAGCATGGAGCTCAGCAGTGACGAATCATGCTGCTCAACTGGCAATAATCAAGCACGTGACCAGGCAGGAATCACGCAGCTCAGCTGGCAATTGTCAAGCAGATGAGCCGACAGGAATCACGCAGCTCAGCTGGCAATTGTCATGCAGATGAGCCGGCAGGAATCACGCAGCTCAGCAGGCCCTGATCACGTGACTCTGCAGGCACTGATCACGTGGCTGATCAAGTCCAGATCACGTGACTGAGCATGCACTGATCACGTGGCTATCATGCACTGATGACGTGACTGCGCATGCACTGATGACGTGGCTGATCGGGCACTGATCACATGGCTCATCATGCACTGATCACGTGTTTATCAGGCAATGATCAGTGACTGACAGGCGCTGATCATGGGACTGTGCACGCACTGATCACGTGGCTATCATGCACTGATCACGTGACTGCGCATGCACTGATGACGTGGCTGTTCGGGCACTGATCACGTGTTTATCAGGCAGTGATCAGTGACTGACAGGCGCTGATCAGGGGACTGTGCACGTACTGATCAGGTGGCTGATCAGGAACTGACCACCTGACCGCGCATGCAGTGATCACGTGGCTGGTCGCTCACTGATCACGTGTTTATCATACGGTGATCACGTGACTGAGAGGCGCTGATCACGTGACTGTGCCGTCAGTGATCACGTGGCTGAGCAGGCACTGATATCGTGACTGAGCATGCACTGATCATGTGCCGGGTGCCGGGGAGGCCTTCCACTCTGGACAAAGGTCATGAGGAAGGAGGCTCGGCATACACAAATGCGGGATCTAGCCTCAGGAGTCCACCCGGATGTTCTCGAGCATCTCCCCCCCAAAAACCGGAGTCTGCCTACTGTATTGCTTTGTGCTCTCACCTCTGATTTCACTGGGGGCTGTCCCCCACCACCATCTCGCTCTCTCTGTCAAAGAGTTAACTTACAGCTCCAATTCATAAAGTTCCTTGTCATTCTTCCCTTTAACTTCCAGCTGAGTCTCCATCTGGAGCGCGGAACCCACCACGCTTACTAATTATGCCTGGGCTGCTAAGACCCACTCGAGAAGGTGTCTAGGGTGAGGCACCTTTCGCCATTCGAGAGGGCGCCTGCGGCCTACGTAAGTGGTGCAAACTTCTTGTCTTGAAGTTTGATTGGTCTTCCGCGTAAACCAAGCTACTCAGTCTCTTTTCTCCACCGAATTTTCCTACTGAGTTCTCCTCATACTATTATTCTTGACATCTCTGATTAGCATATAAATAGTCGCCTAGGCCATCTCTCCTTCGAATACCCTGGATCAGTTGGGGCTGGTCCCCGGCAGGTGGCGACCGAACAGGGACCTCAGGAGGCAATACTCAAAGAGCTGAGCAGACACGAACCACGCAATCAGCAGGCAATAAGCATGGAGCTCAGCAGTGACGAATCATGCTGCTCAACTGGCAATAATCAAGCACGTGACCAGGCAGGAATCACGCAGCTCAGCTGGCAATTGTCAAGCAGATGAGCCGGCAGGAATCACGCAGCTCAGCAGGCCCTGATCACGTGACTCTGCAGGCACTGATCACGTGGCTGATCAAGTCCAGATCACGTGACTGAGCATGCACTGATCACGTGGCTATCATGCACTGATGACGTGACTGCGCATGCACTGATGACGTGGCTGATCGGGCACTGATCACATGGCTCATCATGCACTGATCACGTGTTTATCAGGCAATGATCAGTGACTGACAGGCGCTGATCATGGGACTGTGCACGCACTGATCACGTGGCTATCATGCACTGATCACGTGACTGCGCATGCACTGATGACGTGGCTGTTCGGGCACTGATCACGTGTTTATCAGGCAGTGATCAGTGACTGACAGGCGCTGATCAGGGGACTGTGCACGCACTGATCAGGTGGCTGATCAGGAACTGACCACCTGACCGCGCATGCAGTGATCACGTGGCTGGTCGTTCACTGATCACGTGTTTATCATACGGTGATCACGTGACTGAGAGGCGCTGATCACGTGACTGTGCCGTCAGTGATCACGTGGCTGAGCAGGCACTGATATCGTGACTGAGCATGCACTGATCATGTGCCGGGAGCCGGGGAGGCATTCCACTCTGGACAAAGGTCATGAGGAAGGAGGCTCGGCATACGCAAATGCGGGATCGAGCCTCAGGAGTCCACCCGGATATTCTCGAGCATCTCCCCCAAAAACCGGAGTCTGCCTACTGTATTGCTTTGTGCTCTCACCTCTGATTTCACTGGGGGCTGTCCCCCACCACCATCTCGCTCTCTCTGTCAAAGAGTTAACTTACAGCTCCAATTCATAAAGTTCCTTGTCATTCTTCCCTTTAACTTCCAGCTGAGTCTCCATCTGGAGCGCGGAACCCACCACGCTTACTAATTATGCCTGGGCTGCTAAGACCCACTCGAGAAGGTGTCTAGGGTGAGGCACCTTTCGCTATTCGAGAGGGCGCCTGCGGCCTACGTAAGTGGTGCAAACTTCTTGTCTTGAAGTTTGATTGGTCTTCCGCGTAAACCAAGCTACTCAGTCTCTTTTCTCCACCGAATTTTCCTACTGAGCTCTCCTCATACTATTATTCTTGACATCTCTGATTAGCATATAAATAGTCGCCTAGGCCATCTCTCCTTCGAATACCCTGGATCAGTTGGGGCTGGTCCCCGGCAGGTGGCGACCGAACAGGGACCTCAGGAGGCAATACTCAAAGAGCTGAGCAGACACGAACCACGCAATCAGCAGGCAATAAGCATGGAGCTCAGCAGTGACGAATCATGCTGCTCAACTGGCAATAATCAAGCACGTGACCAGGCAGGAATCACGCAGCTCAGCTGGCAATTGTCAAGCAGATGAGCCGACAGGAATCACGCAGCTCAGCTGGCAATTGTCATGCAGATGAGCCGGCAGGAATCACGCAGCTCAGCAGGCCCTGATCACGTGACTCTGCAGGCACTGATCACGTGGCTGATCAAGTCCAGATCACGTGACTGAGCATGCACTGATCACGTGGCTATCATGCACTGATGACGTGACTGCGCATGCACTGATGACGTGGCTGATCGGGCACTGATCACATGGCTCATCATGCACTGATCACGTGTTTATCAGGCAATGATCAGTGACTGACAGGCGCTGATCATGGGACTGTGCACGCACTGATCACGTGGCTATCATGCACTGATCACGTGACTGCGCATGCACTGATGACGTGGCTGTTCGGGCACTGATCACGGGTTTATCAGACAGTGATCAGGGGACTGTGCCCGCACTGATCAGGTGGCTGATCAGGAACTGACCACCTGACCGCGCATGCAGTGATCACGTGGCTGGTCGTTCACTGATCACGTGTTTATCATACGGTGATCACGTGACTGAGAGGCGCTGATCACGTGACTGTGCCGTCAGTGATCACGTGGCTGAGCAGGCACTGATATCGTGACTGAGCATGCACTGATCATGTGCCGGGAGCCGGGGAGGCATTCCACTCTGGACAAAGGTCATGAGGAAGGAGGCTCGGCATACGCAAATGCGGGATCGAGCCTCAGGAGTCCACCCGGATATTCTCGAGCATCTCCCCCAAAAAACCGGAGTCTGCCTACTGTATTGCTTTGTGCTCTCACCTCTGATTTCACTGGGGGCTGTCCCCCACCACCATCTCGCTCTCTCTGTCAAAGAGTTAACTTACAGCTCCAATTCATAAAGTTCCTTGTCATTCTTCCCTTTAACTTCCAGCTGAGTCTCCATCTGGAGCGCGGAACCCACCACGCTTACTAATTATGCCTGGGCTGCTAAGACCCACTCGAGAAGGTGTCTAGGGTGAGGCACCTTTCGCTATTCGAGAGGGCGCCTGCGGCCTACGTAAGTGGTGCAAACTTCTTGTCTTGAAGTTTGATTGGTCTTCCGCGTAAACCAAGCTACTCAGTCTCTTTTCTCCACCGAATTTTCCTACTGAGCTCTCCTCATACTATTATTCTTGACATCTCTGATTAGCATATAAATAGTCGCCTAGGCCATCTCTCCTTCGAATACCCTGGATCAGTTGGGGCTGGTCCCCGGCAGGTGGCGACCGAACAGGGACCTCAGGAGGCAATACTCAAAGAGCTGAGCAGACACGAACCACGCAATCAGCAGGCAATAAGCATGGAGCTCAGCAGTGACGAATCATGCTGCTCAACTGGCAATAATCAAGCACGTGACCAGGCAGGAATCACGCAGCTCAGCTGGCAATTGTCAAGCAGATGAGCCGACAGGAATCACGCAGCTCAGCTGGCAATTGTCATGCAGATGAGCCGGCAGGAATCACGCAGCTCAGCAGGCCCTGATCACGTGACTCTGCAGGCACTGATCACGTGGCTGATCAAGTCCAGATCACGTGACTGAGCATGCACTGATCACGTGGCTATCATGCACTGATGACGTGACTGCGCATGCACTGATGACGTGGCTGATCGGGCACTGATCACATGGCTCATCATGCACTGATCACGTGTTTATCAGGCAATGATCAGTGACTGACAGGCGCTGATCATGGGACTGTGCACGCACTGATCACGTGGCTATCATGCACTGATCACGTGACTGCGCATGCACTGATGACGTGGCTGTTCGGGCACTGATCACGTGTTTATCAGGCAGTGATCAGTGACTGACAGGCGCTGATCAGGGGACTGTGCACGCACTGATCAGGTGGCTGATCAGGAACTGACCACCTGACCGCGCATGCAGTGATCACGTGGCTGGTCGTTCACTGATCACGTGTTTATCATACGGTGATCACGTGACTGAGAGGCGCTGATCACGTGACTGTGCCGTCAGTGATCACGTGGCTGAGCAGGCACTGATATCGTGACTGAGCATGCACTGATCATGTGCCGGGAGCCGGGGAGGCATTCCACTCTGGACAAAGGTCATGAGGAAGGAGGCTCGGCATACGCAAATGCGGGATCGAGCCTCAGGAGTCCACCCGGATATTCTCGAGCATCTCCCCCAAAAAAACCGGAGTCTGCCTACTGTATTGCTTTGTGCTCTCACCTCTGATTTCACTGGGGGCTGTCCCCCACCACCATCTCGCTCTCTCTGTCAAAGAGTTAACTTACAGCTCCAATTCATAAAGTTCCTTGTCATTCTTCCCTTTAACTTCCAGCTGAGTCTCCATCTGGAGCGCGGAACCCACCACGCTTACTAATTATGCCTGGGCTGCTAAGACCCACTCGAGAAGGTGTCTAGGGTGAGGCACCTTTCGCTATTCGAGAGGGCGCCTGCGGCCTACGTAAGTGGTGCAAACTTCTTGTCTTGAAGTTTGATTGGTCTTCCGCGTAAACCAAGCTACTCAGTCTCTTTTCTCCACCGAATTTTCCTACTGAGCTCTCCTCATACTATTATTCTTGACATCTCTGATTAGCATATAAATAGTCGCCTAGGCCATCTCTCCTTCGAATACCCTGGATCAGTTGGGGCTGGTCCCCGGCAGGTGGCGACCGAACAGGGACCTCAGGAGGCAATACTCAAAGAGCTGAGCAGACACGAACCACGCAATCAGCAGGCAATAAGCATGGAGCTCAGCAGTGACGAATCATGCTGCTCAACTGGCAATAATCAAGCACGTGACCAGGGAGGAATCACGCAGCTCAGCAGGCCCTGATCACGTGACTCTGCAGGCACTGATCACGTGGCTGATCAAGTCCAGATCACGTGACTGAGCATGCACTGATCACGTGGCTATCATGCACTGATGACGTGACTGCGCATGCACTGATGACGTGGCTGATCGGGCACTGATCACATGGCTCATCATGCACTGATCACGTGTTTATCAGGCAATGATCAGTGACTGACAGGCGCTGATCATGGGACTGTGCACGCACTGATCACGTGGCTATCATGCACTGATCACGTGACTGCGCAGGCACTGATGACGTGGCTGTTCGGGCACTGATCACGGGTTTATCAGACAGTGATCAGGGGACTGTGCCCGCACTGATCAGGTGGCTGATCAGGAACTGACCACCTGACCGCGCATGCAGTGATCACCTGGCTGGTCGTTCACTGATCACGTGTTTATCATACGGTGATCACGTGACTGAGAGGCGCTGATCACGTGACTGTGCCGTCAGTGATCACGTGGCTGAGCAGGCACTGATATCGTGACTGAGCATGCACTGATCATGTGCCGGGAGCCGGGGAGGCATTCCACTCTGGACAAAGGTCATGAGGAAGGAGGCTCGGCATACGCAAATGCGGGATCGAGCCTCAGGAGTCCACCCGGGTATTCTCGAGCATCTCCCCCCAAAAAAACCGGAGTCTGCCTACTGTATTGCTTTGTGCTCTCACCTCTGATTTCACTGGGGGCTGTCCCCCACCACCATCTCGCTCTCTCTGTCAAAGAGTTAACTTACAGCTCCAATTCATAAAGTTCCTTGTCATTCTTCCCTTTAACTTCCAGCTGAGTCTCCATCTGGAGCGCGGAACCCACCACGCTTACTAATTATGCCTGGGCTGCTAAGACCCACTCGAGAAGGTGTCTAGGGTGAGGCACCTTTCGCTATTCGAGAGGGCGCCTGCGGCCTACGTAAGTGGTGCAAACTTCTTGTCTTGAAGTTTGATTGGTCTTCCGCGTAAACCAAGCTACTCAGTCTCTTTTCTCCACCGAATTTTCCTACTGAGCTCTCCTCATACTATTATTCTTGACATCTCTGATTAGCATATAAATAGTCGCCTAGGCCATCTCTCCTTCGAATACCCTGGATCAGTTGGGGCTGGTCCCCGGCAGGTGGCGACCGAACAGGGACCTCAGGAGGCAATACTCAAAGAGCTGAGCAGACACGAACCACGCAATCAGCAGGCAATAAGCATGGAGCTCAGCAGTGACGAATCATGCTGCTCAACTGGCAATAATCAAGCACGTGACCAGGCAGGAATCACGCAGCTCAGCTGGCAATTGTCAAGCAGATGAGCCGACAGGAATCACGCAGCTCAGCTGGCAATTGTCATGCAGATGAGCCGGCAGGAATCACGCAGCTCAGCAGGCCCTGATCACGTGACTCTGCAGGCACTGATCACGTGGCTGATCAAGTCCAGATCACGTGACTGAGCATGCACTGATCACGTGGCTATCATGCACTGATGACGTGACTGCGCATGCACTGATGACGTGGCTGATCGGGCACTGATCACATGGCTCATCATGCACTGATCACGTGTTTATCAGGCAATGATCAGTGACTGACAGGCGCTGATCATGGGACTGTGCACGCACTGATCACGTGGCTATCATGCACTGATCACGTGACTGCGCATGCACTGATGACGTGGCTGTTCGGGCACTGATCACGTGTTTATCAGGCAGTGATCAGTGACTGACAGGCGCTGATCAGGGGACTGTGCACGCACTGATCAGGTGGCTGATCAGGAACTGACCACCTGACCGCGCATGCAGTGATCACGTGGCTGGTCGTTCACTGATCACGTGTTTATCATACGGTGATCACGTGACTGAGAGGCGCTGATCACGTGACTGTGCCGTCAGTGATCACGTGGCTGAGCAGGCACTGATATCGTGACTGAGCATGCACTGATCATGTGCCGGGAGCCGGGGAGGCATTCCACTCTGGACAAAGGTCATGAGGAAGGAGGCTCGGCATACGCAAATGCGGGATCGAGCCTCAGGAGTCCACCCGGATATTCTCGAGCATCTCCCCCCAAAAAAACCGGAGTCTGCCTACTGTATTGCTTTGTGCTCTCACCTCTGATTTCACTGGGGGCTGTCCCCCACCACCATCTCGCTCTCTCTGTCAAAGAGTTAACTTACAGCTCCAATTCATAAAGTTCCTTGTCATTCTTCCCTTTAACTTCCAGCTGAGTCTCCATCTGGAGCGCGGAACCCACCACGCTTACTAATTATGCCTGGGCTGCTAAGACCCACTCGAGAAGGTGTCTAGGGTGAGGCACCTTTCGCTATTCGAGAGGGCGCCTGCGGCCTACGTAAGTGGTGCAAACTTCTTGTCTTGAAGTTTGATTGGTCTTCCGCGTAAACCAAGCTACTCAGTCTCTTTTCTCCACCGAATTTTCCTACTGAGCTCTCCTCATACTATTATTCTTGACATCTCTGATTAGCATATAAATAGTCGCCTAGGCCATCTCTCCTTCGAATACCCTGGATCAGTTGGGGCTGGTCCCCGGCAGGTGGCGACCGAACAGGGACCTCAGGAGGCAATACTCAAAGAGCTGAGCAGACACGAACCACGCAATCAGCAGGCAATAAGCATGGAGCTCAGCAGTGACGAATCATGCTGCTCAACTGGCAATAATCAAGCACGTGACCAGGCAGGAATCACGCAGCTCAGCTGGCAATTGTCAAGCAGATGAGCCCAGCAGGAATCACGCAGCTCAGCAGGCCCTGATCACGTGACTCTGCAGGCACTGATCACGTGGCTGATCAAGTCCAGATCACGTGACTGAGCATGCACTGATCACGTGGCTATCATGCACTGATGACGTGACTGCGCATGCACTGATGACGTGGCTGATCGGGCACTGATCACATGGCTCATCATGCACTGATCACGTGTTTATCAGGCAATGATCAGTGACTGACAGGCGCTGATCATGGGACTGTGCACGCACTGATCACGTGGCTATCATGCACTGATCACGTGACTGCGCATGCACTGATGACGTGGCTGTTCGGGCACTGATCACGTGTTTATCAGGCAGTGATCAGTGACTGACAGGCGCTGATCAGGGGACTGTGCACGCACTGATCAGGTGGCTGATCAGGAACTGACCACCTGACCGCGCATGCAGTGATCACGTGGCTGGTCGTTCACTGATCACGTGTTTATCATACGGTGATCACGTGACTGAGAGGCGCTGATCACGTGACTGTGCCGTCAGTGATCACGTGGCTGAGCAGGCACTGATATCGTGACTGAGCATGCACTGATCATGTGCCGGGAGCCGGGGAGGCATTCCACTCTGGACAAAGGTCATGAGGAAGGAGGCTCGGCATACGCAAATGCGGGATCGAGCCTCAGGAGTCCACCCGGATATTCTCGAGCATCTCCCCCCAAAAAAACCGGAGTCTGCCTACTGTATTGCTTTGTGCTCTCACCTCTGATTTCACTGGGGGCTGTCCCCCACCACCATCTCGCTCTCTCTGTCAAAGAGTTAACTTACAGCTCCAATTCATAAAGTTCCTTGTCATTCTTCCCTTTAACTTCCAGCTGAGTCTCCATCTGGAGCGCGGAACCCACCACGCTTACTAATTATGCCTGGGCTGCTAAGACCCACTCGAGAAGGTGTCTAGGGTGAGGCACCTTTCGCTATTCGAGAGGGCGCCTGCGGCCTACGTAAGTGGTGCAAACTTCTTGTCTTGAAGTTTGATTGGTCTTCCGCGTAAACCAAGCTACTCAGTCTCTTTTCTCCACCGAATTTTCCTACTGAGCTCTCCTCATACTATTATTCTTGACATCTCTGATTAGCATATAAATAGTCGCCTAGGCCATCTCTCCTTCGAATACCCTGGATCAGTTGGGGCTGGTCCCCGGCAGGTGGCGACCGAACAGGGACCTCAGGAGGCAATACTCAAAGAGCTGAGCAGACACGAACCACGCAATCAGCAGGCAATAAGCATGGAGCTCAGCAGTGACGAATCATGCTGCTCAACTGGCAATAATCAAGCACGTGACCAGGCAGGAATCACGCAGCTCAGCTGGCAATTGTCAAGCAGATGAGCCGACAGGAATCACGCAGCTCAGCTGGCAATTGTCATGCAGATGAGCCGGCAGGAATCACGCAGCTCAGCAGGCCCTGATCACGTGACTCTGCAGGCACTGATCACGTGGCTGATCAAGTCCAGATCACGTGACTGAGCATGCACTGATCACGTGGCTATCATGCACTGATGACGTGACTGCGCATGCACTGATGACGTGGCTGATCGGGCACTGATCACATGGCTCATCATGCACTGATCACGTGTTTATCAGGCAATGATCAGTGACTGACAGGCGCTGATCATGGGACTGTGCACGCACTGATCACGTGGCTATCATGCACTGATCACGTGACTGCGCATGCACTGATGACGTGGCTGTTCGGGCACTGATCACGTGTTTATCAGGCAGTGATCAGTGACTGACAGGCGCTGATCAGGGGACTGTGCACGCACTGATCAGGTGGCTGATCAGGAACTGACCACCTGACCGCGCATGCAGTGATCACGTGGCTGGTCGTTCACTGATCACGTGTTTATCATACGGTGATCACGTGACTGAGAGGCGCTGATCACGTGACTGTGCCGTCAGTGATCACGTGGCTGAGCAGGCACTGATATCGTGACTGAGCATGCACTGATCATGTGCCGGGAGCCGGGGAGGCATTCCACTCTGGACAAAGGTCATGAGGAAGGAGGCTCGGCATACGCAAATGCGGGATCGAGCCTCAGGAGTCCACCCGGATATTCTCGAGCATCTCCCCCCAAAAAACCGGAGTCTGCCTACTGTATTGCTTTGTGCTCTCACCTCTGATTTCACTGGGGGCTGTCCCCCACCACCATCTCGCTCTCTCTGTCAAAGAGTTAACTTACAGCTCCAATTCATAAAGTTCCTTGTCATTCTTCCCTTTAACTTCCAGCTGAGTCTCCATCTGGAGCGCGGAACCCACCACGCTTACTAATTATGCCTGGGCTGCTAAGACCCACTCGAGAAGGTGTCTAGGGTGAGGCACCTTTCGCTATTCGAGAGGGCGCCTGCGGCCTACGTAAGTGGTGCAAACTTCTTGTCTTGAAGTTTGATTGGTCTTCCGCGTAAACCAAGCTACTCAGTCTCTTTTCTCCACCGAATTTTCCTACTGAGCTCTCCTCATACTATTATTCTTGACATCTCTGATTAGCATATAAATAGTCGCCTAGGCCATCTCTCCTTCGAATACCCTGGATCAGTTGGGGCTGGTCCCCGGCAGGTGGCGACCGAACAGGGACCTCAGGAGGCAATACTCAAAGAGCTGAGCAGACACGAACCACGCAATCAGCAGGCAATAAGCATGGAGCTCAGCAGTGACGAATCATGCTGCTCAACTGGCAATAATCAAGCACGTGACCAGGCAGGAATCACGCAGCTCAGCTGGCAATTGTCAAGCAGATGAGCCGGCAGGAATCACGCAGCTCAGCAGGCCCTGATCACGTGACTCTGCAGGCACTGATCACGTGGCTGATCAAGTCCAGATCACGTGACTGAGCATGCACTGATCACGTGGCTATCATGCACTGATGACGTGACTGCGCATGCACTGATGACGTGGCTGATCGGGCACTGATCACATGGCTCATCATGCACTGATCACGTGTTTATCAGGCAATGATCAGTGACTGACAGGCGCTGATCATGGGACTGTGCACGCACTGATCACGTGGCTATCATGCACTGATCACGTGACTGCGCATGCACTGATGACGTGGCTGTTCGGGCACTGATCACGTGTTTATCAGGCAGTGATCAGTGACTGACAGGCGCTGATCAGGGGACTGTGCACGCACTGATCAGGTGGCTGATCAGGAACTGACCACCTGACCGCGCATGCAGTGATCACGTGGCTGGTCGTTCACTGATCACGTGTTTATCATACGGTGATCACGTGACTGAGAGGCGCTGATCACGTGACTGTGCCGTCAGTGATCACGTGGCTGAGCAGGCACTGATATCGTGACTGAGCATGCACTGATCATGTGCCGGGAGCCGGGGAGGCATTCCACTCTGGACAAAGGTCATGAGGAAGGAGGCTCGGCATACGCAAATGCGGGATCGAGCCTCAGGAGTCCACCCGGATATTCTCGAGCATCTCCCCCCAAAAAAACCGGAGTCTGCCTACTGTATTGCTTTGTGCTCTCACCTCTGATTTCACTGGGGGCTGTCCCCCACCACCATCTCGCTCTCTCTGTCAAAGAGTTAACTTACAGCTCCAATTCATAAAGTTCCTTGTCATTCTTCCCTTTAACTTCCAGCTGAGTCTCCATCTGGAGCGCGGAACCCACCACGCTTACTAATTATGCCTGGGCTGCTAAGACCCACTCGAGAAGGTGTCTAGGGTGAGGCACCTTTCGCTATTCGAGAGGGCGCCTGCGGCCTACGTAAGTGGTGCAAACTTCTTGTCTTGAAGTTTGATTGGTCTTCCGCGTAAACCAAGCTACTCAGTCTCTTTTCTCCACCGAATTTTCCTACTGAGCTCTCCTCATACTATTATTCTTGACATCTCTGATTAGCATATAAATAGTCGCCTAGGCCATCTCTCCTTCGAATACCCTGGATCAGTTGGGGCTGGTCCCCGGCAGGTGGCGACCGAACAGGGACCTCAGGAGGCAATACTCAAAGAGCTGAGCAGACACGAACCACGCAATCAGCAGGCAATAAGCATGGAGCTCAGCAGTGACGAATCATGCTGCTCAACTGGCAATAATCAAGCACGTGACCAGGCAGGAATCACGCAGCTCAGCTGGCAATTGTCAAGCAGATGAGCCGACAGGAATCACGCAGCTCAGCTGGCAATTGTCATGCAGATGAGCCGGCAGGAATCACGCAGCTCAGCAGGCCCTGATCACGTGACTCTGCAGGCACTGATCACGTGGCTGATCAAGTCCAGATCACGTGACTGAGCATGCACTGATCACGTGGCTATCATGCACTGATGACGTGACTGCGCATGCACTGATGACGTGGCTGATCGGGCACTGATCACATGGCTCATCATGCACTGATCACGTGTTTATCAGGCAATGATCAGTGACTGACAGGCGCTGATCATGGGACTGTGCACGCACTGATCACGTGGCTATCATGCACTGATCACGTGACTGCGCATGCACTGATGACGTGGCTGTTCGGGCACTGATCACGTGTTTATCAGGCAGTGATCAGGGACTGTGCACGCACTGATCAGGTGGCTGATCAGGAACTGACCACCTGACCGCGCATGCAGTGATCACGTGGCTGGTCGTTCACTGATCACGTGTTTATCATACGGTGATCACGTGACTGAGAGGCGCTGATCACGTGACTGTGCCGTCAGTGATCACGTGGCTGAGCAGGCACTGATATCGTGACTGAGCATGCACTGATCATGTGCCGGGAGCCGGGGAGGCATTCCACTCTGGACAAAGGTCATGAGGAAGGAGGCTCGGCATACGCAAATGCGGGATCGAGCCTCAGGAGTCCACCCGGATATTCTCGAGCATCTCCCCCCAAAAACCGGAGTCTGCCTACTGTATTGCTTTGTGCTCTCACCTCTGATTTCACTGGGGGCTGTCCCCCACCACCATCTCGCTCTCTCTGTCAAAGAGTTAACTTACAGCTCCAATTCATAAAGTTCCTTGTCATTCTTCCCTTTAACTTCCAGCTGAGTCTCCATCTGGAGCGCGGAACCCACCACGCTTACTAATTATGCCTGGGCTGCTAAGACCCACTCGAGAAGGTGTCTAGGGTGAGGCACCTTTCGCTATTCGAGAGGGCGCCTGCGGCCTACGTAAGTGGTGCAAACTTCTTGTCTTGAAGTTTGATTGGTCTTCCGCGTAAACCAAGCTACTCAGTCTCTTTTCTCCACCGAATTTTCCTACTGAGCTCTCCTCATACTATTATTCTTGACATCTCTGATTAGCATATAAATAGTCGCCTAGGCCATCTCTCCTTCGAATACCCTGGATCAGTTGGGGCTGGTCCCCGGCAGGTGGCGACCGAACAGGGACCTCAGGAGGCAATACTCAAAGAGCTGAGCAGACACGAACCACGCAATCAGCAGGCAATAAGCATGGAGCTCAGCAGTGACGAATCATGCTGCTCAACTGGCAATAATCAAGCACGTGACCAGGCAGGAATCACGCAGCTCAGCTGGCAATTGTCAAGCAGATGAGCCGGCAGGAATCACGCAGCTCAGCAGGCCCTGATCACGTGACTCTGCAGGCACTGATCACGTGGCTGATCAAGTCCAGATCACGTGACTGAGCATGCACTGATCACGTGGCTATCATGCACTGATGACGTGACTGCGCATGCACTGATGACGTGGCTGATCGGGCACTGATCACATGGCTCATCATGCACTGATCACGTGTTTATCAGGCAATGATCAGTGACTGACAGGCGCTGATCATGGGACTGTGCACGCACTGATCACGTGGCTATCATGCACTGATCACGTGACTGCGCATGCACTGATGACGTGGCTGTTCGGGCACTGATCACGTGTTTATCAGGCAGTGATCAGTGACTGACAGGCGCTGATCAGGGGACTGTGCACGCACTGATCAGGTGGCTGATCAGGAACTGACCACCTGACCGCGCATGCAGTGATCACGTGGCTGGTCGTTCACTGATCACGTGTTTATCATACGGTGATCACGTGACTGAGAGGCGCTGATCACGTGACTGTGCCGTCAGTGATCACGTGGCTGAGCAGGCACTGATATCGTGACTGAGCATGCACTGATCATGTGCCGGGAGCCGGGGAGGCATTCCACTCTGGACAAAGGTCATGAGGAAGGAGGCTCGGCATACGCAAATGCGGGATCGAGCCTCAGGAGTCCACCCGGATATTCTCGAGCATCTCCCCCCAAAAAAACCGGAGTCTGCCTACTGTATTGCTTTGTGCTCTCACCTCTGATTTCACTGGGGGCTGTCCCCCACCACCATCTCGCTCTCTCTGTCAAAGAGTTAACTTACAGCTCCAATTCATAAAGTTCCTTGTCATTCTTCCCTTTAACTTCCAGCTGAGTCTCCATCTGGAGCGCGGAACCCACCACGCTTACTAATTATGCCTGGGCTGCTAAGACCCACTCGAGAAGGTGTCTAGGGTGAGGCACCTTTCGCTATTCGAGAGGGCGCCTGCGGCCTACGTAAGTGGTGCAAACTTCTTGTCTTGAAGTTTGATTGGTCTTCCGCGTAAACCAAGCTACTCAGTCTCTTTTCTCCACCGAATTTTCCTACTGAGCTCTCCTCATACTATTATTCTTGACATCTCTGATTAGCATATAAATAGTCGCCTAGGCCATCTCTCCTTCGAATACCCTGGATCAGTTGGGGCTGGTCCCCGGCAGGTGGCGACCGAACAGGGACCTCAGGAGGCAATACTCAAAGAGCTGAGCAGACACGAACCACGCAATCAGCAGGCAATAAGCATGGAGCTCAGCAGTGACGAATCATGCTGCTCAACTGGCAATAATCAAGCACGTGACCAGGCAGGAATCACGCAGCTCAGCTGGCAATTGTCAAGCAGATGAGCCGACAGGAATCACGCAGCTCAGCTGGCAATTGTCATGCAGATGAGCCGGCAGGAATCACGCAGCTCAGCAGGCCCTGATCACGTGACTCTGCAGGCACTGATCACGTGGCTGATCAAGTCCAGATCACGTGACTGAGCATGCACTGATCACGTGGCTATCATGCACTGATGACGTGACTGCGCATGCACTGATGACGTGGCTGATCGGGCACTGATCACATGGCTCATCATGCACTGATCACGTGTTTATCAGGCAATGATCAGTGACTGACAGGCGCTGATCATGGGACTGTGCACGCACTGATCACGTGGCTATCATGCACTGATCACGTGACTGCGCATGCACTGATGACGTGGCTGTTCGGGCACTGATCACGTGTTTATCAGGCAGTGATCAGGCGGATGTGCACGCACTGATCAGGTGGCTGATCAGGAACTGACCACCTGACCGCGCATGCAGTGATCACGTGGCTGGTCGTTCACTGATCACGTGTTTATCATACGGTGATCACGTGACTGAGAGGCGCTGATCACGTGACTGTGCCGTCAGTGATCACGTGGCTGAGCAGGCACTGATATCGTGACTGAGCATGCACTGATCATGTGCCGGGAGCCGGGGAGGCATTCCACTCTGGACAAAGGTCATGAGGAAGGAGGCTCGGCATACGCAAATGCGGGATCGAGCCTCAGGAGTCCACCCGGATATTCTCGAGCATCTCCCCCCAAAAAAACCGGAGTCTGCCTACTGTATTGCTTTGTGCTCTCACCTCTGATTTCACTGGGGGCTGTCCCCCACCACCATCTCGCTCTCTCTGTCAAAGAGTTAACTTACAGCTCCAATTCATAAAGTTCCTTGTCATTCTTCCCTTTAACTTCCAGCTGAGTCTCCATCTGGAGCGCGGAACCCACCACGCTTACTAATTATGCCTGGGCTGCTAAGACCCACTCGAGAAGGTGTCTAGGGTGAGGCACCTTTCGCTATTCGAGAGGGCGCCTGCGGCCTACGTAAGTGGTGCAAACTTCTTGTCTTGAAGTTTGATTGGTCTTCCGCGTAAACCAAGCTACTCAGTCTCTTTTCTCCACCGAATTTTCCTACTGAGCTCTCCTCATACTATTATTCTTGACATCTCTGATTAGCATATAAATAGTCGCCTAGGCCATCTCTCCTTCGAATACCCTGGATCAGTTGGGGCTGGTCCCCGGCAGGTGGCGACCGAACAGGGACCTCAGGAGGCAATACTCAAAGAGCTGAGCAGACACGAACCACGCAATCAGCAGGCAATAAGCATGGAGCTCAGCAGTGACGAATCATGCTGCTCAACTGGCAATAATCAAGCACGTGACCAGGCAGGAATCACGCAGCTCAGCTGGCAATTGTCAAGCAGATGAGCCGACAGGAATCACGCAGCTCAGATGGCAATTGTCATGCAGATGAGCCGGCAGGAATCACGCAGCTCAGCAGGCCCTGATCACGTGACTCTGCAGGCACTGATCACGTGGCTGATCAAGTCCAGATCACGTGACTGAGCATGCACTGATCACGTGGCTATCATGCACTGATGACGTGACTGCGCATGCACTGATGACGTGGCTGATCGGGCACTGATCACATGGCTCATCATGCACTGATCACGTGTTTATCAGGCAATGATCAGTGACTGACAGGCGCTGATCATGGGACTGTGCACGCACTGATCACGTGGCTATCATGCACTGATCACGTGACTGCGCATGCACTGATGACGTGGCTGTTCGGGCACTGATCACGTGTTTATCAGGCAGTGATCAGTGACTGACAGGCGCTGATCAGGGGACTGTGCACGCACTGATCAGGTGGCTGATCAGGAACTGACCACCTGACCGCGCATGCAGTGATCACGTGGCTGGTCGTTCACTGATCACGTGTTTATCATACGGTGATCACGTGACTGAGAGGCGCTGATCACGTGACTGTGCCGTCAGTGATCACGTGGCTGAGCAGGCACTGATATCGTGACTGAGCATGCACTGATCATGTGCCGGGAGCCGGGGAGGCATTCCACTCTGGACAAAGGTCATGAGGAAGGAGGCTCGGCATACGCAAATGCGGGATCGAGCCTCAGGAGTCCACCCGGATATTCTCGAGCATCTCCCCCCAAAAAAACCGGAGTCTGCCTACTGTATTGCTTTGTGCTCTCACCTCTGATTTCACTGGGGGCTGTCCCCCACCACCATCTCGCTCTCTCTGTCAAAGAGTTAACTTACAGCTCCAATTCATAAAGTTCCTTGTCATTCTTCCCTTTAACTTCCAGCTGAGTCTCCATCTGGAGCGCGGAACCCACCACGCTTACTAATTATGCCTGGGCTGCTAAGACCCACTCGAGAAGGTGTCTAGGGTGAGGCACCTTTCGCTATTCGAGAGGGCGCCTGCGGCCTACGTAAGTGGTGCAAACTTCTTGTCTTGAAGTTTGATTGGTCTTCCGCGTAAACCAAGCTACTCAGTCTCTTTTCTCCACCGAATTTTCCTACTGAGCTCTCCTCATACTATTATTCTTGACATCTCTGATTAGCATATAAATAGTCGCCTAGGCCATCTCTCCTTCGAATACCCTGGATCAGTTGGGGCTGGTCCCCGGCAGGTGGCGACCGAACAGGGACCTCAGGAGGCAATACTCAAAGAGCTGAGCAGACACGAACCACGCAATCAGCAGGCAATAAGCATGGAGCTCAGCAGTGACGAATCATGCTGCTCAACTGGCAATAATCAAGCACGTGACCAGGCAGGAATCACGCAGCTCAGCTGGCAATTGTCAAGCAGATGAGCCGACAGGAATCACGCAGCTCAGATGGCAATTGTCATGCAGATGAGCCGGCAGGAATCACGCAGCTCAGCAGGCCCTGATCACGTGACTCTGCAGGCACTGATCACGTGGCTGATCAAGTCCAGATCACGTGACTGAGCATGCACTGATCACGTGGCTATCATGCACTGATGACGTGACTGCGCATGCACTGATGACGTGGCTGATCGGGCACTGATCACATGGCTCATCATGCACTGATCACGTGTTTATCAGGCAATGATCAGTGACTGACAGGCGCTGATCATGGGACTGTGCACGCACTGATCAGGTGGCTATCATGCACTGATCACGTGACTGCGCATGCACTGATGACGTGGCTGTTCGGGCACTGATCACGGGTTTATCAGACAGTGATCAGGGGACTGTGCCCGCACTGATCAGGTGGCTGATCAGGAACTGACCACCTGACCGCGCATGCAGTGATCACCTGGCTGGTCGTTCACTGATCACGTGTTTATCATACGGTGATCACGTGACTGAGAGGCGCTGATCACGTGACTGTGCCGTCAGTGATCACGTGGCTGAGCAGGCACTGATATCGTGACTGAGCATGCACTGATCATGTGCCGGGAGCCGGGGAGGCATTCCACTCTGGACAAAGGTCATGAGGAAGGAGGCTCGGCATACGCAAATGCGGGATCGAGCCTCAGGAGTCCACCCGGATATTCTCGAGCATCTCCCCCCAAAAAAACCGGAGTCTGCCTACTGTATTGCTTTGTGCTCTCACCTCTGATTTCACTGGGGGCTGTCCCCCACCACCATCTCGCTCTCTCTGTCAAAGAGTTAACTTACAGCTCCAATTCATAAAGTTCCTTGTCATTCTTCCCTTTAACTTCCAGCTGAGTCTCCATCTGGAGCGCGGAACCCACCACGCTTACTAATTATGCCTGGGCTGCTAAGACCCACTCGAGAAGGTGTCTAGGGTGAGGCACCTTTCGCTATTCGAGAGGGCGCCTGCGGCCTACGTAAGTGGTGCAAACTTCTTGTCTTGAAGTTTGATTGGTCTTCCGCGTAAACCAAGCTACTCAGTCTCTTTTCTCCACCGAATTTTCCTACTGAGCTCTCCTCATACTATTATTCTTGACATCTCTGATTAGCATATAAATAGTCGCCTAGGCCATCTCTCCTTCGAATACCCTGGATCAGTTGGGGCTGGTCCCCGGCAGGTGGCGACCGAACAGGGACCTCAGGAGGCAATACTCAAAGAGCTGAGCAGACACGAACCACGCAATCAGCAGGCAATAAGCATGGAGCTCAGCAGTGACGAATCATGCTGCTCAACTGGCAATAATCAAGCACGTGACCAGGCAGGAATCACGCAGCTCAGCTGGCAATTGTCAAGCAGATGAGCCGACAGGAATCACGCAGCTCAGATGGCAATTGTCATGCAGATGAGCCGGCAGGAATCACGCAGCTCAGCAGGCCCTGATCACGTGACTCTGCAGGCACTGATCACGTGGCTGATCAAGTCCAGATCACGTGACTGAGCATGCACTGATCACGTGGCTATCATGCACTGATGACGTGACTGCGCATGCACTGATGACGTGGCTGATCGGGCACTGATCACATGGCTCATCATGCACTGATCACGTGTTTATCAGGCAATGATCAGTGACTGACAGGCGCTGATCATGGGACTGTGCACGCACTGATCAGGTGGCTATCATGCACTGATCACGTGACTGCGCATGCACTGATGACGTGGCTGTTCGGGCACTGATCACGGGTTTATCAGACAGTGATCAGGGGACTGTGCCCGCACTGATCAGGTGGCTGATCAGGAACTGACCACCTGACCGCGCATGCAGTGATCACGTGGCTGGTCGTTCACTGATCACGTGTTTATCATACGGTGATCACGTGACTGAGAGGCGCTGATCACGTGACTGTGCCGTCAGTGATCACGTGGCTGAGCAGGCACTGATATCGTGACTGAGCATGCACTGATCATGTGCCGGGAGCCGGGGAGGCATTCCACTCTGGACAAAGGTCATGAGGAAGGAGGCTCGGCATACGCAAATGCGGGATCGAGCCTCAGGAGTCCACCCGGATATTCTCGAGCATCTCCCCCAAAAAAACCGGAGTCTGCCTACTGTATTGCTTTGTGCTCTCACCTCTGATTTCACTGGGGGCTGTCCCCCACCACCATCTCGCTCTCTCTGTCAAAGAGTTAACTTACAGCTCCAATTCATAAAGTTCCTTGTCATTCTTCCCTTTAACTTCCAGCTGAGTCTCCATCTGGAGCGCGGAACCCACCACGCTTACTAATTATGCCTGGGCTGCTAAGACCCACTCGAGAAGGTGTCTAGGGTGAGGCACCTTTCGCTATTCGAGAGGGCGCCTGCGGCCTACGTAAGTGGTGCAAACTTCTTGTCTTGAAGTTTGATTGGTCTTCCGCGTAAACCAAGCTACTCAGTCTCTTTTCTCCACCGAATTTTCCTACTGAGCTCTCCTCATACTATTATTCTTGACATCTCTGATTAGCATATAAATAGTCGCCTAGGCCATCTCTCCTTCGAATACCCTGGATCAGTTGGGGCTGGTCCCCGGCAGGTGGCGACCGAACAGGGACCTCAGGAGGCAATACTCAAAGAGCTGAGCAGACACGAACCACGCAATCAGCAGGCAATAAGCATGGAGCTCAGCAGTGACGAATCATGCTGCTCAACTGGCAATAATCAAGCACGTGACCAGGCAGGAATCACGCAGCTCAGCTGGCAATTGTCAAGCAGATGAGCCGACAGGAATCACGCAGCTCAGATGGCAATTGTCATGCAGATGAGCCGGCAGGAATCACGCAGCTCAGCAGGCCCTGATCACGTGACTCTGCAGGCACTGATCACGTGGCTGATCAAGTCCAGATCACGTGACTGAGCATGCACTGATCACGTGGCTATCATGCACTGATGACGTGACTGCGCATGCACTGATGACGTGGCTGATCGGGCACTGATCACATGGCTCATCATGCACTGATCACGTGTTTATCAGGCAATGATCAGTGACTGACAGGCGCTGATCATGGGACTGTGCACGCACTGATCACGTGGCTATCATGCACTGATCACGTGACTGCGCATGCACTGATGACGTGGCTGTTCGGGCACTGATCACGTGTTTATCAGGCAGTGATCAGTGGACTGTGACACGCACTGATCAGGTGGCTGATCAGGAACTGACCACCTGACCGCGCATGCAGTGATCACGTGGCTGGTCGTTCACTGATCACGTGTTTATCATACGGTGATCACGTGACTGAGAGGCGCTGATCACGTGACTGTGCCGTCAGTGATCACGTGGCTGAGCAGGCACTGATATCGTGACTGAGCATGCACTGATCATGTGCCGGGAGCCGGGGAGGCATTCCACTCTGGACAAAGGTCATGAGGAAGGAGGCTCGGCATACGCAAATGCGGGATCGAGCCTCAGGAGTCCACCCGGATATTCTCGAGCATCTCCCCCCAAAAAAACCGGAGTCTGCCTACTGTATTGCTTTGTGCTCTCACCTCTGATTTCACTGGGGGCTGTCCCCCACCACCATCTCGCTCTCTCTGTCAAAGAGTTAACTTACAGCTCCAATTCATAAAGTTCCTTGTCATTCTTCCCTTTAACTTCCAGCTGAGTCTCCATCTGGAGCGCGGAACCCACCACGCTTACTAATTATGCCTGGGCTGCTAAGACCCACTCGAGAAGGTGTCTAGGGTGAGGCACCTTTCGCTATTCGAGAGGGCGCCTGCGGCCTACGTAAGTGGTGCAAACTTCTTGTCTTGAAGTTTGATTGGTCTTCCGCGTAAACCAAGCTACTCAGTCTCTTTTCTCCACCGAATTTTCCTACTGAGCTCTCCTCATACTATTATTCTTGACATCTCTGATTAGCATATAAATAGTCGCCTAGGCCATCTCTCCTTCGAATACCCTGGATCAGTTGGGGCTGGTCCCCGGCAGGTGGCGACCGAACAGGGACCTCAGGAGGCAATACTCAAAGAGCTGAGCAGACACGAACCACGCAATCAGCAGGCAATAAGCATGGAGCTCAGCAGTGACGAATCATGCTGCTCAACTGGCAATAATCAAGCACGTGACCAGGCAGGAATCACGCAGCTCAGCTGGCAATTGTCAAGCAGATGAGCCGACAGGAATCACGCAGCTCAGATGGCAATTGTCATGCAGATGAGCCGGCAGGAATCACGCAGCTCAGCAGGCCCTGATCACGTGACTCTGCAGGCACTGATCACGTGGCTGATCAAGTCCAGATCACGTGACTGAGCATGCACTGATCACGTGGCTATCATGCACTGATGACGTGACTGCGCATGCACTGATGACGTGGCTGATCGGGCACTGATCACATGGCTCATCATGCACTGATCACGTGTTTATCAGGCAATGATCAGTGACTGACAGGCGCTGATCATGGGACTGTGCACGCACTGATCACGTGGCTATCATGCACTGATCACGTGACTGCGCATGCACTGATGACGTGGCTGTTCGGGCACTGATCACGTGTTTATCAGGCAGTGATCAGCGCTGATCACGCACTGATCAGGTGGCTGATCAGGAACTGACCACCTGACCGCGCATGCAGTGATCACGTGGCTGGTCGTTCACTGATCACGTGTTTATCATACGGTGATCACGTGACTGAGAGGCGCTGATCACGTGACTGTGCCGTCAGTGATCACGTGGCTGAGCAGGCACTGATATCGTGACTGAGCATGCACTGATCATGTGCCGGGAGCCGGGGAGGCATTCCACTCTGGACAAAGGTCATGAGGAAGGAGGCTCGGCATACGCAAATGCGGGATCGAGCCTCAGGAGTCCACCCGGATATTCTCGAGCATCTCCCCCCAAAAAACCGGAGTCTGCCTACTGTATTGCTTTGTGCTCTCACCTCTGATTTCACTGGGGGCTGTCCCCCACCACCATCTCGCTCTCTCTGTCAAAGAGTTAACTTACAGCTCCAATTCATAAAGTTCCTTGTCATTCTTCCCTTTAACTTCCAGCTGAGTCTCCATCTGGAGCGCGGAACCCACCACGCTTACTAATTATGCCTGGGCTGCTAAGACCCACTCGAGAAGGTGTCTAGGGTGAGGCACCTTTCGCTATTCGAGAGGGCGCCTGCGGCCTACGTAAGTGGTGCAAACTTCTTGTCTTGAAGTTTGATTGGTCTTCCGCGTAAACCAAGCTACTCAGTCTCTTTTCTCCACCGAATTTTCCTACTGAGCTCTCCTCATACTATTATTCTTGACATCTCTGATTAGCATATAAATAGTCGCCTAGGCCATCTCTCCTTCGAATACCCTGGATCAGTTGGGGCTGGTCCCCGGCAGGTGGCGACCGAACAGGGACCTCAGGAGGCAATACTCAAAGAGCTGAGCAGACACGAACCACGCAACCAGCAGGCAATAAGCATGGAGCTCAGCAGTGACGAATCATGCTGCTCAACTGGCAATAATCAAGCACGTGACCAGGCAGGAATCACGCAGCTCAGCTGGCAATTGTCAAGCAGATGACCCGACAGGAATCACGCAGCTCAGATGGCAATTGTCATGCAGATGAGCCGGCAGGAATCACGAAGCTCAGCAGGCCCTGATCACGTGACTCTGCAGGCACTGATCACGTGGCTGATCAAGTCCAGATCACGTGACTGAGCATGCACTGATCACGTGGCTATCATGCACTGATGACGTGACTGCGCATGCACTGATGACGTGGCTGATCGGGCACTGATCACATGGCTCATCATCCACTGATCACGTGTTTATCAGGCAATGATCAGTGACTGACAGGCGCTGATCATGGGACTGTGCACGCACTGATCACGTGGCTATCATGCACTGATCACGTGACTGCGCATGCACTGATGACGTGGCTGTTCGGGCACTGATCACGTGTTTATCAGGCAGTGATCAGGGGACTGTGCACGCACTGATCAGGTGGCTGATCAGGAACTGACCACCTGACCGCGCATGCAGTGATCACGTGGCTGGTCGTTCACTGATCACGTGTTTATCATACGGTGATCACGTGACTGAGAGGCGCTGATCACGTGACTGTGCCGTCAGTGATCACGTGGCTGAGCAGGCACTGATATCGTGACTGAGCATGCACTGATCATGTGCCGGGAGCCGGGGAGGCATTCCACTCTGGACAAAGGTCATGAGGAAGGAGGCTCGGCATACGCAAATGCGGGATCGAGCCTCAGGAGTCCACCCGGATATTCTCGAGCATCTCCCCCCAAAAAAACCGGAGTCTGCCTACTGTATTGCTTTGTGCTCTCACCTCTGATTTCACTGGGGGCTGTCCCCCACCACCATCTCGCTCTCTCTGTCAAAGAGTTAACTTACAGCTCCAATTCATAAAGTTCCTTGTCATTCTTCCCTTTAACTTCCAGCTGAGTCTCCATCTGGAGCGCGGAACCCACCACGCTTACTAATTATGCCTGGGCTGCTAAGACCCACTCGAGAAGGTGTCTAGGGTGAGGCACCTTTCGCTATTCGAGAGGGCGCCTGCGGCCTACGTAAGTGGTGCAAACTTCTTGTCTTGAAGTTTGATTGGTCTTCCGCGTAAACCAAGCTACTCAGTCTCTTTTCTCCACCGAATTTTCCTACTGAGCTCTCCTCATACTATTATTCTTGACATCTCTGATTAGCATATAAATAGTCGCCTAGGCCATCTCTCCTTCGAATACCCTGGATCAGTTGGGGCTGGTCCCCGGCAGGTGGCGACCGAACAGGGACCTCAGGAGGCAATACTCAAAGAGCTGAGCAGACACGAACCACGCAATCAGCAGGCAATAAGCATGGAGCTCAGCAGTGACGAATCATGCTGCTCAACTGGCAATAATCAAGCACGTGACCAGGCAGGAATCACGCAGCTCAGCTGGCAATTGTCAAGCAGATGAGCCGACAGGAATCACGCAGCTCAGATGGCAATTGTCATGCAGATGAGCCGGCAGGAATCACGCAGCTCAGCAGGCCCTGATCACGTGACTCTGCAGGCACTGATCACGTGGCTGATCAAGTCCAGATCACGTGACTGAGCATGCACTGATCACGTGGCTATCATGCACTGATGACGTGACTGCGCATGCACTGATGACGTGGCTGATCGGGCACTGATCACATGGCTCATCATGCACTGATCACGTGTTTATCAGGCAATGATCAGTGACTGACAGGCGCTGATCATGGGACTGTGCACGCACTGATCACGTGGCTATCATGCACTGATCACGTGACTGCGCATGCACTGATGACGTGGCTGTTCGGGCACTGATCACGTGTTTATCAGGCTGATCAGGGGACTGTGCACGCACTGATCAGGTGGCTGATCAGGAACTGACCACCTGACCGCGCATGCAGTGATCACGTGGCTGGTCGTTCACTGATCACGTGTTTATCATACGGTGATCACGTGACTGAGAGGCGCTGATCACGTGACTGTGCCGTCAGTGATCACGTGGCTGAGCAGGCACTGATATCGTGACTGAGCATGCACTGATCATGTGCCGGGAGCCGGGGAGGCATTCCACTCTGGACAAAGGTCATGAGGAAGGAGGCTCGGCATACGCAAATGCGGGATCGAGCCTCAGGAGTCCACCCGGATATTCTCGAGCATCTCCCCCAAAAAAACCGGAGTCTGCCTACTGTATTGCTTTGTGCTCTCACCTCTGATTTCACTGGGGGCTGTCCCCCACCACCATCTCGCTCTCTCTGTCAAAGAGTTAACTTACAGCTCCAATTCATAAAGTTCCTTGTCATTCTTCCCTTTAACTTCCAGCTGAGTCTCCATCTGGAGCGCGGAACCCACCACGCTTACTAATTATGCCTGGGCTGCTAAGACCCACTCGAGAAGGTGTCTAGGGTGAGGCACCTTTCGCTATTCGAGAGGGCGCCTGCGGCCTACGTAAGTGGTGCAAACTTCTTGTCTTGAAGTTTGATTGGTCTTCCGCGTAAACCAAGCTACTCAGTCTCTTTTCTCCACCGAATTTTCCTACTGAGCTCTCCTCATACTATTATTCTTGACATCTCTGATTAGCATATAAATAGTCGCCTAGGCCATCTCTCCTTCGAATACCCTGGATCAGTTGGGGCTGGTCCCCGGCAGGTGGCGACCGAACAGGGACCTCAGGAGGCAATACTCAAAGAGCTGAGCAGACACGAACCACGCAATCAGCAGGCAATAAGCATGGAGCTCAGCAGTGACGAATCATGCTGCTCAACTGGCAATAATCAAGCACGTGACCAGGCAGGAATCACGCAGCTCAGCTGGCAATTGTCAAGCAGATGAGCCGACAGGAATCACGCAGCTCAGATGGCAATTGTCATGCAGATGAGCCGGCAGGAATCACGCAGCTCAGCAGGCCCTGATCACGTGACTCTGCAGGCACTGATCACGTGGCTGATCAAGTCCAGATCACGTGACTGAGCATGCACTGATCACGTGGCTATCATGCACTGATGACGTGACTGCGCATGCACTGATGACGTGGCTGATCGGGCACTGATCACATGGCTCATCATGCACTGATCACGTGTTTATCAGGCAATGATCAGTGACTGACAGGCGCTGATCATGGGACTGTGCACGCACTGATCACGTGGCTATCATGCACTGATCACGTGACTGCGCATGCACTGATGACGTGGCTGTTCGGGCACTGATCACGTGTTTATCAGGCAGTGACTGACAGGCGCTGATCAGGGCACGCACTGATCAGGTGGCTGATCAGGAACTGACCACCTGACCGCGCATGCAGTGATCACGTGGCTGGTCGTTCACTGATCACGTGTTTATCATACGGTGATCACGTGACTGAGAGGCGCTGATCACGTGACTGTGCCGTCAGTGATCACGTGGCTGAGCAGGCACTGATATCGTGACTGAGCATGCACTGATCATGTGCCGGGAGCCGGGGAGGCATTCCACTCTGGACAAAGGTCATGAGGAAGGAGGCTCGGCATACGCAAATGCGGGATCGAGCCTCAGGAGTCCACCCGGATATTCTCGAGCATCTCCCCCAAAAAAACCGGAGTCTGCCTACTGTATTGCTTTGTGCTCTCACCTCTGATTTCACTGGGGGCTGTCCCCCACCACCATCTCGCTCTCTCTGTCAAAGAGTTAACTTACAGCTCCAATTCATAAAGTTCCTTGTCATTCTTCCCTTTAACTTCCAGCTGAGTCTCCATCTGGAGCGCGGAACCCACCACGCTTACTAATTATGCCTGGGCTGCTAAGACCCACTCGAGAAGGTGTCTAGGGTGAGGCACCTTTCGCTATTCGAGAGGGCGCCTGCGGCCTACGTAAGTGGTGCAAACTTCTTGTCTTGAAGTTTGATTGGTCTTCCGCGTAAACCAAGCTACTCAGTCTCTTTTCTCCACCGAATTTTCCTACTGAGCTCTCCTCATACTATTATTCTTGACATCTCTGATTAGCATATAAATAGTCGCCTAGGCCATCTCTCCTTCGAATACCCTGGATCAGTTGGGGCTGGTCCCCGGCAGGTGGCGACCGAACAGGGACCTCAGGAGGCAATACTCAAAGAGCTGAGCAGACACGAACCACGCAATCAGCAGGCAATAAGCATGGAGCTCAGCAGTGACGAATCATGCTGCTCAACTGGCAATAATCAAGCACGTGACCAGGCAGGAATCACGCAGCTCAGCTGGCAATTGTCAAGCAGATGAGCCGACAGGAATCACGCAGCTCAGATGGCAATTGTCATGCAGATGAGCCGGCAGGAATCACGCAGCTCAGCAGGCCCTGATCACGTGACTCTGCAGGCACTGATCACGTGGCTGATCAAGTCCAGATCACGTGACTGAGCATGCACTGATCACGTGGCTATCATGCACTGATGACGTGACTGCGCATGCACTGATGACGTGGCTGATCGGGCACTGATCACATGGCTCATCATGCACTGATCACGTGTTTATCAGGCAATGATCAGTGACTGACAGGCGCTGATCATGGGACTGTGCACGCACTGATCACGTGGCTATCATGCACTGATCACGTGACTGCGCATGCACTGATGACGTGGCTGTTCGGGCACTGATCACAGTTTATCAGGCAGTGATCAGTGGACTGTGCACGCACTGATCAGGTGGCTGATCAGGAACTGACCACCTGACCGCGCATGCAGTGATCACGTGGCTGGTCGTTCACTGATCACGTGTTTATCATACGGTGATCACGTGACTGAGAGGCGCTGATCACGTGACTGTGCCGTCAGTGATCACGTGGCTGAGCAGGCACTGATATCGTGACTGAGCATGCACTGATCATGTGCCGGGAGCCGGGGAGGCATTCCACTCTGGACAAAGGTCATGAGGAAGGAGGCTCGGCATACGCAAATGCGGGATCGAGCCTCAGGAGTCCACCCGGATATTCTCGAGCATCTCCCCCCAAAAAAACCGGAGTCTGCCTACTGTATTGCTTTGTGCTCTCACCTCTGATTTCACTGGGGGCTGTCCCCCACCACCATCTCGCTCTCTCTGTCAAAGAGTTAACTTACAGCTCCAATTCATAAAGTTCCTTGTCATTCTTCCCTTTAACTTCCAGCTGAGTCTCCATCTGGAGCGCGGAACCCACCACGCTTACTAATTATGCCTGGGCTGCTAAGACCCACTCGAGAAGGTGTCTAGGGTGAGGCACCTTTCGCTATTCGAGAGGGCGCCTGCGGCCTACGTAAGTGGTGCAAACTTCTTGTCTTGAAGTTTGATTGGTCTTCCGCGTAAACCAAGCTACTCAGTCTCTTTTCTCCACCGAATTTTCCTACTGAGCTCTCCTCATACTATTATTCTTGACATCTCTGATTAGCATATAAATAGTCGCCTAGGCCATCTCTCCTTCGAATACCCTGGATCAGTTGGGGCTGGTCCCCGGCAGGTGGCGACCGAACAGGGACCTCAGGAGGCAATACTCAAAGAGCTGAGCAGACACGAACCACGCAATCAGCAGGCAATAAGCATGGAGCTCAGCAGTGACGAATCATGCTGCTCAACTGGCAATAATCAAGCACGTGACCAGGCAGGAATCACGCAGCTCAGCTGGCAATTGTCAAGCAGATGAGCCGACAGGAATCACGCAGCTCAGCTGGCAATTGTCATGCAGATGAGCCGGCAGGAATCACGCAGCTCAGCAGGCCCTGATCACGTGACTCTGCAGGCACTGATCACGTGGCTGATCAAGTCCAGATCACGTGACTGAGCATGCACTGATCACGTGGCTATCATGCACTGATGACGTGACTGCGCATGCACTGATGACGTGGCTGATCGGGCACTGATCACATGGCTCATCATGCACTGATCACGTGTTTATCAGGCAATGATCAGTGACTGACAGGCGCTGATCATGGGACTGTGCACGCACTGATCACGTGGCTATCATGCACTGATCACGTGACTGCGCATGCACTGATGACGTGGCTGTTCGGGCACTGATCACGTGTTTATCAGGCAGTGATCAGTGACTGACAGGCGCTGATCAGGGGACTGTGCACGCACTGATCAGGTGGCTGATCAGGAACTGACCACCTGACCGCGCATGCAGTGATCACGTGGCTGGTCGTTCACTGATCACGTGTTTATCATACGGTGATCACGTGACTGAGAGGCGCTGATCACGTGACTGTGCCGTCAGTGATCACGTGGCTGAGCAGGCACTGATATCGTGACTGAGCATGCACTGATCATGTGCCGGGAGCCGGGGAGGCATTCCACTCTGGACAAAGGTCATGAGGAAGGAGGCTCGGCATACGCAAATGCGGGATCGAGCCTCAGGAGTCCACCCGGATATTCTCGAGCATCTCCCCCCAAAAAACCGGAGTCTGCCTACTGTATTGCTTTGTGCTCTCACCTCTGATTTCACTGGGGGCTGTCCCCCACCACCATCTCGCTCTCTCTGTCAAAGAGTTAACTTACAGCTCCAATTCATAAAGTTCCTTGTCATTCTTCCCTTTAACTTCCAGCTGAGTCTCCATCTGGAGCGCGGAACCCACCACGCTTACTAATTATGCCTGGGCTGCTAAGACCCACTCGAGAAGGTGTCTAGGGTGAGGCACCTTTCGCTATTCGAGAGGGCGCCTGCGGCCTACGTAAGTGGTGCAAACTTCTTGTCTTGAAGTTTGATTGGTCTTCCGCGTAAACCAAGCTACTCAGTCTCTTTTCTCCACCGAATTTTCCTACTGAGCTCTCCTCATACTATTATTCTTGACATCTCTGATTAGCATATAAATAGTCGCCTAGGCCATCTCTCCTTCGAATACCCTGGATCAGTTGGGGCTGGTCCCCGGCAGGTGGCGACCGAACAGGGACCTCAGGAGGCAATACTCAAAGAGCTGAGCAGACACGAACCACGCAATCAGCAGGCAATAAGCATGGAGCTCAGCAGTGACGAATCATGCTGCTCAACTGGCAATAATCAAGCACGTGACCAGGCAGGAATCACGCAGCTCAGCTGGCAATTGTCAAGCAGATGAGCCGACAGGAATCACGCAGCTCAGCTGGCAATTGTCATGCAGATGAGCCGGCAGGAATCACGCAGCTCAGCAGGCCCTGATCACGTGACTCTGCAGGCACTGATCACGTGGCTGATCAAGTCCAGATCACGTGACTGAGCATGCACTGATCACGTGGCTATCATGCACTGATGACGTGACTGCGCATGCACTGATGACGTGGCTGATCGGGCACTGATCACATGGCTCATCATGCACTGATCACGTGTTTATCAGGCAATGATCAGTGACTGACAGGCGCTGATCATGGGACTGTGCACGCACTGATCACGTGGCTATCATGCACTGATCACGTGACTGCGCATGCACTGATGACGTGGCTGTTCGGGCACTGATCACGGGTTTATCAGACAGTGATCAGGGGACTGTGCCCGCACTGATCAGGTGGCTGATCAGGAACTGACCACCTGACCGCGCATGCAGTGATCACGTGGCTGGTCGTTCACTGATCACGTGTTTATCATACGGTGATCACGTGACTGAGAGGCGCTGATCACGTGACTGTGCCGTCAGTGATCACGTGGCTGAGCAGGCACTGATATCGTGACTGAGCATGCACTGATCATGTGCCGGGAGCCGGGGAGGCATTCCACTCTGGACAAAGGTCATGAGGAAGGAGGCTCGGCATACGCAAATGCGGGATCGAGCCTCAGGAGTCCACCCGGATATTCTCGAGCATCCCCCCAAAAAAACCGGAGTCTGCCTACTGTATTGCTTTGTGCTCTCACCTCTGATTTCACTGGGGGCTGTCCCCCACCACCATCTCGCTCTCTCTGTCAAAGAGTTAACTTACAGCTCCAATTCATAAAGTTCCTTGTCATTCTTCCCTTTAACTTCCAGCTGAGTCTCCATCTGGAGCGCGGAACCCACCACGCTTACTAATTATGCCTGGGCTGCTAAGACCCACTCGAGAAGGTGTCTAGGGTGAGGCACCTTTCGCTATTCGAGAGGGCGCCTGCGGCCTACGTAAGTGGTGCAAACTTCTTGTCTTGAAGTTTGATTGGTCTTCCGCGTAAACCAAGCTACTCAGTCTCTTTTCTCCACCGAATTTTCCTACTGAGCTCTCCTCATACTATTATTCTTGACATCTCTGATTAGCATATAAATAGTCGCCTAGGCCATCTCTCCTTCGAATACCCTGGATCAGTTGGGGCTGGTCCCCGGCAGGTGGCGACCGAACAGGGACCTCAGGAGGCAATACTCAAAGAGCTGAGCAGACACGAACCACGCAATCAGCAGGCAATAAGCATGGAGCTCAGCAGTGACGAATCATGCTGCTCAACTGGCAATAATCAAGCACGTGACCAGGCAGGAATCACGCAGCTCAGCTGGCAATTGTCAAGCAGATGAGCCGGCAGGAATCACGCAGCTCAGCAGGCCCTGATCACGTGACTCTGCAGGCACTGATCACGTGGCTGATCAAGTCCAGATCACGTGACTGAGCATGCACTGATCACGTGGCTATCATGCACTGATGACGTGACTGCGCATGCACTGATGACGTGGCTGATCGGGCACTGATCACATGGCTCATCATGCACTGATCACGTGTTTATCAGGCAATGATCAGTGACTGACAGGCGCTGATCATGGGACTGTGCACGCACTGATCACGTGGCTATCATGCACTGATCACGTGACTGCGCATGCACTGATGACGTGGCTGTTCGGGCACTGATCACGTGTTTATCAGGCAGTGATCAGTGACTGACAGGCGCTGATCAGGGGACTGTGCACGCACTGATCAGGTGGCTGATCAGGAACTGACCACCTGACCGCGCATGCAGTGATCACGTGGCTGGTCGTTCACTGATCACGTGTTTATCATACGGTGATCACGTGACTGAGAGGCGCTGATCACGTGACTGTGCCGTCAGTGATCACGTGGCTGAGCAGGCACTGATATCGTGACTGAGCATGCACTGATCATGTGCCGGGAGCCGGGGAGGCATTCCACTCTGGACAAAGGTCATGAGGAAGGAGGCTCGGCATACGCAAATGCGGGATCGAGCCTCAGGAGTCCACCCGGATATTCTCGAGCATCTCCCCCCAAAAAACCGGAGTCTGCCTACTGTATTGCTTTGTGCTCTCACCTCTGATTTCACTGGGGGCTGTCCCCCACCACCATCTCGCTCTCTCTGTCAAAGAGTTAACTTACAGCTCCAATTCATAAAGTTCCTTGTCATTCTTCCCTTTAACTTCCAGCTGAGTCTCCATCTGGAGCGCGGAACCCACCACGCTTACTAATTATGCCTGGGCTGCTAAGACCCACTCGAGAAGGTGTCTAGGGTGAGGCACCTTTCGCTATTCGAGAGGGCGCCTGCGGCCTACGTAAGTGGTGCAAACTTCTTGTCTTGAAGTTTGATTGGTCTTCCGCGTAAACCAAGCTACTCAGTCTCTTTTCTCCACCGAATTTTCCTACTGAGCTCTCCTCATACTATTATTCTTGACATCTCTGATTAGCATATAAATAGTCGCCTAGGCCATCTCTCCTTCGAATACCCTGGATCAGTTGGGGCTGGTCCCCGGCAGGTGGCGACCGAACAGGGACCTCAGGAGGCAATACTCAAAGAGCTGAGCAGACACGAACCACGCAATCAGCAGGCAATAAGCATGGAGCTCAGCAGTGACGAATCATGCTGCTCAACTGGCAATAATCAAGCACGTGACCAGGCAGGAATCACGCAGCTCAGCTGGCAATTGTCAAGCAGATGAGCCGACAGGAATCACGCAGCTCAGATGGCAATTGTCATGCAGATGAGCCGGCAGGAATCACGCAGCTCAGCAGGCCCTGATCACGTGACTCTGCAGGCACTGATCACGTGGCTGATCAAGTCCAGATCACGTGACTGAGCATGCACTGATCACGTGGCTATCATGCACTGATGACGTGACTGCGCATGCACTGATGACGTGGCTGATCGGGCACTGATCACATGGCTCATCATGCACTGATCACGTGTTTATCAGGCAATGATCAGTGACTGACAGGCGCTGATCATGGGACTGTGCACGCACTGATCACGTGGCTATCATGCACTGATCACGTGACTGCGCATGCACTGATGACGTGGCTGTTCGGGCACTGATCACGTGTTTATCAGGCAGTGATCAGTGACTGACAGGCGCTGATCAGGGGACTGTGCACGCACTGATCAGGTGGCTGATCAGGAACTGACCACCTGACCGCGCATGCAGTGATCACGTGGCTGGTCGTTCACTGATCACGTGTTTATCATACGGTGATCACGTGACTGAGAGGCGCTGATCACGTGACTGTGCCGTCAGTGATCACGTGGCTGAGCAGGCACTGATATCGTGACTGAGCATGCACTGATCATGTGCCGGGAGCCGGGGAGGCATTCCACTCTGGACAAAGGTCATGAGGAAGGAGGCTCGGCATACGCAAATGCGGGATCGAGCCTCAGGAGTCCACCCGGATATTCTCGAGCATCTCCCCCCAAAAAAACCGGAGTCTGCCTACTGTATTGCTTTGTGCTCTCACCTCTGATTTCACTGGGGGCTGTCCCCCACCACCATCTCGCTCTCTCTGTCAAAGAGTTAACTTACAGCTCCAATTCATAAAGTTCCTTGTCATTCTTCCCTTTAACTTCCAGCTGAGTCTCCATCTGGAGCGCGGAACCCACCACGCTTACTAATTATGCCTGGGCTGCTAAGACCCACTCGAGAAGGTGTCTAGGGTGAGGCACCTTTCGCTATTCGAGAGGGCGCCTGCGGCCTACGTAAGTGGTGCAAACTTCTTGTCTTGAAGTTTGATTGGTCTTCCGCGTAAACCAAGCTACTCAGTCTCTTTTCTCCACCGAATTTTCCTACTGAGCTCTCCTCATACTATTATTCTTGACATCTCTGATTAGCATATAAATAGTCGCCTAGGCCATCTCTCCTTCGAATACCCTGGATCAGTTGGGGCTGGTCCCCGGCAGGTGGCGACCGAACAGGGACCTCAGGAGGCAATACTCAAAGAGCTGAGCAGACACGAACCACGCAATCAGCAGGCAATAAGCATGGAGCTCAGCAGTGACGAATCATGCTGCTCAACTGGCAATAATCAAGCACGTGACCAGGCAGGAATCACGCAGCTCAGCTGGCAATTGTCAAGCAGATGAGCCGACAGGAATCACGCAGCTGAGCTGGCAATTGTCATGCAGATGAGCCGGCAGGAATCACGCAGCTCAGCAGGCCCTGATCACGTGACTCTGCAGGCACTGATCACGTGGCTGATCAAGTCCAGATCACGTGACTGAGCATGCACTGATCACGTGGCTATCATGCACTGATGACGTGACTGCGCATGCACTGATGACGTGGCTGATCGGGCACTGATCACATGGCTCATCATGCACTGATCACGTGTTTATCAGGCAATGATCAGTGACTGACAGGCGCTGATCATGGGACTGTGCACGCACTGATCACGTGGCTATCATGCACTGATCACGTGACTGCGCATGCACTGATGACATGGCTGTTCGGGCACTGATCACGTGTTTATCAGGCAGTGATCAGTGACTGACAGGCGCTGATCAGGGGACTGTGCACGCACTGATCAGGTGGCTGATCAGGAACTGACCACCTGACCGCGCATGCAGTGATCACGTGGCTGGTCGTTCACTGATCACGTGTTTATCATACGGTGATCACGTGACTGAGAGGCGCTGATCACGTGACTGTGCCGTCAGTGATCACGTGGCTGAGCAGGCACTGATATCGTGACTGAGCATGCACTGATCATGTGCCGGGAGCCGGGGAGGCATTCCACTCTGGACAAAGGTCATGAGGAAGGAGGCTCGGCATACGCAAATGCGGGATCGAGCCTCAGGAGTCCACCCGGATATTCTCGAGCATCTCACCCCCCAAAAAACCGGAGTCTGCTTACTGTATTGCTTTGTGCTCTCACCTCTGATTTCACTGGGGGCTGTCCCCCACCACCATCTCGCTCTCTCTGTCAAAGAGGTAACTTACAGCTCCAATTCATAAAGTTCCTTGTCATTCTTCCCTTTAACTTCCAGCTGAGTCTCCATCTGGAGCGCGGAACCCACCACGCTTACTAATTACGCCTGGGCTGCTAAGACCCACTCGAGAAGGTGTCTAGGGTGAGGCACCTTTCACTATTCGAGAGGGCGCCTGCGGCCTACGTAAGTGGTGCAAACTTCTTGTCTTGAAGTTTGATTGGTCTTCCGCGTAAACCAAGCTACTCAGTTTCTTTTCTCCACCGAATTTTCCTACTGAGCTCTCCTCATACTCTTATTCTTGACATCTCTGATTAGCATATAAATAGTAGCCTAGGCCATCTCTCCTTCGAATACCCTGGATCAGTTGGGGCTGGTCCCCGGCAGGTGGCGACCGAACAGGGACCTCAGGAGGCAATACTCAAAGAGCTGAGCAGACACGAACCACGCAATCAGCAGGCAATAAGCATGGAGCTCAGCAGTGACGAATCATGCTGCTCAACTGGCAATAATCAAGCACGTGACCAGGCAGGAATCACGCAGCTCAGCTGGCAATTGTCAAGCAGATGAGCCGACAGGAATCACGCAGCTCAGATGGCAATTGTCATGCAGATGAGCCGGCAGGAATCACGCAGCTCAGCAGGCCCTGATCACGTGACTCTGCAGGCACTGATCACGTGGCTGATCAAGTCCAGATCACGTGACTGAGCATGCACTGATCACGTGGCTATCATGCACTGATGACGTGACTGCGCATGCACTTATGACGTGGCTGATCGGGCACTGATCACATGGCTCATCATGCACTGATCACGTGTTTATCAGGCAATGATCAGTGACTGACAGGCGCTGATCATGGGACTGTGCACGCACTGATCACGTGGCTATCATGCACTGATCACGTGACTGCGCATGCACTGATGACGTGGCTGTTCGGGCACTGATCACGTGTTTATCAGGCAGTGATCAGTGACTGACAGGCGCTGATCCGGGGACTGTGCACGCACTGATCAGGTGGCTGATCAGGAACTGACCACCTGACCGCGCATGCAGTGATCACGTGGCTGGTCGTTCACTGATCACGTGTTTATCATACGGTGATCACGTGACTGAGAGGCGCTGATCACGTGACTGTGCCGTCAGTGATCACGTGGCTGAGCAGGCACTGATATCGTGACTGAGCATGCACTGATCATGTGCCGGGAGCCGGGGAGGCATTCCACTCTGGACAAAGGTCATGAGGAAGGAGGCTCGGCATACGCAAATGCGGGATCGAGCCTCAGGAGTCCACCCGGATATTCTCGAGCATCTCCCCCCAAAAAACCGGAGTCTGCCTACTGTATTGCTTTGTGCTCTCACCTCTGATTTCACTGGGGGCTGTCCCCAACCACCATCTCGCTCTCTCTGTCAAAGAGGTAACTTACAGCTCCAATTCATAAAGTTCCTTGTCATTCTTCCCTTTAACTTCCAGCTGAGTCTCCATCTGGAGCGCGGAACCCACCACGCTTACTAATTATGCCTGGGCTGCTAAGACCCACTCGAGAAGGTGTCTAGGTTGAGGCACCTTTCACTATTCGAGAGGGCGCCTGCGGCCTACGTAAGTGGTGCAAACTTCTTGTCTTGAAGTTTGATTGGTCTTCCGCGTAAACCAAGCTACTGAGTCTCTTTTCTCCACCGATTTTTCCTACTGAGCTCTCCTCATACTCTTATTCTTGACATCTCTGATTAGCATATAAATAGTCGCCTAGGCCATCTCTCCTTCGAATACCCTGGATCAGTTGGGGCTGGTCCCCGGCATGTGGCGACCGAACAGGGACCCCAGGAGGCAATACTCAAAGAGCTGAGCAGACACGAACCATGCAATCAGCAGGCAATAAGCATGGAGCTCAGCAGTGACGAATCATGCTGCTCAACTGGCAATAATCAAGCACGTGACCAGGCAGGAATCACGCAGCTCAGCTGGCAATTGTCAAGCAGATGAGCCGACAGGAATCACGCAGCTCAGATGGCAATTGTCATGCAGATGAGCCGGCAGGAATCACGCAGCTCAGCAGGCCCTGATCACGTGACTCTGCAGGCACTGATCACGTGGCTGATCAAGTCCAGATCACGTGACTGAGCATGCACTGATCACGTGGCTATCATGCACTGATGACATGACTGCGCATGCACTGATGACGTGGCTGATCGGGCACTGATCACATGGCTCATCATGCACTGATCACGTGTTTATCATATGGTGATCACGTGACTGAGAGGCGCTGATCACGGGACTGTGCCGTCAGTGATCACGTGGCTGAGCAGGCACTGATATCGTGACTGAGCATGCCCTGATCATGTGCCGGGAGCCGGGGAGGCATTCCACTCTGAACAAAGGTCATGAGGAAGGAGGCTCGGCATACGAAAATGCGGGATCGAGCCTCAGGAGTCCACCCGGATGTTCTTGAGCATCTCCCCCCCCCAAAAAAACCGGAGTCTGCCTACTGTATTGCTTTGTGCTCTCACCTCTGATTTCACTGGGGGCTGTCCCCCACCACCATCTCGCTCTCTCTGTCAAAGAGTTAACTTACAGCTCCAATTCATAAAGTTCCTTGTCATTCTTCCCTTTAACTTCCAGCTGAGTCTCCATCTGGAGCGCGGAACCCACCACGCTTTCTAATTATGCCTGGGCTGCTAAGACCCACTCCAGAAGGTGTCTAGGGTGAGGCACCTTTCGCTATTCGAGAGGGCGCCTGCGGCCTACGTAAGTGGTGCAAACTTCTTGTCTTGAAGTTTGATTGGTCTTCCGCGTAAACCAAGCTACTCAGTCTCTTTTCTCCACCGAATTTTCCTACTGATCTCTCCTCATACTATTATTCTTGACATCTCTGATTACCATATAAATAGTCGCCTAGGCCATCTCTCCTTCGAATACCCTGGATCAGTTGGGGCTGGTCCCCGGCAGGTGGCGACCGAACAGGGACCTCAGGAGGCAATACTCAAAGAGCTGAGCAGACACGAACCATGCAATCAGCAGGCAATAAGCATGGAGCTCAGCAGTGACGAATCATGCTGCTCAACTGGCAATAATCAAGCACGTGACCAGGCAGGAATCACGCAGCTCAGCTGACAATTGTCAAACAGATGAGCCGACAGGAATCAGGCAGCTCAGCTGGCAATTTTCATGCAGATGAGCCGGCAGGAATCACGCAGCTCAGCAGGCCCTGATCACGTGACTGAGCATGCACTGATCACGTGGCTGATCATGCACTGATGACGTGACTGCGCATGCACTGATGACGTGGCTGATCGGGCACTGATCACTTGGCTCATCATGCACTGATCACGTGTTTATCAGGCAATGATCAGTGACTGACAGGCGCTGATCACGGGACTGTGCACGCACTGATCACGTGGCTATCATGCACTGATCACGTGACTGCGCATGCACTGATGACGTGGCTGTTCGGGCACTGATCACGTGTTTATCAGGCAGTGATCAGTGACTGACAGGCGCTAATCAGGGGACTGTGCACGCACTGATCAGGTGGCTGATCAGGAACTGACCACCTGACCGCGCATGCAGTGATAACGTGGCTGGTCGTTCACTGACCAGTTGTTTATCATACGGTGATCACGTGGCTGAGCAGGCACTGATATCGGGACTGAGCATGCACTGATCATGTGCCGGGAGCCGGGGAGGCATTCCACTCTGGACAAAGGTCATGAGGAAGGAGGCTCGGCATACGCAAATGCGGGATCGAGCCTCAGGAGTCCACCCGGATATTCTCGAGCATCTCCCCCCAAAAAACCAGAGTCTGCTTACTGTATTGCTTTGTGCTCTCACCTCTGATTTCACTGGGGGCTGTCCCCCACCACCATCTCGCTCTCTCTGTCAAAGAGGTAACTTACAGCTCCAATTCATAAAGTTCCTTGTCATTCTTCCCTTTAACTTCCAGCTGAGTCTCCATCTGGAGCGCGGAACCCACCACGCTTACTAATTACGCCTGGGCTGCTAAGACCCACTCGAGAAGGTGTCTAGGGTGAGGCACCTTTCACTATTCGAGAGGGCGCCTGCGGCCTACGTAAGTGGTGCAAACTTCTTGTCTTGAAGTTTGATTGGTCTTCCGCGTAAACCAAGCTACTCAGTTTCTTTTCTCCACCGAATTTTCCTACTGAGCTCTCCTCATACTCTTATTCTTGACATCTCTGATTAGCATATAAATAGTAGCCTAGGCCATCTCTCCTTCGAATACCCAGGATCAGTTGGGGCTGGTCCCCGGCAGGTGGCGACCGAACAGGGACCTCAGGAGGCAATACTCAAAGAGCTGAGCAGACACGAACCACGCAATCAGCAGGCAATAAGCATGGAGCTCAGCAGTGACGAATCATGCTGCTCAACTGGCAATAATCAAGCACGTGACCAGGCAGGAATCACGCAGCTCAGCTGGCAATTGTCAAGCAGATGAGCCGACAGGAATCACGCAGCTCAGATGGCAATTGTCATGCAGATGAGCTTGCAGGAATCACGCAGCTCAGCAGGCCCTGATCACGTGACTCTGCAGGCACTGATCACGTGGCTGATCAAGTACAGATCACGTGACTGAGCATGCACTGATCACGTGGCTATCATGCACTGATGACGTGAATGCGCATGCACTTATGACGTGGCTGATCAGGCACTGATCACATGGCTCATCATGCACTGATCACGTGTTTATCAGGCAATGATCAGTGACTGACAGGCGCTGATCATGGGACTGTGCACGCACTGATCACGTGGCTATCATGCACTGATCACGTGACTGCCCATGCACTGATGACGTGGCTGTTCGGGCACTGATCACGGGTTTATTAGGCAGTGATCAGTGACTGACAGGCGCTGATCAGGGGACTCTGCACGCACTGATCAGGTGGCTAATCAGGAACTGACCATCTGACCTCGCATGCAGTGATCACCTGGCTGGTCGTTCACTGATCACGTGTTTATCATACGGTGATCACGTGACTGAGAGGCGCTGATCACGGGACTGTGCCGTCAGTGATCACGTGTCTGAGCAGGCACTGATATCGTGACTGAGCATGCACTGATCATGTGCCGGTAGCCGGGGAGGCATTCCACTCTGGACAAAGGTCATGAGGAAGGAGGCTCGGCATACGAAAATGCGGGATCGAGCCTCAGGAGTCCACCCGGATATTCTCGACCATCTCCCCCCACAAAAAAAACCGGAGTCTGCCTACTGTATTGCTTTGTGCTCTCACCTCTGATTTCACTGGGGGCTGTCCCCCACCACCATCTCACTCTCTCTGTCAAAGAGGTAACTTACAGCTCCAATTCATAAAGTTCCTTGTCATTCTTCCCTTTAACTTCCAGCTGAGTCTCCATCTGGAGCGTGGAACCCACCACGCTTACTAATTATGCCTGGGCTGCTAAGACCCACTCGAGAAGGTGTCTAGGGTGAGGCACCTTTCGCTATTTGAGAGGGCGCCTTCGGCCTACGTAAGTGGTGCAAACTTCTTGTCTTGAAGTTTGATTGGTCTTCCGCGTAAATCAAGCTACTCAGTCTCTTTTCTCCACCGAATTTTCCTACTGAGCTCTCTTCATACTATTATTCTTGACATCTCTGATTAGCATATAAATAGTCGCCTAGGCCATCTCTCCTTCGAATACCCTGGATCAGTTGGGGCTGGTCCCCGGCATGTGGCGACCGAACAGGGACCCCAGGAGGCAATACTCAAAGAGCTGAGTAGACACGAACCATGCAATCAGCAGGCAATAAGCATGGAGCTCAGCAGTGACGAATCATGCTGCTCAACTGGCAATAATCAAGCACGTGACCAGGCAGGAATCACGCAGCTCAGCTGGCAATTGTCAAGCAGATGAGCCGACAGGAATCACGCAGCTCAGATGGCAATTGTCATGCAGATGAGCCGGCAGGAATCACGCAGCTCAGCAGGCCCTGATCACGTGACTCTGCAGGCACTGATCACGTGGCTGATCAAGTCCAGATCACGTGACTGAGCATGCACTGATCACGTGGCTATCATGCACTGATGACATGACTGCGCATGCACTGATGACGTGGCTGATCGGACACTGATCACATGGCTCATCATGCACTGATCACGTGTTTATCATATGGTGATCACGTGACTGAGAGGCGCTGATCACGGGACTGTGCCGTCAGTGATCACGTGGCTGAGCAGGCACTGATATCGTGACTGAGCATGCACTGATCATGTGCCGGGAGCCGGGGAGGCATTCCACTCTGGACAAAGGTCATGAGGAAGGAGGCTCGGCATACGAAAATGCGGGATCGAGCCTCAGGAGTCCACCCGGATGTTCTCGAGCATCTCCCCCAAAAAAACCGGAGTCTGCCTACTGTATTGCTTTGTGCTCTCACCTCTGATTTCACTGGGGGCTGTCCCCCACCACCATCTCGCTCTCTCTGTCAAAGAGTTAACTTACAGCTCCAATTCATAAAGTTCCTTGTCATTCTTCCCTTTAACTTCCAGCTGAGTCTCCATCTGGAGCGCGGAACCCACCACGCTTTCTAATTATGCCTGGGCTGCTAAGACCCACTCGAGAAGGTGTCTAGGGTGAGGCACCTTTCGCTATTCGAGAGGGCGCCTGCGGCCTACGTAAGTGGTGCAAACTTCTTGTCTTGAAGTTTGATTGGTCTTCCGCGTAAACCAAGCTACTCAGTCTCTTTTCTCCACCGAATTTTCCTACTGATCTCTCCTCATACTATTATTCTTGACATCTCTGATTACCATATAAATAGTCGCCTAGGCCATCTCTCCTTCGAATACCCTGGATCAGTTGGGGCTGGTCCCCGGCAGGTGGCGACCGAACAGGGACCTCAGGAGGCAATACTCAAAGAGCTGAGCAGACACGAACCATGCAATCAGCAGGCAATAAGCATGGAGCTCAGCAGTGACGAATCATGCTGCTCAACTGGCAATAATCAAGCACGTGACCAGGCAGGAATCACGCAGCTCAGCTGACAATTGTCAAGCAGATGAGCCGACAGGAATCAGGCAGCTCAGCTGGCAATTTTCATGCAGATGAGCCGGCAGGAATCACGCAGCTCAGCAGGCCCTGATCACGTGACTGAGCATGCACTGATCACGTGGCTGATCATGCACTGATGACGTGACTGCGCATGCACTGATGACGTGGCTGATCGGGCACTGATCACTTGGCTCATCATGCACTGATCACGTGTTTATCAGGCAATGATCAGTGACTGACAGGCGCTGATCACGGGACTGTGCACGCACTGATCACGTGGCTATCATGCACTGATCACGTGACTGCGCATGCACTGATGACGTGGCTGTTCGGGCACTGATCACGTGTTTATCAGGCAGTGATCAGTGACTGACAGGCGCTAATCAGGGGACTGTGCACGCACTGATCAGGTGGCTGATCAGGAACTGACCACCTGACCGCGCATGCAGTGATCACGTGGCTGGTCGTTCACTGATCACGTGTTTATCATACGGTGATCACGTGGCTGAGCAGGCACTGATATCGTGACTGAGCATGCACTGATCATGTGCCGGGAGCCGGGGAGGCATTCCACTCTGGACAAAGGTCATGAGGAAGGAGGCTCGGCATACGCAAATGCGGGATCGAGCCTCAGGAGTCCACCCGGATATTCTCGAGCATCTCCCCCCAAAAAACCAGAGTCTGCTTACTGTATTGCTTTGTGCTCTCACCTCTGATTTCACTGGGGGCTGTCCCCCACCACCATCTCGCTCTCTCTGTCAAAGAGGTAACTTACAGCTCCAATTCATAAAGTTCCTTGTCATTCTTCCCTTTAACTTCCAGCTGAGTCTCCATCTGGAGCGCGGAACCCACCACGCTTACTAATTATGCCTGGGCTGCTAAGACCCACTCGAGAAGGTGTCTAGGGTGAGGCACCTTTCGCGATTCGAGAGGGCGCCTGCGGCCTACGTAAGTGGTGCAAACTTCTTGTCTTGAAGTTTGATTGGTCTTCCGCGTAAACCAAGCTCCTCAGTCTCTTTTCTCCACCGAATTTTCCAACTGAGCTCTCCTCATACTATTATTCTTGACACCTCTGATTAGCATATAAATAGTCGCCTAGGCCATCTCTCCTTCGAATACCCTGGATCAGTTGGGGCTGGTCCCCGGCAGGTGGCGACCGAACAGGGACCTCAGGAGGCAATACTCAAAGAGCTGAGCAGACACGAACCACGCAATTAGCAGGCAATAAGCATGGAGCTCAGCAGTGACGAATCTTGCTGCTCAACTGGCAATAATCAAGCACGTGACCAGGCAGGAATCACGCAGCTCAGCTGGCAATTGTCAAGCAGATGAGCCGGCAGGAATCACGCAGCTCAGCAGGCCCTGATCACGTGACTCTGCAGGCACTGATCACGTGGCTGATCAAGTCCAGATCACGTGACTGAGCATGCACTGATCACGTGGCTATCATGCACTGATGACATGACTGCGCATGCACTGATGACGTGGCTGATCGGACACTGATCACATGGCTCATCATGCACTGATCACGTGTTTATCATATGGTGATCACGTGACTGAGAGGCGCTGATCACGGGACTGTGCCGTCAGTGATCACGTGGCTGAGCAGGCACTGATATCGTGACTGAGCATGCCCTGATCATGTGCCGGGAGCCGGGGAGGCATTCCACTCTGGACAAAGGTCATGAGGAAGGAGGCTCGGCATACGAAAATGCGGGATCGAGCCTCAGGAGTCCACCCGGATGTTCTTGAGCATCTCCCCCCCCCAAAAAAACCGGAGTCTGCCTACTGTATTGCTTTGTGCTCTCACCTCTGATTTCACTGGGGGCTGTCCCCCACCACCATCTCGCTCTCTCTGTCAAAGAGTTAACTTACAGCTCCAATTCATAAAGTTCCTTGTCATTCTTCCCTTTAACTTCCAGCTGAGTCTCCATCTGGAGCGCGGAACCCACCACGCTTTCTAATTATGCCTGGGCTGCTAAGACCCACTCGAGAAGGTGTCTAGGGTGAGGCACCTTTCGCTATTCGAGAGGGCGCCTGCGGCCTACGTAAGTGGTGCAAACTTCTTGTCTTGAAGTTTGATTGGTCTTCCGCGTAAACCAGGCTACTCAGTCTCTTTTCTCCACCGAATTTTCCTACTGAGCTCTCCTCATACTATTATTCTTGACATCTCTGATTACCATATAAATAGTCGCCTAGGCCATCTCTCCTTCGAATACCCTGGATCAGTTGGGGCTGGTCCCCGGCAGGTGGCGACCGAACAGGGACTTCAGGAGGCAATACTCAAAGAGCTGAGCAGACACGAACCATGCAATCAGCAGGCAATAAGCATGGAGCTCAGCAGTGACGAATCATGCTGCTCAACTGGCAATAATCAAGCACATGACCAGGCAGGAATCACGCAGCTCAGCTGGCAATTGTCAAGCAGATGAGCCGACAGGAATCAGGCAGCTCAGCTGGCAATTTTCATGCAGATGAGCCGGCAGGAATCACGCAGCTCAGCAGGCCCTGATCACGTGACTGAGCATGCACTGATCACGTGGCTATAATGCACTGATGACGTGACTGCGCATGCACTGATGACGTGGCTGATCGGGCACTGATCACTTGGCTCATCATGCACTGATCACGTGTTTATCAGGCAATGATCAGTGACTGACAGGCGCTGATCACGGGACTGTGCACGCACTGATCACGTGGCTATCATGCACTGATCACGTGACTGCGCATGCACTGATGACGTGGCTGTTCGGGCACTGATCAGGGGTTTATCAGGCAGTGATCAGTGACTGACAGGCGCTGATCAGGGGACTGTGCACGCACTGATCAGGTGGCTGATCAGGAACTGACCACCTGACCGCGCATGCAGTGATCACGTGGCTGGTCGTTCACTGATCACTTGTTTATCATACGGTGATCACGTGGCTGAGCAGGCACTGATATCCTGACTGAGCATGCACTGATCATGTGCCGGGAGCCGGGGAGGCATTCCACTCTGGACAAAGGTCATGAGGAAGGAGGCTCGGCATACGCAAATGCGGGATCGAGCCTCAGGAGTCCACCCGGATATTCTCGAGCATCTCCCCCCAAAAAACCGGAGTCTGCTTACTGTATTGCTTTGTGCTCTCACCTCTGATTTCACTGGGGGTTGTCCCCCACCACCATCTCGCTCTCTCTGTCAAAGAGTTAACTTACAGCTCCAATTCATAAAGTTCCTTGTCATTCTTCCCTTTAACTTCCAGCTGAGTCTCCATCTGGAGCGCGGAACCCACCACGCTTTCTAATTATGCCTGGGCTGCTAAGACCCACTCGAGAAGGTGTCTAGGGTGAGGCACCTTTCGCTATTCGAGAGGGCGCCTGCGGCCTACGTAAGTGGTGCAAACTTCTTGTCTTGAAGTTTGATTGGTCTTCCGCGTAAACCAAGCTACTCAGTCTCTTTTCTCCACCGAATTTTCCTACTGAGCTCTCCTCATACTATTATTCTTGACATCTCTGATTAGCATATAAATAGTCGCCTAGGCCATCTCTCCTTCGAATACCCTGGATCAGTTGGGGCTGGTCCCCGGCAGGTGGCGACCGAACAGGGACCTCAGGAGGCAATACTCAAAGAGCTGAGCAGACACGAACCACGCAATCAGCAGGCAATAAGCATGGAGCTCAGCAGTGACGAATCATGCTGCTCAACTGGCAATAATCAAGCACGTGACCAGGCAGGAATCACGCAGCTCAGCTGGCAATTGTCAAGCAGATGAGCCGACAGGAATCACGCAGCTCAGCAGGCCCTGATCACTTGACTCTGCAGGCACTGATCACGTGGCTGATCAAGTACAGATCACGTGACTGAGCATGCACTGATCACGTGGCTATCATGCACTGATGACGTGACTGCGCATGCACTGATGACGTGACTGCGCATGCACTGATGACGTGGCTGATCGGCACTGATCACATGGCTCATCATGCACTGATCACGTGTTTCTCAGGCAATGATCAGTGACTGACAGGCGCTGATCATGGGACTGTGCACGCACTGATCACGTGGCTATCATGCACTGATCACGTGACTGCGCATGCACTGATCACGTGGCTGATCGGGCACTGATCACATGGCTGATCATGCACTGATCACGTGTTTATCATACGGTGATCACGTGACTGAGAGGCGCTGATCACGTGACTGTGCCGTCAGTGATCACGTGGCTGAGCAGGCACTGATATCGTGACTGAGCATGCACTGATCATGTGCCGGGAGCCGGGGAGGCATTCCACTCTGGACAAAGGTCATGAGGAAGGAGGCTCGGCATACGCAAATGCGGGATCGAGCCTCAGGAGTCCACCCGGATATTCTCGAGCATCTCCCCCCAAAAAAACCGGAGTCTGCCTACTGTATTGCTTTGTGCTCTCACCTCTGATTTCACTGGGGGCTGTCCCCCACCACCATCTCGCTCTCTCTGTCAAAGAGTTAACTTACAGCTCCAATTCATAAAGTTCCTTGTCATTCTTCCCTTTAACTTCCAGCTGAGTCTCCATCTGGAGCGCGGAACCCACCACGCTTACTAATTATGCCTGGGCTGCTAAGACCCACTCGAGAAGGTGTCTAGGGTGAGGCACCTTTCGCTATTCGAGAGGGCGCCTGCGGCCTACGTAAGTGGTGCAAACTTCTTGTCTTGAAGTTTGATTGGTCTTCCGCGTAAACCAAGCTACTCAGTCTCTTTTCTCCACCGAATTTTCCTACTGAGCTCTCCTCATACTATTATTCTTGACATCTCTGATTAGCATATAAATAGTCGCCTAGGCCATCTCTCCTTCGAATACCCTGGATCAGTTGGGGCTGGTCCCCGGCAGGTGGCGACCGAACAGGGACCTCAGGAGGCAATACTCAAAGAGCTGAGCAGACACGAACCACGCAATCAGCAGGCAATAAGCATGGAGCTCAGCAGTGACGAATCATGCTGCTCAACTGGCAATAATCAAGCACGTGACCAGGCAGGAATCACGCAGCTCAGCTGGCAATTGTCAAGCAGATGAGCCGACAGGAATCACGCAGCTCAGCTGGCAATTGTCATGCAGATGAGCCGGCAGGAATCACGCAGCTCAGCAGGCCCTGATCACGTGACTCTGCAGGCACTGATCACGTGGCTGATCAAGTCCAGATCACGTGACTGAGCATGCACTGATCACGTGGCTATCATGCACTGATGACGTGACTGCGCATGCACTGATGACGTGGCTGATCGGGCACTGATCACATGGCTCATCATGCACTGATCACGTGTTTATCAGGCAATGATCAGTGACTGACAGGCGCTGATCATGGGACTGTGCACGCACTGATCACGTGGCTATCATGCACTGATCACGTGACTGCGCATGCACTGATGACGTGGCTGTTCGGGCACTGATCACGTGTTTATCAGGCAGTGATCAGTGACTGACAGGCGCTGATCAGGGGACTGTGCACGCACTGATCAGGTGGCTGATCAGGAACTGACCACCTGACCGCGCATGCAGTGATCACGTGGCTGGTCGTTCACTGATCACGTGTTTATCATACGGTGATCACGTGGCTGAGCAGGCACTGATATCGTGACTGAGCATGCACTGATCATGTGCCGGGAGCCGGGGAGGCATTCCACTCTGGACAAAGGTCATGAGGAAGGAGGCTCGGCATACGCAAATGCGGGATCGAGCCTCAGGAGTCCACCCGGATATTCTCGAGCATCTCCCCCCAAAAAACCGGAGTCTGCCTACTGTATTGCTTTGTGCTCTCACCTCTGATTTCACTGGGGGCTGTCCCCCACCACCATCTCGCTCTCTCTGTCAAAGAGTTAACTTACAGCTCCAATTCATAAAGTTCCTTGTCATTCTTCCCTTTCACTTCCAGCTGAGTCTCCATCTGGAGCGCGGAACCCACCACGCTTACTAATTATGCCTGGGCTGCTAAGACCCACTCGAGAAGGTGTCTAGGGTGAGGCACCTTTCGCTATTCGAGAGGGCGCCTGCGGCCTACGTATGTGGTGCAAATTTCTTGTCTTGAAGTTTGATTGGTCTTCCGCGTAAACCAAGCTACTCAGTCTCTTTTCTCCACCGAATTTTCCTACTGAGCTCTCCTCATACTATTATTCTTGACATCTCTGATTAGCATATAAATAGTCGCCTAGGCCATCTCTCCTTCGAATACCCTGGATCAGTTGGGGCTGGTCCCCGGCAGGTGGCGACCGAACAGGGACCTCAGGAGGCAATACTCAAAGAGCTGAGCAGACACGAACCACGCAATCAGCAGGCAATAAGCATGGAGCTCAGCAGTGACGAATCATGCTGCTCAACTGGCAATAATCAAGCACGTGACCAGGCAGGAATCACGCAGCTCAGCTGGCAATTGTCAAGCAGATGAGCCGACAGGAATCACGCAGCTCAGCTGGCAATTGTCATGCAGATGAGCCGGCAGGAATCACGCAGCTCAGCAGGCCCTGATCACGTGACTCTGCAGGCACTGATCACGTGGCTGATCAAGTCCAGATCACGTGACTGAGCATGCACTGATCACGTGGCTATCATGCACTGATGACGTGACTGCGCATGCACTGATGACGTGGCTGATCGGGCACTGATCACATGGCTCATCATGCACTGATCACGTGTTTATCAGGCAATGATCAGTGACTGACAGGCGCTGATCATGGGACTGTGCACGCACTGATCACGTGGCTATCATGCACTGATCACGTGACTGCGCATGCACTGATGACGTGGCTGTTCGGGCACTGATCACGTGTTTATCAGGCAGTGATCAGTGACTGACAGGCGCTGATCAGGGGACTGTGCACGCACTGATCAGGTGGCTGATCAGGAACTGACCACCTGACCGCGCATGCAGTGATCACGTGGCTGGTCGTTCACTGATCACGTGTTTATCATACGGTGATCACGTGACTGAGAGGCGCTGATCACGTGACTGTGCCGTCAGTGATCACGTGGCTGAGCAGGCACTGATATCGTGACTGAGCATGCACTGATCATGTGCCGGGAGCCGGGGAGGCATTCCACTCTGGACAAAGGTCATGAGGAAGGAGGCTCGGCATACGCAAATGCGGGATCGAGCCTCAGGAGTCCACCCGGATATTCTCGAGCATCTCCCCCAAAAAAACCGGAGTCTGCCTACTGTATTGCTTTGTGCTCTCACCTCTGATTTCACTGGGGGCTGTCCCCCACCACCATCTCGCTCTCTCTGTCAAAGAGTTAACTTACAGCTCCAATTCATAAAGTTCCTTGTCATTCTTCCCTTTAACTTCCAGCTGAGTCTCCATCTGGAGCGCGGAACCCACCACGCTTACTAATTATGCCTGGGCTGCTAAGACCCACTCGAGAAGGTGTCTAGGGTGAGGCACCTTTCGCTATTCGAGAGGGCGCCTGCGGCCTACGTAAGTGGTGCAAACTTCTTGTCTTGAAGTTTGATTGGTCTTCCGCGTAAACCAAGCTACTCAGTCTCTTTTCTCCACCGAATTTTCCTACTGAGCTCTCCTCATACTATTATTCTTGACATCTCTGATTAGCATATAAATAGTCGCCTAGGCCATCTCTCCTTCGAATACCCTGGATCAGTTGGGGCTGGTCCCCGGCAGGTGGCGACCGAACAGGGACCTCAGGAGGCAATACTCAAAGAGCTGAGCAGACACGAACCACGCAATCAGCAGGCAATAAGCATGGAGCTCAGCAGTGACGAATCATGCTGCTCAACTGGCAATAATCAAGCACGTGACCAGGCAGGAATCACGCAGCTCAGCTGGCAATTGTCAAGCAGATGAGCCGACAGGAATCACGCAGCTCAGCTGGCAATTGTCATGCAGATGAGCCGGCAGGAATCACGCAGCTCAGCAGGCCCTGATCACGTGACTCTGCAGGCACTGATCACGTGGCTGATCAAGTCCAGATCACGTGACTGAGCATGCACTGATCACGTGGCTATCATGCACTGATGACGTGACTGCGCATGCACTGATGACGTGGCTGATCGGGCACTGATCACATGGCTCATCATGCACTGATCACGTGTTTATCAGGCAATGATCAGTGACTGACAGGCGCTGATCATGGGACTGTGCACGCACTGATCACGTGGCTATCATGCACTGATCACGTGACTGCGCATGCACTGATGACGTGGCTGTTCGGGCACTGATCACGTGTTTATCAGGCAGTGATCAGTGACTGACAGGCGCTGATCAGGGGACTGTGCACGCACTGATCAGGTGGCTGATCAGGAACTGACCACCTGACCGCGCATGCAGTGATCACGTGGCTGGTCGTTCACTGATCACGTGTTTATCATACGGTGATCACGTGACTGAGAGGCGCTGATCACGTGACTGTGCCGTCAGTGATCACGTGGCTGAGCAGGCACTGATATCGTGACTGAGCATGCACTGATCATGTGCCGGGAGCCGGGGAGGCATTCCACTCTGGACAAAGGTCATGAGGAAGGAGGCTCGGCATACGCAAATGCGGGATCGAGCCTCAGGAGTCCACCCGGATATTCTCGAGCATCTCCCCCCAAAAAACCGGAGTCTGCCTACTGTATTGCTTTGTGCTCTCACCTCTGATTTCACTGGGGGCTGTCCCCCACCACCATCTCGCTCTCTCTGTCAAAGAGTTAACTTACAGCTCCAATTCATAAAGTTCCTTGTCATTCTTCCCTTTAACTTCCAGCTGAGTCTCCATCTGGAGCGCGGAACCCACCACGCTTACTAATTATGCCTGGGCTGCTAAGACCCACTCGAGAAGGTGTCTAGGGTGAGGCACCTTTCGCTATTCGAGAGGGCGCCTGCGGCCTACGTAAGTGGTGCAAACTTCTTGTCTTGAAGTTTGATTGGTCTTCCGCGTAAACCAAGCTACTCAGTCTCTTTTCTCCACCGAATTTTCCTACTGAGCTCTCCTCATACTATTATTCTTGACATCTCTGATTAGCATATAAATAGTCGCCTAGGCCATCTCTCCTTCGAATACCCTGGATCAGTTGGGGCTGGTCCCCGGCAGGTGGCGACCGAACAGGGACCTCAGGAGGCAATACTCAAAGAGCTGAGCAGACACGAACCACGCAATCAGCAGGCAATAAGCATGGAGCTCAGCAGTGACGAATCATGCTGCTCAACTGGCAATAATCAAGCACGTGACCAGGCAGGAATCACGCAGCTCAGCTGGCAATTGTCAAGCAGATGAGCCGACAGGAATCACGCAGCTCAGCTGGCAATTGTCATGCAGATGAGCCGGCAGGAATCACGCAGCTCAGCAGGCCCTGATCACGTGACTCTGCAGGCACTGATCACGTGGCTGATCAAGTCCAGATCACGTGACTGAGCATGCACTGATCACGTGGCTATCATGCACTGATGACGTGACTGCGCATGCACTGATGACGTGGCTGATCGGGCACTGATCACATGGCTCATCATGCACTGATCACGTGTTTATCAGGCAATGATCAGTGACTGACAGGCGCTGATCATGGGACTGTGCACGCACTGATCACGTGGCTATCATGCACTGATCACGTGACTGCGCATGCACTGATGACGTGGCTGTTCGGGCACTGATCACGTGTTTATCAGGCAGTGATCAGTGACTGACAGGCGCTGATCAGGGGACTGTGCACGCACTGATCAGGTGGCTGATCAGGAACTGACCACCTGACCGCGCATGCAGTGATCACGTGGCTGGTCGTTCACTGATCACGTGTTTATCATACGGTGATCACGTGACTGAGAGGCGCTGATCACGTGACTGTGCCGTCAGTGATCACGTGGCTGAGCAGGCACTGATATCGTGACTGAGCATGCACTGATCATGTGCCGGGAGCCGGGGAGGCATTCCACTCTGGACAAAGGTCATGAGGAAGGAGGCTCGGCATACGCAAATGCGGGATCGAGCCTCAGGAGTCCACCCGGATATTCTCGAGCATCTCCCCCAAAAAAACCGGAGTCTGCCTACTGTATTGCTTTGTGCTCTCACCTCTGATTTCACTGGGGGCTGTCCCCCACCACCATCTCGCTCTCTCTGTCAAAGAGTTAACTTACAGCTCCAATTCATAAAGTTCCTTGTCATTCTTCCCTTTAACTTCCAGCTGAGTCTCCATCTGGAGCGCGGAACCCACCACGCTTACTAATTATGCCTGGGCTGCTAAGACCCACTCGAGAAGGTGTCTAGGGTGAGGCACCTTTCGCTATTCGAGAGGCGCCTGCGGCCTACGTAAGTGGTGCAAACTTCTTGTCTTGAAGTTTGATTGGTCTTCCGCGTAAACCAAGCTACTCAGTCTCTTTTCTCCACCGAATTTTCCTACTGAGCTCTCCTCATACTATTATTCTTGACATCTCTGATTAGCATATAAATAGTCGCCTAGGCCATCTCTCCTTCGAATACCCTGGATCAGTTGGGGCTGGTCCCCGGCAGGTGGCGACCGAACAGGGACCTCAGGAGGCAATACTCAAAGAGCTGAGCAGACACGAACCACGCAATCAGCAGGCAATAAGCATGGAGCTCAGCAGTGACGAATCATGCTGCTCAACTGGCAATAATCAAGCACGTGACCAGGCAGGAATCACGCAGCTCAGCTGGCAATTGTCAAGCAGATGAGCCGACAGGAATCACGCAGCTCAGCTGGCAATTGTCATGCAGATGAGCCGGCAGGAATCACGCAGCTCAGCAGGCCCTGATCACGTGACTCTGCAGGCACTGATCACGTGGCTGATCAAGTCCAGATCACGTGACTGAGCATGCACTGATCACGTGGCTATCATGCACTGATGACGTGACTGCGCATGCACTGATGACGTGGCTGATCGGGCACTGATCACATGGCTCATCATGCACTGATCACGTGTTTATCAGGCAATGATCAGTGACTGACAGGCGCTGATCATGGGACTGTGCACGCACTGATCACGTGGCTATCATGCACTGATCACGTGACTGCGCATGCACTGATGACGTGGCTGTTCGGGCACTGATCACGTGTTTATCAGGCAGTGATCAGTGACTGACAGGCGCTGATCAGGGGACTGTGCACGCACTGATCAGGTGGCTGATCAGGAACTGACCACCTGACCGCGCATGCAGTGATCACGTGGCTGGTCGTTCACTGATCACGTGTTTATCATACGGTGATCACGTGACTGAGAGGCGCTGATCACGTGACTGTGCCGTCAGTGATCACGTGGCTGAGCAGGCACTGATATCGTGACTGAGCATGCACTGATCATGTGCCGGGAGCCGGGGAGGCATTCCACTCTGGACAAAGGTCATGAGGAAGGAGGCTCGGCATACGCAAATGCGGGATCGAGCCTCAGGAGTCCACCCGGATATTCTCGAGCATCTCCCCCCAAAAAAACCGGAGTCTGCCTACTGTATTGCTTTGTGCTCTCACCTCTGATTTCACTGGGGGCTGTCCCCCACCACCATCTCGCTCTCTCTGTCAAAGAGTTAACTTACAGCTCCAATTCATAAAGTTCCTTGTCATTCTTCCCTTTAACTTCCAGCTGAGTCTCCATCTGGAGCGCGGAACCCACCACGCTTACTAATTATGCCTGGGCTGCTAAGACCCACTCGAGAAGGTGTCTAGGGTGAGGCACCTTTCGCTATTCGAGAGGGCGCCTGCGGCCTACGTAAGTGGTGCAAACTTCTTGTCTTGAAGTTTGATTGGTCTTCCGCGTAAACCAAGCTACTCAGTCTCTTTTCTCCACCGAATTTTCCTACTGAGCTCTCCTCATACTATTATTCTTGACATCTCTGATTAGCATATAAATAGTCGCCTAGGCCATCTCTCCTTCGAATACCCTGGATCAGTTGGGGCTGGTCCCCGGCAGGTGGCGACCGAACAGGGACCTCAGGAGGCAATACTCAAAGAGCTGAGCAGACACGAACCACGCAATCAGCAGGCAATAAGCATGGAGCTCAGCAGTGACGAATCATGCTGCTCAACTGGCAATAATCAAGCACGTGACCAGGCAGGAATCACGCAGCTCAGCTGGCAATTGTCAAGCAGATGAGCCGACAGGAATCACGCAGCTCAGCTGGCAATTGTCATGCAGATGAGCCGGCAGGAATCACGCAGCTCAGCAGGCCCTGATCACGTGACTCTGCAGGCACTGATCACGTGGCTGATCAAGTCCAGATCACGTGACTGAGCATGCACTGATCACGTGGCTATCATGCACTGATGACGTGACTGCGCATGCACTGATGACGTGGCTGATCGGGCACTGATCACATGGCTCATCATGCACTGATCACGTGTTTATCAGGCAATGATCAGTGACTGACAGGCGCTGATCATGGGACTGTGCACGCACTGATCACGTGGCTATCATGCACTGATCACGTGACTGCGCATGCACTGATGACGTGGCTGTTCGGGCACTGATCACGTGTTTATCAGGCAGTGATCAGTGACTGACAGGCGCTGATCAGGGGACTGTGCACGCACTGATCAGGTGGCTGATCAGGAACTGACCACCTGACCGCGCATGCAGTGATCACGTGGCTGGTCGTTCACTGATCACGTGTTTATCATACGGTGATCACGTGACTGAGAGGCGCTGATCACGTGACTGTGCCGTCAGTGATCACGTGGCTGAGCAGGCACTGATATCGTGACTGAGCATGCACTGATCATGTGCCGGGAGCCGGGGAGGCATTCCACTCTGGACAAAGGTCATGAGGAAGGAGGCTCGGCATACGCAAATGCGGGATCGAGCCTCAGGAGTCCACCCGGATATTCTCGAGCATCTCCCCCCAAAAAAACCGGAGTCTGCCTACTGTATTGCTTTGTGCTCTCACCTCTGATTTCACTGGGGGCTGTCCCCCACCACCATCTCGCTCTCTCTGTCAAAGAGTTAACTTACAGCTCCAATTCATAAAGTTCCTTGTCATTCTTCCCTTTAACTTCCAGCTGAGTCTCCATCTGGAGCGCGGAACCCACCACGCTTACTAATTATGCCTGGGCTGCTAAGACCCACTCGAGAAGGTGTCTAGGGTGAGGCACCTTTCGCTATTCGAGAGGGCGCCTGCGGCCTACGTAAGTGGTGCAAACTTCTTGTCTTGAAGTTTGATTGGTCTTCCGCGTAAACCAAGCTACTCAGTCTCTTTTCTCCACCGAATTTTCCTACTGAGCTCTCCTCATACTATTATTCTTGACATCTCTGATTAGCATATAAATAGTCGCCTAGGCCATCTCTCCTTCGAATACCCTGGATCAGTTGGGGCTGGTCCCCGGCAGGTGGCGACCGAACAGGGACCTCAGGAGGCAATACTCAAAGAGCTGAGCAGACACGAACCACGCAATCAGCAGGCAATAAGCATGGAGCTCAGCAGTGACGAATCATGCTGCTCAACTGGCAATAATCAAGCACGTGACCAGGCAGGAATCACGCAGCTCAGCTGGCAATTGTCAAGCAGATGAGCCGACAGGAATCACGCAGCTCAGCTGGCAATTGTCATGCAGATGAGCCGGCAGGAATCACGCAGCTCAGCAGGCCCTGATCACGTGACTCTGCAGGCACTGATCACGTGGCTGATCAAGTCCAGATCACGTGACTGAGCATGCACTGATCACGTGGCTATCATGCACTGATGACGTGACTGCGCATGCACTGATGACGTGGCTGATCGGGCACTGATCACATGGCTCATCATGCACTGATCACGTGTTTATCAGGCAATGATCAGTGACTGACAGGCGCTGATCATGGGACTGTGCACGCACTGATCACGTGGCTATCATGCACTGATCACGTGACTGCGCATGCACTGATGACGTGGCTGTTCGGGCACTGATCACGTGTTTATCAGGCAGTGATCAGTGACTGACAGGCGCTGATCAGGGGACTGTGCACGCACTGATCAGGTGGCTGATCAGGAACTGACCACCTGACCGCGCATGCAGTGATCACGTGGCTGGTCGTTCACTGATCACGTGTTTATCATACGGTGATCACGTGACTGAGAGGCGCTGATCACGTGACTGTGCCGTCAGTGATCACGTGGCTGAGCAGGCACTGATATCGTGACTGAGCATGCACTGATCATGTGCCGGGAGCCGGGGAGGCATTCCACTCTGGACAAAGGTCATGAGGAAGGAGGCTCGGCATACGCAAATGCGGGATCGAGCCTCAGGAGTCCACCCGGATATTCTCGAGCATCTCCCCCAAAAAAACCGGAGTCTGCCTACTGTATTGCTTTGTGCTCTCACCTCTGATTTCACTGGGGGCTGTCCCCCACCACCATCTCGCTCTCTCTGTCAAAGAGTTAACTTACAGCTCCAATTCATAAAGTTCCTTGTCATTCTTCCCTTTAACTTCCAGCTGAGTCTCCATCTGGAGCGCGGAACCCACCACGCTTACTAATTATGCCTGGGCTGCTAAGACCCACTCGAGAAGGTGTCTAGGGTGAGGCACCTTTCGCTATTCGAGAGGGCGCCTGCGGCCTACGTAAGTGGTGCAAACTTCTTGTCTTGAAGTTTGATTGGTCTTCCGCGTAAACCAAGCTACTCAGTCTCTTTTCTCCACCGAATTTTCCTACTGAGCTCTCCTCATACTATTATTCTTGACATCTCTGATTAGCATATAAATAGTCGCCTAGGCCATCTCTCCTTCGAATACCCTGGATCAGTTGGGGCTGGTCCCCGGCAGGTGGCGACCGAACAGGGACCTCAGGAGGCAATACTCAAAGAGCTGAGCAGACACGAACCACGCAATCAGCAGGCAATAAGCATGGAGCTCAGCAGTGACGAATCATGCTGCTCAACTGGCAATAATCAAGCACGTGACCAGGCAGGAATCACGCAGCTCAGCTGGCAATTGTCATGCAGATGAGCCGGCAGGAATCACGCAGCTCAGCAGGCCCTGATCACGTGACTCTGCAGGCACTGATCACGTGGCTGATCAAGTCCAGATCACGTGACTGAGCATGCACTGATCACGTGGCTATCATGCACTGATGACGTGACTGCGCATGCACTGATGACGTGGCTGATCGGGCACTGATCACATGGCTCATCATGCACTGATCACGTGTTTATCAGGCAATGATCAGTGACTGACAGGCGCTGATCATGGGACTGTGCACGCACTGATCACGTGGCTATCATGCACTGATCACGTGACTGCGCATGCACTGATGACGTGGCTGTTCGGGCACTGATCACGTGTTTATCAGGCAGTGATCAGTGACTGACAGGCGCTGATCAGGGGACTGTGCACGCACTGATCAGGTGGCTGATCAGGAACTGACCACCTGACCGCGCATGCAGTGATCACGTGGCTGGTCGTTCACTGATCACGTGTTTATCATACGGTGATCACGTGACTGAGAGGCGCTGATCACGTGACTGTGCCGTCAGTGATCACGTGGCTGAGCAGGCACTGATATCGTGACTGAGCATGCACTGATCATGTGCCGGGAGCCGGGGAGGCATTCCACTCTGGACAAAGGTCATGAGGAAGGAGGCTCGGCATACGCAAATGCGGGATCGAGCCTCAGGAGTCCACCCGGATATTCTCGAGCATCTCCCCCAAAAAAACCGGAGTCTGCCTACTGTATTGCTTTGTGCTCTCACCTCTGATTTCACTGGGGGCTGTCCCCCACCACCATCTCGCTCTCTCTGTCAAAGAGTTAACTTACAGCTCCAATTCATAAAGTTCCTTGTCATTCTTCCCTTTAACTTCCAGCTGAGTCTCCATCTGGAGCGCGGAACCCACCACGCTTACTAATTATGCCTGGGCTGCTAAGACCCACTCGAGAAGGTGTCTAGGGTGAGGCACCTTTCGCTATTCGAGAGGGCGCCTGCGGCCTACGTAAGTGGTGCAAACTTCTTGTCTTGAAGTTTGATTGGTCTTCCGCGTAAACCAAGCTACTCAGTCTCTTTTCTCCACCGAATTTTCCTACTGAGCTCTCCTCATACTATTATTCTTGACATCTCTGATTAGCATATAAATAGTCGCCTAGGCCATCTCTCCTTCGAATACCCTGGATCAGTTGGGGCTGGTCCCCGGCAGGTGGCGACCGAACAGGGACCTCAGGAGGCAATACTCAAAGAGCTGAGCAGACACGAACCACGCAATCAGCAGGCAATAAGCATGGAGCTCAGCAGTGACGAATCATGCTGCTCAACTGGCAATAATCAAGCACGTGACCAGGCAGGAATCACGCAGCTCAGCTGGCAATTGTCAAGCAGATGAGCCGACAGGAATCACGCAGCTCAGCTGGCAATTGTCATGCAGATGAGCCGGCAGGAATCACGCAGCTCAGCAGGCCCTGATCACGTGACTCTGCAGGCACTGATCACGTGGCTGATCAAGTCCAGATCACGTGACTGAGCATGCACTGATCACGTGGCTATCATGCACTGATGACGTGACTGCGCATGCACTGATGACGTGGCTGATCGGGCACTGATCACATGGCTCATCATGCACTGATCACGTGTTTATCAGGCAATGATCAGTGACTGACAGGCGCTGATCATGGGACTGTGCACGCACTGATCACGTGGCTATCATGCACTGATCACGTGACTGCGCATGCACTGATGACGTGGCTGTTCGGGCACTGATCACGTGTTTATCAGGCAGTGATCAGTGACTGACAGGCGCTGATCAGGGGACTGTGCACGCACTGATCAGGTGGCTGATCAGGAACTGACCACCTGACCGCGCATGCAGTGATCACGTGGCTGGTCGTTCACTGATCACGTGTTTATCATACGGTGATCACGTGACTGAGAGGCGCTGATCACGTGACTGTGCCGTCAGTGATCACGTGGCTGAGCAGGCACTGATATCGTGACTGAGCATGCACTGATCATGTGCCGGGAGCCGGGGAGGCATTCCACTCTGGACAAAGGTCATGAGGAAGGAGGCTCGGCATACGCAAATGCGGGATCGAGCCTCAGGAGTCCACCCGGATATTCTCGAGCATCTCCCCCAAAAAAACCGGAGTCTGCCTACTGTATTGCTTTGTGCTCTCACCTCTGATTTCACTGGGGGCTGTCCCCCACCACCATCTCGCTCTCTCTGTCAAAGAGTTAACTTACAGCTCCAATTCATAAAGTTCCTTGTCATTCTTCCCTTTAACTTCCAGCTGAGTCTCCATCTGGAGCGCGGAACCCACCACGCTTACTAATTATGCCTGGGCTGCTAAGACCCACTCGAGAAGGTGTCTAGGGTGAGGCACCTTTCGCTATTCGAGAGGGCGCCTGCGGCCTACGTAAGTGGTGCAAACTTCTTGTCTTGAAGTTTGATTGGTCTTCCGCGTAAACCAAGCTACTCAGTCTCTTTTCTCCACCGAATTTTCCTACTGAGCTCTCCTCATACTATTATTCTTGACATCTCTGATTAGCATATAAATAGTCGCCTAGGCCATCTCTCCTTCGAATACCCTGGATCAGTTGGGGCTGGTCCCCGGCAGGTGGCGACCGAACAGGGACCTCAGGAGGCAATACTCAAAGAGCTGAGCAGACACGAACCACGCAATCAGCAGGCAATAAGCATGGAGCTCAGCAGTGACGAATCATGCTGCTCAACTGGCAATAATCAAGCACGTGACCAGGCAGGAATCACGCAGCTCAGCTGGCAATTGTCATGCAGATGAGCCGGCAGGAATCACGCAGCTCAGCAGGCCCTGATCACGTGACTCTGCAGGCACTGATCACGTGGCTGATCAAGTCCAGATCACGTGACTGAGCATGCACTGATCACGTGGCTATCATGCACTGATGACGTGACTGCGCATGCACTGATGACGTGGCTGATCGGGCACTGATCACATGGCTCATCATGCACTGATCACGTGTTTATCAGGCAATGATCAGTGACTGACAGGCGCTGATCATGGGACTGTGCACGCACTGATCACGTGGCTATCATGCACTGATCACGTGACTGCGCATGCACTGATGACGTGGCTGTTCGGGCACTGATCACGTGTTTATCAGGCAGTGATCAGTGACTGACAGGCGCTGATCAGGGGACTGTGCACGCACTGATCAGGTGGCTGATCAGGAACTGACCACCTGACCGCGCATGCAGTGATCACGTGGCTGGTCGTTCACTGATCACGTGTTTATCATACGGTGATCACGTGACTGAGAGGCGCTGATCACGTGACTGTGCCGTCAGTGATCACGTGGCTGAGCAGGCACTGATATCGTGACTGAGCATGCACTGATCATGTGCCGGGAGCCGGGGAGGCATTCCACTCTGGACAAAGGTCATGAGGAAGGAGGCTCGGCATACGCAAATGCGGGATCGAGCCTCAGGAGTCCACCCGGATATTCTCGAGCATCTCCCCCAAAAAAACCGGAGTCTGCCTACTGTATTGCTTTGTGCTCTCACCTCTGATTTCACTGGGGGCTGTCCCCCACCACCATCTCGCTCTCTCTGTCAAAGAGTTAACTTACAGCTCCAATTCATAAAGTTCCTTGTCATTCTTCCCTTTAACTTCCAGCTGAGTCTCCATCTGGAGCGCGGAACCCACCACGCTTACTAATTATGCCTGGGCTGCTAAGACCCACTCGAGAAGGTGTCTAGGGTGAGGCACCTTTCGCTATTCGAGAGGGCGCCTGCGGCCTACGTAAGTGGTGCAAACTTCTTGTCTTGAAGTTTGATTGGTCTTCCGCGTAAACCAAGCTACTCAGTCTCTTTTCTCCACCGAATTTTCCTACTGAGCTCTCCTCATACTATTATTCTTGACATCTCTGATTAGCATATAAATAGTCGCCTAGGCCATCTCTCCTTCGAATACCCTGGATCAGTTGGGGCTGGTCCCCGGCAGGTGGCGACCGAACAGGGACCTCAGGAGGCAATACTCAAAGAGCTGAGCAGACACGAACCACGCAATCAGCAGGCAATAAGCATGGAGCTCAGCAGTGACGAATCATGCTGCTCAACTGGCAATAATCAAGCACGTGACCAGGCAGGAATCACGCAGCTCAGCTGGCAATTGTCATGCAGATGAGCCGGCAGGAATCACGCAGCTCAGCAGGCCCTGATCACGTGACTCTGCAGGCACTGATCACGTGGCTGATCAAGTCCAGATCACGTGACTGAGCATGCACTGATCACGTGGCTATCATGCACTGATGACGTGACTGCGCATGCACTGATGACGTGGCTGATCGGGCACTGATCACATGGCTCATCATGCACTGATCACGTGTTTATCAGGCAATGATCAGTGACTGACAGGCGCTGATCATGGGACTGTGCACGCACTGATCACGTGGCTATCATGCACTGATCACGTGACTGCGCATGCACTGATGACGTGGCTGTTCGGGCACTGATCACGTGTTTATCAGGCAGTGATCAGTGACTGACAGGCGCTGATCAGGGGACTGTGCACGCACTGATCAGGTGGCTGATCAGGAACTGACCACCTGACCGCGCATGCAGTGATCACGTGGCTGGTCGTTCACTGATCACGTGTTTATCATACGGTGATCACGTGACTGAGAGGCGCTGATCACGTGACTGTGCCGTCAGTGATCACGTGGCTGAGCAGGCACTGATATCGTGACTGAGCATGCACTGATCATGTGCCGGGAGCCGGGGAGGCATTCCACTCTGGACAAAGGTCATGAGGAAGGAGGCTCGGCATACGCAAATGCGGGATCGAGCCTCAGGAGTCCACCCGGATATTCTCGAGCATCTCCCCAAAAAAACCGGAGTCTGCCTACTGTATTGCTTTGTGCTCTCACCTCTGATTTCACTGGGGGCTGTCCCCCACCACCATCTCGCTCTCTCTGTCAAAGAGTTAACTTACAGCTCCAATTCATAAAGTTCCTTGTCATTCTTCCCTTTAACTTCCAGCTGAGTCTCCATCTGGAGCGCGGAACCCACCACGCTTACTAATTATGCCTGGGCTGCTAAGACCCACTCGAGAAGGTGTCTAGGGTGAGGCACCTTTCGCTATTCGAGAGGGCGCCTGCGGCCTACGTAAGTGGTGCAAACTTCTTGTCTTGAAGTTTGATTGGTCTTCCGCGTAAACCAAGCTACTCAGTCTCTTTTCTCCACCGAATTTTCCTACTGAGCTCTCCTCATACTATTATTCTTGACATCTCTGATTAGCATATAAATAGTCGCCTAGGCCATCTCTCCTTCGAATACCCTGGATCAGTTGGGGCTGGTCCCCGGCAGGTGGCGACCGAACAGGGACCTCAGGAGGCAATACTCAAAGAGCTGAGCAGACACGAACCACGCAATCAGCAGGCAATAAGCATGGAGCTCAGCAGTGACGAATCATGCTGCTCAACTGGCAATAATCAAGCACGTGACCAGGCAGGAATCACGCAGCTCAGCTGGCAATTGTCAAGCAGATGAGCCGACAGGAATCACGCAGCTCAGCTGGCAATTGTCATGCAGATGAGCCGGCAGGAATCACGCAGCTCAGCAGGCCCTGATCACGTGACTCTGCAGGCACTGATCACGTGGCTGATCAAGTCCAGATCACGTGACTGAGCATGCACTGATCACGTGGCTATCATGCACTGATGACGTGACTGCGCATGCACTGATGACGTGGCTGATCGGGCACTGATCACATGGCTCATCATGCACTGATCACGTGTTTATCAGGCAATGATCAGTGACTGACAGGCGCTGATCATGGGACTGTGCACGCACTGATCACGTGGCTATCATGCACTGATCACGTGACTGCGCATGCACTGATGACGTGGCTGTTCGGGCACTGATCACGTGTTTATCAGGCAGTGATCAGTGACTGACAGGCGCTGATCAGGGGACTGTGCACGCACTGATCAGGTGGCTGATCAGGAACTGACCACCTGACCGCGCATGCAGTGATCACGTGGCTGGTCGTTCACTGATCACGTGTTTATCATACGGTGATCACGTGACTGAGAGGCGCTGATCACGTGACTGTGCCGTCAGTGATCACGTGGCTGAGCAGGCACTGATATCGTGACTGAGCATGCACTGATCATGTGCCGGGAGCCGGGGAGGCATTCCACTCTGGACAAAGGTCATGAGGAAGGAGGCTCGGCATACGCAAATGCGGGATCGAGCCTCAGGAGTCCACCCGGATATTCTCGAGCATCTCCCCCAAAAAAACCGGAGTCTGCCTACTGTATTGCTTTGTGCTCTCACCTCTGATTTCACTGGGGGCTGTCCCCCACCACCATCTCGCTCTCTCTGTCAAAGAGTTAACTTACAGCTCCAATTCATAAAGTTCCTTGTCATTCTTCCCTTTAACTTCCAGCTGAGTCTCCATCTGGAGCGCGGAACCCACCACGCTTACTAATTATGCCTGGGCTGCTAAGACCCACTCGAGAAGGTGTCTAGGGTGAGGCACCTTTCGCTATTCGAGAGGGCGCCTGCGGCCTACGTAAGTGGTGCAAACTTCTTGTCTTGAAGTTTGATTGGTCTTCCGCGTAAACCAAGCTACTCAGTCTCTTTTCTCCACCGAATTTTCCTACTGAGCTCTCCTCATACTATTATTCTTGACATCTCTGATTAGCATATAAATAGTCGCCTAGGCCATCTCTCCTTCGAATACCCTGGATCAGTTGGGGCTGGTCCCCGGCAGGTGGCGACCGAACAGGGACCTCAGGAGGCAATACTCAAAGAGCTGAGCAGACACGAACCACGCAATCAGCAGGCAATAAGCATGGAGCTCAGCAGTGACGAATCATGCTGCTCAACTGGCAATAATCAAGCACGTGACCAGGCAGGAATCACGCAGCTCAGCTGGCAATTGTCAAGCAGATGAGCCGACAGGAATCACGCAGCTCAGCTGGCAATTGTCATGCAGATGAGCCGGCAGGAATCACGCAGCTCAGCAGGCCCTGATCACGTGACTCTGCAGGCACTGATCACGTGGCTGATCAAGTCCAGATCACGTGACTGAGCATGCACTGATCACGTGGCTATCATGCACTGATGACGTGACTGCGCATGCACTGATGACGTGGCTGATCGGGCACTGATCACATGGCTCATCATGCACTGATCACGTGTTTATCAGGCAATGATCAGTGACTGACAGGCGCTGATCATGGGACTGTGCACGCACTGATCACGTGGCTATCATGCACTGATCACGTGACTGCGCATGCACTGATGACGTGGCTGTTCGGGCACTGATCACGTGTTTATCAGGCAGTGATCAGTGACTGACAGGCGCTGATCAGGGGACTGTGCACGCACTGATCAGGTGGCTGATCAGGAACTGACCACCTGACCGCGCATGCAGTGATCACGTGGCTGGTCGTTCACTGATCACGTGTTTATCATACGGTGATCACGTGACTGAGAGGCGCTGATCACGTGACTGTGCCGTCAGTGATCACGTGGCTGAGCAGGCACTGATATCGTGACTGAGCATGCACTGATCATGTGCCGGGAGCCGGGGAGGCATTCCACTCTGGACAAAGGTCATGAGGAAGGAGGCTCGGCATACGCAAATGCGGGATCGAGCCTCAGGAGTCCACCCGGATATTCTCGAGCATCTCCCCAAAAAAACCGGAGTCTGCCTACTGTATTGCTTTGTGCTCTCACCTCTGATTTCACTGGGGGCTGTCCCCCACCACCATCTCGCTCTCTCTGTCAAAGAGTTAACTTACAGCTCCAATTCATAAAGTTCCTTGTCATTCTTCCCTTTAACTTCCAGCTGAGTCTCCATCTGGAGCGCGGAACCCACCACGCTTACTAATTATGCCTGGGCTGCTAAGACCCACTCGAGAAGGTGTCTAGGGTGAGGCACCTTTCGCTATTCGAGAGGGCGCCTGCGGCCTACGTAAGTGGTGCAAACTTCTTGTCTTGAAGTTTGATTGGTCTTCCGCGTAAACCAAGCTACTCAGTCTCTTTTCTCCACCGAATTTTCCTACTGAGCTCTCCTCATACTATTATTCTTGACATCTCTGATTAGCATATAAATAGTCGCCTAGGCCATCTCTCCTTCGAATACCCTGGATCAGTTGGGGCTGGTCCCCGGCAGGTGGCGACCGAACAGGGACCTCAGGAGGCAATACTCAAAGAGCTGAGCAGACACGAACCACGCAATCAGCAGGCAATAAGCATGGAGCTCAGCAGTGACGAATCATGCTGCTCAACTGGCAATAATCAAGCACGTGACCAGGCAGGAATCACGCAGCTCAGCTGGCAATTGTCAAGCAGATGAGCCGACAGGAATCACGCAGCTCAGCTGGCAATTGTCATGCAGATGAGCCGGCAGGAATCACGCAGCTCAGCAGGCCCTGATCACGTGACTCTGCAGGCACTGATCACGTGGCTGATCAAGTCCAGATCACGTGACTGAGCATGCACTGATCACGTGGCTATCATGCACTGATGACGTGACTGCGCATGCACTGATGACGTGGCTGATCGGGCACTGATCACATGGCTCATCATGCACTGATCACGTGTTTATCAGGCAATGATCAGTGACTGACAGGCGCTGATCATGGGACTGTGCACGCACTGATCACGTGGCTATCATGCACTGATCACGTGACTGCGCATGCACTGATGACGTGGCTGTTCGGGCACTGATCACGTGTTTATCAGGCAGTGATCAGTGACTGACAGGCGCTGATCAGGGGACTGTGCACGCACTGATCAGGTGGCTGATCAGGAACTGACCACCTGACCGCGCATGCAGTGATCACGTGGCTGGTCGTTCACTGATCACGTGTTTATCATACGGTGATCACGTGACTGAGAGGCGCTGATCACGTGACTGTGCCGTCAGTGATCACGTGGCTGAGCAGGCACTGATATCGTGACTGAGCATGCACTGATCATGTGCCGGGAGCCGGGGAGGCATTCCACTCTGGACAAAGGTCATGAGGAAGGAGGCTCGGCATACGCAAATGCGGGATCGAGCCTCAGGAGTCCACCCGGATATTCTCGAGCATCTCCCCCCAAAAAAACCGGAGTCTGCCTACTGTATTGCTTTGTGCTCTCACCTCTGATTTCACTGGGGGCTGTCCCCCACCACCATCTCGCTCTCTCTGTCAAAGAGTTAACTTACAGCTCCAATTCATAAAGTTCCTTGTCATTCTTCCCTTTAACTTCCAGCTGAGTCTCCATCTGGAGCGCGGAACCCACCACGCTTACTAATTATGCCTGGGCTGCTAAGACCCACTCGAGAAGGTGTCTAGGGTGAGGCACCTTTCGCTATTCGAGAGGGCGCCTGCGGCCTACGTAAGTGGTGCAAACTTCTTGTCTTGAAGTTTGATTGGTCTTCCGCGTAAACCAAGCTACTCAGTCTCTTTTCTCCACCGAATTTTCCTACTGAGCTCTCCTCATACTATTATTCTTGACATCTCTGATTAGCATATAAATAGTCGCCTAGGCCATCTCTCCTTCGAATACCCTGGATCAGTTGGGGCTGGTCCCCGGCAGGTGGCGACCGAACAGGGACCTCAGGAGGCAATACTCAAAGAGCTGAGCAGACACGAACCACGCAATCAGCAGGCAATAAGCATGGAGCTCAGCAGTGACGAATCATGCTGCTCAACTGGCAATAATCAAGCACGTGACCAGGCAGGAATCACGCAGCTCAGCTGGCAATTGTCAAGCAGATGAGCCGACAGGAATCACGCAGCTCAGCTGGCAATTGTCATGCAGATGAGCCGGCAGGAATCACGCAGCTCAGCAGGCCCTGATCACGTGACTCTGCAGGCACTGATCACGTGGCTGATCAAGTCCAGATCACGTGACTGAGCATGCACTGATCACGTGGCTATCATGCACTGATGACGTGACTGCGCATGCACTGATGACGTGGCTGATCAGGCACTGATCACATGGCTCATCATGCACTGATCACGTGTTTATCAGGCAATGATCAGTGACTGACAGGCGCTGATCATGGGACTGTGCACGCACTGATCACGTGGCTATCATGCACTGATCACGTGACTGCGCATGCACTGATGACGTGGCTGTTCGGGCACTGATCACGGATCATGCACTGATCACGTGTTTATCAGGCAGTGATCAGTGACTGACAGGCGCTGATCAGGGGACTGTGCACGCACTGATCAGGTGGCTGATCAGGAACTGACCACCCGCGCATGCAGTGATCACGTGGCTGGTCGTTCACTGATCACGTGTTTATCATACGGTGATCACGTGACTGAGAGGCGCTGATCACGTGACTGTGCCGTCAGTGATCACGTGGCTGAGCAGGCACTGATATCGTGACTGAGCATGCACTGATCATGTGCCGGGAGCCGGGGAGGCATTCCACTCTGGACAAAGGTCATGAGGAAGGAGGCTCGGCATACGCAAATGCGGGATCGAGCCTCAGGAGTCCACCCGGATATTCTCGAGCATCTCCCCCAAAAAAACCAGAGTCTGCCTACTGTATTGCTTTGTGCTCTCACCTCTGATTTCACTGGGGGCTGTCCCCCACCACCATCTCGCTCTCTCTGTCAAAGAGTTAACTTACAGCTCCAATTCATAAAGTTCCTTGTCATTCTTCCCTTTAACTTCCAGCTGAGTCTCCATCTGGAGCGCGGAACCCACCACGCTTACTAATTATGCCTGGGCTGCTAAGACCCACTCGAGAAGGTGTCTAGGGTGAGGCACCTTTCGCTATTCGAGAGGGCGCCTGCGGCCTACGTAAGTGGTGCAAACTTCTTGTCTTGAAGTTTGATTGGTCTTCCGCGTAAACCAAGCTACTCAGTCTCTTTTCTCCACCGAATTTTCCTACTGAGCTCTCCTCATACTATTATTCTTGACATCTCTGATTAGCATATAAATAGTCGCCTAGGCCATCTCTCCTTCGAATACCCTGGATCAGTTGGGGCTGGTCCCCGGCAGGTGGCGACCGAACAGGGACCTCAGGAGGCAATACTCAAAGAGCTGAGCAGACACGAACCACGCAATCAGCAGGCAATAAGCATGGAGCTCAGCAGTGACGAATCATGCTGCTCAACTGGCAATAATCAAGCACGTGACCAGGCAGGAATCACGCAGCTCAGATGGCAATTGTCAAGCAGATGAGCCGACAGGAATCACGCAGCTCAGCTGGCAATTGTCATGCAGATGAGCCGGCAGGAATCACGCAGCTCAGCAGGCCCTGATCACGTGACTCTGCATGCACTGATCACGTGGCTGATCAAGTCCAGATCACATGACTGAGCAGGCACTGATCACGTGGCTCATCATGCACTGATCACGTGTTTCTCAGGCAATGATCAGTGACTGACAGGCGCTGATCATGGGACTGTGCACGCACTGAAAACGTGGCTATCATGCACTGATCACGTGACTGCGCATGCACTGATGACGTGGCTGTTCGGGCACTGATCACCTGTTTATCAGGCAGTGATCAGTGACTGACAGGCGCTGATCAGGGACTGTGCACGCACTGATCAGGTGGCTGATCAGGAACTGACCACCTGACTGCGCATGCAGTGATCACGTGGCTGGTCGTTCACTGATCACGTGTTTATCATACGGTGATCACGTGACTGAGAGGCGCTGATCACGTGACTGTGCCGTCAGTGATCACGTGGCTGAGCAGGCACTGATATCGTGACTGAGCATGCACTGATCATGTGCCGGGAGCCGGGGAGGCATTCCACTCTGGACAAAGGTCATGAGGAAGGAGGCTCGGCATATGCAAATGCGGGATCGAGCCTCAGGAGTCCACCCGGATATTCTCGAGCATCTCCCCCAAAAACCAGAGTCTGCCTACTGTATTGCTTTGTGCTCTCACCTCTGATTTCACTGGGGGCTGTCCCCCACCACCATCTCGCTCTCTCTGTCAAAGAGTTAACTTACAGCTCCAATTCATAAAGTTCCTTGTCATTCTTCCCTTTAACTTCCAGCTGAGTCTCCATCTGGAGCGCGGAACCCACCACGCTTACTAATTATGCCTGGGCTGCTAAGACCCACTCGAGAAGGTGTCTAGGGTGAGGCACCTTTCGCTATTCGAGAGGGCGCCTGCGGCCTACGTAAGTGGTGCAAACTTCTTGTCTTGAAGTTTGATTGGTCTTCCGCGTAAACCAAGCTACTCAGTCTCTTTTCTCCACCGAATTGTCCTACTGAGCTCTCCTCATACTCTTATTCTTGACATCTCTGATTAGCATATAAATAGTCGCCTAGGCCATCTCTCCTTCGAATACCCTGGATCAGTTGGGGCTGGTCCCCGGCAGGTGGCGACCGAACAGGGACCTCAGGAGTCAATACTCAAAGAGCTGAGCAGACACGAACCACGCAATCAGCAGGCAATAAGCATGGAGCTCAGCAGTGACGAATCATGCTGCTCAACTGGCAATAATCAAGCACGTGACCAGGCAGGAATCACGCAGCTCAGCTGGCAATTGTCAAGCAGATGAGCTGACAGGAATCATGCAGCTCAGCTGGCAATTGTCATGCAGATGAGCCGGCAGGAATCACGCAGCTCAGCAGGCCTTGATCACGTGACTCTGCAGGCACTGAACACGTGGCTGATCAAGCACAGATCACGTGACTGAGCATGCACTGATCACGTGGCTATCATGCACTGATGACGTGACTGCGCATGCACTGATCACGTGGCTGATCATGCACTGATCACATGGCTCATCATGCACTGATCACGTGTTTATCATGCAATGATCAGTGACTGACAGGCGCTGATCATGGGACTGTGCATGCACTGATCACGTGGCTATCATGCACTGATCACGTGACTGCGCATGCACTGATCACGTGGCTGATCATGCACTGATCACGTGTTTATCATGCACTGATCAGTGACTGACATGCACTGATCAGGGGACTGTCATGCACTGATCACGTGGCTGATCATGCACTGATCACGTGGCTGATCATGCACTGATACCGTGACTGAGCATGGACTGATCACATGACTATCATGTAGTGATCACGTGACTTAATGGCGCTGATCATGTGACTGATCATGCGCTGATCATGTTTGCTATCATACACTGATCATGTGCCTCTGGAGGCAATAAACAAAGAGCTGAGTAGGCACGAATCAAACAGTCAGCAGGCAATAATCATGGAACTCAGGTGTGAGGAATCATGCTGCTCAGCTGGCAATAATCAAGCAGCTGAGCAGGCAGGAATTACGCAGCACAGCTGGCAATTGTCAAGCAGATGACAGGCAGGAATCATGCAGCTCAGCTGGCAATTGTCAAGCAGATGAGCAGACAGTAATCACGCAGCTCAGCAGGCCCTGATCACGTGACTGAGCATGCACTGTTCACGTGGCTGATCATACACTGATCACGTGATTGATCATGCACTGATCACTTGGATATCATGCACTGATCACGTGGCTGATCATACACTGTTCACGTGTCTGACCATGCACTGATCACGTGGCTGATCATACACTGCTCACGTAACTGATCATGCACTGATCACGTGGCTGATCATGCACTGATCACGTGGCTGATCATGCACTGATCACGTGGCTATCATGCACTGATCACGTGACTGATCATGCACTGATCACGTAATTGATCATGCACTGATCACGTGGCTGATCACACATGATCACGTGACTGATCATGCACTGATCACGTGGCTATCATGCACTGATCACGTGGCTGATCATGCAATGATCACGTAGCTACCATGTACTGGTCACGTGACTGATCATGCACTGATATCATGCACTGATCACGTGGCTGATCATGCACTGATCACGTGACTGATCATGCACTGATCACGTGACTGATCATGCACTGATCACGTGACTGATCATGCACTGATCACGTGGCTATCATGCACTGATCACGTGGCTGATCATGCACTGATCACGTGACTGATCATGCACTGATCACGTGGCTATCATGCACTGATCACGTGGCTATCATGCACTGATCACGTGGCTGATCATGCACTGATCACGTGACTGATCATGCACTGATCACGCTGTATCATGCACTGATCACGTGACTGATCATGCACTGATCACGTGGATGATCATGCACTGATCATGTGACTGATCATGCACTGATCACGTGGCTATCATGCACTGATCACGTGGCTGATCATGCACTGATCACGTAGCTATCATGCACTGATCACGTGACTGATCATGCACTGATCACGTGATTGATCATGCACTGATCACGTGACTGATCATGCACTGATCACGTGACTGATCATGCACTGATCACGTGACTGATCATGCACTGATCACGTGCTATCATGCACTGATCACGTGGCTGATCATGCACTGATCACGTAGCTACCATGCACTGATCACGTGACTGATCATGCACTGATCACGTGACTGATCATGCACTGATCACGTGGCTGATCATGCACTGATCACGTGACTGATCATGCACTGATCACGTGGCTATCATGCACTGATCACGTGACTGATCATGCACTGATCACGTGATTGATCATGCACTGATCACGTGGCTGATCATGCACTGATCACGTGACTGATCATGCACTGATCACGTGACTGATCATGCACTGATCACGTGGCTATCATGCACTGATCACGTGGCTGATCATGCAATGATCACGTAGCTACCATGCACTGGTCACGTGACTGATCATGCACTGATCACGTGAATGATCATGCACTGATCACGTGACTGATCATGCACTGATCACGTGATTGATCATGCACTGATCACGTAATTGTCATGCACTGATCACGTGGCTATCATGCACTGATCACGTGGCTGATCATGCACTGATCACGCAGCTATCATGCACTGATCACGTGGCTGATCATGCACTGATCACAGGACTGATCATGCACTGATCACGGGCTATCATGCACTGTCACATGACTGATCATGCACTGATCACGTGACTGATCATGCACTGATCACGTGGCTGATCATGCACTGATCACGTGATTGATCATGCACTGATCACGTGGCTGATCATGCACTGATCACGTGGCTGATCATGCACTGATCACGTGACTGATCATGCACTGATCACGTGGCTATCATGCACTGATCACGTGGCTGATCATGCACTGATCACGTGGCTATCATGCACTGATCACGTGACTGATCATGCACTGATCACGTGGCTGATCATGCACTGATCAGTGACTGATCATGCACTGATCACGTGACTGATCATGCACTGATCACGTGACTGATCATGCACTGATCACGTGGCTATCATGCACTGATCACGTGGCTGATCATGCACTGATCACGTAGCTACCATGCACTGATCACGTGACTGATCATGCACTGATCACGTGACTGATCATGCACTGATCACGTGGCTGATCATGCACTGATCACGTGGCTGATCATGCACTGATCACGTGACTGATCATGCACTGATCACGTGACTGATCATGCACTGATCACGTGGCTATCATGCACTGATCACGTGGCTGATCATGCACTGATCACGTGCTGATCATGCACTGATCACGTGACTGATCATGCACTGATCACGTGACTGATCATGCACTGATCACGTGGCTATCATGCACTGATCACGTGGCTGATCATGCACTGATCACGTAGCTATCATGCACTGATCACGTGACTGATCATGCACTGATCACGTGACTGATCATGCACTGATCACGTGGCTGATCATGCACTGATCACGTGGCTGATCATGCACTGATCACGTGACTGATCATGCACTGATCACGTGGCTATCATGCACTGATCACGTGGCTGATCATGCACTGATCACGTGGCTGATCATGCACTGATCACGTGACTGATCATGCACTGATCACGTGACTATCATGCACTGATCACGTGACTTCATGCACTGATCACGTGACTGATCATGCACTGATCACGTGACTGATCATGCACTGATCACGTGACTGATCATGCACTGATCACGTGGCTATCATGCACTGATCACGTGGCTGATCATGCACTGATCACGCAGCTACATGCACTGATCACATGACTGATCATGCACTGATCACGTGATTGATCATGCACTGATCACGTGGCTTATCATGCACTGATCATGTGACTGATCATGTGCTGATCATGTTTGCTATCATACACTGATCATGTGCCTCTGGAGGCAATGAACAAAGAGCTGAGTAGGCAGAAATCAGCAGGCAATAATCATGGAACTCAGCTGTGAGAAATCATGCTGCTCAGCTGGCAATAATCAAGCAGCTGAGCAGGCAGGAATTACGCAGCACAGCTGGCAATTGTCAAGCAGATGACAGGCAGGAATCGTGCAGCTCAGCTGGCAATTGTCAAGCAGATGAGCAGACAGTAATCACGCAGCTCAGCAGGCCCTGATCACGTGACTGAGCATGCACTGTTCACGTGGCTGATCATACACTGATCACGTGACTGATCATGCACTGATCACGTGGCTATCATGCACTGATCACGTGGCTGATCATGCACTGATCACGTGACTGATCATGCACTGATCACGTGGCTATCATGCACTGATCACGTGGCTGATCATGCACTGATCACGGGACTGATCATGCACTGATCACGGGCTATCATGCACTGATCACATGACTGACATGCACTGATCACGTGCTGATCATGCACTGATCACGTGACTGATCATGCACTGATCACGTGACTGATCATGCACTGATCACGTGGCTATCATGCACTGATCACGTGGCTGATCATGCAATGATCACGCAGCTACCATGCACTGATCACGTGACTGATCATGCACTGATCACGTGGCTGATCATGCACTGATCACGTGACTGATCATGCACTGATCACGTGACTGATCATGCACTGATCACGTGGCTATCATGCACTGATCACGTGGCTGATCATGCACTGATCACGCATACCATGTACTGATCACGTGACTGATCATGCACTGATCACGTAATTGATCATGCACTGATCACGTGGCTGATCATGCACTGATCACGTGACTGATCATGCACTGATCACGTGACTGATCATGCACTGATCACGTGGCTATCATGCACTGATCACGTGGCTGATCATGCACTGATCACGTGGCTGATCATGCACTGATCACGTGACTGATCATGCACTGATCACGTGACTGATCATGCACTGATCACGTGGCTATCATGCACTGATCACGTGGCTGATCATGCAATGATCACGTAGCTACCATGTACTGGTCACGTGACTGATCATGACTGATCACGTGACTGATCATGCACTGATCACGTGGCTATCATGCACTGATCACGTGGCTGATCATGCACTGATCACTGCCTGATCATGCACTGATCACGTGACTGATCATGCACTGATCACGTGCTATCATGCACTGATCACGTGGCTGATCATGCACTGATCACGTGGCTGATCATGCACTGATCACGTGGCTATCATGCACTGATCACGTGGCTGATCATGCACTGATACCGTGACTGAGCATGGACTGATCACATGACTATCATGTAGTGATCACGTGACTTAATGGCGCTGATCATGTGACTGATCATGCGCTGATCATGTTTGCTATCATACACTGATCATGTGCCTCTGGAGGCAATAAACAAAGAGCTGAGTAGGCACGAATCAAACAGTCAGCAGGCAATAATCATGGAACTCAGCTGTGAGGAATCATGCTGCTCAGCTGGCAATAATCAAGCAGCTGAGCAGGCAGGAATTACGCAGCACAGCTGGCAATTGTCAAGCAGATGACAGGCAGGAATCGTGCAGCTCAGCTGGCAATTGTCAAGCAGATGAGCAGACAGTAATCACGCAGCTCAGCAGGCCCTGATCACGTGACTGAGCATGCACTGTTCACGTGGCTGATCATACACTGATCACGTGACTGATCATGCACTGATCACTTGGATATCATGCACTGATCACGTGGCTGATCATACACTGATCACGTGTCTGATCATGCACTGATCACGTGGCTGATCATGCACTGATCACGTGGCTGATCATGCACTGATCACGTGGCTATCATGCACTGATCACGTGACTGATCATGCACTGATCACGTGGCTGATCATGCACTGATCACGTGGCTGATCACACTGATCACGTGACTGATCATGCACTGATCACGTGGCTATCATGCACTGATCACGTGGCTGATCATGCACTGATCACGTAGCTACCATGCACTGATCACGTGACTGATCATGCACTGATATCATGCACTGATCACGTGGCTGATCATGCACTGATCACGTGACTGATCATGCACTGATCACGTGACTGATCATGCACTGATCACGTGACTGATCATGCACTGATCACGTGGCTATCATGCACTGATCACGTGGCTGATCATGCACTGATCACGTGACTGATCATGCACTGATCACTGGCTATCATGCACTGATCACTGGCTATCATGCACTGATCACGTGGCTGATCATGCACTGATCACGTGACTGATCATGCACTGATCACGTCTGATCATGCACTGATCACGTGACTGATCATGCACTGATCACGTGGATGATCATGCACTGATCATGACTGATCATGCACTGATCACGTGGCTATCATGCACTGATCACGTGGCTGATCATGCACTGATCACGTAGCTACATGCACTGATCACGTGACTGATCATGCACTGATCACGTGATTGATCATGCACTGATCACGTGACTGATCATGCACTGATCACGTGACTGATCATGCACTGATCACGTGACTGATCATGCACTGATCACGTGCTATCATGCACTGATCACGTGGCTGATCATGCACTGATCACGTAGCTATCATGCACTGATCACGTGACTGATCATGCACTGATCACGTGACTGATCATGCACTGATCACGTGGCTGATCATGCACTGATCACGTGACTGATCATGCACTGATCACGTAGCTATCATGCACTGATCACGTGACTGATCATGCACTGATCACGTGACTGATCATGCACTGATCACGTGGCTGATCATGCACTGATCACGTGGCTGATCATGCACTGATCACGTGACTGATCATGCACTGATCACGTGGCTATCATGCACTGATCACGTGGCTGATCATGCACTGATCACGTAGCTATCATGCACTGATCACGTGACTGATCATGCACTGATCACGTGACTGATCATGCACTGATCACGTGACTGATCATGCACTGATCACGTGACTGATCATGCACTGATCACGTGACTGTCATGCACTGATCACGTGGCTATCATGCACTGATCACGTGGCTGATCATGCACTGATCACGTGGCTATCATGCACTGATCACGTGGCTGATCATGCACTGATCACGGACTGATCATGCACTGATCACGGGCTATCATGCACTGATCACGTGACTGATCATGCACTGATCACGTGACTGATCATGCACTGATCACGTGGCTGATCATGCACTGATCACGTGACTGATCATGCACTGATCACGTGGCTGATCATGCACTGATCACGTGACTGATCATGCACTGATCACGTGACTGATCATGCACTGATCACGTGACTGATCATGCACTGATCACGTGACTGATCATGCACTGATCACGTGGCTATCATGCACTGATCACGTGGCTGATCATGCACTGATCACGTAGCTACCATGCACTGATCACGTGACTGATCATGCACTGATCACGTGACTGATCATGCACTGATCACGTGGCTGATCATGCACTGATCACGTGGCTATCATGCACTGATCACGTGACTGATCATGCACTGATCACGTGACTGATCATGCACTGATCAGTGACTGATCATGCACTGATCACGTGACTGATCATGCACTGATCACGTGACTGATCATGCACTGATCACGTGGCTATCATGCACTGATCACGTGGCTGATCATGCACTGATCACGTAGCTACCATGCACTGATCACGTGACTGATCATGCACTGATCACGTAATTGATCATGCACTGATCACGTGGCTGATCATGCACTGATCACGTGGCTGATCATGCACTGATCACGTGACTGATCATGCACTGATCACGTGACTGATCATGCACTGATCACGTGGCTATCATGCACTGATCACGTGGCTGATCATGCACTGATCACGTGCCTGATCATGCACTGATCACATGACTGATCATGCACTGATCACGTGACTGATCATGCACTGATCACGTGGCTGCATGCACTCACGTGGCTGATCATGCAATGATCACGTAGCTACCATGTACTGGTCACGTGACTGATCATGCACTGATCACGTGACTGATCATGCACTGATCACGTGGCTGATCATGCACTGATCACGTGACTGATCATGCACTGATCACGTGACTGATCATGCACTGATCACGTGGCTATCATGCACTGATCACGTGGCTGATCATGCACTGATCACGTGGCTGATCATGCACTGATCACGTGACTGATCATGCACTGATCACGTGACTATCATGCACTGATCACGTGACTTCATGCACTGATCACGTGACTGATCATGCACTGATCACGTGGCTATCATGCACTGATCACGTGGCTGATCATGCACTGATCACGTAGCTACATGCACTGATCACGTGACTGATCATGCACTGATCACGTGACTGATCATGCACTGATCACGTGGCTGATCATGCACTGATCACGTGGCTGATCATGCACTGATCACGTGACTGATCATGCACTGATCACGTGACTGATCATGCACTGATCACGTGGCTATCATGCACTGATCACGTGGCTGATCATGCACTGATCACGTGGCTGATCATGCACTGATCACGTGACTGATCATGCACTGATCACGTGACTGATCATGCACTGATCACGTGGCTGATCATGCACTGATCACGTGGCTGATCATGCACTGATCACGTAGCTATCATGCACTGATCACGTGACTGATCATGCACTGATCACGTGACTGATCATGCACTGATCACGTGGCTGATCATGCACTGATCACGTGGCTGATCATGCACTGATCACGTGACTGATCATGCACTGATCACGTGGCTATCATGCACTGATCACGTGGCTGATCATGCACTGATCACGTGGCTGATCATGCACTGATCACGTGACTGATCATGCACTGATCACGTGACTGATCATGCACTGATCACGTGACTTCATGCACTGATCACGTGACTGATCATGCACTGATCACGTGGCTATCATGCACTGATCACGTGGCTGATCATGCACTGATCACGCAGCTACATGCACTGATCACGTGACTGATCATGCACTGATCACGTAATTGATCATGCACTGATCACGTGGCTTATCATGCACTGATCATGTGACTGATCATGTGCTGATCATGTTTGCTATCATACACTGATCATGTGCCTCTGGAGGCAATGAACAAAGAGCTGAGTAGGCAGAAATCAGCAGGCAATAATCATGGAACTCAGCTGTGAGAAATCATGCTGCTCAGCTGGCAATAATCAACAGCTGAGCAGGCAGGAATTACGCAGCACAGCTGGCAATTGTCAAGCAGATGACAGGCAGGAATCGTGCAGCTCAGCTGGCAATTGTCAAGCAGATGAGCAGACAGTAATCACGCAGCTCAGCAGGCCCTGATCACGTGACTGAGCATGCACTGTTCACGTGGCTGATCATACACTGATCACGTGACTGATCATGCACTGATCACGTGGCTATCATGCACTGATCACGTGGCTGATCATGCACTGATCACGTGACTGATCATGCACTGATCACGTGGCTGATCATGCACTGATCACGTGGCTGATCATGCACTGATCACGGGACTGATCATGCACTGATCACGGGCTATCATGCACTGATCATGACTGACATGCACTGATCACGTGCTGATCATGCACTGATCACGTGACTGATCATGCACTGATCACGTGACTGATCATGCACTGATCACGTGGCTATCATGCACTGATCACGTGGCTGATCATGCACTGATCACGTGACTGATCATGCACTGATCACGTGGCTGATCATGCACTGATCACGTGACTGATCATGCACTGATCACGTGCTGATCATGCACTGATCACGTGGCTATCATGCACTGATCACGTGGCTGATCATGCACTGATCACGTAGCTACCATGTACTGATCACGTGACTGATCATGCACTGATCACGTAATTGATCATGCACTGATCACGTGGCTGATCATGCACTGATCACGTGGCTATCATGCACTGATCACGTGGCTGATCATGCACTGATCACGCAGCTATCATGCACTGATCACGTGGCTGATCATGCACTGATCACGTGGCTGATCATGCACTGATCACGTGACTGATCATGCACTGATCACGTGACTGATCATGCACTGATCACGTGACTGATCATGCACTGATCACGTGGCTATCATGCACTGATCACGTGATTCTGCATGCACTGATCACGTGATTGATCATGCACTGATCACGTGGCTGATCATGCACTGATCACGTGGCTGATCATGCACTGATCACGTGACTGATCATGCACTGATCACGTAGCTATCATGCACTGATCACGTGGCTGATCATACACTGATCACGGGACTGATCATGCACTGATCACGGGCTATCATGCACTGACACATGACTGACATGCACTGATCACGTGCTGATCATGCACTGATCACGTGACTGATCATGCACTGATCACGTGGCTATCATGCACTGATCACGTGGCTGATCATGCACTGATCACGTGACTGATCATGCACTGATCACGTGGCTGATCATGCACTGATCACGTGGCTGATCATGCACTGATCACGTAGCTATCATGCACTGGTCACGTGACTGATCATGCACTGATCACGTGAATGATCATGCACTGATCACGTGACTGATCATGCACTGATCACGTGACTGATCATGCACTGATCACGTGGCTATCATGCACTGATCACGTGGCTGATCATGCACTGATCACGTAGCAACCATGCACTGATCACGTGACTGATCATGCACTGATCACGTGACTGATCATGCACTGATCACGTGGCTGATCATGCACTGATCACGTGACTGATCATGCACTGATCACGTGACTGATCATGCACTGATCACGTGGCTATCATGCACTGATCACGTGGCTGATCATGCACTGATCACGTGACTGATCATGCACTGATCACGTGACTGATCATGCACTGATCACGTGGCTATCATGCACTGATCACGTGGCTGATCATGCACTGATCACGTGGCTGATCATGCACTGATCACGTGACTGATCATGCACTGATCACGTGGCTATCATGCACTGATCACGTGGCTGATCATGCACTGATCACGTGGCTGATCATGCACTGATCACGTGACTGATCATGCACTGATCACGTGGTATCATGCACTGATCACGTGGCTGATCATGCACTGATCACGTGGCTGATCATGCACTGATCACGTGGCTGATCATGCACTGATCACGTGGCTGATCATGCACTGATCACGTGGCTATCATGCACTGATCACGTGGCTGATCATGCACTGATCACGTAGCTACATGCACTGATCACGTGACTGATCATGCACTGATCACGTAACTGATCATGCACTGATCACGTGACTGATCATGCACTGATCACGTGACTGATCATGCACTGATCACGTGGCTATCATGCACTGATCACGTGGCTGATCATGCAATGATCACGTAGCTACCATGTACTGGTCACGTGACTGATCATGCACTGATCACGTAATTGATCATGCACTGATCACGTGGCTGATCATGCACTGATCACGTGACTGATCATGCACTGATCACGTGACTGATCATGCACTGATCACGTGGCTATCATGCACTGATCACGTGGCTGATCATGCACTGATCACGTGACTGATCATGCACTGATCACGTGGCTATCATGCACTGATCACGTGGCTGATCATGCACTGATCACGTGTCTGATCATGCACTGATCACGTGGCTGATCATGCACTGATCACGTGACTGATCATGCACTGATCACGTGGCTATCATGCACTGATCACGTGGCTGATCATGCACTGATCACGTGGCTGATCACACACTGATCACGTGACTGATCATGCACTGATCACGTGGCACTCATGCACTGATCACGTGGCTGATCATGCACTGATCACGTGACTGATCATGCACTGATCACGTGGCTATCATGCACTGATCACGTGGCTGATCATGCAATGATCACGTAGCTACCATGCACTGATCACGTGACTGATCATGCACTGATCACGTAATTGATCATGCACTGATCACGTGACTGATCATGCACTGATCACGTGGCTGATCATGCACTGATCACGTGACTGATCATGCACTGATCACGTGGCTATCATGCACTGATCACGTGGCTGATCATGCACTGATCACGTGGATATCATGCACTGATCACGTGGCTGATCATGCACTGATCACGTGACTGATCATGCACTGATCACGTGGCTGATCATGCACTGATCACGGGACTGATCATGCACTGATCACGGGCTATCATGCACTGATCACGTGACTGACATGCACTGATCACGTGGCTGATCATGCACTGATCACGTGACTGATCATGCACTGATCACGTGACTGATCATGCACTGATCACGTGGCTGATCATGCACTGATCACGTGACTGATCATGCACTGATCACGTGGCTGATCATGCACTGATCACGTGGCTGATCATGCACTGATCACGTGACTGATCATGCACTGATCACGTGACTGATCATGCACTGATCACGTGGCTATCATGCACTGATCACGTGGCTGATCATGCACTGATCACGTGACTGATCATGCACTGATCACGTGACTGATCATGCACTGATCACGTGACTGATCATGCACTGATCACGTGGCTGATCATGCACTGATCACGTGGCTGATCATGCACTGATCACGTGACTGATCATGCACTGATCACGTGACTGATCATGCACTGATCACGTGGCTATCATGCACTGATCACGTGGCTGATCATGCACTGATCACGTGACTGATCATGCACTGATCACTGGCTATCATGCACTGATCACGTGGCTATCATGCACTGATCACGTGGCTGATCATGCACTGATCACGTGACTGATCATGCACTGATCACGTCTATATCATGCACTGATCACATGACTGATCATGCACTGATCACGTGGATGATCATGCACTGATCACGTGACTGATCATGCACTGATCACGTGGCTATCATGCACTGATCACGTGGCTGATCATGCACTGATCACGTAGCTACCATGCACTGATCACGTGACTGATCATGCACTGATCACGTAATTGATCATGCACTGATCACGTGACTGATCATGCACTGATCACGTGACTGATCATGCACTGATCACGTGGCTATCATGCACTGATCACGTGGCTGATCATGCACTGATCACGTAGCTACCATGCACTGTCACGTGACTGATCATGCACTGATCACGTGACTGATCATGCACTGATCACGTGGCTATCATGCACTGATCACGTGGCTGATCATGCACTGATCACGTGGCTGATCATGCACTGATCACGTGGCTGATCATGCACTGATCACGTGACTGATCATGCACTGATCACGTGGCTGATCATGCACTGATCACGTGGCTGATCATGCACTGATCACGTGACTGATCATGCACTGATCACGTGACTGATCATGCACTGATCACGTGGCTATCATGCACTGATCACGTGGCTGATCATGCACTGATCACGTGGCTATCATGCACTGATCACGTGACTGATCATGCACTGATCACATGACTGATCATGCACTGATCACGTGGCTTATCATGCACTGATCATGTGACTGATCATGCGCTGATCATGTTTCTATCATACACTGATCATGTGCCTCTGGAGGCAATAAACAAAGAGCTGAGTAGGCACGAATCAGTCAGCAGGCAATAATCATGGAACTCAGCTGTGAGGAATCATGCTGCTCAGCTGGCAATAATCAAGCAGCTGAGCAGGCAGGAATTATGCAGCACAGCTGGCAATTGTCAAGCAGATGACAGGCAGGAATCGTGCAGCTCAGCTGGCAATTGTCAAGCAGATGAGCAGACAGTAATCACGCAGCTCAGCAGGCCCTGATCACGTGACTGAGCATGCACTGTTCACGTGGCTGATCATACACTGATCACGTGACTGATCATGCACTGATCACGTGGCTATCATGCACTGATCACGTGCTGATCATGCACTGATCACGTGACTGTCATGCACTGATCACGTGGCTGATCATGCACTGATCACGTGGCTGATCATGCACTGATCACGTGGCTATCATGCACTGATCACGTGGCTGATCATGCACTGATCACGGGACTGATCATGCACTGATCACGGGCTATCATGCACTGATCACGTGACTGATCATGCACTGATCACGTGGCTGATCATGCACTGATCACGTGACTGATCATGCACTGATCACGTGACTGATCATGCACTGATCACGTGGCTGATCATGCACTGATCACGTGACTGATCATGCACTGATCACGTGGCTGATCATGCACTGATCACGTGGCTGATCATGCACTGATCACGTGACTGATCATGCACTGATCACGTGACTGATCATGCACTGATCACGTGGCTATCATGCACTGATCACGTGGCTGATCATGCACTGATCACGTGACTGATCATGCACTGATCACGTGGTGATCATGCACTGATCACGTGGCTGATCATGCACTGATCACGTGGCTATCATGCACTGATCACGTGGCTGATCACACACTGATCACGTGACTGATCATGCACTGATCACGTGGCTATCATGCACTGATCACGTGGCTATCATGCACTGATCACGTGGCTGATCATGCACTGATCACGTGGCTATCATGCACTGATCACGTGACTGATCATGCACTGATCACGTGACTGATCATGCACTGATCACGTGGCTGATCATGCACTGATCACGTGGCTATCATGCACTGATCACGTGGCTGATCATGCACTGATCACGCAGCTATCATGCACTGATCACGTGACTGATCATGCACTGATCACGTGGCTGATCATGCACTGATCACGTGACTGATCATGCACTGATCACGTGACTGATCATGCACTGATCACGTGGCTATCATGCACTGATCACGTGGCTGATCATGCACTGATCACGCAGCTATCATGCACTGATCACGTGACTGATCATGCACTGATCACGTGACTGATCATGCACTGATCACGTGGCTGATCATGCACTGATCACGTGACTGATCATGCACTGATCACGTGGCTATCATGCACTGATCACGTGGCTGATCATGCACTGATCACGTGGCTGATCATGCACTGATCACGTGACTGATCATGCACTGATCACGTGACTGATCATGCACTGATCACGTGGCTATCATGCACTGATCACGTGGCTGATCATGCAATGATCACGTAGCTACCATGTACTGGTCACGTGACTGATCATGCACTGATCACGTGATGATCATGCACTGATCACGTGGCTATCATGCACTGATCACGTGGCTGATCATGCACTGATCACGTGACTGATCATGCACTGATCACGTGACTGATCATGCACTGATCACGTGGCTATCATGCACTGATCACGTGGCTGATCATGCACTGATCACGTGGCTGATCATGCACTGATCACGTGGCTATCATGCACTGATCACGTGGCTGATCATGCACTGATACCGTGACTGAGCATGGACTGATCACATGACTATCATGTAGTGATCACGTGACTTAATGGCGCTGATCATGTGACTGATCATGCGCTGATCATGTTTGCTATCATACACTGATCATGTGCCTCTGGAGGCAATAAACAAAGAGCTGAGTAGGCACGAATCAAACAGTCAGCAGGCAATAATCATGGAACTCAGCTGTGAGGAATCATGCTGGCAATAATCAAGCAGCTGAGCAGGCAGGAATTACGCAGCACAGCTGGCAATTGTCAAGCAGATGACAGGCAGGAATCATGCAGCTCAGCTGGCAATTGTCAAGCAGATGAGCAGACAGTAATCACGCAGCTCAGCAGGCCCTGATCACGTGACTGAGCATGCACTGTTCACGTGGCTGATCATACACTGATCACGTGATTGATCATGCACTGATCACTTGGATATCATGCACTGATCACGTGGCTGATCATACACTGTTCACGTGTCTGACCATGCACTGATCACGTGGCTGATCATACACTGCTCACGTAACTGATCATGCACTGATCACGTGGCTGATCATGCACTGATCACGTGGCTGATCATGCACTGATCACGTGGCTATCATGCACTGATCACGTGACTGATCATGCACTGATCACGTGACTGATCATGCACTGATCACGTGGCTATCATGCACTGATCACGTGGCTGATCATGCACTGATCACGTGACTGATCATGCACTGATCACGACTGATCATGCACTGATCACGTGGCTATCATGCACTGATCACGTGGCTGATCATGCACTGATCACGTAGCTATCATGCACTGATCACGTGACTGATCATGCACTGATCACGTGACTGATCATGCACTGATCACGTGGCTGATCATGCACTGATCACGTGGCTATCATGCACTGATCACGTGGCTGATCATGCACTGATCACGCAGCTATCATGCACTGATCACGTGACTGATCATGCACTGATCACGTGGCTGATCATGCACTGATCACGTGGCTGATCATGCACTGATCACGTGGCTGATCATGCACTGATCACGTGGCTATCATGCACTGATCACGTGGCTGATCATGCACTGATCACGCAGCTATCATGCACTGATCACGTGACTGATCATGCACTGATCACGTGGCTGATCATGCACTGATCACGTGACTGATCATGCACTGATCACGTGACTGATCATGCACTGATCACGTGGCTATCATGCACTGATCACGTGGCTGATCATGCACTGATCACGTGCCTGATCATGCACTGATCACATGACTGATCATGCACTGATCACGTGACTGATCATGCACTGATCACGTGGCTATCATGCACTACTCACGTGGCTGATCATGCAATGATCATGTAGCTACCATGTACTGGTCACGTGACTGATCATACACCCATCAGGTGACTGATCATGCACTGATCACGTGGCTATCATGCACTGATCACGTGGCTGATCATGCACTGATCACGTGCCTGATCATGCACTGATCACGTGACTGATCATGCACTGATCACGTGCAATCATGCACTGATCACTGGCTGATCATGCACTGATCACGTGGCTATCATGCACTGATCACGTGGCTGATCATGCACTGATACCGTGACTGAGCATGGACTGATCACATGACTATCATGTAGTGATCACGTGACTTAATGGCGCTGATCATGTGACTGATCATGCGCTGATCATGTTTGCTATCATACACTGATCATGTGCCTCTGTAGGCAATAAACAATGAGCTGAGTAGGCACGAATCAAACAGTCAGCAGGCAATAATCATGGAACTCAGCTGTGAGGAATCATGCTGCTCAGCTGGCAATAATCAAGCAGCTGAGCAGGCAGGAATTACGCAGCACAGCTGGCAATTGTCAAGCAGATGACAGGCAGGAATCATGCAGCTCAGCTGGCAATTGTCAAGCAGATGAGCAGACAGTAATCACGCAGCTCAGCAGGCCCTGATCACGTGACTGAGCATGCACTGTTCACGTGGCTGATCATACACTGATCACGTGATTGATCATGCACTGATCACTTGGATATCATGCACTGATCACGTGGCTGATCATACACTGTTCACGTGTCTGACCATGCACTGATCACGTGGCTGATCATGCACTGATCACGTGACTGATCATGCACTGATCACGTGGCTATCATGCACTGATCACGTGGCTGATCATGCACTGATCACGGGCTGATCATGCACTGATCACGTGGCTGATCATGCACTGATCACGTGACTGATCATGCACTGATCACGTGGCTGATCATGCACTGATCACGTGGCTGATCATGCACTGATCACGTAGCTATCATGCACTGATCACGTGACTGATCATGCACTGATCACGTAACTGATCATGCACTGATCACGTGGCTGATCATGCACTGATCACGTGGCTGATCATGCACTGATCACGTGACTGATCATGCACTGATCACGTGGCTATCATGCACTGATCACGTGGCTGATCATGCACTGATCACGTAACTGATCATGCACTGATCACGTGGCTGATCATGCACTGATCACGTGGCTGATCATGCACTGATCACGTGACTGATCATGCACTGATCACGTGGCTATCATGCACTGATCACGTGGCTGATCATGCACTGATCACGTGACTGATCATGCACTGATCACGTGGCTATCATGCACTGATCACGTGGCTATCATGCACTGATCACGTGGCTGATCATGCACTGATCACGTGACTGATCATGCACTGATCACGTCTATATCATGCACTGATCACGTGACTGATCATGCACTGATCACGTGGCTGATCATGCACTGATCACGTGACTGATCATGCACTGATCACGTGGCTATCATGCACTGATCACGTGACTGATCATGCACTGATCACGTAGCTATCATGCACTGATCACGTGACTGATCATGCACTGATCACGTAATTGATCATGCACTGATCAGTGACTGATCATGCACTGATCACGTGACTGATCATGCACTGATCACGTGACTGATCATGCACTGATCACGTGGCTATCATGCACTGATCACGTGGCTGATCATGCACTGATCACGTAGCTATCATGCACTGATCACGTGACTGATCATGCACTGATCACGACTGATCATGCACTGATCACGTGGCTGATCATGCACTGATCACGTGGCTGATCATGCACTGATCACGTGACTGATCATGCACTGATCACGTGACTGATCATGCACTGATCACGTGGCTATCATGCACTGATCACGTGGCTGATCATGCACTGATCACGTGCCTGATCATGCACTGATCACATGACTGATCATGCACTGATCACGTGACTGATCATGCACTGATCACGTGGCTATCATGCACTACTCACGTGGCTGATCATGCAATGATCATGTAGCTACCATGTACTGGTCACGTGACTGATCATACACCCATCAGGTGACTGATCATGCACTGATCACGTGCCTGATCATGCACTGATCACGTGACTGATCATGCACTGATCACGTGGCTATCATGCACTGATCACGTGGCTGATCATGCACTGATCACGTGGCTGATCATGCACTGATACCGTGACTGAGCATGGACTGATCACATGACTATCATGTAGTGATCACGTGACTTAATGGCGCTGATCATGTGACTGATCATGCGCTGATCATGTTTGCTATCATACACTGATCATGTGCCTCTGGAGGCAATAAACAAAGAGCTGAGTAGGCACGAATCAAACAGTCAGCAGGCAATAATCATGGAACTCAGCTGTGAGGAATCATGCTGCTCAGCTGGCAATAATCAAGCAGCTAGCAGGCAGGAATTACGCAGCACAGCTGGCAATTGTCAAGCTGATGACAGGCAGGAATCGTGCAGCTCAGCTGGCAATTGTCAAGCAGATGAGCAGACAGTAATCACGCAGCTCAGCAGGCCCTGATCACGTGACTGAGCATGCACTGTTCACGTGGCTGATCATACACTGATCACGTGATTGATCATGCACTGATCACTTGGATATCATGCACTGATCACGTGGCTGATCATACACTGTTCACGTGTCTGACCATGCACTGATCACGTGGCTGATCATACACTGCTCACGTAACTGATCATGCACTGATCACGTGGCTATCATGCACTGATCACGTGGCTGAACATGCACTGTTCACGTGTCTGATCACACACCTGTCACATGACATATCATGCACTGATCACGTGGCACTCATGCACTGATCACGAGGCTGATCATACTCTGCTCACGTAACTGATCATGCACACATCACGTGGCTATCATGCACTGCTCACGTGGTTCGTCATGGAATGATCACGTAGCTACCATATACTGGTCACGTGACTGATCATGCACTGATCACGTTTATGATCATGCACTGTTCACGTGACTGATCATGTACTGATCACGTGACTGATCATGCACTGATCACGTGGCTATCATGCACTGCTCACGTGGCTGATCATGCACGATCACGTAGCAACCATGTACTGGTCACGTGACTGATCATGCACTGATCACGTAATGATCCTGCACTGATCACGTGGCTATCATGCACTGATCACGTGGCTGATCATGCACTGATCACGTGGCTGATCACACACGTATCACGTGACTGATCATGCACTGATCACGTGACTGATCATGCACTGATCACGTGGCTATCATGCACTGATCACGTGGCTGATCATGCACTGATCACGTGGCTATCATGCACTGATCACGTGGCTGATCATGCACTGATCACGTGGCTATCATGCACTGATCACGTGACTGATCATGCACTGATCACGTGACTGATCATGCACTGATCACGTGACTGATCATGCACTGTCACGTGACTGATCATGCACTGATCACGTGACTGATCATGCACTGATCACGTGGCTTCACGTGACTGTTCATGCACTGATCACGTGGCTGATCATGCACTGATCACGTGGCTATCATGCACTGATCACGTGGCTGATCATGCACTGATCACGCAGCTCACATGTACTGATCACGTGACTGATCATGCACTGATCACATGACTGATCATGCACTGATCACGTGGCTTATCATGCACTGATCATGTGACTGATCATGCACTGATCATGTTTGCTATCATACACTGATCATGTGCCTCTGGAGGCAATGAACAAAGAGCTGAGTAGGCACGAATCAGTCAGCAGGCTATAATCATGGAACTCAGCTGTGAGAAATCATGCTGCTCAGCTGGCAATAATCAAGCAGATGAGCAGGCAGGAATTACGCAGCACAGCTGGCAATTGTCAAGCAGATGACAGGCAGGAATCGTGCAGCTCAGCTGGCAATTGTCAAGCAGATGAGCAGACAGTAATCACGCAGCTCAGCAGGCCCTGATCACGTGACTGAGCATGCACTGTTCACGTGGCTGATCACACACTGATCACGTGACTGATCATGCACTGATCACGTGACTGATCATGCACTGATCACGTGGCTATCATGCACTGATCACGTGGCTGATCATGCACTGATCACGGGACTGATCATGCACTGATCACGGGCTATCATGCACTGACTACATGACTCCACATGCACTGATCACGTGGCTGATCATGCACTGATCACGTGACTGATCATGCACTGATCACGTGACTGATCATGCACTGATCACGTGGCTGATCATGCACTGATCACGTGGCTGATCATGCACTGATCACGTGGCTGATCATGCACTGATCACGTCTGATCATGCACTGATCACGTGACTGATCATGCACTGATCACGTGGATGATCATGCACTGATCACGTGACTGATCATGCACTGATCACGTGGCTATCATGCACTGATCACGTGGCTGATCATGCACTGATCACGTAGCTATCATGCACTGATCACGTGACTGATCATGCACTGATCACGTAATTGATCATGCACTGATCACGTGACTGATCATGCACTGATCACGTGACTGATCATGCACTGATCACGTGACTGATCATGCACTGATCACGTGGCTATCATGCACTGATCACGTGGCTGATCATGCACTGATCACGTAGCTATCATGCACTGATCACGTGACTGATCATGCACTGATCACGTGACTGATCATGCACTGATCACGTGGCTGATCATGCACTGATCACGTGACTGATCATGCACTGATCACGTGGCTGATCATGCACTGATCACGTAGCTACCATGCACTGATCACGTGACTGATCATGCACTGATCACGTGACTGATCATGCACTGATCACGTGGCTGATCATGCACTGATCACGTGACTGATCATGCACTGATCACGTGGCTGATCATGCACTGATCACGTGACTGATCATGCACTGATCACGTGGCTATCATGCACTGATCACGTGGCTGATCATGCACTGATCACGTAGCTACGATATACTGGTCACGTGACTGATCATGCACTGATCACGACTGATCATGCACTGATCACGTGACTGATCATGCACTGATCACGTGACTGATCATGCACTGATCACGTGGCTATCATGCACTGATCACGTGGCTGATCATGCAATGACGTAGCAACCATGCACTGATCACGTGACTGATCATGCACTGATCACGTAATTGATCATGCACTGATCACGTGGCTGATCATGCACTGATCACGTGACTGATCATGCACTGATCACGTGACTGATCATGCACTGATCACGTGGCTATCATGCACTGATCACGTGGCTGATCATGCACTGATCACGTGACTGATCATGCACTGATCACGTGACTGATCATGCACTGATCACGTGGCTATCATGCACTGATCACGTGGCTGATCATGCACTGATCACGTGGCTGATCATGCACTGATCACGTGACTGATCATGCACTGATCACGTGGCTATCATGCACTGATCACGTGGCTGATCATGCACTGATCACGTGGCTGATCATGCACTGATCACGTGACTGATCATGCACTGATCACGTGGCTATCATGCACTGATCACGTGGCTGATCATGCACTGATCACGTGGCTGATCATGCACTGATCACGTGGCTGATCATGCACTGATCACGTGGCTGATCTGCACTGATCACGTGGCTATCATGCACTGATCACGTGGCTGATCATGCACTGATCACGTGGCATCATGCACTGATCACGTGACTGATCATGCACTGATCACGTGACTGATCATGCACTGATCACGTGGCTGATCATGCACTGATCACGTGACTGATCATGCACTGATCACGTGGCTATCATGCACTGATCACGTGGCTGATCATGCACTGATCACGTGACTGATCATGCACTGATCACGTGGCTATCATGCACTGATCACGTGGCTGATCATGCACTGATCACGTGGCTGATCATGCACTGATCACGTGACTGATCATGCACTGATCACGTGGCTATCATGCACTGATCACGTGGCTGATCATGCACTGATCACGTGGCTGATCATGCACTGATCACGTGGCTATCATGCACTGATCACGTGGCTGATCATGCACTGATACCGTGACTGAGCATGGACTGATCACATGACTATCATGTACTGATCACGTGACTTAATGGCACTGATCATGTGACTGATCATGCACTGATCATGTTTGCTATCATACACTGATCATGTGCCTCTGGAGGCAATAAACAAAGAGCTGAGTAGGCACGAATCAAACAGTCAGCAGGCAATAATCATGGAACTCAGCTGTGAGGAATCATGCTGCTCAGCTGGCAATAATCAAGCAGCTGAGCAGGCAGGAATCATGCAGCTCAGCTGGCAATTGTCAAGCAGATGAGCAGACAGTAATCACGCAGCTCAGCAGGCACTGATCACGTGACTGAGCATGCACTGATCACGTGGCTGATCATGCACTGATCACGTGACTGATCATGCACTGATCACGTGGCTATCATGCACTGATCACGTGGCTGATCATGCACTGATCACGTTCTGATCATGCACTGATCACGTGGCTGATCATGCACTGATCACGTAACTGATCATGCACTGATCACGTGGCTATCATGCACTGATCACGTGGCTGATCATGCACTGATCACGTGGCTGATCATGCACTGATCACGTGGCTATCATGCACTGATCACGTGGCTGATCATGCACTGATCACGTGGCTGATCATGCACTGATCACGTGACTGATCATGCACTGATCACGTGGCTATCATGCACTGATCACGTGGCTGATCATGCACTGATCACGTGGCTGATCATGCACTGATCACGTGGCTATCATGCACTGATCACGTGGCTGATCATGCACTGATACGTGACTGAGCATGGACTGATCACATGACTATCATGCAGTGATCACGTGACTTAATGCGCTGATCATGTGACTGATCATGCACTGATCATGTTTGCTATCATACACTGATCATGTGCCTCTGGAGGCAATAAACAAAGAGCTGAGTAGGCACGAATCAAACAGTCAGCAGGCAATAATCATGGAACTCAGCTGTGAGGAATCATGCTGCTCAGCTGGCAATAATCAAGCAGCTGAGCAGGCAGGAATTACACAGCACAGCTGGCAATTGTCAAGCAGATGACAGGCAGGAATCATGCAGCTCAGCTGGCAATTGTCAAGCAGATGAGCAGACAGTAATCACGCAGCTCAGCAGGCCCTGATCACGTGACTGAGCATGCACTGATCACGTGGCTGATCATACACTGATCACGTGACTGATCATGCACTGATCACGTGGCTATCATGCACTGATCACGTGGCTGATCATGCACTGATCACGTGTCTGACCATGCACTGATCACGTGGCTGATCATGCACTGATCACGTGACTGATCATGCACTGATCACGTGGCTGATCATGCACTGATCACGTGGCTGATCATGCAATGATCATGTAGCTACCATGTACTGGTCACGTGACTGATCATGCACTGATCACGTGACTGATCATGCACTGATCACGTGGCTGATCATGCACTGATCACGTGACTGATCATGCACTGATCACGTGACTGATCATGCACTGATCACGTGGCATCATGCACTGATCACGTGGCTGATCATGCACTGATCACGCAGCTATCATGCACTGGTCACGTGACTGATCATGCACTGATCACGTGACTGATCATGCACTGATCACGTGGCTTATCATGCACTGATCATGTGACTGATCATGCACTGATCATGTTTGGTATCATACACTGATCATGTGCCTCTGGAGGCAATGAACAAAGAGCTGAGTAGGCACGAATCAGTCAGCAGGCTATAATCATGGAACTCAGCTTTGAGGAATCATGCTGCTCAGCTGGCAATAATCAAGTAGCTGAGCAGGCAGGAATTATGCAGCACAGGTGGCAATTGTCAAGCAGATGACAGGCAGGAATCGTGCAGCTCAGCTGGCAATTGTCAAGCAGATGAGCAGACAGTAATCACGCAGCTCAGCAGGCCCTGATCACGTGACTGAGCATGCACTGTTCACGTGGCTGATCACACACTGATCACGTGACTGATCATGCACTGATCACGTGGATGATCATGCACTGATCACGTGGCTGATCATGCACTGATCACGGACTGATCATGCACTGATCACGTGGCTGATCATGCACTGATCACGTAACTGATCATGCACTGATCACGTGGCTGATCATGCACTGATCACGTGGCTGATCATGCACTGATCACGTGACTGATCATGCACTGATTCACGTGACTGATCATGCACTGATCACGTGGCTATCATGCACTGATCACGTGACTGATCATGCACTGATCACGTGACTGATCATGCACTGATCACGTGGCTATCATGCACTGATCACGTGGCTGATCATGCAATGATCACGTAGCTACCATGTACTGGTCACGTGACTGATCATGCACTGATCACGTGACTGATCATGCACTGATCACGTGGCTATCATGCACTGATCACGTGGCTGATCATGCACTGATCACGTGGCTGTCATGCACTGATCACGTGACTGATCATGCACTGATCACGTGGCTATCATGCACTGATCACGTGGCTGATCATGCACTGATCACGTGGCTGATCATGCACTGATCACGTGGCTATCATGCACTGATCACGTGGCTGATCACACTCCTATCACGTGACTGATCATGCACTGATCACGTGGCTATCATGCACTGATCACGTGACTGATCATGCACTGATCACGTGACTGTCATGCACTGATCACGTGGCTATCATGCACTGATCACGTGGCTGATCATGCACTGATCACGTGACTGATCATGCACTGATCACGGGCTATCATGCACTGCCTACATGACACCACATGCACTGATCACGTGGCTGATCATGCACTGATCACGTGACTGATCATGCACTGATCACGTGACTGTTCATTCACTGATCACGTGGCTGATCATGCACTGATCACGTGGCTGATCATGCACTGATCACGTGGCTGATCATGCACTGATCACGTGGCTGATCATGCACTGATCACGTGACTGATCATGCACTGATCACGTGACTGATCATGCACTGATCACGTGGCTATCATGCACTGATCACGTGGCTATCATGCACTGATCACGTGACTGATCATGCACTGATCACGTGACTGATCATGCACTGATCACGTGACTGATCATGCACTGATCACGTGACTGATCATGCACTGATCACGTGGCTGATCATGCACTGATCACGTGACTGATCATGCACTGATCACGTGACTGATCATGCACTGATCAGTGGCTATCATGCACTGATCACGTGGCTGATCATGCACTGATCACGTGACTGATCATGCACTGATCACTGGCTATCATGCACTGATCACGTGGCTATCATGCACTGATCACGTGGCTGATCATGCACTGATACCGTGACTGAGCATGGACTGATCACATGACTATCATGCACTGATCACGTGACTTAATGGCACTGATCATGTGACTGATCATGCGACTGATCATGCGCTGATCATGTTTGCTATCATACACTGATCATTTGCCTCTGGAGGCAATAAACAAAGAGCTGAGTAGGCACGAATCAAACAGTCAGCAGGCAATAATCATGGAACTCAGGTGTGAGGAATCATGCAGCTCAGCTGGCAATAATCAAGCAGATGAGCAGACAGTAATCACGCAGCTCAGCATGCACTGATCACGTGACTGATCATGCACTGTTCACGTGGCTGATCATACACTGATCACGTGATGATCATGCACTGGTCACTTGGATATCATGCACTGATCACGTGGCTGATCATACACTGATCACGTAACTGATCATGCACTGATCACGTGGCTATCATGCACTGATCACGTGGCTGATCATGCACTGATCACGTAGCTACCATGCACTGGTCACGTGACTGATCATGCACTGATCACGTAAATGATCATGCACTGATCACGTGACTGATCATGCACTGATCACGTGACTGATCATGCACTGATCACGTGGCTATCATGCACTGCTCACGTGGCTGATCATGCAACGATCACGTAGCAACCATGTACTGGTCACGTGACTGATCATGCACTGATCACGTAATTGATCATGCACTGATCACGTGGCTGATCATGCACTGATCACGTGGCTGATCACACATGATCACGTGACTGATCATGCACTGATCACGTGGCTATCATGCACTGATCACGTGGCTGTCATGCACTGATCACGTGGATATCATGCACTGATCACGTGGCTGATCACACACGTATCACGTGACTGATCATGCACTGATCACGTGGCTATCATGCACTGATCACGTGGCTATCATGCACTGATCACGTGGCTGATCATGCACTGATCACGTAGCTACCATGTACTGATCACGTGACTGATCATGCACTGATCACGTAATTGATCATGCACTGATCACGTGGCTGATCATGCACTGATCACGTGGCTGATCATGCACTGATCACGTGACTGATCATGCACTGATCACGTGGCTATCATGCACTGATCACGTGGCTGATCATGCACTGATCACGTGGCTGATCATGCACTGATCACGTGGCTGATCATGCACTGATCACGTGACTGATCATGCACTGATCACGTGTCTGATCATGCACTGATCACGTGGCTATCATGCACTGCTCACGTGGCTGATCATGCATGATCACGCAGCTACCATGTACTGGTCACATGACTGATCATGCACTGATCACGTGACTGATCATGCACTGATCACGTGGCTATCATGCACTACTCACGTGGCTGATCATGCAATGATCATGTAGCTACCATGTACAGGTCACGTGAATGATCATACACCCATCAGGTGACTGATCATGCACTGATCACGTGGCTATCATGCACTGATCACGAGACTGATCATGCACTGATCACGTCTATATCATGCACTGATCACATGACTGCCCATGCACTGATCACGTGGATGATCATACACTAATCACGTGACAGATCATGCACTGATACCGTGACTGAGCATGGACTGATCACATGACTATCATGTAGTGATCACGTCACTTAATGGCGCTGATCATGTGACTGATCATGCGCTGATCATGTTTGCTATCATACACTGATCATGTGCCTCTGGAGGCAATAAACAAAGAGCTGAGTAGGCACGAATCAAACAGTCAGCAGGCAATAATCATGGAACTCAGGTGTGAGGAATCATGCTGCTCAGCTGGCAATAATCAAGCAGCTAGCAGGCAGGAATTACACAGCACAGCTGGCAATTGTCAAGCAGACGAGCAGACAGTAATCACGCAGCTCAGCAGGCCCTGATCACGTGACTGAGCATGCACTGTTCACGTGGCTGATCATACACTGATCACGTGACTGATCATGCACTGATCACGTGGATATCATGCACTGATCACGTGGCTGATCATACACTGATCACGTGTCTGACCATGCACTGATCACGTGGCTGATCATACACTGATCACGTAACTGATCATGCACTGATCACGTGGCTATCATGCACTGATCACGTGGCTGATCATGCACTGATCACGTGGCTGATCATGCACTGATCACGTGACTGATCATGCACTGATCACGTGGCTATCATGCACTGATCACGTGGCTATCATGCACTGATCACGTGGCTGATCATGCACTGATCACGTGACTGATCATGCACTGATCACGTGGCTATCATGCACTGATCACGTGGCTGATCATGCACTGATCACGTGACTGATCATGCACTGATCACGTGGCTGATCATGCACTGATCACGTGCTGATCATGCACTGATCACGTGGCTATCATGCACTGATCACGTGGCTGATCATGCACTGATCACGTAGCTTACATGCACTGATCACGTGACTGATCATGCACTGATCACGTAATTGATCATGCACTGATCACGTGACTGATCATGCACTGATCACGTGACTGATCATGCACTGATCACGTGGCTATCATGCACTGATCACGTGGCTGATCATGCAATGATCACGTAGCTATCATGCACTGATCACGTGACTGATCATGCACTGATCACGTGATTGATCATGCACTGATCACGTGGCTGATCATGCACTGATCACGTGACTGATCATGCACTGATCACGTGACTGATCATGCACTGATCACGTGGCTATCATGCACTGATCACGTGGCTGATCATGCACTGATCACGTGACTGATCATGCACTGATCACGTGACTGATCATGCACTGATCACGTGGCTATCATGCACTGATCACGTGGCTGATCATGCACTGATCACGTGTCTGATCATGCACTGATCACGTGGCTGATCATGCACTGATCACGTGACTGATCATGCACTGATCACGTGGCTATCATGCACTGATCACGTGGCTGATCATGCACTGATCACGTGGCTGATCATGCACTGATCACGTGACTGATCATGCACTGATCACGTGGCATCATGCACTGATCACGTGGCTGATCATACACTGATCACGTGACTGATCATGCACTGATCACGTGGCTATCATGCACTGATCACGTGGCTGATCATGCACTGATCACGTAGCTACCATGCACTGATCACGTGACTGATCATGCACTGATCACGTAAATGATCATGCACTGATCACGTGACTGATCATGCACTGATCACGTGACTGATCATGCACTGATCACGTGGCTATCATGCACTGATCACGTGGCTGATCATGCACTGATCACGTAGCAACATGCACTGATCACGTGACTGATCATGCACTGATCACGTAATTGATCATGCACTGATCACGTGGCTGATCATGCACTGATCACGTGGCTGATCACACACTGATCACGTGACTGATCATGCACTGATCACGTGGCTGATCATGCACTGATCACGTGACTGATCATGCACTGATCACGTGACTGATCATGCACTGATCACGTGGCTATCATGCACTGATCACGTGGCTGATCATGCACTGATCACGTAGCTATCATGCACTGATCACGTGACTGATCATGCACTGATCACGTAATTGATCATGCACTGATCACGTGGCTGATCATGCACTGATCACGTGACTGATCATGCACTGATCACGTGACTGATCATGCACTGATCACGTGGCTATCATGCACTGATCACGTGGCTGATCATGCACTGATCACGTGCCTGATCATGCACTGATCACGTGACTGATCATGCACTGATCACGTGACTGATCATGCACTGATCACGTGGCTATCATGCACTATCACGTGGCTGATCATGCAATGATCACGTAGCTACCATGTACTGGTCACGTGACTGATCATGCACTGATCACGTGACTGATCATGCACTGATCACGTGGCTATCATGCACTGATCACGTGGCTGATCATGCACTGATCACGTGACTGATCATGCACTGATCACGTCTGATCATGCACTGATCACGTGGCTATCATGCACTGATCACGTGGCTGATCATGCACTGATCACGTGGCTGATCATGCACTGATCACGTGGCTATCATGCACTGATCACGTGGCTGATCATGCACTGATACCGTGACTGAGCATGGACTGATCACATGACTATCATGTAGTGATCACGTGACTTAATGGCGCTGATCATGTGACTGATCATGCGCTGATCATGTTTGCTATCATACACTGATCATGTGCCTCTGGAGGCAATAAACAAAGAGCTGAGTAGGCACGAATCAAACAGTCAGCAGGCAATAATCATGGAACTCAGCTGTGAGGAATCATGCTGCTCAGCTGGCAATAATCAAGCAGCTGAGCAGGCAGGAATTACGCAGCACAGCTGGCAATTGTCAAGCAGATGACAGGCAGGAATCGTGCAGCTCAGCTGGCAATTGTCAAGCAGATGAGCAGACAGTAATCACGCAGCTCAGCAGGCCCTGATCACGTGACTGAGCATGCACTGTTCACGTGGCTGATCATACACTGATCACGTGATTGATCATGCACTGATCACTTGGATATCATGCACTGATCACGTGGCTGATCATACACTGTTCACGTGTCTGACCAGGCACTGATCACGTGGCTGATCATACACTGCTCACGTAACTGATCATGCACTGATCACGTAACTGATCATGCACTGATCACGTGGCTGATCATGCACTGATCACGTGGCTATCATGCACTGATCACGTGACTGATCATGCACTGATCACGTGACTGATCATGCACTGATCACGTGGCTGATCATGCACTGATCACGTGACTGATCATGCACTGATCACGTGACTGATCATGCACTGATCACGTGGCTATCATGCACTGATCACGTGGCTGATCATGCACTGATCACGTGGCTATCATGCACTGATCACGTGGCTGATCATGCACTGATCACGTGACTGATCATGCACTGATCACGTGACTGATCATGCACTGATCACGTGGCTGATCATGCACTGATCACGTGACTGATCACACACTGATCACGTGACTGATCATGCACTGATCACGTGGCTATCATGCACTGATCACGTGGCTGATCATGCACTGATCACGTGGTATCATGCACTGATCACGTGACTGATCATGCACTGATCACGTGATTGATCATGCACTGATCACGTGGCTGATCATGCACTGATCACGTGACTGATCATGCACTGATCACGTGACTGATCATGCACTGATCACGTGGCTATCATGCACTGATCACGTGGCTGATCATGCACTGATCACGTGCCTGATCATGCACTGATCACGTGACTGATCATGCACTGATCACGTGACTGATCATGCACTGATCACGTGGCTATCATGCACTATCACGTGGCTGATCATGCAATGATCATGTAGCTACCATGTACTGGTCACGTGACTGATCATGCACTGATCACGTGACTGATCATGCACTGATCACGTGGCTATCATGCACTGATCACGTGGCTGATCATGCACTGATCACGTGCCTGATCATGCACTGATCACGTGACTGATCATGCACTGATCACGTGCATCATGCACTGATCACGTGGCTGATCATGCACTGATCACGTGGCTGTCATGCAATGATCACGTGGCTATCATGCACTGATCACGTGGCTGATCATGCACTGATACCGTGACTGAGCATGGACTGATCACATGACTATCATGTAGTGATCACGTGACTTAATGGCGCTGATCATGTGACTGATCATGCACTGATCATGTTTGCTATCATACACTGATCATGTGCCTCTGGAGGCAATAAACAAAGAGCTGAGTAGGCACGAATCAAACAGTCAGCAGGCAATAATCATGGAACTCAGCTGTGAGGAATCATGCTGCTCAGCTGGCAATAATCAAGCAGCTGAGCAGGCAGGAATTACACAGCACAGCTGGCAATTGTCAAGCAGATGACAGGCAGGAATCATGCAGCTCAGCTGGCAATTGTCAAGCAGATGAGCAGACAGTAATCACGCAGCTCAGCAGGCCCTGATCACGTGACTGAGCATGCACTGTTCACGTGGCTGATCATACACTGATCACGTGACTGATCATGCACTGATCACTTGGATATCATGCACTGATCACGTGGCTGATCATACACTGTTCACGTGTCTGACCATGCACTGATCACGTGGCTGATCATGCACTGATCACGTAACTGATCATGCACTGATCACGTGGCTGATCATGCACTGATCACGTGGCTGATCATGCACTGATCACGTGGCTATCATGCACTGGTCACGTGACTGATCATGCACTGATCACGTGACTGATCATGCACTGATCACGTGGCTGATCATGCACTGATCACGTGACTGATCATGCACTGATCACGTGACTGATCATGCACTGATCACGTGGCTATCATGCACTGCTCACGTGGCTGATCATGCAATGATCACGCAGCTACCATGTACTGGTCACGTGACTGATCATGCACTGATCACGTGACTGATCATGCACTGATCACGTGGCTTATCATGCACTGATCATGTGACTGATCATGTGCTGATCATGTTTGGTGTCATACACTGATCATGTGCCTCTGGAGGCAATGAACAAAGAGCTGAGTAGGCAGGAAACAGTCAGCAGGCTATAATCATGGAACTCAGCTCTGAGAAATCATGCTGCTCAGCTGGCAATAATCAAATAGATGAGCAGGCAGGAATTACGCAGCACAGGTGGCAATTGTCAAGGAGATGGCAGGCAGGAATCGTGCAGCTCAGCTGGCAATTGTCAAGCAGATGAGCAGACAGTAATCACGCAGCTCAACAGGCCCTGATCACGTGACTGAGCGTGCACTGTTCACATGGCTGATCACACACCTATCACGTGACTGATCATGCACTGATCACGTGGCTCTCATGCACTGATCACGTGATTGCGCATGCATTGATCACGTAATAGTATGCCCTGATCACGTGGCTATCATGCACTGATGACGTGGCTAATCATGCACTGATCATATGACTGATCATGCACTGATCACGTAGCTATCTTGCACTGATCACTTGGCTGATCATACACTGATCACGGGACTGATCGTGCACTTATCAAGGTGCTATCCTGCATTGATAACATGACTCCACATGCACTGATCACGTGGATGATCATGCACTGATCACGTGACTGACCATGCACTGATCACGTGACTGATCATGCACTGATCACGTGGCTATCATGCACTGATCACCTGGCTGATCATGCACTGATCATGTGACTGATCATGCACTGATCACGTGACTGATCATGCACTAATCACGTAGCTATCATGTACTGATCACTTGGCTGGTCATACACTGATCATGCAGCTACCATATACTGGTCACGTGACTGATCATGCACTGATGACATAATTGATCATGCACTTATCATGTGGCTGATCATACACTGATCACGTGATTGATCATGCACTGATCACTTGGATATCATTCACTGCTCACGTGGCTGATCAGGCAATAATCACGCAACTACCATATACTGGTCACATGATCATGCACTGAAAACGTGACTGATCATGCACTGATCACGTGGCTATCATGCACTACTCACGTGGCTGATCATACACTGATCACCTGCCTGGTCATGCACAGATCACGTGACTAATCATGAACTGATCATGTAGCTATCATGCACTGATCTCCTGGCTGACCATGCACTGATCACGTGGCTATCATGCAATTATCACGTGGCTATCTTGCACTGATCACTTGGCTGATCGTGCACTTATACCGTGACTGAGCATGGACTGATCACATGACTATCATATAGTGATCACGTGACTTAATGGCACTGATCATGTGACTGATCATGCGCTGATCATGTTTGCTATCATACACTGATCATGTGCCTCTGGAGGCAATAAACAAAGAGCTGAGTAGGCACGAATCAAACAGTCAGCAGGCAATAATCATGGAACTCAGCTGTGAGGAATCATGCTGCTCAGATGGCAATAATCAAGCAGCTGAGCAGGCAGGAATTACACAGCACAGCTGGCAATTGTCAAGCAGATGAGCAGACAGTAATCACGCAGCTCAGCAGGCCCTGATCACGTGACTGAGCATGCACTGTTCACGTGGCTGATCATACACTGATCACGTGATTGATCATGCACTGATCATTTGGATATCATGCACTGATCACGTGGCTGATCATACAGTGTTCTCGTGTCTCACCATGCACTGATCACGTGGCTGATCATACACTGCTCACGTAACTGATCATGTACTGATTACATGGCTATCATACACTGATCACGTGCTGAACATGCACTGTTCACGTGGCTGATCACACACCTGTCACGTGACTGATCATGCAGTGATCACGTGGTACTCATGCACTGATCACGTGGTTGATCATACTCTGCTCACGTAAATGATCATGCACACATCACGTGGCTATCATGCACTGCTCACGTGGCTCGTCATGCAATGATCACGTAGGTACTATATACTGGTCACGTGACTCATCATGCACAGATCATGTAAATGATCATGCACTGTTCACGTGACTGATCATGTACTGATCACGTGGCTATCATGCCCTGCTCACGTAGCTGATCATGCAATGATCACGTAGCAACCATGTACTGGTCACGTGACTGATCATGCACTGATCACGTAATTGATCCTGCACAGATCACGTGGCTCATCATGCACTGATCATGTGGCTTATCACACATGTATCACGTGACTGATCATGCACTGATCACGTGGGTCTCATGCACTGATCACGTGGCTATCATGCACTGATCATGTGGATATCATGCACTGATCACGTGGCTATCATGCACTGATATCATGCACTGATCACGTGGCTGATAACACACGTATCACATGACTGGTCATGCACTGATCACGTGACAATCACGCACTGATCACGTGGCTATCATGCACTGATCACGTGACTGCTCATGCACTGGTCACGTGGCTATATTGCATTGTTAACGTGGCTGATCATACACTGATCACCTGCCTGGTCATGCACAGATCAGGTGACTAATCATGAACTGATTACTTAGCTATCATGTACTGATCACCTGGCTGATGATGCACTGATCATGTGGCTATCATGCAATGATCACGTGGCTATCATGCACTGATCACGTGGCTGATCATGCACTGATACCGTGACTGAGCAAGGACTGATCACATAACTATCATGTAGTGATCACGTGACTTAATGGCGCTGATCATGTGACTGATCATGCCCTGATCATGTTTGCTATCATACACTGATCATGTGTCTCTGGAGGCAATAAACAAAGAGCTGAGTAGGCACGAATCAAACAGTCAGCAGGCAATAATCATGGAACTCAGCTGTGAGGAATCATGCTGCTCACCTGGCAATAATCAAGCAGCTGAGCAGGCAGGAATCGTGCAGCTCAGCTGGCAATTGTCAAGCAGATGAGCAGACAGTAATCACGCAGCTCAGCAGGCCCTGATCACGTGACTGAGCATGCACGGTTCACGTGGCTGATCATACACTTATCACGTGATTGATCATGCAATGATCACTTGGATATCAAGCACTCATCACGTGGCTGATCATACACTGTTCACGGTTCTGACCATGCACTGATCACGTGGCTGATCATACACCGATCTCGTAAGTGATCATGCACTGATCACGTGGCTATCATGCACTGATCACGTGACTGATCATGCACTGGTCACATGGCTATATTGCATTGTTAACGTGGCTGATCATACACTGATCACCTGCCTGGTCATGCACAGATCAGGTGACTAATCATGAACTGATTACTTAGCTATCATGTACTGATGACCTGGCTGATCATGCACTGATCATGTGGCTATCATGCAATGATCACGTGGCTATCATGCACTGATCACGTGGCTGATCATGCACTGATACCGTGAATGAGCATGGACTGATCACATGACTATCATGTAGTGATCATGTGACTTAATGGCGCTGATCATGTGACTGATCATGCGCTGATCATGTTTGCTTTCATACACTGATCATGTGCCTCTGGAGGCAATAAACAAAGAGCTGAGTAGGCAGGAATCAAACAGTCAGCAGGCAATAATCATGGAACTCAGCTGTGAGGAATCATGCTGCTCAGCTGGCAATAATCAAGCAGCTGAGCAGGCAGGAATTACACAGCACAGCTGGCAGTTGTCAAGCAGATGACAGGCAGGAGTCATGTAGCTCAGCTGGCAATTGTCAAGCAGATGAGCAGACAGGAATCACGCAGCTAAGCAGGCCCTGATCACGTGACTGAGCATGCACTGTTCACCTGGCTGATCATACACTGATCACGTGATTGATCATGCACTGATCACTTGGATATCATGCACTGATTACGTGGCTGATCATACAATTTTCACGTGTCTTACCATGCACTGATCTCATGGCTGATCATACACTGCTCAGGTAACTCATCATGCACTGATCACGTAATTGATCATGCACTGATCACGTGGCTGATCATGCAATGATCATGTAGCTACCATGTACTGGTCCCGGGAGTGACCATGCACTGATCATGTAATTGATCATGCAATGATCACGTGGCTGATCATGCACTGATCACGTGACTGATCATGCACTGATCACGTGGCTATCATGCACTGCTCACGTGGCTGATCATGCAATGATCACGCAGCTACCATGTACTGGTCACATGACTGATCATGCACTGATCACGTAATTGTTCATGCACTGATCACCTGGCTTATCATGCATTGATCATGTGATTGATCATGTGCTGATCATGTTTGGTGTCACACACTGATCATGTGCATCTGCAGGCAATGAACAAAGAGCTGAGTAGGCAGGAATCAGTCAGCAGGCTATAATCATGGAACTCAGCTTTGAGAAATCATGCTGCTCAGCTGGCAATAATCAAGTAGATGAGCAGGCAGGAATTATGCAGCACAGGTGGCAATTATCAAGGAGATGACAGGCAGAAATCGTACAGCTCAGCTGGCAATTGTCAAGCAGATGAGCAGACAGTAATCACGCAGCTCAACAGGCCCTTATCACGTGACTGAGCATGCACTGTTCACGTGGCTGATCATACACTTATCACGTGATAGATCATGCACTGATCACTTGGATATCAAGCACTGATCACGTGGCTGATCATACACTGTTCACGTGTCTGACCATGCACTGATCACGTGGCTGATCATACACTGCTCACGTAACTGATCATGCACTGATCACGTGGCTATCATGCACTGATCACGTGGCTATCGTGCACTGATCACGTGACTGATCATGCACTGGTCACGTGGCTATATTGCATTGTTAACGTGGCTGATCATACACTGATCACCTGCCTGGTCATGCACAGATCAGGTGACTAATCATGAACTGATTACTTAGCTATCATGTACTGATCACCTGGCTGATCATGCACTGATCATGTGGCTATCATGCAATGATCACTTGGCTATCATGCACTGATCACGTGGCTGATCATGCACTGATACCGTGAGTGAGCATGAACTGATCACATAACTATCATGTAGTGATCACGTGACTTAATGGCGCTGATCATGTGACTCATCATGCGCTGATCATGTTTGCTTTCATACACTGATCATGTGCCTCTGGAGGCAATAAACAAACAGCTGAGTAGGCACGAATCAAACAGTCAGCAGGCAAAAATCATGGAACTCAGCTGTGAGGAATCATGCTGCTCAGCTGGCAATAATCAAGCAGCTGAGCAGGCAGGAATTACACAGCACAGCTGGCAATTGTCAAGCAGATGAGCAGACAGTAATCACGCAGCTCAGCAGGCCCTGATCACGTGACTGAGCATGCACGGTTCACGTGGCTGATCATACACTTATCACGTGATTGATCATGCAATGATCACTTGGATATCAAGCACTCATCACGTGGCTTATAATACACTGTTCACGTGTCTGACCATGCACTGATCACGTGGCTGATCATACACCGATCTCGTAAGTGATCATGCACTGATCACGTGGCTATCATGCACTGATCACGTGACTGATCATGCACTGGTCACATGGCTATATTGCATTGTTAACGTGGCTGATCATACACTGATCACCTGCCTGGTCATGCACAGATCAGGTGACTAATCATGAACTGATTACTTAGCTATCATGTACTGATGACCTGGCTGATCATGCACTGATCATGTGGCTATCATGCAATGATCACGTGGCTATCATGCACTGATCACGTGGCTGATCATGCACTGATACCGTGAATGAGCATGGACTGATCACATGACTATCATGTAGTGATCATGTGACTTAATGGCGCTGATCATGTGACTGATCATGCGCTGATCATGTTTGCTTTCATACACTGATCATGTGCCTCTGGAGGCAATAAACAAAGAGCTGAGTAGGCAGGAATCAAACAGTCAGCAGGCAATAATCATGGAACTCAGCTGTGAGGAATCATGCTGCTCAGCTGGCAATAATCAAGCAGCTGAGCAGGCAGGAATTACACAGCACAGCTGGCAGTTGTCAAGCAGATGACAGGCAGGAGTCATGTAGCTCAGCTGGCAATTGTCAAGCAGATGAGCAGACAGGAATCACGCAGCTAAGCAGGCCCTGATCACGTGACTGAGCATGCACTGTTCACCTGGCTGATCATACACTGATCACGTGATTGATCATGCACTGATCACTTGGATATCATGCACTGATTACGTGGCTGATCATACAATTTTCACGTGTCTTACCATGCACTGATCTCATGGCTGATCATACACTGCTCAGGTAACTCATCATGCACTGATCACGTAATTGATCATGCACTGATCACGTGGCTGATCATGCAATGATCATGTAGCTACCATGTACTGGTCCCGGGAGTGACCATGCACTGATCATGTAATTGATCATGCAATGATCACGTGGCTGATCATGCACTGATCACGTGACTGATCATGCACTGATCACGTGGCTATCATGCACTGCTCACGTGGCTGATCATGCAATGATCACGCAGCTACCATGTACTGGTCACATGACTGATCATGCACTGATCACGTAATTGTTCATGCACTGATCACCTGGCTTATCATGCATTGATCATGTGATTGATCATGTGCTGATCATGTTTGGTGTCACACACTGATCATGTGCATCTGCAGGCAATGAACAAAGAGCTGAGTAGGCACGAATCAGTCAGCAGGCTATAATCATGGAACTCAGCTTTGAGAAATCATGCTGCTCAGCTGGCAATAATCAAGTAGATGAGCAGGCAGGAATTATGCAGCACAGGTGGCAATTATCAAGGAGATGACAGGCAGAAATCGTACAGCTCAGCTGGGAATTGTCAAGCAGATGAGCAGACAGTAATCACGCAGCTCAACAGGCCCTTATCACGTGACTGAGCATGCACTGTTCACGTGGCTGATCATACACTTATCACGTGATAGATCATGCACTGATCACTTGGATATCAAGCACTGATCACGTGGCTGATCATACACTGTTCACGTGTCTGACCATGCACTGATCACGTGGCTGATCATACACTGCTCACGTAACTGATCATGCACTGATCACGTGGCTATCATGCACTGATCACGTGGCTATCGTGCACTGATCACGTGACTGATCATGCACTGGTCACGTGGCTATATTGCATTGTTAACGTGGCTGATCATACACTGATCACCTGCCTGGTCATGCACAGATCAGGTGACTAATCATGAACTGATTACTTAGCTATCATGTACTGATCACCTGGCTGATCATGCACTGATCATGTGGCTATCATGCAATGATCACTTGGCTATCATGCACTGATCACGTGGCTGATCATGCACTGATACCGTGAGTGAGCATGAACTGATCACATAACTATCATGTAGTGATCACGTGACTTAATGGCGCTGATCATGTGACTCATCATGCGCTGATCATGTTTGCTTTCATACACTGATCATGTGCCTCTGGAGGCAATAAACAAACAGCTGAGTAGGCACGAATCAAACAGTCAGCAGGCAAAAATCATGGAACTCAGCTGTGAGGAATCATGCTGCTCAGCTGGCAATAATCAAGCAGCTGAGCAGGCAGGAATTACACAGCACAGCTGGCAATTGTCAAGCAGATGACAGGCAGGAGTCATGCAGCTCAGCTGGCAATTGTCAAGCAGATGAGCAGACAGGAATCACGCAGCTCAGCAGGCCCTGATCACGTGACGGAGCATGCACTGTTCACCTGGCTGATCATACACTGATCACGTGATTGAACATGCACTGATCACTTGGATATCGTGCACTGATTACGTGCCTGATCATACACTTTTCACGTGTCTTACCATGCACTGATCTCATGGCTGATCATACACTGCTCACGTAACTGATCATGCACTGATCACGTAATTGATCATGCACTGATCACGTGGCTGATCATGCAATGATCATGTAGCTACCATGTACTGGTCCTGTGAGTGACCATGCACTGATCACGTAATTGATCATGCAATGATCACGTGGCTGATCATGCACTGAACACGTGACTGATCATGCACTGATCACGTGACTGATCATGCACTGATCACGTGGCACTCCTGCACTGCTCACGTGGCTGATCATGCAATGATCACGCAGCTACCATGTACTGGTCACATGACTGATCATGCACTGATCACGTAATTGTTCATGCACTGATCACCTGGCTTATCATGCATTGATCATGAGACTGATCATGTGCTGATCATGTTTGGTGTCACACACTGATCATGTGCATCTGCAGGCAATGAACAAAGAGCTGAGTAGGCAGGAATCAGTCAGCAGGCTATAATCATGGAACTCAGCTTTGAGAAATCATGCTGCTCAGCTGGCAATAATCAAGTAGATGAGCAGGCAGGAATTATGCAGCACAGATGGCAATTGTCAAGGAGATGACAGGCAGAAATCGTACAGCTCAGCTGGCAATTGTCAAGCAGATGAGCAGACAGTAATCACGCAGCTCAGCAGGCCCTTATCACGTGACTGAGCATGCATTGTTCACGTGGCTAATCACACACCTATTAGGTGAATAATCATGCACTGATCACGTGGATGATCATGCACTGATCACGTGACTGACCATGCACTGATCACGGACTGATCATTCACTGATCACGTGGCTGATCATGCACTGATCACGTAATTGATCATTCACTGATCATTTGGCTGCTCATTCACTGATCAAGTGGCTGATCATACACTGATCACGTGACTGATCATGCACTGATTCACGTGACTGATCATGCACTGATCACGTGGCTATCATGCACTGATCACATGACTGATCATGCACTGGTCACGTGCCTGATCATGCCCTGATCAAGTGGCTATCATGCACTGATCACGTGGCTGATCATGCAATGATCATGAAGCTACCATGTACCGGTCACGTGACCGATCATACACCCATCAGGTGACTGATCATGACTGATCACGTGGCTATATTGCACTGTTAACGTGGCTGATCATAAACTGATCACCTGCCTGGTCATGCACAGATCAGGTGACTAATCATGAACTGATTACGTAGCTATAATGTACTGATCACCTGGCTGATCATGCACTGATCATGTGGCTATCATGCAATGATCACGTGGCTATCATGCACTGATCACGTGGCTGATCATGCACTGATACCGTGACTGAGCATGGACTGATCACATAACTATCATGTAGTGATCACGTGACTTAATGGCGCTGACCATGTGAATGATCATGCGCTGAGCATGTTTGCTATCAAACACTGATCATGTGCCGCGGGAGGCAATAAACAAAGAGCTGAGTAGGCACGAATCAAACAGTCAGCAGGCAAAAATCATGGAACTCAGCTGTGAGGAATCATGCTGCTCAGCTGGCAATAATCAAGCAGCTGAGCAGGCAGGAATTACACAGCACAGCTAGCAATTGTCAAGCAGCTGACAGGCAGGAATCATGCAGCTCAGCTGGCAATTGTCAAGCAGATGAGCAGACAGGAATCACGCAGCTCAGCAGGCCCTGATCACGTGACTGAGCATGCACTGTTCACCTGGCTGATCATACACTGATCACGTGATTGATCATGCACTGATCACTTGAATATCATGCACTGATCACGTGGCTGATCATACACTGTTCACGTGTCTGACCATGCACTGAGCACATGGCTGATCATACACTGCTCACGTAACTGATCATGCACTGATCACGTAATTGATCATGCACTGATCACGTGGCTGATCATGCAATGATCATGTAGCTACCATGTACTGGTCCCGTGAGTGACCATGCACTGATCACGTAATTGATCATGCACTGATCACGCGGCTGATCATGCACTGAACACGTGACTGATCATGCACTGATCACGTGACTGATCATGCACTGATCACGTGGCTATCATGCACTGCTCACGTGGCTGATCATGCAATAATCACGCAGCTACCATGTACTGGTCACATGACTGATCATGCACTGATCACATAATTGATCATGCACTAATCACCTGGCTTATCATGCATTGATCATGTGACTGATCATGTGCTGATCATGTTTGGTGTCACACACTGATCATGTGCATCTGCAGGCAATGAACAAAGAGCTGAGTAGGCAGGAATCAGTCAGCAGGCTATAATCATGGAACTCAGCTTTGAGAAATCATGCTGCTCAGCTGGCAATAATCAAGTAGATGAGCAGGCAGGAATTATGCAGCACACGTGGCAATTGTCAAGGAGATGACAGGCAGAAATCGTACAGCTCAGCTGGCAATTGTCAACCAGATGAGCAGACAGTAATCACGCAGCTCAGCAGGCCCTTATCACGTGACTGAGCATGCACTGTTCACGTGGCTGATCACACTCCTATCACGTGACTGATAATGCACTGATCACGTGGCTCTCATGCACTGATCACGTGATTGCGCATGCACTGATCACGTAATTGTATGCACTGCTCACGTGGCTATCATGCACTGATGACGTGGCTGATCATGCACTGATCACGTAGCTATCTTGCACTGATCACTTGGCTGATCATACACTCATCACGGGACTGATCGTGCACTTATCACGGCGCTATCATGCATTGTCTACATGACACCACATGCACTGATCACGTGGACGATCATGCACTGATCACGTGACTGACCAGGCACTGATCACGTGACTGATCATTCACTGATCACGTGGCTGATCATGCACTGATCACGTAATTGATCATTCACTGATCATTTGGCTGATCATTCACTGATCACGTGGCTGATCATACACTGATCACGTGACTGATCATGCACTGATCACGTGACTGATCATGCACTGATCACGTGGCTATCATGCACTGATCACTTGGCTAGTCATACACTGATCACATGAATGATCATGCACTGTTCATGTGACTGATCATGTACTGATCACGTGACTGATCATGCACTGATCTCGTAATTTATCATGCACTATTCACGTGGCTGATCATGCAATGATCACGTGACTGACCATGCACTGATCACGTGAGTGATCATCCACTGATCAGTTGGCTATCATGCACTGATTACTTGGGTGATCATACACTGATCACGTGACTGATAATGCACTGATCATCTGGCTATCATGCACTCATTACCTGGCTATCGTGCACTGATCATGCGGTTGATCATGCACTGATACCGTGACTGAGCATGGACTGATCACATGACTATCATGTAGTGATCACGTGACTTAATGGCTCTGATCATGTGACTGATCATGCGCTGATCATGTTTGCTATCATACACTGATCATTTGTCTCTGGAGGCAATAAACAAAGAGCTGAGTAGGCACGAATCAAACAGTCAGCAGACAATAATCATGGAACTCAGGTGTGAGGAATCATGCAGCTCAGCTGTCAATTTTCAAGCAGATGAGCAGACAGTAATCACGCAGCTCAGCAGGCCCTTATCACGTGACTGAGCATGCACTATTCACGTGGCTGATCATACACTGATCACGTGATGAACATGCACTGGTCACTTGGATATCATGCACTGATCACGTGGCTGATCATACTCTGCTCACGTAACTGATCATGCACACATCACGTGGCTATCATGCACTGCTCACGTGGCTCGTCATGGAATGATCACGTAGCTACCATATAATGGTCACGTGACTGATCATGCAAAGATCACGTAAATGATCATGCACTGTTCACGTGACTGATCATGTACTGATCACGTGACTGATCATGCACTGATCACGTGGCTATCGTGCTCTGCTCACGTGGCTGATCATGAAACGATCTTGTAGCAACCATGTACTGGTCACGTGACTGATCATGCACTGATCACGTAATTGATCCTGCACTGAACACGTGGCTCATCATGCACTGATCTCGTGGCTGTTCACACATGTTTCACGTGACTGATCATGCACTGCTCACGTGGCTCTCATGCACTGATCACGAGGCTGTCATGCACTGATCACGTGGATATCATGCACTGATCACGTGGCTGATCACACACGTATCACATGACTGATCATGCACTGATCACTTAATTGATCATGCACTGATCATGTGGCTGAACATGCACTGATCACGTGGCTGATCATACAATGATCACATAACTGATCATGCACTGATCACGTGACTGATCATGCACTGATCACGTGGCTATCATGCACTGATCACTTGGCTGGACATACACTGATCACGTGCCTGGTCATGCACTGATCACGTGGCTGATCATGCACTGATCACGTGACTGATCATGCGATGATCACGCAGCTAACATATACTGGTCACATGACTGATCATGCACTGATCACGTGGCTATCATGCACTGCTCACGTGGCTAATCATGCGATGATCACGCAGCTACCATATACTGGTCACATGACTGATAATGCACTGATCACGTGACTGATCATGCAGTGATCACGTGGCTATCATGCACTACTCACCTAGCTGATCATGCAATGATCATGTAGCTACCATGTATAGGTCACGTGAATGATCATACACCCATCAGGTGACTGATCATGCACTGATCACGTGGCTATCATGCACTGATCACGAGATTAATCATGCACTGTTCACGTCTATATCATGCACTGATCACATGACTGCCCATGCACTGATCACGTGGATGATCATACACTAATCTTGTGACAGATCATCCACTGATACCGTGACTGAGCATGGACTGATCACATGACTATCATGTAGTGATCACGTCACTTAATGGCGCTGATCATGTCACTGATCATGCGCTGATCATGTTTGCTATCATACACTGATCATGTGCCTCTGGAGGCAATAAACAAAGAGCTGAGTAGGCACGAATCAAACAGTCAGCAGGCAATAATCATGGAACTCAGGTGTGAGGAATCATGCTGCTCAGCTGGCAATAATCAAGCAGCTGAGCAGGCAGGAATTACGCAGCACAGCTGGCAATTGTCAAGCAGATGACAGGCAGGAATCGTGCAGCTCAGCTGGCAATTGTCAAGCAGATGAGCAGACAGTAATCATGCAGCTCAGCAGGCCCAGATCACGTGACTGAGCATGAACTGTTCACCTGGCTGATAATACACTGATCACGTGATTGATCATGCACTGATCACTTGGATATCATGCACTGATCACGTGGCTGATCATACACTGTTCACGTGTCTGACCATGCACTGCTCACGTGGCTGATCATACACTGCTCACGTAACTGATCATGCACTGATCACGTGGCTATCATGCACTGATCACGTCGCTGAACATGAACTGTTCACGTGGCTGATCACACACCTGTCACGTGACATATCATGCACTGATCACGTGGCACTCATGCACTGATCACGTGGCTGATCATACTCTGCTCACGTAATTCATCATGCACACATCGCGTTTCTATCATGCACTGCTCACGTGGCTTGTCATGGAATGATCACGTAGCTACCATATACTGGTCACGTGACTGATCATGCACAGATCACGTAAATGATCACGCACTGTTCACGTGACTGATCATGTACTGATCACGTGACTGATCATGCACTGATCACGTGGCTGATCATGCACTGATCACGTAATTGATCATGCACTTATCATTTGGCTGATCATGCACTGATCACGTGGCTGATCATACACTGATCACGTGACTGATCATGCACTGATCACGTGACTGATCATGCACTGATCACGTGGCTATCATGCACTGATCACTTGGCTGGTCATACACTGATCACATGACTGATCATGCACTGTTCATGTGACTGATAATATACTGATCACGTGACTGATCATGCACTGATCACTAATTGATCATGCACTGATCACATGGCTGATCATGCAATGATCACGTGACTGACCATGCACTGATCACGTGACTGATCATTCACTGATCAGTTGGCTATCATGCACTTATTACTTGGCTGATCATACACTGATCACGTGACTGATAATGCACTGATCATCTGGCTATCGTGCACTCATTACCTGGCTATCATGCACTGATCAAGAGACTGATCATGCACTGATCACGTCTATATCATGCACTGACCACTTGACTGCCCATGCACTTATCACCCGGATGATCATACACTGATCATGCGACAGATCATGCACTGATCACGTGGCTATCATGCAGTGCTCACGCGGCTGTTCATGCAATGATCACGTAGCTACCATGTACTGGTCACGTGAATGATCATGCACTGATCACGTAATTGATCATGCACTGATCAGGTGACTTATCATGCACTGTTAACGTGAGTGATCATGCACTGATCACGTGACTGATCATGCACTCATCTCGTGGCTATCATGCACCCCTCATGTGGCTGATCATGCAATGATAACCTAGCTACCATATACTGCTCACGTGACTGATCATGCACTGATCACGTAATTGATCATGCACTGATCATGTGGCTGATCATGCACTGATCACGTGGCTGATCATCCACTGATCACGTGACTGATCATGCACTGATCACGTGACTGATCATGCACTGATCACGTGGCTATCATGCACTGATCACTTGGCTGGTCATACACTGATCACGTGCCTGGTCATGCACAGATTACATGACTGATCATGCACTGAACACGTGACTGATCATGCACTGATCACGTGGCTATCATGCACTACTCACGTGGCTGATCATGCAATGATCATGTAGCTACCATGTACCGGTCAGGTGACTGATCATACACCCATCAGGTGACGGATCATGCACTGATCACGTGGCTGATCATACACTGATCACCTGCCTGGTCATGCACAGATCATGTGACAAATCATGAACTGGTCACATAGCTATCATGAACTGATCACCTGGCTGATCATGCACTGATCACGTGGCTGATCATGCACTGATACCGTGACTGAGCATGGACTGATCACATGACTATCATGTAGTGATCACGTGACTTAATGGCTCTGATCATGTGACTGATCATGCGCTGATCATGTTTGCTATCATACACTGATCATTTGTCTCTGGAGGCAATAAACAAAGAGCTGAGTAGGCACGAATCAAACAGTCAGCAGGCAATAATCATGGAACTCAGGTGTGAGGAATCATGCAGCTCAGCTGTCAATTTTCAAGCAGATGAGCAGACAGTAATCACGCAGCTCAGCAGGCCCTTATCACGTGACTGAGCATGCACTATTCACGTGGCTGATCATACACTGATCACGTGATGATCATGCACTGGTCACTTGGATATCATGCACTGATCACGTGACTGATCATGCACTGATCACATGGCTATCATGCACTGATCACTTGGCTGGTCATACACTGATCACATGACTGATCATGCACTGTTCATGTGACTGATAATGTACTGATCACGTGACTGATCATGCACTGATCACTAATTGATCATGCACTGATCACATGGCTGATCATGCAATGATCACGTGACTGACCATGCACTGATCACGTGACTGATCATTCACTGATCAGTTGGCTATCATGCACTTATTACTTGGCTGATCATACACTGATCACGTGACTGATAATGCACTGATCATCTGGCTATCGTGCACTTATTACTTGGCTGATCATACACTGATCACGTGACTGATAATGCACTGATCATCTGGCTATCGTGCACTCATTACCTGGCTATCATACACTGATCATGCGACAGATCATGCACTGATCACGTGGCTATCATGCACTGCTCACGCGGCTGTTCATGCAATGATCACGTAGCTACCATGTACTGGTCACGTGAATGATCATGCACTGATCACGTAATTGATCATGCACTGATAAGGTGACTTATCATGCACTGTTAACGTGAGTGATCATGCACTGATCATCTGGCTATCGTGCACTCATTACCTGGCTATCAGGCACTGATCACGTGACTGATCATGCAGTGATCACGTGGCTATCATGCACTACTCACCTAGCTGATCATGCAATGATCATGTAGCTACCATGTATAGGTCACGTGAATGATCATACACCCATTAGGTGACTGATCATGCACTGATCACGTGGCTATCATGCACTGATCACGAGATTAATCATGCACTGTTCACGTCTATATCATGCACTGATCACATGACTGCCCATGCACTGATCACGTGGATGATCATACACTAATCTTGTGACAGATCATCCACTGATACCGTGACTGAGCATGGACTGATCACATGACTATCATGTAGTGATCACGTCACTTAATGGCGCTGATCATGTCACTGATCATGCGCTGATCATGTTTGCTATCATACACTGATCATGTGCCTCTGGAGGCAATAAACAAAGAGCTGAGTAGGCACGAATCAAACAGTCAGCAGGCAATAATCATGGAACTCAGGTGTGAGGAATCATGCAGCTCAGCTGTCAATTTTCAAGCAGATGAGCAGACAGTAATCACGCAGCTCAGCAGGCCCTTATCACGTGACTGAGCATGCACTATTCACGTGACTGATCATACACTGATCACGTGATGATCATGCACTGGTCACTTGGATATCATGCACTGATCACGTGGCTGATCATACTCTGCTCACGTAACTGATCATGCACACATCACGTGGCTATCATGCACTGAACACATGGCTCGTCATGGAATGATCACGTAGCTACCATATAATGGTCACGTGACTGATCATGCAAAGATCACATAAATGATCATGCACTGTTCACGTGACTGATCATGTACTGATCACGTGACTGATCATGCACTGATCACGTGGCTATCGGGCTCTTCTCACGTGGCTGATCATGAAACGATCTCGTAGCAACCATGTACTGGTCACATGACTGATCATGCACTGATCACGTAATTGATCCTGCACTGAACACGTGGCTCATCATGCACTGATCTCGTGGCTGATCACACATGTATCACGTGACTGATCATGCACTGATCACGTGGCTCTCATGCAGTGATCACGTGGCTGTTTTGCACTGATCACGTGGATATCATGCACTGATCACGTGGCTGATCACACACGTATCACATGACTGATCATGCACTGATCACGTGGCTATCATGCACTGATCACGTGGCTATCATGCACTGATCACGTGGCTGATCAGGCAATGATCACGTAGCTACCATGTACCGGTCACGTGACTGATCATGCACTGATCACTTAATTGATCATGCACTGATCATGTGGCTGATCATGCACTGATCACGTGGCTGATCATACAATGATCACATAACTGATCATGCACTGATCACGTGACTGATCATGCACTGATCACGTGGCTATCATGCACTGATCACTTGGCTGGACATACACTGATCACGTACCTGGTCATGCACTGATCACGTGGCTGATCATGCACTGATCACGTGACTGATCATGCACTGATCACGTAGCTGAACATGCACTGTTCACGTGGCTGATCACACACCTGACACGTGGCATATAATGCACTGATCACGTGGCACTCATGCACTGATCACGTGGCTGATTATACTCTGCTCAAGTAACTCATCATGCACACATCACGTGGCTATCATGCACTGCTCACGTTGCTCGTCATGGAATGATCACATACCTACCATATACTGGTCACGTGACTGATCATGCACAGATCACGTAAATGATCATGCACTGTTCACGTGACTGATCATGTACTGATCACGTGACTGATCATGCACTGATTTCGTGGCTATCATGCACTGCTCACGTGGCTGATCATGCAAGGATCACGTAGCAACCATGTACTGGTCACGTGACTGATCATGCACTGATCACGTAATTGATCCTGCACTGATCACGTGGCCCATCATGCACTGATCACGTGGCTGATCACACATGTATCACGTGACTGATCATGCACTGATCACGTGGCTCTCATGCACTGATCACGTGGCTACCATGCACTGATCACGTGGCTGATCACTCAATGATCACGTAGCTACCATGTACTGGTCACGTGACTGATCATGCACTGATCACGTAATTGATCCTGCACTGATCACTTGGCTCATCACTCACTGATCCGGTCGCTGATCACACACGTATCATGTGACTGATCATGTACAGATCACGTGAATAATCATGAAGTGATCACGTGTCTATCCTGCACTGCTCACGTGGATATCATGCACTGATCATGTGGCTGATCACACACGTATCACGTGACTAATCATGCACTGATCACGTGGCTGATCATGCAATGATCACACAGCTACCATGTACTGGTCACATGACTGACCATGCACTGATCACATAATTGATCATGCACTAATCACCTGGCTTATCATGCATTGATCATGTGACTGATCATGTGCTGATCATGTTTGGTGTCACACACTGATCATGTGCCTCTGGAGGCAATGAACATAGAGCTGAGTAGGCAGGAATCAGTCAGCAGGCTATAATCATGGAACTCACCTCTGAGAAATCATGCTGCTCAGCTGGCAATAATCAAGTAGATGAGCAGGCAGGAATTACGCAGCACAGGTGGCAATTGTCAAGGAGATGACAGGCAGGAATCGTGCAGCTCAGCTGAAAATTGTCAAGCAGATGAGCAGACAGTAATCACGCAGCTCAGCAGGCCCAGATCACGTGACTGAGCATGCACTGTTCACATGGCTGATCACACACCTATCACGTGACTGATCATGCACTGATCATGTGACTGATCATGCACTGATCATGTAGCTATTTTGCACTGATCACTTGGCTGATCATACACTCCTCACGGGACTGATCGTGCACTGATCACTAATTGATCATGCACTGATCACATGGCTGATCATGCAATGATCACGTGACTGACCATGCACTGATCACGTGACTGATCATTCACTGATCAGTTGGCTATCATGCACTTATTACTTGGCTGATCATACACTGATCACGTGACTGATAATGCACTGATCATCTGGCTATCGTGCACTCATTACCTGGCTATCATGCACTGATCACGAGACTGATCATGTACTGATCACGTCTATAACATGCACTGACCACATGACTGCCCATGCACTGATCACCCGGATGATCATACACTGATCATGCGACAGATCATGCACTGATCACGTGGCTATCATGCACTGCTCACGCGGCTGTTCATGCAATGATCACGTAGCTACCATGTACTGGTCACGTGAATGATCATGCACTGATCACGTAATTGATCATGCACTGATCAGGTGACTTATCATGCACTGTTAACGTGAGTGATCATGCACTGATCACGTGACTGATCATGCACTGATCTCGTGGCTATCATGCACGGCTCATGTGGCTGATCATGCAATGATAACCTAGCTACCATATACTGCTCACGTGACTGATCATGCACTGATCACGTAATTGATCATGCACTGATCATGTGGCTGATCATGCACTGATCACGTGGCTGATCATCCACTGATCACGTGACTGATCATGCACTGATCACGTGACTGATCATGCACTGATCACGTGGCTATCATGCACTGATCACTTGGCTGGTCATACACTGATCACGTGCCTGGTCATGCACAGATTACATGACTGATCATGCACTGAACACGTGACTGATCATGCACTGATCACGTGGCTATCATGCACTACTCACGTGGCTGATCATGCAATGATCATGTAGCTACCATGTACCGGTCAGGTGACTGATCATACACACATCAGGTGACGGATCATGCACTGATCACGTGGCTGATCATACACTGATCACCTGCCTGGTTATGCACAGATCATGTGACAAATCATGAACTGATCACATAGCTATCATGAACTGATCACCTGGCTGATCATGCACTGATCACGTGGCTGATCATGCACTGATACCGTGAATGAGCATGGACTGATCACATGACTATCATGTAGTGATCACGTGACTTAATGGCTCTGATCATGTGACTGATCATGCGCTGATCATGTTTGCTATCATACACTGATCATTTGTCTCTGGAGGCAATAAACAAAGAGCTGAGTAGGCACGAATCAAACAGTCAGCAGGCAATAATCATGGAACTCAGGTGTGAGGAATCATGCAGCTCAGCTGTCAATTTTCAAGCAGATGAGCAGACAGTAATCACGCAGCTCAGCAGGCCCTTATCACGTGACTGAGCATGCACTATTCACGTGGCTGATCATACACTGATCACGTGATGATCATGCACTGGTCACTTGGATATCATGCACTGATCACGTGGCTGATCATACTCTGCTCACGTAACTGATCATGCACACATCACGTGGCTATCATGCACTGCTCACCTGGCTCGTCATGGAATGATCACGTAGCTACCATATAATGGTCACGTGACTGATCATGCAAAGATCACGTAAATGATCATGCACTGTTCACGTGACTGATCATGTACTGATCACGTGACTGATCATGCACTGATCACGTGGCTATCGGGCTCTGCTCACGTGGCTGATCATGAAACGATCTCGTAGCAACCATGTACTGGTCACATGACTGATCATGCACTGATCACGTAATTGATCCTGCACTGAACACGTGGCTCATCATGCACTCATCTCGTGGCTGATCACACATGTATCACGTGACTGATCATGCACTGATCACGTGGCTCTCATGCACTGATCACGTGTCTGTCATGCACTGATCACGTGGATATCATGCACTGATCACGTGGCTGATCACACACGTATCACATGACTGATCATGCACTGATCACGTGGCTATCATGCACTGATCACGTGGCTATCATGCACTGATCACGTGGCTGATCAGGCAATGATCACGTAGCTACCATGTACTGGTCACGTGACTGATCATGCACTGATCACTTAATTGATCATGCACTGATCATGTGGCTGATCATGCACTGATCACGTGGCTGATCATACAATGATCACATAACTGATCATGCACTGATCACGTGACTGATCATGCACTGATCACGTGGCTATCATGCACTGATCACTTGGCTGGACATACACTGATCACGTGCCTGGTCATGCACTGATCACGTGGCTGATCATGCACTGATCACGTGACTGATCATGCACTGATCACGTGGCTGAACATGCACTGTTCACGTGGCTGATCACACACCTGACACGTGTCATATAATGCACTGATCACGTGGCACTCATGCACTGATCACGTGGCTGATTATACTCTGCTCAAGTAACTCATCATGCACACATCACGTGGCTATCATGCACTGCTCACGTGGCTCGTCATGGAATGATCACATACCTACCATATACTGGTCACGTGACTGATCATGCACAGATCACGTAAATGATCATGCACTGTTCACGCGACTGATCATGTACTGATCACGTGACTGATCATGCACTGATTTCGTGGCTATCATGCTCTGCTCACGTGGCTGATCATGCAAGGATCACGTAGCAACCATGTACTGGTCACGTGACTGATCATGCACTGATCACGTAATTGATCCTGCACTGATCACGTGGCCCATCATGCACTGATCACGTGGCTGATCACACATGTATCACGTGACTGATCATGCACTGATCACGTGGCTCTCATGCACTGATCACGTGGCTACCATGCACTGATCACGTGGCTGATCACGCAATGATCACGTAGCTACCATGTACTGGTCACGTGACTGATCATGCACTGATCACGTAATTGATCCTGCACTGATCACATGGCTCATCACTCACTTATCCGGTCGCTGATCACACACGTATCATGTGACTGATCATGTACAGATCACGTGAATAATCATGAAGTGATCACGTGTCTATCCTGCACTGCTCACGTGGATATCATGCACTGATCACGTGGCTGATCAAACACGTATCACGTGACTAATCATGCACTGATCACGTGGCTGATCATGCAATGATCACACAGCTACCATGTACTGGTCACATGACTGACCATGCACTGATCACATAATTGATCATGCACTAATCACCTGGCTTATCATGCATTGATCATGTGACTGATCATGTGCTGATCATGTTTGGTGTCACACACTGATCATGTGCCTCTGGAGGCAATGAACATAGAGCTGAGTAGGCAGGAATCAGTCAGCAGGCTATAATCATGGAACTCACCTCTGAGAAATCATGCTGCTCAGCTGGCAATAATCAAGTAGATGAGCAGGCAGGAATTACGCAGCACAGGTGGCAATTGTCAAGGAGATGACAGGCAGGAATCGTGCAGCTCAGCTGGAAATTGTCAAGCAGATGAGCAGACAGTAATCACGCAGCTCAGCAGGCCCTGATCACGTGACTGAGCATGCACTGTTCACATGGCTGATCACACACCTATCACGTGACTGATCATGCACTGATCATGTGACTGATCATGCCCTGATCATGTAGCTATTTTGCACTGATCACTTGGCTGATCATACACTCCTCACGGGACTGATCGTGCACTGATCACGGCGCTATCATGCATTGACTACATGACTCCACATGCACTGATCACGTGGATGATCATGCACTGATCACGTGACTGATCAGGTACTGATCACATGGCTGATCATGCACTGATCACGTGGCTATCATGCACTGCTCACGTGGCTGATCAGGCAATGATCACGTAGCTAACATGTACTGGTCACGTGACTGATCATGCACTGATCACGTAATTGATCATTCACTGATCACTGTGATCAGCCATGTGAACAGTGCATGCTCAGTAACGTGATCAGGGCCTGCTGAGCTGCCTGATTACTGTCTGCTCATCTGCTTGACAATTTCCAGCTGAGCTGCACGATTCCTGCCTGTCATCTCCTTGACAATTGCCACCTGTGCTGGGTAATTCCTGCCTGCTCATCTACTTGATTATTGCCAGCTGAGCAGCATGATTTCTCAGAGCTGAGTTCCATGATTATAGCCTGCTGACTGATTCCTGCCTACTCAGCTCTATGTTCATTGCCACTGATCACGTGACTGATCATGCACTGATGACGTGACTGACCATGCACTGATCACCTGGCTATCATGCACTGATCACTTGGCTGGACATACACTGATCACGTGCCTGGTCATGCACTGATCACGTGGCTGATCATGCACTGATCACGTGACTGATCATGCACTGATCACGCAGCTACCATGTCCTGGACACATGAATGATCATGCACTGATCACGTGACTGATCATGCAGTGATCACGTGGCTATCATGCACTACTCACGTGGCTGATCATGCAATGATCATGTAGCTACCATGTACAGGTAACGTGAATGATCATACACCCATCAGGTGACTGATCATGCACTGATCACGTGGCTATCATGCAATGATCACGAGACTGATCATGCACTGATCACGTCTATATCATGCACTGATCACATGACTGCCCATGCACTGATCACGTGGATGATCATACACTAATCATGTGACAGATCATGCACTGATCACGTGGCTGATCATGCACTGATACTGTGACTGAGCATGGACTGATCACATGACTATCATGTAGTGATCACGTGACTTAATGGCGCTGATCATGTGACTGATCATGCGCTGATCATGTTTGCTTTCATACACTGATCATGTGCCTCTGGAGGCAATAAACAAAGAGCTGAGTAGGCTCGAATCAAACAGTCAGCAGGCAATAATCATGGAACTCAGCTGTGAGGAATCATGCTGCTCAGCTGGCAATAATCAAGGAGCTAGCAGGCAGGAATTACACTGCACAGCTGGCATTTGTCAAGCAGATGACAGGCAGGAATCGTGCAGCTCAGCTGGCAATTGTCAAGCAGATGAGCAGACAGTAATCATGCAGATCAGAAGGCCCTGATCACGTGACTGAGCATGCACTGTTCACGTGGCTGATCATACACTGATCACGTGATTGATCATGCACTGATCACTTGGATATCATGCACTGATCACGTGGCTGATCATACACTGTTCACGTGTCTGACCATGCACTGATCACGTGGCTGATCATACACTGCTCAGGTAACTGATCATGCACTGATTATGTGGCTATCATGCACTGAATACGTGGCTGAACATGCACTATTCACGTGTCTGATCATATACCTGTCACGTGACATATCATGCACTGATCACGTGGCACTCATCACTGATCACGTGGCTGATCATACTCTGCTCACGTAACTGATCATGCACACATCACGTGGCTATCATGCACTGCTCACGTGGTTCGTCATGGAATGATCACGAAGCTACCATATACTTGTCACGTGACTGATCATGCACAGATCACGTAAATGATCATGCACTGTTCACGTGACTGATCATGTACTGATCACGTGACTGATAACGCACTGATCACGTGGCTATCATGCTCTGCTCACGTGGCTGATCATGCAACGATCACGTATCAACCATGTACTGGTCTCGTGACTGATCATGCACTGATCACGTAATAGATCCTGCACTGATCACGTGGCTATCATGCACTGATCACGTGGATATAATGCACTGATCACGTGGCTGATCACACACGTATCACATGACTGATCATGTACAGATCACGTGACTAATCATGAAGTGATCACGTGGCTAACCTGCAATGATCACGTGGATATCATGCACTGATCACGTGGCTATCATGCACTGATCACGTGGCTGATCATGCAATGATCACGTAGCTACCATGCACTGGTCACGTGACTGATCATGCACTGATCAGGTAATTGATCATGCACTGATCACGTGACTGATCATGCACAGTCACGTGACTGATCATGCACAGATCACGTGAGTGTTCATGCACTGATCACGTGGCTTCACGTGACTGTTCATGCACTGATCACGTGGCTATCATGCACTGATCATGTGGCTATCATGCACTGCTCACGTGGCTGATCATGCAATGATCACGCAGCTCACATGTACTGGTCACATGACTGATCATGCACTGATCACATAATTGATCATGCACTGATCACCTGGCTTATCATGCATTGCTCATGTGACTGATCATGTGCTGATCATGTTTGGTGTCACACACTGATCATGTGCCTCTGGAGGAAATGAACATAGAGCTGAGTAAGCAGGAATCAGTCAGCAGGCTATAATCATGGAACTCACCTGTGAGAAATCATGCTGCTCAGCTGGCAATAATCAAGTAGATGAGCAGGCAGGAATTACGCAGCACAGGTGGCAATTGTCAAGGAGATGACAGGCAGGAATCGTGCAGCTCAGCTGGAAATTGTCAAGCAGATGAGCAGACAATAATCACGAAGCTCAGCAGGCCCTGATCACGTGACTGAGCATTCACTGTTCACATGGCTGATCACACACCTATCACGTGACTGATCATGCACTGATCATGTGACTGATCATGCACTGATCACGTAGCTATCTTGCACTGATCACTTGGCTGATCATACACTCATCACGGGACTGATCGTGCACTGATCACGGCGCTATCATGCATTGACTACATGACTCCACATGCACTGATCACGTGGATGATCATGCACTGATCACGTGACTGACCATGCACTGATCACGTGACTGATCATGCACTGATCACATGGCTGATCATGCACTGATCACGTAATTGATCATTCACTGATCATTTGGCTGATCTTGCACTGATCACGTCTGTATCATGCACTGATCACCTGACTGCCCATGCACTGATCACGTGGATAAACATACACTGATCATGTGAAATATCATGCAGTGATCACGCGGCTATCATGCACTGCTCACGTGGCTGATCATGCAATGACCACGTAGCTACCATGTACTGGTCACGTGAGTAATCATGCACTGATCACGTAATTGATCCTACACTGTTCAGGTGACTTATCATGCACTGTTCACGTGACTGATCATGCACTGATCACGTGACTGATCACGCACTGATCTCGTTGCTATCATGCACGGTTCACATGGCTGATCATGCAATGATCACGTAGCTACCATGTACTGGTCACGTGACTATCATGCACTGATCACGTAATTGATCATGCACTGATCATGAGGCTGATCATACACTGATCACGAGACTGATCATGCACTGATCACGTGGCTGATCATGCAATGATCACGTAGCTACCATGTACTGGTCACGTGACTGATCATGCACTGATCATGTAATTGATCATGCACTGATCACGTGGCTGATCATGCACTAATCACATGACTGGTCATGCACTGATCACGTGGCTGATCATGCACTGATCACGTGACTGATCATGCACACAACACGTGGCTATCATGCACTGCTCACGTGGCTGGTCATGCAATGTTCACTTAGCTACGATATACTGGTCACGCGACTGATCATGCACAGATCACGTAAATGATCATGCACTGTTCCCGTGATTCATCATGTACTGATCACGTGACTGATCATGCCCTGATCACGTGGCTATCATGCTCTCCTCACGTGGGTGATCATGGAATGATCACGTAGCAACCATGTACTGGTCACATGACTAATCATGCACTGATCATGTAATTGATCCAGCAATGATCACGTGGCTCATCATGCACTGATCACGTGACTCTTCTCGCACTGATCACTTGACTGATCATGCACTGATCACCTGGCTATAATGCCGTAATTATTTGGCTGATCATACACTTTTCACGTGCCTGGTCATGCACAGATCACGTGACTAATCATGAACTGATCACGTGGCTATAATGCACTGATCACGTGGCTGATCATACACTGTTCAAGTTCCTCGTCATGCACAGATCACGTGACTAATCATGAACTTATCACGTGGCTATAATTCACTGATCACGTGAATATCATGCACTGATTACGTGCCTGTCAGGCACAGATCACGTGACTAATCATGAACTGATCACGTAGGTATCATTCACTGATCACGTGGCTGATCATACACTGTTCACGTGTCTGATCATGCACTGATCACGTGGCTGAACCTACACTGCTCACGTAGTTGATCTGCACTGATCACGTGTCTATTATGCAGTGCTCACGTGGCTGCTCCTGAAATGATCACGTAGCTTATATGTACTGGTCACGTGACTGATCATGCAATGGTAACATAATTGATCATGCACTGATCACGTGGCTGTCATACACTGCTCACGTAACTGATCATGCACTGATCACGTGGCTATCATGCACTGATCACGTGGCTATCATGCACTGATCACGTGACTGCTCAAGCACTGGTCACGTGGCTATATTGCATTGTTAACGTGGCTGATCATACACTGATCACCTGCCTGGTCATGCACAGATCAGGTGACTAATCATGAACTGATTACTTAGCTATCATGTACTGATCACCTGGCTGATCATGCACTGATCATGTGGCTATCATGCAATGATCACGTGGCTATTATGCACTGATCACGTGGCTGATCATGCACTGATACCGTGACTGAGCAAGGACTGATCACATAACTATCATGTAGTGATCACGTGACTTAATGGCGCTGATCATGTGACTGATCATGCCCTGATCATGTTTGCTATCATACACTGATCATGTGTCTCTGGAGGCAATAAACAAAGAGCTGAGTAGGCACGAATCAAACAGTCAGCAGGCAATAATCATGGAACTCAGGTGTGAGGAATCATGCTCCTCAGCTGGCAATAATCAAGCAGCTAGCAGGCAGGAATTACCCAGCACAGCTGGCAATTGTCAAGAAGATGACAGGCAGGAATCATGCAGCTCAGCTGGCAATTGTCAAGCAGATGAGCAGACAGTAATCACGCAGCAGAGCAGGCCCTTATCACGTGACTGAGCATGCACTGTTCACGTGGCTGATCACACTCCTATCACGTGACTGATAATGTACTGATCACGTGGCTCTCATGCACTGATCACCTGATTGCGCATGCACTGATCACGTTATTGTATGCACTGCTCACGTGGCTATCATGCACTGATGACGTGGCTGATCATGCACTGATCACGTAGCTATCTTGCACTGATCACTTGGCTGATCATACACTCATCACGGGACTGATCGTGCACTGATCACGGCGCTATCATGCATTGTCTACATGACACCACATGCACTGATCACGTGGATGATCATGCACTGATCACGTGACTGACCAGGCACTGATCACGTGACTGATCATTCACTGATCACGTGGCTGATCATGCACTGATCACGTAATTGATCATTCACTGATCATTTGGCTGATCATTCACTGATCACGTGGCTGATCATACACTGATCACGTGACTGATCATGCACTGATCACGTGACTGATCATGCACTGATCACGTGGCTATCATGCACTGATCACTTGGCTAGTCATACACTGATCACTTGACTGATCATGCACTGTTCACGTGACTGATCATGTACTGATCACGTGACTGATCATGCACTGATCTCGTAATTTATCATGCACTATTCACGTGGCTGATCATGCAATGATCACGTGACTGACCATGCACTGATCACGTGAGTGATCATCCACTGATCAGTTGGCTATCATGCACTGATTACTTGGCTGATCATACACTGATCACGTGACTGATAATGCACTGATCATCTGGCTATCATGCACTCATTACCTGGCTATCGTGCACTGATCACGTGGTTGATCATGCACTGATACCGTGACTGAGCATGGACTGATCACATGACTATCATGTAGTGATCACGTGACTTAATGGCTCTGATCATGTGACTGATCATGCGCTGATCATGTTTGCTATCATACACTGATCATTTGTCTCTGGAGGCAATAAACAAAGAGCTGAGTAGGCACGAATCAGTCAGCAGGCAATAATCATGGAACTCAGGTGTGAGGAATCGTGCAGCTCAGCTGGCAATTGTCAAGCAGATGAGCAGACAGTAATCACGCAGCTCAGCAGGCCCTTATCACGTGACTGAGCATGCACTATTCACGTGGCTGATCATACACTGATCACGTGATGATCATGCACTGGTCACTTGGATATCATGCACTGATCACGTGGCTGATCATACTCTGCTCACGTAACTGATCATGCACACATCACATGGCTATCATGCACTGCTCACGTGGCTCTTCATGGAATGATCACGTAGCTACCATATAATGGTCACGTGACTGATCATGCAAAGATCACGTAAATGATCATGCATTGTTCACGTGACAGATTATGTACTGATCACCTGACTGATCATGCACTGATCACGTGGCTATCATGCTCTGCTCACGTGGCTGATCATGAAACGATCTCGTAGCAACCATGTACTGGTCACGTGACTGATCATGCACTGATCACGTAATTGATCCTGCACTGAACACGTGGCTCATCATGCACTGATCTCGTGGCTGATCACACATGTATCACGTGACTGATCATGCACTGATCACGTGGCTCTCATGCACTGATCACGTGGCTGTCATGCACTGATCACGTGGATATCATGCACTGATCACGTGGCTGATCACACACGTATCACATGACTGATCATGCACTGATCACGTGGCTATCATGCACTGATCACGTGGCTATCATGCACTGATCACGTGGCTGATCAGGCAATGATCACGTAGCTACCATGTACTGGTCACGTGAATGATCATGCACTGATCACATAACTGATCATGCACTGATCATGTGGCTGATCATGCACTGATCACGTGGCTGATCATACAATGATCACATAACTGATCATGCACTGATCACGTGACTGATCATGCACTGACCACGTGGCTATCATGCACTGATCACTTGGCTGGACATACACTGATCACGTGCCTGGTCATGCACAGATCACGTGGCTATCATGCACTGAATACGTGGCTGAACATGCACTGTTCACGTGGCTGATCACACACCTGTCACGTGACATATCATGCACTGATCACGTGGCTGATCATGCAATGATCACACAGCTACCATGTACTGGTCACATGACTGATCATGCACTGATCACATAATTGATCATGCACTAATCACCTGGCTTATCATGCATTGATCATGTGACTGATCATGTGCTGATCATGTTTGGTGTCACACACTGATCATGTGCCTCTGGAGGCAATAAACATAGAGCTGAGTAGGCAGGAATCAGTCAGCAGGCTATAATCATGGAACTCAGCTCTGAGAAATCGTGCTGCTCAGCTGGCAATAATCAAGTAGATGAGCAGGCAGGAATTACGCAGCACAGGTGGCAATTGTCAAGGAGATGACAGGCAGGAATCGTGCAGCTCAGCTGGAAATTGTCAAGCAGATGAGCAGACAGTAATCACGCAGCTCAGCAGGCCCTGTTCACGTGACCGAGCATGCACTGTTCACATGGCTGATCACACACCTATCACGTGACTGATCATGCACTGATCATGTGACTGATCATGCACTGATCATGTAGCTATTTTGCACTGATCACTTGGCTGATCATACACTCCTCACGGGACTGATCGTGCACTGATCACGGGCTATCATGCATTGACTACATGACTCACATGCACTGATCACGTGGATGATCATGCACTGATCACGTGACTGACCATGCACTGATCATGTGACTGATCAGGCACTGATCACATGGCTGATCATGCACTGATCACGTGGCTATCATGCACTGCTCACGTGGCTGATCAGGCAATGATCACGTAGCTAACATGTACTGGTCACGTGACTGATCATGCACTGCTCACGTAATTGATCATTCACTGATCACTGTGATCAGCCATGTGAACAGTGCATGCTCAGTCACGTGATCAGGGCCTGCTGAGCTGCGTGATAACTGTCTGCTCATCTGCTTGACAATTTCCAGCTGAGCTGCACGTTCCTGCCTGTCATCTCCTTGACAATTGCCACCTGTGCTGCGTAATTCTGCCTGCTCATCTACTTATTATTGCAGCTGAGCAGCATGATTTCTCAGAGCTGAGTTCCATGATTATAGCCTGCTGACTGATTCCTGCCTACTCAGCTCTATGTTCATTGCCACTGATCACGTGACTGATCATGCACTGATCATGTGACTGATCATGCACTGATCACCTGGCTATCATGCACTGATCACTTGGCTGGACATACACTGATCACGTGCCTGGTCATGCACTGATCACGTGGCTGATCATGCACTGCTCACGTGGCTGATCATGCGATGATCACGCAGCTACCATGTCCTGGTCACATGGCTGATCATGCACTGATCACGTGACTGATCATGCAGTGATCACGTGGCTATCATGCACTACTCACGTGGCTGATCATGCAATGATCATGTAGCTACCATGTACAGGTCACGTGAATGATCATACAACCATCAGGTGACTGATCATGCACTGATCACGTGGCTATCATGCACTGATCACGAGACTGATCATGCACTCATCACGTCTATATCATGCACTGATCACATGACTGCCCATGCACTGATCACGTGGATGATCATACACTAATCATGTGACAGATCATGCACTGATCACGTGGCTGATCATGCACTGATACTGTGACTGAGCATGGACTGATCACATGACTATCATGTAATGATCACGTGACTTAATGGCGCTGATCATGTGACTGATCATGCGCTGATCATGTTTGCTATCATGCACTGATCATGTGCCTCTGGAGGCAATAAACAAAGAGCTGAGTAGGCACGAATCAAACAGTCAGCAGGCAATAATCATGGAACTCAGGTGTGAGGAATCATATTGCTAAGCTGGCAATAATTAACCAGCTGAGCAGGCAGGAATTACGCAGCACAGCTGACAATTGTCAAGCAGATGACAGGCAGGAATCGTGCAGCTCAGCTGGCAATTGTCAAGCGGATGAGCAGACAGAAATCACGCAGCTCAGCAGGCCCAGATCACGTGACTGACCATGCACTGTTCACGTGGCTGATCATACACTGATCACGTGATTGATCATGCACTGATTACTTGGATATCATGCACTGATCACGTGGCTGATCATACACTGTTCACGTGTTTGACCATGCACTGATCACGTGGCTGATCATACACTGCTCACATAACTGATCATGCACAGATCACGTGGCTATCATGCACTGAATACGTGGCTGAACATGCACTGTTCACGTGGCTGATCACACACCTGTCACGTGACATATCATGCACTGATCACGTGGCTGATCATGCAATGATCACACAGCTACCATGTACTGGTCACATGACTGATCATGCACTGATCACATAATTGATCATGCACTAATCACCTGGCTTATCATGCATTGATCATGTGACTGATCATGTGCTGATCATGTTTGGTGTCACACACTGATCATGTGCCTCTGGAGGCAATAAACATAGAGCTGAGTAGGCAGGAATCAGTCAGCAGGCTATAATCATGGAACTCAGCTCTGAGAAATCGTGCTGCTCAGCTGGCAATAATCAAGTAGATGAGCAGGCAGGAATTACGCAGCACAGGTGGCAATTGTCAAGGAGATGACAGGCAGGAATCGTGCAGCTCAGCTGGAAATTGTCAAGCAGATGAGCAGACAGTAATCACGCAGCTCAGCAGGCCCTGTTCACGTGACCGAGCATGCACTGTTCACATGGCTGATCACACACCTATCACGTGACTGATCATGCACTGATCATGTGACTGATCATGCACTGATCATGTAGCTATTTTGCACTGATCACTTGGCTGATCATACACTCCTCACGGGACTGATCGTGCACTGATCACGGCGCTATCATGCATTGACTACATGACTCCACATGCACTGATCACGTGGATGATCATGCACTGATCACGTGACTGACCATGCACTGATCATGTGACTGATCAGGCACTGATCACATGGCTGATCATGCACTGATCACGTGGCTATCATGCACTGCTCACGTGGCTGATCAGGCAATGATCACGTAGCTAACATGTACTGGTCACGTGACTGATCATGCACTGCTCACGTAATTGATCATTCACTGATCACTGTGATCAGCCATGTGAACAGTGCATGCTCAGTCACGTGATCAGGGCCTGCTGAGCTGCGTGATAACTGTCTGCTCATCTGCTTGACAATTTCCAGCTGAGCTGCACGATTCCTGCCTGTCATCTCCTTGACAATTGCCACCTGTGCTGCGTAATTCCTGCCTGCTCATCTACTTGATTATTGCCAGCTGAGCAGCATGATTTCTCAGAGCTGAGTTCCATGATTATAGCCTGCTGACTGATTCCTGCCTACTCAGCTCTATGTTCATTGCCACTGATCACGTGACTGATCATGCACTGATCATGTGACTGATCATGCACTGATCACCTGGCTATCATGCACTGATCACTTGGCTGGACATACACTGATCACGTGCCTGGTAATGCACTGATCACGTGGCTGATCATGCACTCCTCACGTGGCTGATCATGCGATGATCACGCAGCTACCATGTCCTGGTCACATGGCTGATCATGCACTGATCACGTGACTGATCATGCAGTGATCACGTGGCTATCATGCACTACTCACGTGGCTGATCATGCAATGATCATGTAGCTACCATGTACAGGTCACGTGAATGATCATACACCCATCAGGTGACTGATCATGCACTGATCACGTGGCTATCATGCACTGATCACGAGACTGATCATGCACTCATCACGTCTATATCATGCACTGATCACATGACTGCCCATGCACTGATCACGTGGATGATCATACACTAATCATGTGACAGATCATGCACTGATCACGTGGCTGATCATGCACTGATACTGTGACTGAGCATGGACTAATCACATGACTATCATGTAATGATCACGTGACTTAATGGCGCTGATCATGTGACTGATCATGCGCTGATCATGTTTGCTATCATGCACTGATCATGTGCCTCTGGAGGCAATAAACAAAGAGCTGAGTAGGCACGAATCAAACAGTCAGCAGGCAATAATCATGGAACTCAGGTGTGAGGAATCATGCTGCTCAGCTGGCAATAATCAAGCAGCTGAGCAGGCAGGAATTACGCAGCACAGCTGACAATTGTCAAGCAGATGACAGGCAGGAATCGTGCAGCTCAGCTGGCAATTGTCAAGCAGATGAGCAGACAGAAATCACGCAGCTCAGCAGGCCCAGATCACGTGACTGAGCATGCACTGTTCACGTGGCTGATCATACACTGATCACGTGATTGATCATGCACTGATTACTTGGATATCATGCACTGATCACGTGGCTGATCATACACTGTTCACGTGTTTGACCATGCACTGATCACGTGGCTGATCATACACTGCTCACATAACTGATCATGCACAGATCACGTGGCTATCATGCACTGAATACGTGGCTGAACATGCCTGTTCACGTGGCTGATCACACACTGTCACGTGACATATCATGCACTGATCACGTGGCACTCATGCACTGATCACGTGGCTGATCATACTCTGCTCACGAAACTCATCATGCACACATCACGTGGCTATCATGCACTGCTCACGTGGTTCGTCATGGAATGATCACGAAGCTACCATATACTGGTCACGTGACTGATCATGCACAGATCACGTCAATGATCATGCACTGTTCACGTGACTGATCATGTACTGATCACGTGACTGATCATGCACTGATCACGTGGCTATCATGCTCTGCTCACGTGGCTGATCATGCAACGATCACGTGGCTGATCATGCACTGATACCGTGACTGAGCATGGACTGATCACATGACTATCATGTAGTGATCACGTGACTTAATGGCTCTGATCATGTGACTGATCATGCGCTGATCATGTTTGCTATCATACACTGATCATGTGCCTCTGGAGGCAATAAACAAAGAGCTGAGTAGGCACGAAACAAACACTCAGCAGGCAATAATCATGGCACTCAGCTGTGAGGAATCATGCTGCTCAGCTGGCAATAATCAAGCAGCTGAGCAGGCAGGAATTACGCAGCACAGCTGGAAATTGTCAAGCAGATGACAGGCAGGAATCGTGCAGCTCAGCTGGCAATTGTCAAGCAGATGAGCAGACAGTAATCACGCAGTTCAGCAGGCCCTCATCACGTGACTGAGCATGCACTGTTCACGTGGCTGATCATACACTGATCACGTGATGATCATGCACTGATCACTTGGATATCATGCACTGATCACATGACTAATCATACACTGTTCACGTGTCTGACCATGCACTGATCACGTGGCTGATCATACACTGCTCAGGTAACTGATCATGCACTGATCACGTAGCTGAACATGCACTGTTCACGTGGCTGATCACACACCTGACACGTGACATATCATGCACTGATCACGTGGCACTCATGCACTGATCACGTGGCTGATCATACTCTGCTCAATAACTCATCATGCACACATCATGTGGCTATCATGCACTGCTCACGTGGCTCGTCATGGAATGATCACATACCTACCATATACTGGTCACGTGACTGATCATGCACAGATCACGTAAATGATCATGCACTGTTCACTTGACTGATCATGTACTGATCACGTGACTGATCATGCACTGATTTCGTGGCTATCATGCACTGCTCACGTGGCTGATCATGCAAGGTTCACGTAGCAACCATGTACTGGTCACGTGACTGATCATGCACTGATCACGTAATTGATCCTGCACTGATCACGTGGCTCATCATGCTCTGATCACGTGGCTGATCACACATGTATCACGTGACTGATCATGCACTGATCACGTGGCTCTCATGCACTGATCACGTGGCTACCATGCACTGATCACGTGGCTGATCACTCAATGATCACGTAGCTACCATGTACTGGTCACGTGACTGATCATGCACTGATCACGTAATTGATCCTGCACTGATCACATGGCTCATCACTCACTGATCCGGTCGCTGATCACACACGTATCATGTGACTGATCATGTACAGATCACGTGAATAATCATGAAGTGATCACATGGCTATCCTGCACTGATCACGTGGATATCATGCACTGATCACGTGGCTGATCACACACGTATCACGTGACTAATCATGCACTTATCACGTGGCTGATCATGCAATGATCACACAGCTACCATGTACTGGTCACATGACTGATCATGCACTGATCACATAATTGATCATGCACTAATCACCTGGCTTATCATGCATTGATCATGTGACTGATCATGTGCTGATCATGTTTGGTGTCACACACTGATCATGTGCCTCTGGAGGCAATAAACATAGAGCTGAGTAGGCAGGAATCAGTCAGCAGGCTATAATCATGGAACTCAGCTCTGAGAAATCGTGCTGCTCAGCTGGCAATAATCAAGTAGATGAGCAGGCAGGAATTACGCAGCACAGGTGGCAATTGTCAAGGAGATGACAGGCAGGAATCGTGCAGCTCAGCTGGAAATTGTCAAGCAGATGAGCAGACAGTAATCACGCAGCTCAGCAGGCCCTGTTCACGTGACCGAGCATGCACTGTTCACATGGCTGATCACACACCTATCACGTGACTGATCATGCACTGATCATGTGACTGATCATGCACTGATCATGTAGCTATTTTGCACTGATCACTTGGCTGATCATACACTCCTCACGGGACTGATCGTGCACTGATCACGGCGCTATCATGCATTGACTACATGACTCCACATGCACTGATCACGTGGATGATCATGCACTGATCACGTGACTGACCATGCACTGATCATGTGACTGATCAGGCACTGATCACATGGCTGATCATGCACTGATCACGTGGCTATCATGCACTGCTCACGTGGCTGATCAGGCAATGATCACGTAGCTAACATGTACTGGTTACGTGACTGATCATGCACTGCTCACGTAATTGATCATTCACTGATCACTGTGATCAGCCATGTGAACAGTGCATGCTCAGTCACGTGATCAGGGCCTGCTGAGCTGCGTGATAACTGTCTGCTCATCTGCTTGACAATTTCCAGCTGAGCTGCACGATTCCTGCCTGTCATCTCCTTGACAATTGCCACCTGTGCTGCGTAATTCCTGCCTGCTCATCTACTTGATTATTGCCAGCTGAGCAGCATGATTTCTCAGAGCTGAGTTCCATGATTATAGCCTGCTGACTGATTCCTGCCTACTCAGCTCTATGTTCATTGCCACTGATCACGTGACTGATCATGCACTGATCATGTGACTGATCATGCACTGATTACCTGGCTATCATACACTGATCACTTGGCTGGACATACACTGATCACGTGCCTGGTCATGCACTGATCATGTGACTGATCATGCACTGATCACCTGGCTATCATGCACTGATCACTTGGCTGGACATACACTGATCACGTGCCTGGTCATGCACTGATCACGTGGCTGATCATGCACTGATCACGTGACTGATCATGCACTGATCACCTGGCTATCATGCACTGATCACTTGGCTGGACATACACTGATCACGTGCCTGGTCATGCACTGATCACGTGGCTGATCATGCACTGCTCACGTGGCTGATCATGCGATGATCACGCAGCTACCATGTCCTGGTCACATGGCTGATCATGCACTGATCACGTGACTGATCATGCAGTGATCACGTGGCTATCATGCACTACTCACGTGGCTGATCATGCAATGATCATGTAGCTACCATGTACAGGTCACGTGAATGATCATACACCCATCAGGTGACTGATCATGCACTGATCACGTGGCTATCATGCACTGATCACGAGACTGATCATGCACTCATCACGTCTATATCATGCACTGATCACATGACTGCCCAAGCACTGATCACGTGGGTGATCATACACTAATCATGTGACAGATCATGCACTGATCACGTGGCTGATCATGCACTGATACTGTGACTGAGCATGGACTGATCACATGACTATCATGTAATGATCACGTGACTTAATGGCGCTGATCATGTGACTGATCATGCGCTGATCATGTTTGCTATCATGCACTGATCATGTGCCTCTGGAGGCAATAAACAAAGAGCTGAGTAGGCACGAATCAAACAGTCAGCAGGCAATAATCATGGAACTCAGGTGTGAGGAATCATGCTGCTCAGCTGGCAATAATCAAGCAGCTGAGCAGGCAGGAATTACGCAGCACAGCTGACAATTGTCAAGCAGATGACAGGCAGGAATCGTGCAGCTCAGCTGGCAATTGTCAAGCAGATGAGCAGACAGAAATCACGCAGCTCAGCAGGCCCAGATCACGTGACTGAGCATGCACTGTTCACGTGGCTGATCATACACTGATCACGTGATTGATCATGCACTGATTACTTGGATATCATGCACTGATCACGTGGCTGATCATACACTGTTCACGTGTTTGACCATGCACTGATCACGTGGCTGATCATACACTGCTCACATAACTGATCATGCACAGATCACGTGGCTATCATGCACTGAATACGTGACTGAACATGCACTGTTCACGTGGCTGATCACACACCTGTCACGTGACATATCATGCACTGATTACCTGGCACTCATGCACTGATCACGTGGCTGATCATACTCTGCTCACGAAACTCATCATGCACACATCACGTGGCTATCATGCACTGCTCACGTGGTTCGTCATGGAATGATCACGAAGCTACCATATACTGGTCACGTGACTGATCATGCACAGATCACGTAAATGATCATGCACTGTTCACGTGACTGATCATGTACTGATCACGTGACTGATCATGCACTGATCACGTGGCTATCATGCTCTGCTCACGTGGCTGATCATGCAACGATCACGTGGCTGATCATGCACTGATACCGTGACTGAGCATGGACTGATCACATGACTATCATGTAGTGATCACGTGACTTAATGGCTCTGATCATGTGACTGATCATGCGCTGATCATGTTTGCTATCATACACTGATCATGTGCCTCTGGAGGCAATAAACAAAGAGCTGAGTAGGCACGAATCAAACAGTCAGCAGGCAATAATCATGGCACTCAGCTGTGAGGAATCATGCTGCTCAGCTGGCAATAATCAAGCAGCTGAGCAGGCAGGAATTACGCAGCACAGCTGGCAATTGTCAAGCAGATGACAGGCAGGAATCGTGCAGCTCAGCTGGCAATTGTCAAGCAGATGAGCAGACAGTAATCACGCAGTTCAGCAGGCCCTCATCACGTGACTGAGCATGCACTGTTCACGTGGCTGATCATACACTGATCACGTGATGATCATGCACTGATCACTTGGATATCATGCACTGATCACATGACTAATCATACACTGTTCACGTGTCTGACCATGCACTGATCACGTGGCTGATCATACACTGCTCAGGTAACTGATCATGCACTGATCACGTAGCTGAACATGCACTGTTCACGTGGCTGATCACACACCTGACACATGACATATCATGCACTGATCACGTGGCACTCATGCACTGATCACGTGGCTGATCATACTCTGCTCAATAACTCATCATGCACACATCATGTGGCTATCATGCACTGCTCACGTGGCTCGTCATGGAATGATCACATACCTACCATATACTGGTCACGTGACTGATCATGCACAGATCACGTAAATGATCATGCACTGTTCACGTGACTGATCATGTACTGATCACGTGACTGATCATGCACTGATTTCGTGGCTATCATGCACTGCTCACGTGGCTGATCATGCAAGGTTCACGTAGCAACCATGTACTGGTCACGTGACTGATCATGCACTGATCACGTAATTGATCCTGCACTGATCACGTGGCTCATCATGCACTGATCACGTGGCTGATCACACATGTATCACGTGACTGATCATGCACTGATCACGTGGCTCTCATGCACTGATCACGTGGCTACCATGCACTGATCACGTGGCTGATCACTCAATGATCACGTAGCTACCATGTACTGGTCACGTGACTGATCATGCACTGATCACGTAATTGATCCTGCACTGATCACATGGCTCATCATCATGCACTGATCACGTGGCTGATCACACACGTGTCACTGACTGATCATGCACTTATCACGTAGTTGATCATGCACTAATCACCTGGCTTATCATGCATTGATCATGTGACTGATCATGTGCTGATCATGTTTGGTGTCACACACTGATCATGTGCCTCTGGAGGCAATAAACATAGAGCTGAGTAGGCAGGAATCAGTCAGCAGGCTATAATCATGGAACTCAGCTCTGAGAAATCGTGCTGCTCAGCTGGCAATAATCAAGTAGATGAGCAGGCAGGAATTACGCAGCACAGGTGGCAATTGTCAAGGAGATGACAGGCAGGAATCGTGCAGCTCAGCTGGAAATTGTCAAGCAGATGAGCAGACAGTAATCACGCAGCTCAGCAGTCCCTGTTCACGTGACCGAGCATGCACTGTTCACATGGCTGATCACACACCTATCACGTGACTGATCATGCACTGATCATGTGACTGATCATGCACTGATCATGTAGCTATTTTGCACTGATCACTTGGCTGATCATACACTCCTCACGGGACTGATCGTGCACTGATCACGGCGCTATCATGCATTGACTACATGACTCCACATGCACTGATCACGTGGATGATCATGCACTGATCACGTGACTGACCATGCACTGATCATGTGACTGATCAGGCACTGATCACATGGCTGATCATGCACTGATCACGTGGCTATCATGCACTGCTCACGTGGCTGATCAGGCAATGATCACGTAGCTAACATGTACTGGTCACGTGACTGATCATGCACTGCTCACGTAATTGATCATTCACTGATCACTGTGATCAGCCATGTGAACAGTGCATGCTCAGTCACGTGATCAGGGCCTGCTGAGCTGCGTGATAACTGTCTGCTCATCTGCTTGACAATTTCCAGCTGAGCTGCACGATTCCTGCCTGTCATCTCCTTGACAATTGCCACCTGTGCTGCGTAATTCCTGCCTGCTCATCTACTTGATTATTGCCAGCTGAGCAGCATGATTTCTCAGAGCTGAGTTCCATGATTATAGCCTGCTGACTGATTCCTGCCTACTCAGCGCTATGTTCATTGCCACTGATCACGTGACTGATCTTGCACTGATCACGTGGCTATCATGCACTGATCACTTGGCTGGATATACACTGATCACGTGCCTGGTCTTGAACTGATCACGTGGCTGAACATGCACTGATGACGTGACTGATCATGCAGTGATCACGTGGCTATCATGCACTACTCACGTGGCTGATCATGCAATGATCATGTAGCTACCCTGTACAGGTCTCCTGACTGATCATTCACTGATCACGTAATTGATCATGCACTGATCATGTGTCTGATCATGCACTGATCACGTGGCTGATCATACATTGATCACGTGACTGATCATGCACTTATCTAGTGTCTGATCATGCACTGATTACGTAATTGATCATGCACTGATCATGTGGCTGATCATTCACTGATCACGTAATTGATCATGCACTGATCATATGACTGATCATGCACTGATCACGTAGCTATCTTTCACTGATCACTTGGCTGATCATACACTCATCACGGGACTGATCGTGCACTGATCAAGGTGCTATCATGCATTGATTACATGACTCCACATGCACTGATCACGTGGATGATCATGCACTGATCACGTGACTGACCATGCACTGATCACGTGACTGATCATGCACTGATCACGTGGCTATCATGCACTGATCACCTGGCTATCATGCACTGATCACGTGACTGATCATGCACTTATCAAGTGGCCCTCATGCACTGTTCACGTGGCTGATCATACACTGATCACGTGATTGATCATGCACTGATCACTTGGATATCATGCACTGCTCACGTGGCTGATCAGGCAATAATCACGCAAATACCATATACTGGTCACATGACTGATCATGCACTGATAACGTGACTGATCATGCACTGATCACGTGGCTATCATGCACTACTCACGTGGCTGATCATACACTGATCACCTGCCTGGTCATGCACAGATCACGTGACTAATCATGAACTGATCATGTAGCTATCATGCACTGTTCTCCTGGCTGATCATGCACTGAAAACGTGGCTATCATGCAATGATCATGTGGCTATCTTGCACTGATCACTTGGCTGATCATGCACTGATACCGTGACTGAGCATGGACTGATCACATGACTATCATGTAGTGATCACGTGACTTAATGGCGCTGATCATGTGACTGATCATGGGCTGATCATGTTTGCTATCATACACTGATCATGTGCCTCTGGAGGCAATAAACAAAGAGCTGAGTAGGCACTAATCAAACAGTCAGCAGGCAATAATCATGGAACTCAGCTGTGAGGAATCATGCTGAGCAGCTGGCAATAATCAAGCAGCTGAGCAGGCAGCAATTACGCAGCACAGCTGGCAATTGTCAAGCAGATGAGCAGACAGTAATCACGCAGCTCAGCAGGCCCTGATCACGTGACTGAGCATGCACTGATCACGTGGCTGATCATACAGTGTTCTCGTGTCTCACCATGCACTGATCACGTGGCTGATCATACACTGCTCACGTAACTGATCATGCACTGATTACGTGGCTATCATAGACTGATCACGTGGCTGACATGCACTGTTCACGTGGCTGATTACACACCTGTCACGTGACTGATCATGCACTGATCACGTGGCACTCATGCACTGATCACGTGGCTGATCATACTCTGCTCACGTAACTGATCATGCACACATCACGTGGCTATCATGCACTGCTCACGTGGCTCGTCATGCAATGTTCACGTAGCTACTATATACTGGTCACGTGACTCATCATGCACAGATCATGCAAATGATCATGCACTCTTCACGTGACTGATCATGTACTGATCACGTGGCTATCATGCCCTGCTCACGTGGCTGATCATGCAATGATCACGTAGCAACCATGTACTGGTCACGTGTCTTATCATGCACTGATCACGTAATTGATCCTGCACTGATCTCGTGGCTCATCATGCACTGATCACGTGGCTTATCACACATGTATCACTTGACTGATCATGCACTGATACCGTGACTGAGCATGGACTGATCACATGACTATCATGTAATGATCACGTGACTTAATGGCGCTGATCATGTGACTGATCATGCGCTGATCATGTTTGCTATCATGCACTGATCATGTGCCTCTGGAGGCAATAAACAAAGAGCTGAGTAGGCACGAATCAAACAGTCAGCAGGCAATAATCATGGAACTCAGGTGTGAGGAATCATGCTGCTCAGCTGGCAATAGTCAAGCAGCTGAGCCGGCAGGAATTACGCAGCACAGCTGACAATTGTCAAGCAGATGACAGGCAGGAATCGTGCAGCTCAGCTGGCAATTGTCAAGCAGATGAGCAGACAGAAATCACGCAGCTCAGCAGGCCCAGATCACGTGACTGAGCATGCACTGTTCACGTGGCTGATCATACACTGATCACGTGATTGATCATGCACTGATTACTTGGATATCATGCACTGATCAAGTGGCTGATCATACACTGTTCACGTGTTTGACCATGCACTGATCATGTGGCTGATCATACACTGCTAACATAACTGATCATGCACAGATCACGTGGCTATCATGCACTGAATACGTGGCTGAACATGCACTGTTCACGTGGCTGATCACACACCTGTCACGTGACATATCATGCACTGATCACGTGGCTGATCATACACTGTTCACGTGTTTGACCATGCACTGATCACGTGGCTGATCATACACTGCTCACATAACTGATCATGCACAGATCACGTGGCTATCATGCACTGAATACGTGACTGATCATGCACTGATCACGTGGCTATCATGCACTGATCACGTGGCTATCATGAACAGATCAGGTGGCTGATCATGCAATGATCACGTAGCTACCATGTACTGGTCACGTGACTGATCATGTACTGAGCCGGGGAGGCATTCCACTCTGGACAAAGGTCATGAGGAAGGAGGCTCGGCATACGCAAATGCGGGATCGAGCCTCAGGAGTCCACCCGGATATTCTCGAGCATCTACCCCCAAAAAAATCAGAGTCTGCCTACTGTATTGCTTTGTGCTCTCACCTCTGATTTCACTGGGGGCTGTCCCCCACCACCATCTCGCTCTCTCTGTCAAAGAGTTAACTTACAGCTCCAATTCATAAAGTTCCTTGTCATTCTTCCCTTTAACTTCCAGCTGAGTCTCCATCTGGAGCGCGGAACCCACCACGCTTACAAATTATGCCTGGGCTGCTAAGACCCACTCGAGAAGGTGTCTAGGGTGAGGCACCTTTCGCTATTCGAGAGGGCGCCTGCGGCCTACGTAAGTGGTGCACACTTCTTCTCTTGAAGGTTGATTGGTCTTCCGCGTAAACCAAGCTACTCAGTCTCTTTTCTCCACCGAATTTTCCTACTGAGCTCTCCTCATACTCTTATTCTTGACATCTCTGATTAGCATATAAATAGTAGCCTAGGCCATCTCTCCTTCGAATACCCTGGATCAGTTGGGGCTGGTCCCCGGCAGGTGGCGACCGAACAGGGACCTCAGGAGGCGATACTCAAAGAGCTGAGCAGACACGAACCACGCAATCAGCAGGCAATAAGCATGGAGCTCAGCAGTGACGAATCATGCTGCTCAACTGGCAATAATCAAGCACGTGACCAGGCAGGAATCACGCAGCTCAGCTGGCAATTGTCAAGCAGATGAGCCGACAGGAATCACGCAGCTCAGATGGCAATTGTCATGCAGAAGAGCCGGCAGGAATCACGCAGCTCAGCAGGCCCTGATCACGTGACTCTGCAGGCACTGATCACGTGGCTGATCAAGTACAGATCACGTGACTGAGCATGCACTGATCACGTGGCTATCATGCACTGATGACGTGACTGCGCATGCACTGATGACGTGGCTGATCAGGCACTGATCACATGGCTCATCATGCACTGATCACGTGTTTATCAGGCAATGATCAGTGGCTGACAGGCGCTGATCATGGGACTGTGCACGCACTGATCACGTGGCTATCATGCACTGATCACGTGACTGCGCATGCACTGATGACGTGGCTGTTCGGGCACTGATCACGTGTTTATCAGGCAGTGATCAGTGACTGACAGGCGCTGATCAGGGGACTGTGCACGCACTGATCAGGTGGCTGATCAGGAACTGACCACCTGACCGCGCATGCAGTGATCACGTGGCTGGTCGTTCACTGATCACGTGTTTATCATACGGTGATTACGTGACTGAGAGGCGCTGATCACGTGACTGTGCCGTCAGTGATCACCTGGCTGAGCAGGCACTGATATCCTGACTGAGCATGCACTGATCATGTGCCGGGAGCCGGGGAGGCATTCCACTCTGGACAAAGGTCATGAGGAAGGAGGCTCGGCATACGCAAATGCGGGATCGAGCCGCAGGAGTCCACCCGGATATTCTCGAGCATCTCCCCGCCAAAAAAACCAGAGTTGCCTACTGTATGGCTTTGTGCTCTCACCTCTGATTTCACTGGGGGCTGTCCCCCACCACCATCTCGCTCTCTCTGTCAAAGAGTTAACTTACAGCTCCAATTCATAAAGTTCCTTGTCATTCTTCCCTTTAACTTCCAGCTGAGTCTCCATCTGGAGCGCGGAACCCACCACGCTTCCTAATTATGCCTGGGCTGCTAAGACCCACTGGAGAAGGTGTCTAGGGTGAGGCACCTTTCGCTATTCCAGAGGGCGCCTGCGGCCTACGTAAGTGGTGCAAACTTCTGGTCTTGAAGTTTGATTGGTCTTCCGCGTAAACCAAGCTACTCAGCCTCTTTTCTCCACCGAATTTTCCTACTGAGCTCTCCTCATACTATTATTCTTGACATCTCTGATTAGCATATAAATAGTCGCCTAGGCCATCTCTCCTTCGAATACCCTGGATCAGTTGGGGCTGGTCCCCGGCAGGTGGCGACCGAACAGGGACCTCAGGAGGCGATACTCAAAGAGCTGAGCAGACACGAACCACGCAATCAGCAGGCAATAAGCATGGAGCTCAGCAGTGACGAATCATGCTGCTCAACTGGCAATAATCAAGCACGTGACCAGGCAGGAATCACGCAGCTCAGCTGGCAATTGTCAAGCAGATGAGCCGACAGGAATCACGCAGCTCAGATGGCAATTGTCATGCAGAAGAGCCGGCAGGAATCAAGCAGCTCAGCAGGCCCTGATCACGTGACTCTGCAGGCACTGATCACGTGGCTGATCAAGTACAGATCACGTGACTGAGCATGCACTGATCACGTGGCTATCATGCACTGATGACGTGACTGTGCATGCACTGATGATGTGGCTGATCAGGCACTGATCACATGGCTCATCATGCACTGATCACGTGTTTATCAGGCAATGATCAGTGGCTGACCGGCGCTGATCATGGGACTGTGCACGCACTGATCACGTGGCTATCATGCACTGATCACGTGACTGCGTATGCACTGATGACGTGGCTGATCAGGCACTGATCACATGGCTCATCATGCACTGATCACGTGTTTATCAGGTAATGATCAGTGGCTGACAGGCGCTGATCATGGGACTGTGCACGCACTGATCACGTGGCTATCATGCACTGATCACGTGACTGCGCTTGCACTGATGACGTGGCTGTTCGGGCACTGATCACGTGTTTATCAGGCAGTGATCAGTGACTGACAGGCGCTGATCAGGGGACTGTGCACGCACTGATCAGGTGGCTGATCAGGAACTGACCACCTGACCGCGCATGCAGTGATCACGTGGCTGGTCGTTCACTGATCACGTGTTTATCATACGGTGATCACGTGACTGAGAGGCGCTGATCACGTGACTGTGCCGTCAGTGATCACGTGGCTGAGCAGGCACTGATATCCTGACTGAGCATGCACTGATCATGTGCCGGGAGCCGGGGAGGCATTCCACTCTGGACAAAGGTCATGAGGAAGGAGGCTCGGCATACGCAAATGCGGGATCGAGCCTCAGGAGTCCACCCGGATATTCTCGAGCATCTCCCCCCCAAACACACCAGAATCTGCCTACTGTATTGCTTTGTGCTCTCACCTCTGATTTCACTGGGGGCTGTCCCCCACCACCATCTCGCTCTCTCTGTCAAAGAGTTAACTTAGAGCTCCAATTCATAAAGTTCCTTGTCATTCTTCCCTTTAACTTCCAGCTGAGTCTCCATCTGGAGGGCGGAACCCACCACGCTTACTAATTATGCCTGGGCTGCTAAGACCCACTCGAGAAGGTGTCTAGGGTGAGGCACCTTTCGCTATTCCAGAGGGCGCCTGCGGACTACGTAAGTGGTGCAAACTTCTTGTCTTGAAGTTTGATTGGTCTTCCGCGTAAACCAAGCTACTCAGTCTCTTTTCTCCACCGAATTTTCCTACTGCGCTCTCCTCATATTATTATTCTTGACATCTCTGATTTGCATATAAATAGTCGCCTAGGCCATCTCTCCTTCGAATACCCTGGATCAGTTGGGGCTGGTCCCCGGCAGGTGGCGACAGAACAGGGACCTCAGGAGGCAATACTCAAAGAGCTGAGCAGACACGAACCAGGCAATCAGCAGGCAATAAGCATGGAGCTCAGCAGTGACGACTCATGCTGCTCAACTGGCAATAATCAAGCTCGTGACCAGGCAGGAATCACGCAGCTCAGCTTGCAATTGTCAAGCAGATGAGCCGACAGGAAGCACGCAGCTCAGCAGGCCCTGATCACGTGACTCTGCAGGCACTGATCACGTGGCTGATCAAGTACAGATCACGTGACTGAGCATGCACTGATCACGTGGCTATCATGCACTGATGACGTGACTGCGCATGCACTGATGACGTGGCTGGTCAGGCACTGATCACATGGCTCATCATGCACTGATCACGTGTTTATCATACGGTGATCACGTGACTGAGAGGCGCTGATCCCGTGACTGTGTCGTCAGTGATCACGTGGCTGAGCAGGCACTGATATCGTGACTGAGCATGCACTGATCATGTGGCGGGAGCCGGGGAGGCATTCCACTCTGGACAAAGGTCATGAGGAAGGAGGCTCGGCATACGCAAATGCGGGATCGAGCCTCAGGGGTCCACCCGGATATTCTCGAGCATCTCCCCCCCAAAAACACCAGAGTCTGCCTACTGTATTGCTTTGTGCTCTCACCTCTGATTTCACTGGGGGCTGTCCCCCACCACCATCTCGCTCTCTCTGTCAAAGTGTTAACTTACAGCTCCAATTCATAAAGTTCCTTGTCATTCTTCCCTTTAACTTTCAGCTGAGTCTCCATCTGGAGCGCGGAACCCACCACGCTTACTAATTATGCCTGGGCTGCTAAGACCCACTCGAGAAGGTGTCTAGGGTGAGGCACCTTTCGCTATTTGAGAGGGCGCCTGCGGCCTACGTAAGTGGTGCAAACTTCTTGTCTTGAAGTTTGATTGGTCTTCCGCGTAAATCAAGCTACTCAGCCTCTTTTCTGCACCAAATTTTTCTACTGAGCTCTCCTCATACTATTATTCTTGACAGCTCTGATTACCATATAAATAGTCGCCTAGGCCATCTCTCCTTCGAATACCCTGGATCAGTTGGGGCTGGTCCCCGGTAGGTGGCGACCGAACAGGGACATCAGGAGGCGATACTCAAAGAGCTGAGCAGACACCAACCACACAATCAGCAGGCAATAAGCATGGAGCACAGCAGTGACGAATCATGCAGCTCAACTGGCAATAATCAAGCACGTGACCAGGCAGAAATCACGCAGCTCAGCTGGCAATTGTCAAGCAGATGAGCCGACAGGAATCACGCAGCTCAGCAGGCCCTGATCACGTGACTCTGCAGGCACTGATCACGTGGCTGATCAAGTACAGATCACGTGACTGAGCATGCACTGATCACGTGGCTATCATGCACTGATGACGTGACTGCGCATGCACTGATGACGTGGCTGATCAGGCACTGATCACATGGCTCATCATGCACTGATCACGTGTTTATCAGGCAATGATCAGTGGCTGACAGGCGCTGATCATGGGACTGTGCACGAACTGATCACGTGGCTATCATGCACTGATCACGTGACTGCGCTTGCACTGATGACGTGGCTGTTCGGGCACTGATCACGTGTTTATCAGGCAGTGATCAGTGACTGACAGGCGCTGATCAGGGGACTGTGCACGCACTGATCAGGTGGCTGATCAGGAACTGACCACCTGACTGGGCATGCAGTGATCACGTGGCTGGTCGTTCACTGATCACGTGTTTATCATACGGTGATCACGTGACTGAGAGGCGCTGATCACGTGACTGTGCCGTCAGTGATCACGTGGCTGAGCAGGCACTGATATCGTGACTGAGCATGCACTGATCATGTGCCGGGAGCCGGGGAGGCATTCCACTCTGGACAAAGGTCATGAGGAAGGAGGCTCGGCATACGCAAATGCGGGATCGAGCCTCAGGAGTCCACCCGGATATTCTCGAGCATCTCCCCCCAAAAAACACCAGAGTCTGCCTTATGTATTGCTCTGTGCTCTCACCTCTGATTTCACTGGGGGCTGTCCCCCACCACCATCTCGCTCTCTCTGTCAAAGAGTTAACTTACAGCTCCAATTCATAAAGTTCCTTGTCATTCTTCCCTTTAACTTCCAGCTGAGTCTCCATCTGGAGCGCGGAACCCACCACGCTTTCTAATTATGCCTGGGCTGCTAAGAGCCACTTGAGAAGGTGTCTAGGGTGAGGCACCTTTCGCTATTCGAGAGGGCGCCTGTGGCCTACGTAAGTGGTGCAAAATTCTTGTCTTGATGTTTGATTGGTCTTCCGCGTAAACCAAGCTACTCAGTCTCTTTTCTCCACCGAATTTTCCTACTGAGCTCTCCTCATACTATTATTCTTTACATCTCTGATTAGCATATAAATAGTCGCCTAGGCCATCTCTCCTTCGAATACCCTGGATCAGTTGGGGCTGGTCCCCGGCAGGTGGCGACCGAACAGGGACCTCAGGAGGCAATACTCAAAGAGCTGAGAAGACACGAACCACGCAATCAGCAGGCAATAAGCATGGAGCTCAGCAGTGACGAATCATGCTGCTCAACTGGCAATAATCAAGCACGTGACCAGGCAGGAATCACGCAGCTCAGCTGGCAATTGTCAAGCAGATGAGCCGGCAGGAATCACGCAGCTCAGCAGGCCCTGATCACGTGTCTCTGCAGGCACTGATCACGTGGCTGATCAAGTACAGATCACGTGACTGAGCATGCACTGATCACGTGGCTATCATGCACTGATGACGTGGCTGATCAGGCACTGATCACATGGCTCATCATGCACTGATCACGTGTTTATCAGGCAATGATCAGTGGCTGACAGGCGCTGATCATGGGACTGTGCACGCACTGATCACGTGGCTATCATGCACTGATCAGGTGACTGCGCATGCACTGATGACGTGGCTGTTCGGGCACTGATCACGTGTTTATCAGGCAGTGATCAGTGACTGACAGGCGCTGATCAGGGGACTGTGCACGCACTGATCAGGTGGCTGATCAGGAACTGACCACCTGACCGCGCATGCAGTGATCACGTGGCTGGTCGTTCACTGATCACGTGTTTATCGTACGGTGATCACGTGACTGAGAGGCGCTGATCACGTGACTGTGCCGTCAGTGATCACCTGGCTGAGCAGGCACTGATATCCTGACTGAGCATGCACTGATCATGTGCTGGGAGCCGGGGAGGCATTCCACTCTGGACAAAGGTCATGAGGAAGGAGGCTCGGCATACGCAAATGCGGGATCGAGCCTCAGGAGTTCACCCGGATATTCTCGAGCATCTCCCCCCAAAAACACCAGAGTCTGCCTACTGTATTGCTTTGTGCTCTCACCTCTGATTTCACTGGGGGCTGTCCCCAACCACCATCTCGCTCTCTCTGTCAAAGTGTTAACTTACAGCTCCAATTCATAAAGTTCCTTGTCATTCTTCCCTTTAACTTCCAGCTGAGTCTCCATCTGGAGGGCGGAACCCACCACGCTTACTAATTATGCCTGGGCTGCTAAGACCCACTCGAGAAGGTGTCTAGGGTGAGGCACCTTTCGCTATTCGAGAGGGCGCCTGTGGCCTACGTAAGTGGTGCAAACTTCTTGTCATGAAGTTTGATTGGTCTTCCGCGTAAACCAAGCTACTCAGTCTCTTTTCTCCACCGAATTTTCCTACTGAGCTCTCCTCATATTATTATTCTTGACATCTCTGATTTGCATATAAATAGTCGCCTAGGCCATCTCTCCTTCGAATACCCTGGATCAGTTGGGGCTGGTCCCCGGCAGGTGGCGACCGAACAGGGACCTCAGGAGGCAATACTCAAAGAGCTGAGCAGACACGAACCAGGCAATCAGCAGGCAATAAGCATGGAGCTCAGCAGTGACGACTCATGCTGCTCAACTGGCAATAATCAAGCTCGTGACCAGGCAGGAATCACGCAGCTCAGCTTGTAATTGTCAAGCAGATGAGCCGACAGGAAGCACGCAGCTCAGCAGGCCCTGATCACGTGACTCTGCAGGCACTGATCACGTGGCTGATCAAGTACAGATCACGTGACTGAGCATGCACTGATCACGTGGCTATCATGCACTGATGACGTGACTGCGTATGCACTGATGACGTGGTTGATCAGGCACTGATCACATGGCTCATCATGCACTGATCACGTGTTTATCAGGCAATGATCAGTGGCTGACAGGCGCTGATCATGGACTGTGCACGCACTGATCACGTGGCTATCATGCACTGATCACGTGACTGCGTATGCACTGATGACGTGGCTGATCAGGAACTGATCACATGGCTCATCATGCACTGATCACGGGTTTATCAGGCAATGATCAGTGGCTGACAGGCGCTGATCATGGGACTGTGCACGCACTTATCACGTGGCTATCATGCACGGATCACGTGACTGCGCATGCACTGATGACGTGGCTGTTCGGGCACTGATCACGTGTTTATCAGGCAGTGATCAGTGACTGACAGGCGCTGATCAGGGGACTGTGCACGCACTGATCAGGTGGCTGATCAGGAACTGACCACCTGACCGCGCATGCAGTGATCACGTGGCTGGTCGTTCACTGATCACGTGTTTATCATACGGTGATCACGTGACTGAGAGGCGCTGATCACGTGACTGTGCCGTCAGTGATCACGTGGCTGAGCAGGCACTGATATCATGACTGAGCATGCACTGATCATGTGCTGGGAGCCGGGGAGGCATTCCACTCTGGACAAAGGTCATGAGGAAGGAGGATCGGCATACGCAAATGCGGGATCGAGCATCAGGAGTCCACCCGGATATTCTCGAGCATCTCCCCCCCAAAAACACCAGAATCTGCCTACTGTATTGCTTTGTGCTCTCACCTCTGATTTCACTGGGGGCTGTCCCCCACCACCATCTCGCTCTCTCTGTCAAAGAGTTAACTTAGAGCTCCAATTCATAAAGTTCCTTGTCATTCTTCCCTTTAACTTCCAGCTGAGTCTCCATCTGGAGGGCGGAACCCACCACGCTTACTAATTATGCCTGGGCTGCTAAGACCCACTCAAGAAGGTGTCTAGTGTGAGGCACCTTTCGCTATTCCAGAGGGCGCCTGCGGCCTACGTAAGTGGTGCAAACTTCTTGTCTTGAAGTTTGATTGGTCTTCCGTGTAAACCAAGCTACTCAACCTCTTTTCTGCACCAAATTTTCCTACTGAGCTCTCCTCATACTCTTATTCTTGACACCTCTGATTAGCATATAAATAGTCGCCTAGGCCATCTCTCCTTCGAATACCCTGGATCAGTTGGGGCTGGTCCCCGGCAGGTGGCGACCGAACAGGGACATCAGGAGGCGATACTCAAAGAGCTGAGCAGACACCAACCACACAATCAGCAGGCAATAAGCATGGAGCTCAGCAGTGACGAATCATGCAGCTCAACTGGCAATAATCAAGCACATGACCAGGCAGAAATCACGCAGCTCAGCTGGCAATTGTCAAGCAGATGAGCCGACAGGAATCACGAAGCTCAGATGGCAATTGTCATGCAGAAGAGCCGGCAGGAATCACGCAGCTCAGCAGGCCCTGATCACGTGACTCTGCAGGCACTGATCACGTGGCTGATCAAGTACAGATCACGTGACTGAACATGCACTGATCACGTGGCTATCATGCACTGATGACGTGACTGCGCATGCACTGATGACGTGGCTGATCAGGCACTGATCACATGGCTCATCATGCACTGATCACGTGTTTATCAGGCAATGATCAGTGACTGACAGGCGCTGATCATGGGACTGTGCACGCACTGATCACGTGGCTATCATGCACTGATCACGTGACTGCGCTTGCACTGATGACGTGGCTGTTCGGGCACTGATCACGTGTTTATCAGGCAGTGATTAGTGACTGACAGGCGCTGATCAGGGGACTGTGCACGCACTGATCAGTTGGCTGATCAGGAACTGACCACCTGACTGGGCATGCAGTGATCACGTGGCTGGTCGTTCACTGATCACGTGTTTATCATATGGTGATCACGTGACTGAGAGGCGCTGATCACGTGACTGTGCCGTCAGTGATCACGTGGCTGAGCAGGCACTGATATCGTGACTGAGCATGCACTGATCATGTGCCGGGAGCCGGGGAGGCATTCCACTCTGGACAAAGGTCATGAGGAAGGAGGCTCGGCATACGCAAATGCGGGATCGAGCCTCAGGAGTCCACCCGGATATTCTCGAGCATCTCCCCCCCAAAAAAACCAGAGTCTGCCTTCTGTATTGCTTTGTGCTCTCACCTCTGATTTCACTGGGGGCTGTCCCCCACCACCATCTCGCTCTCTCTGTCAAAGAGTTAACTTACAGCTCCAATTCATAAAGTTCCTTGTCATTCTTCCCTTTAACTTCCAGCTGAGTCTCCATCTGGAGCGCGGAACCCACCACGCTTTCTAATTATGCCTGGGCTGCTAAGACCCACTCGAGAAGGTGTCTAGGGTGAGGCACCTTTCGCTATTCGAGAGGGCGCCTGCGGCCTACGTAAGTGGTGCAAACTTCTGGTCTTGAAGTTTGATTGGTCTTCCGCGTAAACCAAGCTACTCAGTCTCTTTTCTCCACCGAATTTTCCTACTGAGCTCTCCTCATACTATTATTCTTGACATCTCTGATTACCATATAAATAGTCGCCTAGGCCATCTCTCCTTCGAATACCCTGGATCAGTTGGGGCTGGTCCCCGGCAGGTGGCGACCGAACAGGGACCTCAGGAGGCAATACTCAAAGAGCTGAGCAGACACGAACCACGCAATCAGCAGGCAATAAGCATGGAGCTCAGCAGTGACGAATCATGCTGCTCAACTGGCAATAATCAAGCACGTGACCAGGCAGGAATCACGCAGCTCAGCTGGCAATTGTCAAGCAGATGAGCCGACAGGAATCACGCAGCTCAGATGGCAATTGTCATGCAGATGAGCCGGCAGGAATCACGCAGCTCAGCAGGCCCTGATCACGTGACTCTGCAGGCACTGATCACGTGGCTGATCAAGTACAGATCACGTGACTGAGCATGCACTGATCACGTGGCTATCATGCACTGATGACGTGACTGCGCATGCACTGATGATGTGGCTGATCAGGCACTGATCACATGGCTCATCATGCACTGATCACGTGTTTATCAGGCAATGATCAGTGGCTGACATGCGCTGATCATGGGACTGTGCACGCACTGATCACGTGGCTATCATGCACTGATCACGTGACTGCATGCACTGATGACGTGGCTGATCAGGCACTGATCACATGGCTCATCATGCACTGATCACGTGTTTATCAGGCAATGATCAGTGGCTGACAGGTGCTGATCATGGGACTGTGCACGCACTGATCACGTGGCTATCATGCACTGATCACGTGACTGCGCTTGCACTGATGACGTGGCTGTTCGGGCACTGATCACGTGTTTATCAGGCAGTGATCAGTGACTGACAGGCGCTGATCAGGGGACTGTGCACGCACTGATCAGGTGGCTGATCAGGAACTGACCACCTGACCGCGCATGCAGTGATCACGTGGCTGGTCGTTCACTGATCACGTGTTTATCATACGGTGATCACGTGACTGAGAGGCGCTGATCACGTGACTGTGCCGTCAGTGATCACCTGGCTGAGCAGGCACTGATATCCTGACTGAGCATGCACTGATCATGTGCCGGGAGCCGGGGAGGCATTCCACTCTGGACAAAGGTCATGAGGAAGGAGGCTCGGCATACGCAAATGCGGGATCGATCCTCAGGAGTCCACCCGGATATTCTCGAGCATCTCCCCCCAAAAAACCAGAGTCTGCCTACTGTATTGCTTTGTGCTCTCACCTCTGATTTCACTGGGGCTGTCCCCCACCACCATCTCGCTCTCTCTGTCAAAGAGTTAACTTACAGCTCCAATTCATAAAGTTCCTTGTCATTCTTCCCTTTAACTTCCAGTGAGTCTCCATCTGGAGGGCGGAACCCACCACGCTTACTAATTATGCCTGGGCTGCTAAGACCCACTCGAGAAGGTGTCTAGGGTGAGGCACCTTTCGCTATTCGAGAGGGTTCCTGCGGCCTACGTAAGTGGTGCAAACTTCTTGTCTTGAAGTTTGATTGGTCTTCCGCGTAAACCAAGCTACTCAGTCTCTTTTCTCCACCGAATTTTCCTACTGCGCTCTCCTCATATTATTATTCTTGACATCTCTGATTTGCATATAAATAGTCGCCTAGGCCATCTCTCCTTCGAATACCCTGGATCAGTTGGGGCTGGTCCCCGGCAGGTGGCGACCGAACAGGGACCTCAGGAGGCAATACTCAAAGAGCTGAGCAGAAACGAACCAGGCAATCAGCAGGCAATAAGCATGGAGCTCAGCAGTGACGACTCATGCTGCTCAACTGGCAATAATCAAGCTCGTGACCAGGCAGGAATCACGCAGCTCAGCTGGCAATTGTCAAGCAGATGAGCCGACAGGAAGCACGCAGCTCAGCAGGCCCTGATCACGTGACTCTGCAGGCACTGATCACGTGGCTGATCAAGTACAGATCACGTGACTGAGCATGCACTGATCACGTGGCTATCATGCACTGATGACGTGACTGCGCATGCACTGATGACGTGGCTGGTCAGGCACTGATCACATGGCTCATCATGCACTGATCACGTGTTTATCAGGCAATGATCAGTGGCTGACAGGCGCTGATCATGGGACTGTGCACGCACTGATCACGTGGCTATCATGCACTGATCACGTGACTGCGCATGCACTGATGACGTGGCTGTTCGGGCACTGATCACGGGTTTATCAGGCAGTGATCAGTGACTGACAGGCGCTGATCAGGGGACTGTGCACGCACTGATCAGGTGGCTGATCAGGAACTGACCACCTGACCGCGCATGCAGTGATCACGTGGCTGGTCGTTCACTGATCACGTGTTTATCATACGGTGATCACGTGACTGAGAGGCGCTGATCACGTGACTGTGCCGTCAGTGATCACGTGGCTGAGCAGGCACTGATATCCTGACTGAGCATGCACTGATCATGTGCCGGGAGCCGGGGAGGCATTCCACTCTGGACAAAGGTCATGAGGAAGGAGGCTCGGCATACGCAAATGCGGGATCGAGCCTCAGGAGTCCACCCGGATATTCTCGAGCATCTCCCCCCCAATAAAAACCAGAGTCTGCCTACTGTATTGCTTTGTGCTCTCACCTCTGATTTCACTGGGGGCTGTCCCCCACCACCATCTCGCTCTCTCTGTCAAAGAGTTAACTTACAGCTCCAATTCATAAAGTTCCTTGTCATTCTTCCCTTTAACTTCCAGCTGAGTCTCCATCTGGAGCGCGGAACCCACCACGCTTTCTAATTATGCCTGGGCTGCTAAGACCCACTCGAGAAGGTGTCTAGGGTGAGGCACCTTTCGCTATTCGAGAGGGCGCCTGCGGCTTACGTAAGTGGTGCAAACTTCTTGTCTTGAAGTTTGATTGGTCTTCCACGTAAACCAAGCTACTCAGTCTCTTTTCTCCACGAATTTTCCTACTGAGCTCTCCTCATACTATTATTCTTGACATCTCTTATTAGCATATAAATAGTCGCCTAGGCCATCTCTCCTTCAAATACCCTGGATCAGTTGGGGCTGGTCCCCGGCAGGTGGCGACCGAACAGGGACTTCAGGAGGCAATACTCAAAGAGCTGAGCAGACACGAACCACGCAATCAGCAGGCAATAAGCATGGAGCTCAGCAGAGACGAATCATGCGGCTCAACTGGCAATAATCAAGCACGTGACCAGGCAGGAATCACGCAGCTCAGCTGGCAATTGTCAAGCAGATGAGCCGACAGGAATCACGAAGCTCAGATGGCAATTGTCATGCAGAAGAGCCGGCAGGAATCACACAGCTCAGCAGGCCCTGATCACGTGACTCTGCAGGCACTGATCACGTGGCTGATCAAGTACAGATCACGTGACTGAGCATGCACTGATCACGTGGCTATCATGCACTGATGACGTGACTGCGTATGCACTGATGACGTGGTTGATCAGGCACTGATCACATGGCTCATCATGCACTGATCACGTGTTTATCAGGCAATGATCAGTGGCTGACAGTCGCTGATCATGGGACTGTGCACGCACTGATCACGTGGCTATCATGCACTGATCACGTGACTGCGTATGCACTGATGACGTGGCTGATCAGGAACTGATCACATGGCTCATCATGCACTGATCACGGGTTTATCAGGCAATGATCAGTGGCTGACAGGCGCTGATCATGGGACTGTGCACGCACTTATCACGTGGCTATCATGCACGGATCACGTGACTGCGCATGCACTGATGACGTGGCTGTTCGGGCACTGATCACGTGTTTATCAGGCAGTGATCAGTGACTGACAGGCGCTGATCAGGGGACTGTGCACGCACTGATCAGGTGGCTGATCAGGAACTGACCACCTGACCGCGCATGCAGTGATCACGTGGCTGGTCGTTCACTGATCACGTGTTTATCATACGGTGATCACGTGACTGAGTGGCGCTGATCACGTGACTGTGCCGTCAGTGATCACGTGGCTGAGCAGGCACTGATATCATGACTGAGCATGCACTGATCATGTGCTGGGAGCCGGGGAGGCATTCCACTCTGGACAAAGGTCATGAGGAAGGAGGATCGGCATACGCAAATGCGGAATCGAGCATCAGGAGTCCACCCGGATATTCTCGAGCATCTCCCCCCCAAAAACACCAGAATCTGCCTACTGTATTGCTTTGTGCTCTCACCTCTGATTTCACTGGGGGCTGTCCCCCACCACCATCTCGCTCTCTCTGTCAAAGAGTTAACTTAGAGCTCCAATTCATAAAGTTCCTTGTCATTCTTCCCTTTAACTTCCAGCTGAGTCTCCATCTGGAGGGCGGAACCCACCACGCTTACTAATTATGCCTGGGCTGCTAAGACCCACTCAAGAAGGTGTCTAGTGTGAGGCACCTTTCGCTATTCCAGAGGGCGCCTGCGGCCTACGTAAGTGGTGCAAACTTCTTGTCTTGAAGTTTGATTGGTCTTCCGTGTAAACCAAGCTACTCAGCCTCTTTTCTGCACCAAATTTTCCTACTGAGCTCTCCTCATACTATTATTCTTGACACCTCTGATTAGCATATAAATAGTCGCCTAGGCCATCTCTCCTTCGAATACCCTGGATCAGTTGGGGCTGGTCCCCGGCAGGTGGCGACCGAACAGGGACATCAGGAGGCGATACTCAAAGAGCTGAGCAGACACCAACCACACAATCAGCAGGCAATAAGCATGGAGCTCAGCAGTGACGAATCATGCAGCTCAACTGGCAATAATCAAGCACATGACCAGGCAGAAATCACGCAGCTCAGCTGGCAATTGTCAAGCAGATGAGCCGACAGGAATCACGAAGCTCAGATGGCAATTGTCATGCAGAAGAGCCGGCAGGAATCACGCAGCTCAGCAGGCCCTGATCACGTGACTCTGCAGGCACTGATCACGTGGCTGATCAAGTACAGATCACGTGACTGAACATGCACTGATCACGTGGCTATCATGCACTGATGACGTGACTGCGCATGCACTGATGACGTGGCTGATCAGGCACTGATCACATGGCTCATCATGCACTGATCACGTGTTTATCAGGCAATGATCAGTGGCTGACAGGCGCTGATCATGGGACTGTGCACGCACTGATCACGTGGCTATCATGCACTGATCACGTGACTGCGCTTGCACTGATGACGTGGCTGTTCGGGCACTGATCACGTGTTTATCAGGCAGTGATTAGTGACTGACAGGCGCTGATCAGGGGACTGTGCACGCACTGATCAGTTGGCTGATCAGGAACTGACCACCTGACTGGGCATGCAGTGATCACGTGGCTGGTCGTTCACTGATCACGTGTTTATCATATGGTGATCACGTGACTGAGAGGCGCTGATCACGTGACTGTGCCGTCAGTGATCACGTGGCTGAGCAGGCACTGATATCGTGACTGAGCATGCACTGATCATGTGCCGGGAGCCGGGGAGGCATTCCACTCTGGACAAAGGTCATGAGGAAGGAGGCTCGGCATACGCAAATGCGGGATCGAGCCTCAGGAGTCCACCCGGATATTCTCGAGCATCTCCCCCCCAAAAAACACCAGAGTCTGCCTTATGTATTGCTCTGTGCTCTCACCTCTGATTTCACTGGGGGCTGTCCCCCACCACCATCTCGCTCTCTCTGTCAAAGAGTTAACTTACAGCTCCAATTCATAAAGTTCCTTGTCATTCTTCCCTTTAACTTCCAGCTGAGTCTCCATCTGGAGCGCGGAACCCACCACGCTTTCTAATTATGCCTGGGCTGCTAAGACCCACTCGAGAAGGTGTCTAGGGTGAGGCACCTTTCGCTATTCGAGAGGGCGCCTGCGGCCTACGTAAGTGGTGCAAACTTCTGGTCTTGAAGTTTGATTGGTCTTCCGCGTAAACCAAGCTACTCAGCCTCTTTTCTGCACCAAATTTTCCTACTGAGCTCTCCTCATACTATTATTCTTGACACCTCTGATTACCATATAAATAGTCGCCTAGGCCATCTCTCCTTCGAATACCCTGGATCAGTTGGGGCTGGTCCCCGGCAGGTGGCGACCGAACAGGGACCTCAGGAGGCAATACTCAAAGAGCTGAGCAGACACGAACCACGCAATCAGCAGGCAATAAGCATGGAGCTCAGCAGTGACGAATCATGCTGCTCAACTGGCAATAATCAAGCAGGTGACCAGGCAGGAATCACGCAGCTCACCTGGCAATTGTCAAGCAGATGAGCCGACAGGAATCACGCAGCTCAGATGGCAATTGTCATGCAGATGAGCCGGCAGGAATCACGCAGCTCAGCAGGCCCTTATCACATGACTCTGCAGGCACTGATCACGTGGCTGATCAAGTACAGATCACGTGACTGAGCATGCACTGATCACGTGGCTATCATGCACTGATGACGTGACTGCGCATGCACTGATGATGTGGCTGATCAGGCACTGATCACATGGCTCATCATGCACTGATCACGTGTTTATCAGGCAATGATCAGTGGCAGACCGGCGCTGATCATGGGACTGTGCACGCACTGATCACGTGGCTATCATGCACTGATCACGTGACTGCGTATGCACTGATGACGTGGCTGATCAGGCACTGATCACATGGCTCATCATGCACTGATCACGTGTTTATCAGGCAATGATCAGTGGCTGACAGGTGCTGATCATGGGACTGTGCACGCACTGATCACGTGGCTATCATGCACTGATCACGTGACTGCGCTTGCACTGATGACGTGGCTGTTCGGGCACTGATCACGTGTTTATCAGGCAGTGATCAGTGACTGACAGGCGCTGATCAGGGGACTGTGCACGCACTGATCAGGTGGCTGATCAGGAACTGACCACCTGACCGCGCATGCAGTGATCACGTGGCTGGTCGTTCACTGATCACGTGTTTATCATACGGTGATCACGTGACTGAGAGGCGCTGATCACGTGACTGTGCCGTCAGTGATCACGTGGCTGAGCAGGCACTGATATCCTGACTGAGCATGCACTGATCATGTGCCGGGAGCCGGGGAGGCATTCCACTCTGGACAAAGGTCATGAGGAAGGAGGCTCGGCATACGCAAATGCGGGATCGAGCCTCAGGAGTCCACCCGGATATTCTCGAGCATCTCCCCCCCAAACACACCAGAATCTGCCTACTGTATTGCTTTGTGCTCTCACCTCTGATTTCACTGGGCCTGTCCCCCACCACCATCTCGCTCTCTCTGTCAAAGAGTTAACTTACAGCTCCAATTCATAAAGTTCCTTGTCATTCTTCCCTTTAACTTCCAGTGAGTCTCCATCTGGAGGGCGGAACCCACCACGCTTACTAATTATGCCTGGGCTGCTAAGACCCACTCGAGAAGGTGTCTAGGGTGAGGCACCTTTCGCTATTCCAGAGGGTGCCTGCGGCCTACGTAAGTGGTGCAAACTTCTTGTCTTGAAGTTTGATTGGTCTTCCGCGTAAACCAAGCTACTCAGTCTCTTTTCTCCACCGAATTTTCCTACTGCGCTCTCCTCATATTATTATTCTTGACATCTCTGATTTGCATATAAATAGTCGCCTAGGCCATCTCTCCTTCGAATACCCTGGATCAGTTGGGGCTGGTCCCCGGCAGGTGGCGACCGAACAGGGACCTCAGGAGGCAATACTCAAAGAGCTGAGCAGACACGAACCAGGCAATCAGCAGGCAATAAGCATGGAGCTCAGCAGTGACGACTCATGCTGCTCAACTGGCAATAATCAAGCTCGTGACCAGGCAGGAATCACGCAGCTCAGCTTGCAATTGTCAAGCAGATGAGCCGACAGGAAGCACGCAGCTCAGCAGGCCCTGATCACGTGACTCTGCAGGCACTGATCACGTGGCTGATCAAGTACAGATCACGTGACTGAGCATGCACTGATCACGTGGCTATCATGCACTGATGACGTGACTGCGCATGCACTGATGACGTGGCTGGTCAGGCACTGATCACATGGCTCATCATGCACTGATCACGTGTTTATCAGGCAATGATCAGTGGCTGACAGGCGCTGATCATGGGACTGTGCACGCACTGATCACGTGGCTATCATGCACTGATCACGTGACTGCGCATGCACTGATGACGTGGCTGTTTGGGCACTGATCACGTGTTTATCAGGCAGTGATCAGTGACTGACAGGCGCTGATCAGGGGACTGTGCACGCACTGATCAGGTGGCTGATCAGGAACTGACCACCTGACCGCGCATGCAGTGATCACGTGGCTGGTCGTTCACTGATCACGTGTTTATCATACGGTGATCACGTGACTGAGAGGCGCTGATCACGTGACTGTGCCGTCAGTGATCACGTGGCTGAGCAGGCACTGATATCGTGACTGAGCATGCACTGATCATGTGCCGGGAGCCGGGGAGGCATTCCACTCTGGACAAAGGTCATGAGGAAGGAGGCTCGGCATACGCAAATGCGGGATCGAGCCTCAGGAGTCCACCCGGATATTCTCGAGCATCTCCCCCCCAAAAACACCAGAGTCTGCCTACTGTATTGCTTTGTGCTCTCACCTCTGATTTCACTGGGGGCTGTCCCCCACCACCATCTCGCTCTCTCTGTCAAAGAGTTAACTTACAGCTCCAATTCATAAAGTTCCTTGTCATTCTTCCCTTTAACTTCCAGCTGAGTCTCCATCTGGAGCGCGGAACCCACCACGCTTACTAATTATGCCTGGGCTGCTAAGACCCACTCGAGAAGGTGTCTAGGGTGAGGCACCTTTCGCTATTCGAGAGGGCGCCTGTGGCCTACGTAAGTGGTGCAAACTTCTTGTCTTGAAGTTTGATTGGTCTTCCGCGTAAACCAAGCTACTCAGTCTCTTTTCTCCACCGAATTTTCCTACTGAGCTCTCCTCATACTATTATTCTTGACACCTCTGATTAGCATATAAATCGTCGCCTAGGCCATCTCTCCTTCGAATACCCTGGATCAGTTGGGGCTGGTCCCCGGCAGGTGGCGAACGAATAGGTACCTCAGGAGGCGATACTCAAAGAGCTGAGCAGACACGAACCACGCAATCAGCAGGCAATAAGCATGGAGCTCAGCAGTGACGAATCATGCAGCTCAACTGACAATAATCAAGCACGTGACCAGGCAGGAATCACGCAGCTCACCTGGCAATTGTCAAGCAGATGAGCCGACAGGAATCACGCAGCTCAGATGGCAATTGTCATGCAGAAGAGCCGGCAGGAATCACGCAGCTCAGCAGGCCCTGATCACATGACTCTGCAGGAACTGATCACGTGGCTGATCAAGTACAGATCACGTGACTGAGCATGCACTGATCACGTGGCTATCATGCACTGATGACGTGACTGCGCATGCACTGATGACGTGGCTGATCAGGCACTGATCACATGGCTCATCATGCACTGATCACGTGTTTATCAGGCAATGATCAGTGACTGACAGGCGCTGATCATGGGACTGTGCACGCACTGATCACGTGGCTATCATGCACTCATCACGTGACTGCCCATTCACTGATGACATGGCTGTTCGGGCACTGATCACGTGTTTATCAGGCAGTGATCAGTGACTGACAGGCGCTGATCAGGGGACTGTGCACGCACTGATCAGGTGGCTGATCAGGAACTGACCACCTGACTGCACATGCAGTGATCACGTGGCTGGTCGTTCACTGATCACGTGTTTATCATACGGTGATCACGTGACTGAGAGGCGCTGATCCCGTGACTGTGTCGTCAGTGATCACGTGGCTGAGCAGGCACTGATATCGTGACTGAGCATGCACTGATCATGTGCCGGGAGCCGGGGAGGCATTCCACTCTGGACAAAGGTCATGAGGAAGGAGGCTCGGCATACGCAAATGCGGGATCGAGCCTCAGGAGTCCACCCGGATATTCTCGAGCATCTCCCCCCCAAAAAAACCAGAGTTGCCTACTGTATGGCTTTGTGCTCTCACCTCTGATTTCACTGGGGGCTGTCCCCCACCACCATTTCGCTCTCTCTGTCAAAGAGTTAACTTACAGCTCCAATTCATAAAGTTCCTTGTCATTCTTCCCTTTAACTTCCAGCTGAGTCTCCATCTGGAGCGCGGAACCCACCACGCTTCCTAATTATGCCTGGGCTGCTAAGACCCACTGGAGAAGGTGTCTAGGGTGAGGCACCTTTCGCTATTCCAGAGTTCGCCTGCGGCCTACGTAAGTGGTGCAAACTTCTGGTCTTGTAGTTTGATTGGTCTTCCGCGTAAACCAAGCTACTCAGCCTCTTTTCTCCACCGAATTTCCCTACTGAGCTCTCCTCATACTATTATTCTTGACATCTCTGATTAGCATATAAATAGTCGCCTAGGCCATCTCTCCTTCGAATACCCTGGATCAGTTGGTGCTGGTCCCCGGCAGGTGTCTACCGAACAGGGACCTCAGGAGGCAATACTCAAAGAGCTGAGCAGACACGAACCACGCAATCAGCAGGCAATAAGCATGGAGCTCAGCAGTGACGAATCATGCTGCTCAACTGGCAATAATCAAGCAGGTGAGCAGGCAGGAATCACGCAGCTCAGCTGGCAATTGTCAAGCAGATGAGCCGACAGGAATCACGCAGCTCAGATGGCAATGGTCATGCAGATGAGCCGGCAGGAATCACGCAGCTCAGCAGGCCCTGATCACGTGACTCTGCAGGCACTGATCACGTGGCTGATCAAGTCCAGATCACGTGATTGAGCATGCACTGATCACGTAATTGATCCTGCACTGATCACATGGCTCATCACGCACTGATCAGGTGGCTGATCACACACGTATCACGTGACTGATCATGTACAGATCACGTGAATAATCATGAAGTGATCACGTGGCTATCCTGCACTGATCACGTGGTATCATGCACTGATCACGTGGCTGATAACACACGTATCACGTGACTGATCATGCACTGATCACGTGACTGATCATGCACTGCTCACGTGGCTGATCATGCAATGATCTCACAGCTACCATGTACTGGTCACATGACTGATCATGCACTGATCACATAATTGATCATGCACTGATCACCTGGCTTATCATGCATTGATCATGTGACTGATCATGTGCTGATCATGTGTGGTGTCACACACTGATCATGTGCCTCTGGAGGCAATGAACATAGAGCTGAGTAAGCAGGAATCAGTCAGCAGGTATAATCATGGAACTCAGCTCTGAGAAATCATGCTGCTCAGCCTGCAATAATCAACTAGATGAGCAGGCAGGAATTACGCAGAACAGGTGGCAATTGTCAAGGAGATGACAGGCAGGAATCGTACAGCTCAGCTGGAAATTGTCAAGCAGATGAGCAGACAGTAATCACGCAGCTCAGCAGGCCCTGATCACGTGACAGAGCATGCACTGTTCACATGGATGATCACACACCTATCAAGTGACTGATCATGCACTGATCATGTGACTGATCATGCACTGATCACGTAGCTATCTTGCACTGATCACTTGGCTGATCATACATTCATCTCGGGACTGATCGTGCACTGATCACGGCGCTATCATGCATTGACTACATGACTCCACATGCACTGATCACGTGGATGATCATGCACTGATCACGTGACTGATCAGGCACTGATAACATGGCTGATCATGCACTGATCATGTGGCTATCATGCACTGCTCACGTGGCTGATCAGGCAATGATCACGTAGCTACCATGTACTGGTCACGTGACTGATCATGCACTGGTCACGTAATTGATCATGCACTGATCACGTGGCTGATCATGCACTGATCACGTGACTGATCATGCACTGATCACGTGGCTACCATGTACAGGTCACGTGAATGATCATACACCCATCAGGTGACTGATCATGCACTGATCACGTGGCTATCATGCACTGGTCACGAGACTGATCATGCACTGATCACGTCCATATCATGCACTGATCACATGACTGCCCATGCACTGATCACGTGGAAGATCATACACTAATCATGTGACAGATCATGCACTGATCACGTGGCTGATCATGCACTGATACCGTGACTGAGCATGGACTGATCACATGACTATCATGTAGTGATCACGTGACTTAATGGCGCTGATCATGTGACTGATCATGCGCTGATCATGTTTGCTATCATACACTAATCATGTGCCTCTGGAGGCAATAAACAAAGAGCTGAGTAGGCACGAATCAAACAGTCAGCAGGCAATAATCATGGAACTCAGGTGTGAGGAATCATGCTGCTCAGCTGGCAATAATCAAGCAGCTGAGCAGGCAGGAATTATGCAGCACAGCTGACAATTGTCAAGCAGATGACAGGCAGGAATCGTGCAGCTCAACTGGCAATTGTCAAGCAGATGAGCAGACAGTAATCACGCAGCTCAGCAGGCCCAGATCACGTGACTGAGCATGCACTGTTCACGTGGCTGAGCATACACTGAACACGTGATTGATCATGCACTGATCACTTGGATATCATGCACTGATTACGTGGCTGATCATACACTGTTCACGTGTCTGACCATGCACTGATCACGTGGCTGATCATACACTGCTCACGTAACTGATAATGCAGTGATCACGTGGCTATCATGCACTGAATACGTGGCTGAACATGCACTGTTCACGTGGCTGATCACAAACCTGTCACGTGACATATCATGCACTGATCACCTGGTACTCATGCAGTGATCACGTGGCTGATCATACTCTGCTCACGAAACCCATCATGCACACATCACGTGGCTATCATGCACTGCTCACGTGGTTCGTCATGGAATGATCACGAAGCTACCATATACTGGTCACGTGACTGATCATGCACAGATCACGTAAATGATCATGCACTGTTCACGTGACTGATCATGTACTGATCATGTGACTGATAATTCTCTGATCACGTGGCTATCATGCTCTGCTCACGTGGCTGATCATGCAAGGATCACTTAGCAACCATGTACTGGTCTCGTGACTGATCATGCACTGATCAAGTAATTGATCCTGCACTGATCACGTGGCTCATCACGCACTGATCCGGTGGCTGATCACACACGTATCACGTGACTGATCATGTACAGATTACGTGACTAATCATGAAGTGATCACGTGGCTATCCTGCACTGATCACGTGGATATCATACACTGATCACGTGGCTGATCACACACATATCACTTGACTGATCATGCACTGATCACGTGGCTATCATGCACTGATCACGTGACTGATCATGCACAGATCACGTGACTGATCATGCACAGATCACGTGACTGATCATGCACTGATCACGTGGCTATCATGCACTGCTCACGTGGCTGATCATGCAATGATCACACAGCTACCATGTACTGGTCACATGACTGATCATGCACTGATCACATAATTGATCATGCACTGATCACCTGGCTTATCATGCATTGATCATGTGACTGATCATGTGCTGATCATGTTTGGTGTCACACACTGATCATGTGCCTCTGGAGGCAATGAACATAGAGCTGAGTAGGCAGGAATCAGTCAGCAGGCTATAATCATGGAACTCAGCTCTGAGAAATCATGCTGCTCAGCTGGCAATAATCAAGTAGATGAGCAGGCAGGAATTACACAGCACAGGTGGCAATTGTCAAGGAGATGACAGGCAGGAATCGTGCAGCACAGCTGGAAATTGTCAAGCAGATGAGCAGACAGTAATCACGCAGCTCAGCAGGCCCTGATCACGTGACTGAGCATGCACTGTTCACATGGCTGATCACACACCTATCACGTGACTGATCATGCACTGATCATGTGACTGATCATGCACTGATCACGTAGCTATCTTGCACTGATCACTTGGCTGATCATAGACTCATCACGGGACTGATCGTGCACTGATCACGGCGCTATCATGCATTTACTACATGACTCCACAAGCACTGATCACGTGGATGATCATGCACTGATCACGTGACTGACCATGCACTGATCACGTGACTGATCAGGCACTGATCAAATGGCTGATCATGCACGGATCACGTGGCTGATCATGCAATGATCACGTAGCTACCATGTACTGGTCACGTGAGTGATCATGCACTGATCACGTAATTGATCATGCACTGATCAGGTGACTTATCACTCTGCTCTCGTAACTCATCATGCACACATCACGTTTCTATCATGCACTGCTCACGTGGCTCGTCATGGAATGATCACGTAGCTACATTATACTGGTCACGTGACTGATCATGCACAGATCACGTAAATGATCACGCACTGTTCACGTGACTGATCATGTACTGATCACGTGACTGATCATGCACTGATCACGTGGCTGATCATGCACTGATCACGTAATTGATCATGCACTTATCATTTGGCTGATCATGCACTGACGACGTGGCTGATCATACACTGATCACGTGACTGATCATGCACTGATCTCGTGACTGATCATGCACTGATCACGTGGCTATCATGCACTGATCACTTGGCTGGTCATACACTGATCACATGACTGATCATTCACTGTTCACGTGACTGATCATGTACTGAACACGTGACTGATCATGCACTGATCATGTAATTGATCATGCACTGATCACATGGCTGATCATGCAATGATCACGTGACTGACCATGCACTGATCACGTGACGGATCATCCACTGATCAGTTGGCTATCATGCACTGATTACTTGGCTGATCATACACTGATCACGTGACTGATAATGCACTGATCATCTGGCTATCGTGCACTCATTACCTGGCTATCGTTCACTGATCACGTGGTTGATTATACACTGATCACGAGACTGATCATGCACTGATCACGTCTATATCATGCACTGATCACATGACTGCCCATGCACTGATCACCCGGATGATCATACACTGATCATGCGACAGATCATGCACTGATCACGTGGCTATCATGCACTGCTCACGCGGCTGTTCATGCAATGATCACATAGCTACCATGTACTGGTCACGTGACTGATCATGCACTGATCACGTGGCAATCATGCACTGATCACTTGGCTGGTCATACACTGATCACGTGCCTGGTCATGCACAGATTACATGACTGATCATGCACTGAACACTTGACTGATCATGCACTGATCACATGGCTATCATGCACTACTAACGTGGCTGATCATGCAATGATCATATAGCAACCATGTACCGGTCAGGTAACTGATCTTACACCCATCAGGTGACGGATCATGCACTGATCACGTGGCTATCATGCAATGTTCACGTGGCTGATCATACACTGATCACCTGCCTGGTCATGCACAGATCACGTGACTAATCCTGAACTGATCACGTAGCAATCATTCACTGATCACCTGGCTGATCATGCACTGATCACGTGGCTATCATGCAATGATCACGTGGCTATCATGCACTGATCACGTGGCTGATCATACACTGCTCAGGTAACTGATCATGCACTGATCACGTGGCTATCATGCACTGATCACATGGCTGATCATACACTGTTCACGTGTCTGACCATGCACTGATCACGTGGCTGATCATACAGTGCTCAGGTAACTGATCATGCACTGATCAAATGGCTATCATGGACTGATCACGTGTCTGAACATGCACTGTTCACGTGGCTGATCACACACCTGTCACGTGACATATCATGCACTGATCACGTGGCACTCATGCACTGATCACGTGGCTGATCATACTCTGCTCAAGTAACTCATCATGCACACATCACGTGGCTATCATGCACTGCTCACGTGGCTCGTCATGGAATGATCACATAGCTACCATATACTGGTCACGTGACGGATCATGCACAGATCACTAAATGATCATGCACTGTTCACGTGACTGATCATGTACTGATCACGTGACTGATCATGCACTGATCTCATGGCTATCATGCTCTGCTCATGTGGCTGATCATGCAACGATAACGTAGCAACCATGTACTGGTCACGTGACTGATTATGCACTGATCACGTAATTGATCCTGCACTGATCACGTGGCTCATCATGCACTGATCATGTGGCTCTCATGCACTGATCACGTGGCTCTCATGCACTGATCACGTGGCTATCATGCACGGATCACGTGGCTGATCACGCAATGATCACGTAGCTACCATGTACTGGTCACGTGACTGATCATGCACTGAACATGTAATTGATCCTGCACTGATCACATGGCTCATCACGCACTGATCAGGTGGCTGATCACACACGTATCACGTGACTGATCATGTACAGATAACGTGAATAATCATGAAGTGATCACGTGGCTATCCTTCACTGATCACGTGGATATCATGCACTGATCATGTGGCTGATCACACACGTATCACGTGAATGATCATGCACTGATCACGTGACTAATCATGCACTGCTCACGTGGCTGATCCTGCAATGATCACACAGCTACCACGTACTTGTCACATGACTGATCATGCACTGATTACATAATTGATCATGCACTGATCACCTGGCTTATCATGCATTGATCATGTGACTGATCATGTGCTGATCATGTTTGGTGTCACACACTGATCATGTGCCTCTGGAGGCAATGAACATAGAGCTGAGTAGGCAGGAATCAGTCAGCAGGCTATAATCATGGAACTCAGCTCTGAGAAATCATGCTGCTCAGCTGGCAATAATCAAGTAGATGAGCAGGCAGGAATTACGCAGCACAGATGGCAATTGTCAAGGAGATGACAGGCAGGAATCGTGCAGCTCAGCTGGAAATTGTCAAGCAGATGAGCAGACAGTAATAACGCAGCTCAGCAGGCCCTGATCACGTGACTGAGCATGCACTGTTCACATGGCTGATCACACACCTATCACGTGACTGATCATGCACTGATCATGTGACTGATCATGCACTGATCACGTAGCTATCTTGCACTGATCACTTGGCTGATCATACACTCATCACAGGACTGATCGTGCACTGATCACGGCGCTATCATGCATTGACTACATGAATCCACATGCACTGATCACGTGGACGATCATGCAGTGATCACGTGACTGACCATGTACTGATCACGTGACTGATCAGTCACTGATCACATGGCTGATCATGCACTGATCACGTGGCTATCATGCACTGCTCACGTGGCTGATCAGGCAATGATCAAGAAGCTACCATGTACTGGTCACGTGACTGATCATGCACTGATCACGTAATTGATCATGCACTGATCATGTGGCTGATCATGCACTGATCACGGACTGATCACGTGACTGATCATGCACTGATCACGTGACTGATCATGCACTGATAACGTGGCTATCATGCACTGATCACTTGGCTGGACATGCACTGCTCACGTGGCTAATCAGGCAATGATCAAGAAGCTACCATGTACTGGTAACGTGACTGATCATGCACTGATCACGTGACTGATAATGCACTGATCACGTGGCTGATCATGCACTGATCATGTGGCTATCATGCACTGCTCACGTCATGTACTGGTTACCTGACTGATCATGCACTGATCACGTAATTGATCATGCACTGATCATGTGGCTGATCATGCACTGATCACGTGGCTGATCATACACTGATCACGTGACTGACCATGCACTGATCACGTGACTGATCATGCACTGATCACGTGACTGATCATGCACTGATCACGTGTCTATCATGCACTGATCACTTAGCTGGACATACACTGATCACGTGCCTGGTCATGCACTGATCACGTGGCTGATCATGCACTGATCACGTGACTGATCATGCACTGATCACGGGGCTATCATGCACTGATCACCTGGCTATCATGCACAGATCACGTGACTGATCATGCACTGATCACGTGGCTATCATGCACTGATCACTTGGCTGGATATACACTGATCACATGCCTGGTCATGCACTGATCACGTGACTGATCATGCACTGATCTCGTGTCTGATCATGCACTGCTCACGTGGCTGAACATGCGATGATCACGCAGCTACCATGTACTGGTCACATGACTGATCATGCACTGATCATGTGACTGATCATGCAGTGATCACGTGGCTATCATGCACTACTCACGTGGCTGATCATGCAATGATCATGCAGCTACCATGTACAGGTCACGTGATGATCATACACCCATCAGGTGACTGATCATGCACTGATCACGTGGCTCTCATGCACTGATCACGAGACTGATCATGCACTGATCACGTCTATATCATGCACTGATCACATGACTGCCCATGCACTGATCCCGTGGATGATCATACACTAATCATGTGACAGATCATGCACTGATCACGTGGCTAATCATGCACTGATACTGTGACTGATCATGCACTGATCACGTGTCTGACCATGCACTGATCACGTGGTTGATCATACACTGCTCACGTAACTGATTATGCACTGATCACGTGGCTATCATGCACTGATCACGTGGCTGAACATGCACTGTTCACGTGGCTGATCACACACCTGTCACGTGACATATCATGCACTGATCACGTGGCACTCATGCACTGATCACGTGGATGATCATACTCTGCTCTGGTAACTCATTATGCACACATCACGTTTCTATCATGCACTGCTCACGTGGCTCGTCATGGAATGATCACGTAGCTACCATATACTGGTCACGTGACTGATCATGCACAGATCACGTAAATGATCACGCACTGTTCACGTGACTGATCATGTACTGATTACGTGACTGATCATGCACTGATCACGTGGCTGATCATGCACTGATCACGTAATTGATCATGCACTTATCATTTGGCTGATCATGCACTGATCACGTGGCTGATCATACACTGATCACGTGACTGATCATGCACTGATCACTTGGCTATCATGCACTGATCACTTGGCTGGTCATACACTGATCACATGACTGATCATGCACTGTTCACGTGAGTGATCATGTACTGATCACGTGACTGATCATGCACTGATCATGTAATTGATCATGCACTGATCACATGGCTGATCATGCAATGATCACGTGACTTACCATTCCCTGATCACGTGACGGATCATCCACTGATCACTTGGCTATCATGCACTGATTACTTGGCTGATCATACACTGATCACGTGACTGATAATGCACTGATCATCTGGCTATCGTGCACTCATTACCTGGCTATCATGCACTGATCACGTGGTTGATCATACACTGATCACGAGACTGATCATGCACTAATCACGTCTATATCATGCACTGATCACATGACTGCCCATGCACTGATCACCCGGATGATCATACACTGATCATGCGACAGATCATGCACTGATCACGTGGCTATCATGCACTGCTCACGCGGCTGTTCATGCAATGATCACGTAGCTACCATGTACTGGTCACGTGAGTGATCATGCACTGTTCACGTAATTGATCATGCACTGCTCAGGTGACTTATCATGCACTGTTAACGTGAGTGATCATGCACTGATCACGTGACTGATCATGCACTGATCTCGTGGCTATCATGCACGGCTCATGTGGCTGATCATGCAATGATCACCTAGCTACCATATACTGCTCACCTGACTGATCATGCACTGATCATGTAATTGATCATGCACTGATCATGTGGCTGATCATGCACTGATCACGTGGCTGATCATCCACTGATCACGTGACTGATCATGCACTGATCACGTGACTGATCATGCACTGATCACGTGGCTGATCATGCACTCATCACGTAATTGATCATGCACTTATCATTTGGCTGATCATGCACTGATCACGTGACTGATCATGCGCTGATCACGTGGCTGATCATGCACTGATGACGTAATTGATCATGTACTGATCACGTGGCTGATCATGCAATTATCACGTGACTGACCATGCACTGATCACGTGACTGATCATCCACTGATCAGTTGGCTATCAGGCACTTATTACTTGACTGATCATACACTGATCAGGTGACTGATAATGCACTGATCATCTGGCTATCGTGCACTCATTACCTGGCTATCGTGCACTGATCACGTGGTTGATCATACACTGATCACGAGACTGATCATGCACTAATCACGTCTATATCATGCACTGATCACATGACTGCCCATGCACTGATCACCCGGATGATCATACACTGATCATGCGACAGATCATGCACTGATCACGTGGCTATTATGCACTGCTCACGCGGCTGTTCATGCAATGATCACGTAGCTACCATGTACTGGTCACGTGAGTGATCATGCACTGATCACGTAATTGATCATGCACTGATCAGGTGACTTATCACTCTGCTCTCGTAACTCATCATGCACACATCACGTTTCTATCATGCACTGCTCACGTGGCTCGTCATGGAATGATCACGTAGCTACATTATACTGGTCACGTGACTGATCATGCACAGATCACGTAAATGATCACGCACTGTTCACGTGACTGATCATGTACTGATCACGTGACTGATCATGCACTGATCACGTGGCTGATCATGCACTGATCACGTAATTGATCATGCACTTATCATTTGGCTGATCATGCACTGACGACGTGGCTGATCATACACTGATCACGTGACTGATCATGCACTGATCTCGTGACTGATCATGCACTGATCACGTGGCTATCATGCACTGATCACTTGGCTGGTCATACACTGATCACATGACTGATCATTCACTGTTCACGTGACTGATCATGTACTGAACACGTGACTGATCATGCACTGATCATGTAATTGATCATGCACTGATCACATGGCTGATCATGCAATGATCACGTGACTGACCATGCACTGATCACGTGACGGATCATCCACTGATCAGTTGGCTATCATGCACTGATTACTTGGCTGATCATACACTGATCACGTGACTGATAATGCACTGATCATCTGGCTATCGTGCACTCATTACCTGGCTATCGTTCACTGATCACGTGGTTGATTATACACTGATCACGAGACTGATCATGCACTGATCACGTCTATATCATGCACTGATCACATGACTGCCCATGCACTGATCACCCGGATGATCATACACTGATCACGCGACAGATCATGCACTGATCACGTGGCTATCATGCACTGCTCACGCGGCTGTTCATGCAATGATCACATAGCTACCATGTACTGGTCACGTGACTGATCATGCACTGATCACGTGGCAATCATGCACTGATCACTTGGCTGGTCATACACTGATCACGTGCCTGGTCATGCACAGATTACATGACTGATCATGCACTGAACACTTGACTGATCATGCACTGATCACATGGCTATCATGCACTACTAACGTGGCTGATCATGCAATGATCATATAGCAACCATGTACCGGTCAGGTAACTGATCTTACACCCATCAGGTGACGGATCATGCACTGATCACGTGGCTATCATGCAATGTTCACGTGGCTGATCATACACTGATCACCTGCCTGGTCATGCACAGATGACGTGACAAATCATGAACTGATCACATAGCTATCATGAACTGATCACCTGGCTGATCATGCACTGATCACGTGGCTGATAATGCACTGATACCATGACTGAGCATGGACTGATCACATGAACTATCATGTAGTGATCACGTGACTTAATGGCTCTGATCATGTGATTGATCATGCGCTGATCATGTTTGCTATCATACACTGATCATGTGCCTCTGGAGGCAATAAACAAAGAGCTCAGTAGGCACGAATCAAACAGTCAGCAGGCAATAATCATGGAAATCAGCTGTAAGGAATCATGGTGCTCAGCTGGCAATAATCAAGCAGCTGAGCAGGCAGGAATTAGGCAGCACAGCTGGCAATTGTCAAGGAGATGACAGGCAGGAATCGTGCAGCACAGCTGGAAATTGTCAAGCAGATGAGCAGACAGTAATCACGCAGCTCAGCAGGCCCTGATCACGTGACTGAGCATGCACTGTTCACATGGCTGATCACACACCTATCACGTGACTGATCATGCACTGATCATGTGACTGATCATGCACTGATCACGTAGCTATCTTGCACTGATCACTTGGCTGATCATAGACTCATCACGGGACTGATCGTGCACTGATCACGGCGCTATCATGCATTTACTACATGACTCCACAAGCACTGATCACGTGGATGATCATGCACTGATCACGTGACTGACCATGCACTGATCACGTGACTGATCAGGCACTGATCAAATGGCTGATCATGCACTGATCACGTGGCTATCATGCACTGATCACGTGGCTGATCATACACTGCTCAGGTAACTGATCATGCACTGATCACGTGGCTATCATGCACTGATCACGTGGCTGATCATGCACTGATCACGTGTCTGATCATGCACTGATCACGTGGCTGATCATGCACTGATCACGTAACTGATCATGCACTGATCACGTGGCTATCATGCACTGATCACGTGGCTGATCATGCACTGATCACGTGGCTGATCACACACCTGTCACGTGACTATCATGCACTGATCACGTGGCACTCATGCACTGATCACGTGGCTGATCATACACTGATCACGTAACTGATCATGCACTGATCACGTGGCTATCATGCACTGCTCACGTGGCTGTCATGCAATGATCACGTAGCTACCATATACTGGTCACGTGACTGATCATGCACTGATCACGTAAATGATCATGCACTGATCACGTGACTGATCATGCACTGATCACGTGACTGATCATGCACTGATCACGTGGCTATCATGCACTGATCACGTGGCTGATCATGCAACGATAACGTAGCTACCATGTACTGGTCACGTGACTGATCATGCACTGATCACGTAAATGATCATGCACTGATCACGTGGCTGATCATGCACTGATCACGTGGCTGATCATGCACTGATCACGTGGCTGATCATGCACTGATCACGTGGCTATCATGCACTGATCACGTGGCTGATCATGCACTGATCACGTAGCTACCATGCACTGATCACGTGACTGATCATGCACTGATCACGTGACTGATCATGCACTGATCACGTGGCTATCATGCACTGATCACGTGGCTGATCACACACGTATCACGTGACTGATCATGCACTGATCACGTGAATGATCATGCACTGATCACGTGGCTGATCATGCACTGATCACGTGGCTATCATGCACTGATCACGTGGCTGATCATGCACTGATCACGTGACTGATCATGCACTGATCACGTGACTGATCATGCACTGATCACGTGGCTGATCATGCACTGATCACACAGCTATCATGCACTGTCACATGACTGATCATGCACTGATCACATGACTGATCATGCACTGATCACGTGGCTTATCATGCACTGATCATGTGACTGATCATGCGCTGATCATGTTTGGTATCATACACTGATCATGTGCCTCTGGAGGCAATGAACAAAGAGCTGAGTAGGCACGAATCAGTCAGCAGGCAATAATCATGGAACTCAGCTGTGAGAAATCATGCTGCTCAGCTGGCAATAATCAAGCAGCTGAGCAGGCAGGAATTACGCAGCACAGCTGGCAATTGTCAAGCAGATGACAGGCAGGAATCGTGCAGCTCAGCTGGCAATTGTCAAGCAGATGAGCAGACAGTAATCACGCAGCTCAGCAGGCCCTGATCACGTGACTGAGCATGCACTGTTCACGTGGCTGATCACACACTGATCACGTGACTGATCATGCACTGATCACGTGACTGATCATGCACTGATCACGTGGCTGATCATGCACTGATCACGTGGCTGATCATGCACTGATCACGGACTGATCATGCACTGATCACGGGCTATCATGCACTGACATGACTCCACATGCACTGATCACGTGGCTGATCATGCACTGATCACGTGACTGATCATGCACTGATCACGTGACTGATCATGCACTGATCACGTGGCTGATCATGCACTGATCACGTGGCTATCATGCACTGCTCACGTGGCTGATCATGCAATGATCACGTAGCTACCATGCACTGGTCACGTGACTGATCATGCACTGATCACGTAATTGATCATGCACTGATCACGTGGCTGATCATGCACTGATCACGGACTGATCACGTGACTGATCATGCACTGATCACGTGACTGATCATGCACTGATCACGTGGCTATCATGCACTGATCACGTGGCTGATCATGCACTGATCACGTGGCTGATCATGCACTGATCACGAGCTATCATGCACTGATCACGTGACTGATCATGCACTGATCACGTGACTGATCATGCACTGATCACGTGGCTGATCATGCACTGATCACGTGGCTATCATGCACTGATCACGTGGCTGATCATGCACTGATCACGTGGCTATCATGCACTGATCACGTGACTGATCATGCACTGATCACGTGACTGATCATGCACTGATCACGTGGCTGATCATGCACTGATCACGTGGCTGATCATGCACTGATCACGTGACTGATCATGCACTGATCACGTGACTGATCATGCACTGATCACGTGACTGATCATGCACTGATCACGTGGCTATCATGCACTGATCACGTGGCTGATCATGCACTGATCACGTGCCTGATCATGCACTGATCACGTGGCTGATCATGCACTGATCACGTGACTGATCATGCACTGATCACGTGGCTATCATGCACTGATCACGTGGCTATCATGCACTGATCACGTGACTGATCATGCACTGATCACGTGGCTATCATGCACTGATCACGTGGCTGATCATGCACTGATCACGTGACTGATCATGCACTGATCACGTGACTGATCATGCACTGATCACGTGGCTGATCATGCACTGATCACGTGGCTGATCATGCATGATCACGCAGCTACCATGTACTGATCACATGACTGATCATGCACTGATCACGTGACTGATCATGCACTGATCACGTGGCTATCATGCACTATCACGTGGCTGATCATGCAATGATCATGCAGCTACCATGTACAGGTCACGTGATGATCATACACCCATCAGGTGACTGATCATGCACTGATCACGTGGCTATCATGCACTGATCACGTGACTGATCATGCACTGATCACGTCTATATCATGCACTGATCACGTGACTGATCATGCACTGATCACGTGGCTGATCATACACTGATCACGTGACTGATCATGCACTGATCACGTGGCTGATCATGCACTGATCACGTGACTGATCATGCACTGATCACGTGTCTGATCATGCACTGATCACGTGGCTGATCATGCACTGATCACGTAACTGATCATGCACTGATCACGTGGCTATCATGCACTGATCACGTGGCTGATCATGCACTGATCACGTGGCTGATCACACACTGTCACGTGACATATCATGCACTGATCACGTGGCACTCATGCACTGATCACGTGGCTGATCATACTCTGCTCACGTAACTGATCATGCACACATCACGTGGCTATCATGCACTGCTCACGTGGCTGTCATGGAATGATCACGTAGCTACCATATACTGGTCACGTGACTGATCATGCACTGATCACGTAAATGATCATGCACTGATCACGTGACTGATCATGCACTGATCACGTGACTGATCATGCACTGATCACGTGGCTGATCATGCACTGATCACGTAACTGATCATGCACTGATCACGTGGCTGATCATGCACTGATCACGTGGCTGATCATGCACTGATCACGTGACTGATCATGCACTGATCACGTGGCTATCATGCACTGATCACGTGGCTGATCATGCACTGATCACGTGACTGATCATGCACTGATCACGTGACTGATCATGCACTGATCACGTGACTGATCATGCACTGATCACGTGGCTGATCATGCACTGATCACGTGGCTGATCATGCACTGATCACGTGACTGATCATGCACTGATCACGTGACTGATCATGCACTGATCACGTGGCTATCATGCACTGATCACGTGGCTGATCATGCACTGATCACGTGACTGATCATGCACTGATCACTGGCTATCATGCACTGATCACGTGGCTATCATGCACTGATCACGTGGCTGATCATGCACTGATCACGTGACTGATCATGCACTGATCACGTCTATATCATGCACTGATCACATGACTGATCATGCACTGATCACGTGGATGATCATGCACTGATCATGTGACTGATCATGCACTGATCACGTGGCTATCATGCACTGATCACGTGGCTGATCATGCACTGATCACGTAGCTATCATGCACTGATCACGTGACTGATCATGCACTGATCACGTGACTGATCATGCACTGATCACGTGACTGATCATGCACTGATCACGTGACTGATCATGCACTGATCACGTGACTGATCATGCACTGATCACGTGGCTATCATGCACTGATCACGTGGCTGATCATGCAATGATCACGTAGCTACCATGCACTGATCACGTGACTGATCATGCACTGATCACGTAATTGATCATGCACTGATCACGTGGCTGATCATGCACTGATCACGTGGCTGATCATGCACTGATCACGTGACTGATCATGCACTGATCACGTGACTGATCATGCACTGATCACGTGGCTGATCATGCACTGATCACGTAACTGATCATGCACTGATCACGTGGCTGATCATGCACTGATCACGTGACTGATCATGCACTGATCACGTGGCTGATCATGCACTGATCACGTGACTGATCATGCACTGATCACGTGGCTGATCATGCACTGATCACGTGACTGATCATGCACTGATCACGTGACTGATCATGCACTGATCACGTGGCTATCATGCACTGATCACGTGACTGATCATGCACTGATCACGTGACTGATCATGCACTGATCACTGGCTATCATGCACTGATCACGTGGCTATCATGCACTGATCACGTGGCTGATCATGCACTGATCACGTGACTGATCATGCACTGATCACGTCTATATCATGCACTGATCACGTGACTGATCATGCACTGATCACGTGGATGATCATACACTGATCACGTGACTGATCATGCACTGATCACGTGGCTATCATGCACTGATCACGTGGCTGATCATGCACTGATCACGTAGCTACCATGTACTGGTCACGTGACTGATCATGCACTGATCACGTAATTGATCATGCACTGATCACGTGACTGATCACACTGATCACGTGACTGATCATGCACTGATCACGTGGCTATCATGCACTGATCACGTGGCTGTCATGCAATGATCACGTAGCTACATATACTGGTCACGTGACTGATCATGCACTGATCACGTGGCTGATCATGCACTGATCACGTGACTGATCATGCACTGATCACGTGACTGATCATGCACTGATCACGTGGCTGATCATGCACTGATCACGTGACTGATCATGCACTGATCACGTGGCTGATCATGCACTGATCACGTGGCTGATCATGCACTGATCACGTGACTGATCATGCACTGATCACGTGACTGATCATGCACTGATCACGTGGCTATCATGCACTGATCACGTGGCTGATCATGCACTGATCACGTGACTGATCATGCACTGATCACGTGACTGATCATGCACTGATCACGTGACTGATCATGCACTGATCACGTAACTGATCATGCACTGATCACGTGGCTGATCATGCACTGATCACGTGACTGATCATGCACTGATCACGTGACTGATCATGCACTGATCACGTGGCTATCATGCACTGATCACGTGGCTGATCATGCACTGATCACGTGACTGATCATGCACTGATCACTGGCTATCATGCACTGATCACGTGGCTATCATGCACTGATCACGTGGCTGATCATGCACTGATCACGTGACTGATCATGCACTGATCACGTCTATATCATGCACTGATCACGTGACTGATCATGCACTGATCACGTGGATGATCATGCACTGATCACGTGACTGATCATGCACTGATCACGTGGCTATCATGCACTGATCACGTGGCTGATCATGCACTGATCACGTAGCTGATCATGCACTGATCACGTGACTGATCATGCACTGATCACGTGGCTATCATGCACTGATCACGTGGCTGATCATGCACTGATCACGTGCCTGATCATGCACTGATCACATGACTGATCATGCACTGATCACGTGACTGATCATGCACTGATCACGTGGCTATCATGCACTACTCACGTGGCTGATCATGCAATGATCATGTAGCTACCATGTACTGGTCACGTGACTGATCATACACCCATCAGGTGACTGATCATGCACTGATCACGTGGCTATCATGCACTGATCACGTGGCTGATCATGCACTGATCACGTGCCTGATCATGCACTGATCACGTGACTGATCATGCACTGATCACGTGGCTATCATGCACTGATCACGTGGCTGATCATGCACTGATCACGTGGCTGATCATGCACTGATACCGTGACTGAGCATGGACTGATCACATGACTATCATGTAGTGATCACGTGACTTAATGGCGCTGATCATGTGACTGATCATGCGCTGATCATGTTTGCTATCATACACTGATCATGTGCCTCTGGAGGCAATAAACAAAGAGCTGAGTAGGCACGAATCAAACAGTCAGCAGGCAATAATCATGGAACTCAGCTGTGAGGAATCATGGTGCTCAGCTGGCAATAATCAAGCAGCTGAGCAGGCAGGAATTACGCAGCACAGCTGGCAATTGTCAAGCAGATGACAGGCAGGAATCGTGCAGCTCAGCTGGCAATTGTCAAGCAGATGAGCAGACAGTAATCACGCAGCTCAGCAGGCCCTGATCACGTGACTGATCATGCACTGTTCACGTGGCTGATCATACACTGATCACGTGATTGATCATGCACTGATCACTTGGATATCATGCACTGATCACGTGGCTGATCATACACTGTTCACGTGTCTGACCATGCACTGATCACGTGGCTGATCATACACTGCTCACGTAACTGATCATGCACTGATCACGTGGCTATCATGCACTGATCACGTGGCTGAACATGCACTGTCACGTGGCTGATCACACACCTGTCACGTGACATATCATGCACTGATCACGTGGCACTCATGCACTGATCACGTGGCTGATCATACTCTGCTCACGTAACTGATCATGCACACATCACGTGGCTATCATGCACTGCTCACGTGGCTGTCATGGAATGATCACGTAGCTACCATATACTGGTCACGTGACTGATCATGCACTGATCACGTAAATGATCATGCACTGATCACGTGACTGATCATGCACTGATCACGTGACTGATCATGCACTGATCACGTGGCTGATCATGCACTGATCACGTGGCTGATCATGCACTGATCACGTGGCTGATCATGCACTGATCACGTGACTGATCATGCACTGATCACGTGGCTATCATGCACTGATCACGTGGCTGATCATGCACTGATCACGTGACTGATCATGCACTGATCACGTGACTGATCATGCACTGATCACGTGACTGATCATGCACTGATCACGTGGCTGATCATGCACTGATCACGTGGCTGATCATGCACTGATCACGTGACTGATCATGCACTGATCACGTGACTGATCATGCACTGATCACGTGGCTATCATGCACTGATCACGTGGCTGATCATGCACTGATCACGTGACTGATCATGCACTGATCACTGGCTATCATGCACTGATCACGTGGCTATCATGCACTGATCACGTGGCTGATCATGCACTGATCACGTGACTGATCATGCACTGATCACGTGACTGATCATGCACTGATCACGTGGATGATCATGCACTGATCATGTGACTGATCATGCACTGATCACGTGGCTATCATGCACTGATCACGTGCTGATCATGCACTGATCACGTAGCTACCATGCACTGGTCACGTGACTGATCATGCACTGATCACGTAATTGATCATGCACTGATCACGTGACTGATCATGCACTGATCACGTGACTGATCATGCACTGATCACGTGACTGATCATGCACTGATCACGTGGCTATCATGCACTGATCACGTGGCTGATCATGCACTGATCACGTAGCTACCATGTACTGATCACGTGACTGATCATGCACTGATCACGTAATTGATCATGCACTGATCACGTGGCTGATCATGCACTGATCACGTGGCTGATCATGCACTGATCACGTGACTGATCATGCACTGATCACGTGACTGATCATGCACTGATCACGTGGCTATCATGCACTGATCACGTGGCTGATCATGCACTGATCACGTGGCTGATCATGCACTGATCACGTGACTGATCATGCACTGATCACGTGACTGATCATGCACTGATCACGTGGCTATCATGCACTGCTCACGTGGCTGATCATGCATGATCACGCAGCTACCATGTACTGGTCACATGACTGATCATGCACTGATCACGTGACTGATCATGCAGTGATCACGTGGCTATCATGCACTACTCACGTGGCTGATCATGCAATGATCATGTAGCTACCATGTACAGGTCACGTGAATGATCATACACCCATCAGGTGACTGATCATGCACTGATCACGTGGCTATCATGCACTGATCACGAGACTGATCATGCACTGATCACGTCTATATCATGCACTGATCACATGACTGCCCATGCACTGATCACGTGGATGATCATACACTAATCATGTGACAGATCATGCACTGATCACGTGGCTGATCATGCACTGATACCGTGACTGAGCATGGACTGATCACATGACTATCATGTAGTGATCACGTGACTTAATGGCGCTGATCATGTGACTGATCATGCGCTGATCATGTTTGCTATCATACACTGATCATGTGCCTCTGGAGGCAATAAACAAAGAGCTGAGTAGGCACGAATCAAACAGTCAGCAGGCAATAATCATGGAACTCAGGTGTGAGGAATCATGCTGCTCAGCTGGCAATAATCAAGCAGCTGAGCAGGCAGGAATTACGCAGCACAGCTGGCAATTGTCAAGCAGATGACAGGCAGGAATCGTGCAGCTCAGCTGGCAATTGTCAAGCAGATGAGCAGACAGTAATCACGCAGCTCAGCAGGCCCAGATCACGTGACTGAGCATGCACTGTTCACGTGGCTGAGCATACACTGAACACGTGATTGATCATGCACTGATCACTTGGATATCATGCACTGATCACGTGGCTGATCATACACTGTTCACGTGTCTGACCATGCACTGATCACGTGGCTGATCATACACTGCTCACGTAACTGATCATGCACTGATCACGTGGCTATCATGCACTGATCACGTGGCTGAACATGCACTGTTCACGTGGCTGATCACACACCTGTCACGTGACATATCATGCACTGATCACGTGGCACTCATGCACTGATCACGTGGCTGATCATACTCTGCTCACGTAACTCATCATGCACACATCACGTGGCTATCATGCACTGCTCACGTGGCTCGTCATGGAATGATCACGAAGCTACCATATACTGGTCACGTGACTGATCATGCACAGATCACGTAAATGATCATGCACTGTTCACGTGACTGATCATGTACTGATCACGTGACTGATCATGCACTGATCACGTGGCTATCATGCTCTGCTCACGTGGCTTATCATGCAATGATCACGTAGCAACCATGTACTGGTCACGTGACTGATCATGCACTGATCACGTAATTGATCCTGCACTGATCACGTGGCTCATCACGCACTGATCCGGTGGCTGATCACACACGTATCACGTGACTGATCATGCACTGATCACGTGACTAATCATGAAGTGATCACGTGGCTATCATGCACTGATCACGTGGATATCATGCACTGATCACGTGGCTGATCACACACATATCACGTGACTGATCATGCACTGATCACGTGGCTATCATGCACTGATCACGTGACTGATCATGCACTGATCACGTGACTGATCATGCACTGATCACGTGACTGATCATGCACTGATCACGTGGCTATCATGCACTGATCACGTGGCTGATCATGCACTGATCACGTGGCTACCATGCACTGGTCACATGACTGATCATGCACTGATCACATGACTGATCATGCACTGATCACGTGGCTTATCATGCACTGATCATGTGACTGATCATGCACTGATCATGTTTGGTGTCATACACTGATCATGTGCCTCTGGAGGCAATGAACAAAGAGCTGAGTAGGCACGAATCAGTCAGCAGGCTATAATCATGGAACTCAGCTGAGAAATCATGCTGCTCAGCTGGCAATAATCAAGCAGATGAGCAGGCAGGAATTACACAGCACAGGTGGCAATTGTCAAGCAGATGACAGGCAGGAATCGTGCAGCTCAGCTGGCAATTGTCAAGCAGATGAGCAGACAGTAATCACGCAGCTCAGCAGGCCCTGATCACGTGACTGAGCATGCACTGTTCACGTGGCTGATCACACACTGATCACGTGACTGATCATGCACTGATCACGTGACTGATCATGCACTGATCACGTGGCTATCATGCACTGATCACGTGGCTGATCATGCACTGATCACGGGACTGATCATGCACTGATCACGGGCTATCATGCACTGATACATGACTGACATGCACTGATCACGTGATGATCATGCACTGATCACGTGACTGATCATGCACTGATCACGTGACTGATCATGCACTGATCACGTGGCTGATCATGCACTGATCACGTGGCTGATCATGCACTGATCACGTGGCTATCATGCACTGATCACGTGACTGATCATGCACTGATCACGTAACTGATCATGCACTGATCACGTGACTGATCACACTGATCACGTGACTGATCATGCACTGATCACGTGGCTATCATGCACTGATCACGTGGCTGTCATGCAATGATCACGTAGCTACATATACTGGTCACGTGACTGATCATGCACTGATCACGTAAATGATCATGCACTGATCACGTGACTGATCATGCACTGATCACGTGACTGATCATGCACTGATCACGTGGCTGATCATGCACTGATCACGTGGCTGATCATGCACTGATCACGTGGCTGATCATGCACTGATCGCGTGGCTGATCATGCACTGATCACGTGACTGATCATGCACTGATCACGTGACTGATCATGCACTGATCACGTGGCTATCATGCACTGATCACGTGGCTGATCATGCACTGATCACGTGACTGATCATGCACTGATCACGTGACTGATCATGCACTGATCACGTGACTGATCATGCACTGATCACGTGGCTGATCATGCACTGATCACGTGGCTGATCATGCACTGATCACGTGACTGATCATGCACTGATCACGTGACTGATCATGCACTGATCACGTGGCTATCATGCACTGATCACGTGGCTGATCATGCACTGATCACGTGACTGATCATGCACTGATCACTGGCTATCATGCACTGATCACGTGGCTATCATGCACTGATCACGTGGCTGATCATGCACTGATCACGTGACTGATCATGCACTGATCACGTCTATATCATGCACTGATCACATGACTGATCATGCACTGATCACGTGGATGATCATGCACTGATCATGTGACTGATCATGCACTGATCACGTGGCTATCATGCACTGATCACGTGGCTGATCATGCACTGATCACGTAGCTATCATGCACTGATCACGTGACTGATCATGCACTGATCACGTGGCTGATCATGCACTGATCACGTGGCTGATCATGCACTGATCACGTGACTGATCATGCACTGATCACATGACTGATCATGCACTGATCACGTGACTGATCATGCACTGATCACGTGGCTATCATGCACTGATCACGTGGCTGATCATGCACTGATCACGTAGCTATCATGTACTGGTCACGTGACTGATCATGCACTGATCACGTGACTGATCATGCACTGATCACGTGGCTATCATGCACTGATCACGTGGCTGATCATGCACTGATCACGTGCCTGATCATGCACTGATCACGTGACTGATCATGCACTGATCACGTGGCAATCATGCACTGATCACGTGGCTGATCATGCACTGATCACGTGGCTGATCATGCACTGATCACGTGGCTGATCATGCACTGATCACGTGGCTGATCATACACTGATCACGTAACTGATCATGCACTGATCACGTGGCTATCATGCACTGATCACGTGGCTGATCATACACTGATCACGTGTCTGACCATGCACTGATCACGTGGCTGATCATACACTGCTCACGTAACTGATCATGCACTGATCACGTGGCTATCATGCACTGATCACGTGTCTGAACATGCACTGATCACGTGGCTGATCACACACTGTCACGTGACATATCATGCACTGATCACGTGGCACTCATGCACTGATCACGTGGCTGATCATACACTGATCACGTAACTCATCATGCACACATCACGTGGCTATCATGCACTGCTCACGTGGCTGTCATGCAATGATCACGTAGCTACCATATACTGGTCACGTGACTGATCATGCACTGATCACGTAAATGATCATGCACTGATCACGTGACTGATCATGCACTGATCACGTGACTGATCATGCACTGATCACGTGGCTATCATGCACTGCTCACGTGGCTGATCATGCACGATCACGTAGCAACCATGTACTGGTCACGTGACTGATCATGCACTGATCACGTAATTGATCATGCACTGATCACGTGGCTGATCATGCACTGATCACGTGGCTGATCATGCACTGATCACGTGGCTGATCATGCACTGATCACGTGGCTATCATGCACGGATCACGTGGCTGATCATGCACTGATCACGTAGCTACCATGTACTGATCACGTGACTGATCATGCACTGAACACGTAATGATCCTGCACTGATCACATGGCTCATCACGCACTGATCAGGTGGCTGATCACACACGTATCACGTGACTGATCATGCACTGATCACGTGAATAATCATGAAGTGATCACGTGGCTATCATGCACTGATCACGTGGATATCATGCACTGATCATGTGGCTGATCACACACGTATCACGTGAATGATCATGCACTGATCACGTGACTAATCATGCACTGCTCACGTGGCTGATCCTGCAATGATCACACAGCTACCACGTACTTGTCACATGACTGATCATGCACTGATTACATAATTGATCATGCACTGATCACCTGGCTTATCATGCATTGATCATGTGACTGATCATGTGCTGATCATGTTTGGTGTCATACACTGATCATGTGCCTCTGGAGGCAATGAACATAGAGCTGAGTAGGCAGGAATCAGTCAGCAGGCTATAATCATGGAACTCAGCTGTGAGAAATCATGCTGCTCAGCTGGCAATAATCAAGTAGATGAGCAGGCAGGAATTACGCAGCACAGATGGCAATTGTCAAGGAGATGACAGGCAGGAATCGTGCAGCTCAGCTGGCAATTGTCAAGCAGATGAGCAGACAGTAATAACGCAGCTCAGCAGGCCCTGATCACGTGACTGAGCATGCACTGTTCACATGGCTGATCACACACCTATCACGTGACTGATCATGCACTGATCATGTGACTGATCATGCACTGATCACGTAGCTATCTTGCACTGATCACTTGGCTGATCATACACTCATCACGGACTGATCGTGCACTGATCACGGGCTATCATGCATTGACTACATGAATCCACATGCACTGATCACGTGGCTGATCATGCACTGATCACGTGACTGACCATGTACTGATCACGTGACTGATCAGTCACTGATCACATGGCTGATCATGCACTGATCACGTGGCTATCATGCACTGCTCACGTGGCTGATCAGGCAATGATCAAGAAGCTACCATGTACTGGTCACGTGACTGATCATGCACTGATCACGTAATTGATCATGCACTGATCATGTGGCTGATCATGCACTGATCACGGACTGATCACGTGACTGATCATGCACTGATCACGTGACTGATCATGCACTGATAACGTGGCTATCATGCACTGATCACTTGGCTGGACATGCACTGCTCACGTGGCTAATCAGGCAATGATCAAGAAGCTACCATGTACTGGTAACGTGACTGATCATGCACTGATCACGTGACTGATAATGCACTGATCACGTGGCTGATCATGCACTGATCATGTGGCTATCATGCACTGCTCACGTCTCTGAACTGGCAATGATCACGTTGCTACCATGTACTGGTTACCTGACTGATCATGCACTGATCACGTAATTGATCATGCACTGATCATGTGGCTGATCATGCACTGATCACGTGGCTGATCATACACTGATCACGTGACTGACCATGCACTGATCACGTGACTGATCATGCACTGATCACGTGACTGATCATGCACTGATCACGTGTCTATCATGCACTGATCACTTAGCTGGACATACACTGATCACGTGCCTGGTCATGCACTGATCACGTGGCTGATCATGCACTGATCACGTGACTGATCATGCACTGATCACGGGGCTATCATGCACTGATCACCTGGCTATCATGCACAGATCACGTGACTGATCATGCACTGATCACGTGGCTATCATGCACTGATCACTTGGCTGGATATACACTGATCACATGCCTGGTCATGCACTGATCACGTGACTGATCATGCACTGATCTCGTGTCTGATCATGCACTGCTCACGTGGCTGAACATGCGATGATCACGCAGCTACCATGTACTGGTCACATGACTGATCATGCACTGATCATGTGACTGATCATGCAGTGATCACGTGGCTATCATGCACTACTCACGTGGCTGATCATGCAATGATCATGCAGCTACCATGTACAGGTCACGTGATGATCATACACCCATCAGGTGACTGATCATGCACTGATCACGTGGCTCTCATGCACTGATCACGAGACTGATCATGCACTGATCACGTCTATATCATGCACTGATCACATGACTGCCCATGCACTGATCCCGTGGATGATCATACACTAATCATGTGACAGATCATGCACTGATCACGTGGCTAATCATGCACTGATACTGTGACTGATCATGCACTGATCACGTGTCTGACCATGCACTGATCACGTGGTTGATCATACACTGCTCACGTAACTGATTATGCACTGATCACGTGGCTATCATGCACTGATCACGTGGCTGAACATGCACTGTTCACGTGGCTGATCACACACCTGTCACGTGACATATCATGCACTGATCACGTGGCACTCATGCACTGATCACGTGGATGATCATACTCTGCTCTGGTAACTCATTATGCACACATCACGTTTCTATCATGCACTGCTCACGTGGCTCGTCATGGAATGATCACGTAGCTACCATATACTGGTCACGTGACTGATCATGCACAGATCACGTAAATGATCACGCACTGTTCACGTGACTGATCATGTACTGATTACGTGACTGATCATGCACTGATCACGTGGCTGATCATGCACTGATCACGTAATTGATCATGCACTTATCATTTGGCTGATCATGCACTGATCACGTGGCTGATCATACACTGATCACGTGACTGATCATGCACTGATCACTTGGCTATCATGCACTGATCACTTGGCTGGTCATACACTGATCACATGACTGATCATGCACTGTTCACGTGAGTGATCATGTACTGATCACGTGACTGATCATGCACTGATCATGTAATTGATCATGCACTGATCACATGGCTGATCATGCAATGATCACGTGACTTACCATTCCCTGATCACGTGACGGATCATCCACTGATCACTTGGCTATCATGCACTGATTACTTGGCTGATCATACACTGATCACGTGACTGATAATGCACTGATCATCTGGCTATCGTGCACTCATTACCTGGCTATCATGCACTGATCACGTGGTTGATCATACACTGATCACGAGACTGATCATGCACTAATCACGTCTATATCATGCACTGATCACGTGACTGATCATGCACTGATCACGCGGATGATCATACACTGATCATGCGACAGATCATGCACTGATCACGTGGCTATCATGCACTGCTCACGCGGCTGTTCATGCAATGATCACGTAGCTACCATGTACTGGTCACGTGAGTGATCATGCACTGTTCACGTAATTGATCATGCACTGCTCAGGTGACTTATCATGCACTGTTAACGTGAGTGATCATGCACTGATCACGTGACTGATCATGCACTGATCTCGTGGCTATCATGCACTGATCACGTGGCTGATCATGCAATGATCACCTAGCTACCATATACTGCTCACCTGACTGATCATGCACTGATCATGTAATTGATCATGCACTGATCATGCACTGATCACGTGGCTGATCATCCACTGATCACGAGACTGATCATGCACTGATCACGTGACTGATCATGCACTGATCACGTGGCTGATCATGCACTGATCACGTAATTGATCATGCACTGATCATTTGGCTGATCATGCACTGATCACGTGACTGATCATGCGCTGATCACGTGGCTGATCATGCACTGATGACGTAATTGATCATGTACTGATCACGTGGCTGATCATGCAATGATCACGTGACTGACCATGCACTGATCACGTGACTGATCATCCACTGATCAGTTGGCTATCAGGCACTTATTACTTGACTGATCATACACTGATCAGGTGACTGATAATGCACTGATCATCTGGCTATCGTGCACTCATTACCTGGCTATCATGCACTGATCACGTGGTTGATCATACACTGATCACGAGACTGATCATGCACTAATCACGTCTATATCATGCACTGATCACATGACTGCCCATGCACTGATCACCCGGATGATCATACACTGATCATGCGACAGATCATGCACTGATCACGTGGCTATCATGCACTGCTCACGCGGCTGATCATGCACTGATCACGTAGCTACCATGTACTGGTCACGTGAGTGATCATGCACTGATCACGTAATTGATCATGCACTGATCAGGTGACTTATCACTCTGCTCTCGTAACTCATCATGCACACATCACGTTTCTATCATGCACTGCTCACGTGGCTGTCATGGAATGATCACGTAGCTACATATACTGGTCACGTGACTGATCATGCACTGATCACGTAAATGATCACGCACTGATCACGTGACTGATCATGCACTGATCACGTGACTGATCATGCACTGATCACGTGGCTGATCATGCACTGATCACGTAATTGATCATGCACTGATCATTTGGCTGATCATGCACTGATCACGTGGCTGATCATGCACTGATCACGTGACTGATCATGCACTGATCACGTGACTGATCATGCACTGATCACGTGGCTATCATGCACTGATCACTTGGCTGGTCATACACTGATCACATGACTGATCATTCACTGTTCAAGTGACTGATCATGTACTGATCACGTGACTGATCATGCACTGATCATGTAATTGATCATGCACTGATCACGTGGCTGATCATGCAATGATCACGTGACTGACCATGCACTGATCACGTGACGGATCATCCACTGATCAGTTGGCTATCATGCACTGATCACGTGGCTGATCATGCACTGATCACGTGACTGATCATGCACTGATCATCTGGCTATCATGCACTCATTACCTGGCTATCGTTCACTGATCACGTGGTTGATTATACACTGATCACGTGACTGATCATGCACTGATCACGTCTATATCATGCACTGATCACATGACTGCCCATGCACTGATCACCCGGATGATCATACACTGATCATGCGACTGATCATGCACTGATCACGTGGCTATCATGCACTGCTCACGCGGCTGTTCATGCACTGATCACATAGCTACCATGCACTGGTCACGTGACTGATCATGCACTGATCACGTGGCAATCATGCACTGATCACTTGGCTGGTCATACACTGATCACGTGCCTGGTCATGCACAGATTACATGACTGATCATGCACTGAACACTTGACTGATCATGCACTGATCACGTGGCTATCATGCACTACTCACGTGGCTGATCATGCAATGATCATATAGCAACCATGTACTGGTCACGTGACTGATCTTACACCCATCAGGTGACTGATCATGCACTGATCACGTGGCTATCATGCAATGTTCACGTGGCTGATCATACACTGATCACCTGCCTGGTCATGCACAGATGACGTGACAAATCATGAACTGATCACATAGCTATCATGAACTGATCACGTGGCTGATCATGCACTGATCACGTGGCTGATCATGCACTGATACCGTGACTGAGCATGGACTGATCACATGAACTATCATGTAGTGATCACGTGACTTAATGGCTCTGATCATGTGATTGATCATGCGCTGATCATGTTTGCTATCATACACTGATCATGTGCCTCTGGAGGCAATAAACAAAGAGCTGAGTAGGCACGAATCAAACAGTCAGCAGGCAATAATCATGGAAATCAGCTGTAAGGAATCATGGTGCTCAGCTGGCAATAATCAAGCAGCTGAGCAGGCAGGAATTAGGCAGCACAGCTGGCAATTGTCAAGCAGATGACAGGCAGGAATCGTGCAGCACAGCTGGCAATTGTCAAGCAGATGAGCAGACAGTAATCACGCAGCTCAGCAGGCCCTGATCACGTGACTGAGCATGCACTGTTCACATGGCTGATCACACACTGATCACGTGACTGATCATGCACTGATCACGTGACTGATCATGCACTGATCACGTAGCTATCATGCACTGATCACTTGGCTGATCATACACTCATCACGGGACTGATCGTGCACTGATCACGGCGCTATCATGCATTTACTACATGACTCCACAAGCACTGATCACGTGGATGATCATGCACTGATCACGTGACTGACCATGCACTGATCACGTGACTGATCAGGCACTCATCAAATGGCTGATCATGCACTGATCACGTGGCTATCATGCACTGATCACGTGGCTGATCATACACTGCTCAGGTAACTGATCATGCACTGATCACGTGGCTATCATGCACTGATCACATGGCTGATCATACACTGTTCACGTGTCTGACCATGCACTGATCACGTGGCTGATCATACAGTGCTCAGGTAACTGATCATGCACTGATCAAATGGCTATCATGGACTGATCACGTGTCTGAACATGCACTGTTCACGTGGCTGATCACACACTGTCACGTGACATATCATGCACTGATCACGTGGCACTCATGCACTGATCACGTGGCTGATCATACTCTGCTCACGTAACTCATCATGCACACATCACGTGGCTATCATGCACTGCTCACGTGGCTCGTCATGGAATGATCACATAGCTACCATATACTGGTCACGTGACGGATCATGCACAGATCACTAAATGATCATGCACTGTTCACGTGACTGATCATGTACTGATCACGTGACTGATCATGCACTGATCTCATGGCTATCATGCTCTGCTCATGTGGCTGATCATGCAACGATAACGTAGCAACCATGTACTGATCACGTGACTGATTATGCACTGATCACGTAATTGATCCTGCACTGATCACGTGGCTCATCATGCACTGATCATGTGGCTCTCATGCACTGATCACGTGGCTGATCATGCACTGATCACGTGGCTATCATGCACTGATCACGTGGCTGATCACGCAATGATCACGTAGCTACCATGCACTGGTCACGTGACTGATCATGCACTGAACACGTAATTGATCCTGCACTGATCACGTGGCTCATCACGCACTGATCAGGTGGCTGATCACACACGTATCACGTGACTGATCATGTACTGATCACGTGAATAATCATGCACTGATCACGTGGCTATCCTTCACTGATCACGTGGATATCATGCACTGATCATGTGGCTGATCACACACTGATCACGTGACTGATCATGCACTGATCACGTGACTGATCATGCACTGATCACGTGGCTGATCATGCAATGATCACACAGCTACCACGTACTTGTCACATGACTGATCATGCACTGATCACATGACTGATCATGCACTGATCACGTGGCTTATCATGCACTGATCATGTGACTGATCATGCGCTGATCATGTTTGGTATCATACACTGATCATGTGCCTCTGGAGGCAATGAACAAAGAGCTGAGTAGGCACGAATCAGTCAGCAGGCTATAATCATGGAACTCAGCTGTGAGGAATCATGCTGCTCAGCTGGCAATAATCAAGCAGCTGAGCAGGCAGGAATTACGCAGCACAGCTGGCAATTGTCAAGCAGATGACAGGCAGGAATCGTGCAGCTCAGCTGGCAATTGTCAAGCAGATGAGCAGACAGTAATCACGCAGCTCAGCAGGCCCTGATCACGTGACTGAGCATGCACTGTTCACGTGGCTGATCACACACTGATCACGTGACTGATCATGCACTGATCACGTGACTGATCATGCACTGATCACGTGGCTGATCATGCACTGATCACGTGGCTGATCATGCACTGATCACGGACTGATCATGCACTGATCACGTGGCTATCATGCACTGATACATGGCTGACATGCACTGATCACGTGGCTGATCATGCACTGATCACGTGACTGATCATGCACTGATCACGTGACTGATCATGCACTGATCACGTGGCTGATCATGCACTGATCACGTGGCTATCATGCACTGCTCACGTGGCTGATCATGCAATGATCACGTAGCTACCATGCACTGGTCACGTGACTGATCATGCACTGATCACGTAATTGATCATGCACTGATCACGTGGCTGATCATGCACTGATCACGGACTGATCACGTGACTGATCATGCACTGATCACGTGACTGATCATGCACTGATCACGTGGCTGATCATGCACTGATCACGTGGCTGATCATGCACTGATCACGTGGCTGATCATGCACTGATCACGTAGCTATCATGTACTGATCACGTGACTGATCATGCACTGATCACGTGACTGATCATGCACTGATCACGTGGCTGATCATGCACTGATCACGTGGCTATCATGCACTGATCACGTGGCTGATCATGCACTGATCACGTGGCTATCATGCACTGATCACGTGACTGATCATGCACTGATCACGTGACTGATCATGCACTGATCACGTGGCTGATCATGCACTGATCACGTGGCTGATCATGCACTGATCACGTGACTGATCATGCACTGATCACGTGACTGATCATGCACTGATCACGTGACTGATCATGCACTGATCACGTGGCTATCATGCACTGATCACGTGGCTGATCATGCACTGATCACGTGCCTGATCATGCACTGATCACGTGGCTGATCATGCACTGATCACGTGACTGATCATGCACTGATCACGTGGCTATCATGCACTGATCACGTGGCTATCATGCACTGATCACGTGACTGATCATGCACTGATCACGTGGCTATCATGCACTGATCACGTGGCTGATATGCACTGATCACGTGACTGATCATGCACTGATCACGTGACTGATCATGCACTGATCACGTGGCTGATCATGCACTGATCACGTGGCTGATCATGCATGATCACGCAGCTACCATGTACTGGTCACATGACTGATCATGCACTGATCACGTGACTGATCATGCACTGATCACGTGGCTATCATGCACTATCACGTGGCTGATCATGCAATGATCATGCAGCTACCATGTACAGGTCACGTGATGATCATACACCCATCAGGTGACTGATCATGCACTGATCACGTGGCTATCATGCACTGATCACGTGACTGATCATGCACTGATCACGTCTATATCATGCACTGATCACGTGACTGATCATGCACTGATCACGTGGCTGATCATACACTAATCACGTGACAGATCATGCACTGATCACGTGGCTGATCATGCACTGATCACTGTGACTGATCATGCACTGATCACGTGTCTGATCATGCACTGATCACGTGGCTGATCATGCACTGATCACGTAACTGATCATGCACTGATCACGTGGCTATCATGCACTGATCACGTGGCTGATCATGCACTGATCACGTGGCTGATCACACACTGTCACGTGACATATCATGCACTGATCACGTGGCACTCATGCACTGATCACGTGGCTGATCATACTCTGCTCACGTAACTCATCATGCACACATCACGTGGCTATCATGCACTGCTCACGTGGCTGTCATGGAATGATCACGTAGCTACCATATACTGGTCACGTGACTGATCATGCACTGATCACGTAAATGATCATGCACTGATCACGTGACTGATCATGCACTGATCACGTGACTGATCATGCACTGATCACGTGGCTGATCATGCACTGATCACGTGGCTGATCATGCACTGATCACGTGGCTGATCATGCACTGATCACGTGGCTGATCATGCACTGATCACGTGACTGATCATGCACTGATCACGTGGCTATCATGCACTGATCACGTGGCTGATCATGCACTGATCACGTGACTGATCATGCACTGATCACGTGACTGATCATGCACTGATCACGTGACTGATCATGCACTGATCACGTGGCTGATCATGCACTGATCACGTGGCTGATCATGCACTGATCACGTGACTGATCATGCACTGATCACGTGACTGATCATGCACTGATCACGTGGCTATCATGCACTGATCACGTGGCTGATCATGCACTGATCACGTGACTGATCATGCACTGATCACTGGCTATCATGCACTGATCACGTGGCTGATCATGCACTGATCACGTGGCTGATCATGCACTGATCACGTGACTGATCATGCACTGATCACGTCTATATCATGCACTGATCACATGACTGATCATGCACTGATCACGTGGATGATCATGCACTGATCATGACTGATCATGCACTGATCACGTGGCTATCATGCACTGATCACGTGGCTGATCATGCACTGATCACGTAGCTATCATGCACTGATCACGTGACTGATCATGCACTGATCACGTGACTGATCATGCACTGATCACGTGACTGATCATGCACTGATCACGTGACTGATCATGCACTGATCACGTGACTGATCATGCACTGATCACGTGGCTATCATGCACTGATCACGTGGCTGATCATGCACTGATCACGTAGCTACCATGCACTGATCACGTGACTGATCATGCACTGATCACGTAATTGATCATGCACTGATCACGTGGCTGATCATGCACTGATCACGTGGCTGATCATGCACTGATCACGTGACTGATCATGCACTGATCACGTGACTGATCATGCACTGATCACGTGGCTGATCATGCACTGATCACGTAACTGATCATGCACTGATCACGTGGCTGATCATGCACTGATCACGTGACTGATCATGCACTGATCACGTGGCTGATCATGCACTGATCACGTAACTGATCATGCACTGATCACGTGGCTGATCATGCACTGATCACGTGACTGATCATGCACTGATCACGTGACTGATCATGCACTGATCACGTGGCTATCATGCACTGATCACGTGACTGATCATGCACTGATCACGTGACTGATCATGCACTGATCACTGGCTATCATGCACTGATCACGTGGCTATCATGCACTGATCACGTGGCTGATCATGCACTGATCACGTGACTGATCATGCACTGATCACGTCTATATCATGCACTGATCACGTGACTGATCATGCACTGATCACGTGGATGATCATGCACTGATCACGTGACTGATCATGCACTGATCACGTGGCTATCATGCACTGATCACGTGGCTGATCATGCACTGATCACGTAGCTACCATGTACTGGTCACGTGACTGATCATGCACTGATCACGTAATTGATCATGCACTGATCACGTGACTGATCACACTGATCACGTGACTGATCATGCACTGATCACGTGGCTATCATGCACTGATCACGTGGCTGTCATGCAATGATCACGTAGCTACATATACTGGTCACGTGACTGATCATGCACTGATCACGTAAATGATCATGCACTGATCACGTGACTGATCATGCACTGATCACGTGACTGATCATGCACTGATCACGTGGCTGATCATGCACTGATCACGTAACTGATCATGCACTGATCACGTGGCTGATCATGCACTGATCACGTGGCTGATCATGCACTGATCACGTGACTGATCATGCACTGATCACGTGACTGATCATGCACTGATCACGTGGCTATCATGCACTGATCACGTGGCTGATCATGCACTGATCACGTGACTGATCATGCACTGATCACGTGACTGATCATGCACTGATCACGTGACTGATCATGCACTGATCACGTGGCTGATCATGCACTGATCACGTGGCTGATCATGCACTGATCACGTGACTGATCATGCACTGATCACGTGACTGATCATGCACTGATCACGTGGCTATCATGCACTGATCACGTGGCTGATCATGCACTGATCACGTGACTGATCATGCACTGATCACTGGCTATCATGCACTGATCACGTGGCTATCATGCACTGATCACGTGGCTGATCATGCACTGATCACGTGACTGATCATGCACTGATCACGTCTATATCATGCACTGATCACGTGACTGATCATGCACTGATCACGTGGATGATCATGCACTGATCACGTGACTGATCATGCACTGATCACGTGGCTATCATGCACTGATCACGTGGCTGATCATGCACTGATCACGTAGCTGATCATGCACTGATCACGTGACTGATCATGCACTGATCACGTGGCAATCATGCACTGATCACTTGGCTGGTCATACACTGATCACGTGCCTGGTCATGCACAGATTACATGACTGATCATGCACTGAACACTTGACTGATCATGCACTGATCACATGGCTATCATGCACTACTAACGTGGCTGATCATGCAATGATCATATAGCAACCATGTACCGGTCAGGTAACTGATCTTACACCCATCAGGTGACGGATCATGCACTGATCACGTGGCTATCATGCAATGTTCACGTGGCTGATCATACACTGATCACCTGCCTGGTCATGCACAGATGACGTGACAAATCATGAACTGATCACATAGCTATCATGAACTGATCACCTGGCTGATCATGCACTGATCACGTGGCTGATAATGCACTGATACCATGACTGAGCATGGACTGATCACATGAACTATCATGTAGTGATCACGTGACTTAATGGCTCTGATCATGTGATTGATCATGCGCTGATCATGTTTGCTATCATACACTGATCATGTGCCTCTGGAGGCAATAAACAAAGAGCTCAGTAGGCACGAATCAAACAGTCAGCAGGCAATAATCATGGAAATCAGCTGTAAGGAATCATGGTGCTCAGCTGGCAATAATCAAGCAGCTGAGCAGGCAGGAATTAGGCAGCACAGCTGGCAATTGTCAAGCAGATGACAGGGAGGAATCCTGCAGCTCAGCTGGCAATTGTCAAGCAGATGAGCAGACAGTAATCACGCAGCTCAGCAGGCCCAGATCACGTGACTGATCATGCACTGTTCACGTGGCTGATCATACACTGATCACGTGATTGATCATGCACTGTTCACTTGGATATCATGCACTGATCACGTGGCTGATCATACACTGTTCTCGTGTCTGACCATGCAGTGCTCACGTGGCTGATCATACACTGCTCACGTAACTGATCATGCACTGATCACGTGGCTATCATGCAGTGATCACGTGGCTGAACATGCACTGTGTACGTGGCTGATCACACACCTGTCACGTGACATATCATGCACTGATCACGTGGCACTCATGCACTGATCACGTGGCTGATCATACTCTGCTTACGTAACTCATCATGCACACATCACGTTTCTATCATGCACTGCTCACGTGGCTCGTCATGGAATGAACACGTAGCTACCATATACTGGTCACGTGACTGATCATGCACAGATCACGTAAATGATCACGCACTGTTCACGTGACTGATCATGTACTGATCACGTGACTGATCATGCACTGATCACGTTGCTGATCATGCACTGATCACGTAATTTTTCATGCACTTATCATTTGGCTGATCATGCACTGATCACCTGACTGATCATGCGCTGATCACGTGGCTATCATGCACTGATCACTTGGCTGGTCATACACTGATCACATGACTGATCATGCACTGTTCACGTGACTGATCATGTACTGATCACGTGACTGATCATGCACTGATCATGTAATTGATCATGCACTGATCACATGGCTGATCATGCAATGATCACGTGACTGACTATGCACTGATCACGTGACGAATCATCCACTGATCACTTGGCTATCATGCACTGATTACTTGGCTGATCATACACTGATCACGAGACTGATAATGCACTGATCATCTGGCTATCGTGCACTCATTACCTGGCTATCGTGCACTGATCACGTGGTTGATCATACACTGATCACGAGACTGATCTTGCACTGATCACATGACTGCTCATGTACTGATCACCCGGATGATCATACACTGTTCATGCGACAGATCATGCACTGATCACGTGGCTATAATGCACTGCTCACGCGCTGTTCATGCAATGATCACGTAGCTACCTTGTACTGGTACTTGAGTGATCATGCACTGATCATGTAATTGTTCATGCACTGATCAGGTGACTTATCATGCAGTGTTAACGTGAGTGATCATGCACTGATCACGTGACTGATCATGCACGGATCTCATGGCTATCATGCACGGCTCATGTGGCTGATCATGCAATGATCACCTAGCTACCATATACTGCTCACGTGACTGATCATGCACTGATCACGTAATTGATCATGCACTGATCATGTGGCTGATCATGCACTGATCACGTGGCTGATCATCCACTGATCACGTGACTGATCATGCACTGATCACGTGACTGATCATGAACTGATCACGTGGCTATCATGCACTGATCACTTGGCTGGTCATACATTGATCACGTGCCTGGTCATGCACAGATTACATGACTGATCATACACTGAACACGTGACTGATCATGCACTGATCACGTGGCTATCATGCACTGCTCACGTGGCTGATCATGCGATGATCACGCAGCTACCATGTACTGGTCACATGAGTGATCATGCATTGATCACATGACTGATCATGCAGTGATCACGAGGCTATCATGCACTACTCACGTGGCTGATCATGCACAGATCATGTAGCTACCATGTACAGGTCACGTGAATGATCATACACCCATTAGGTGACTGATCATGCACTGATCACGTGGCTATCATGCACTGATCACGAGACTGATCATGCTCTGATCACGTCTATATCATGCACTGATCACATGACTGCCCATGCCTGATCACGTGCATGATCATACACTAATCATGTGACAGATCATGCACTGATCACGTGGCTGATCATGCACTGATACCGTGACTGAGCATGGACTGATCACATGACTGTCATGTAGTGATCACGTTACTTAATGCCGCTGATCATGTGACTGATCATGCGCTGATCATGTTTGCTATCATACAGTGATCATGTGCCTCTGGAGGCAATAAACAAAGAGCTGAGTAGGCACGAATCAAACAGTCAGCAGTCAATAATCATGGAACTCAGGTGTGAGGAATCATGCTGCTCAGCTGGTAATAATCAAGCAGCTGAACAGGCAGGAATTACGCAGCACAGCTGACAATTGTCAAGCAGATGACAGGCAGGAATCGTGCAGCTCAGCTGGCAATTGTCAAGCAGATGAGCAGACAGTAATCACGCAGCTCAGCAGGCCCAGATCACGTGACTGAGCATGCACTGTTCACGTGGCTGATCATACACTGATCACGTGATTGATCATGCACTGATAACTTGGATATCATGCACTGATCACGTGGCTGATCATACTGTTCACGTGTCTGACCATGCACTGATCACGTGGCTGATCATACACTGCTCACGTAACTGATAATGCAGAGATCACGTGGCTATCATGCACTGAATACGTGGCTGAACATGCACTGTTCACGTGGCTGATCACACACCTGTCACGTGACATATCATGCACTGATCACCTGGCACTCATGCACTGATCACGTGGCTGATCATACTCTGCTCACGAAACTCATCATGCACACATCACGTGGCTATCATGCACTGCTCACGTGGTTCATCATGGAATGATCACGAAGCTACCATATACTGGTCACGTGACTGATCATGCAGAGATCACGTAAATGATCATGCACTGTTCAAGTGACTGATCATGTACTGATCACGTGAATGATAATTCACTGATCACGTGGCTATCATGCTCTGCTCACGTGGCTGATCATGCAAGGATCACGTAGCAACCATGTACTGGTCTCGTGACTGATCATGCACTGATCAAGTAATTGATCCTGCACTGATCACGTGGCTCATCACGCACTGATCCGGTGGCTGATCACACACGTATCACGTGACTGATCATGTACAGATCACGTGATTTATCATGAAGTGATCACGTGGTTATCCTGCACTGATCACGTGGATATCATGCACTGATCACGTGGCTGATCACACACGTATCACGTGACTGATCATGCAATGATCACGTGGCTATCATGCACTGATCACGTGACTGATCATGCACAGATCACGTGACTGATCATGAACAGATCACGTGACTGATCATGCACTGATCACGTGGCTATCATGCACTGCTCATGTGGCTGATCATGCAATGATCACACAGCTACCAGGTACTGGTCACATGACTGATCATGCACTGATCACATAATTGATCATGCACGGATCACCTGGCTTATCATGCATTGATCATGTGACTGATCATGTGCTGATCATGTTTGGTGTCACACACTGATCATGTGCCTCTGGAGGCAATGAACATAGAGCTGAGTAGGCAGGAATCAGTCAGCAGGCTATAATCATGGAACTCAGCTCTGAGAAATCATGCTGCTCAGCTGGCAATAATCAAGTAGATGAGCAGGCAGGAATAACGCAGCACAGGTGGCAATTGTCAAGGAGATGACAGGCAGGAATCGTGCAGCTCAGCTGGAAATTGTCAAGCAGATGAGCAGACAGTAATCACGCAGCTCAGCAGGCCCTGATCACGTGACTGAGCATGCACTGTTCACATGGCTGATCACACACCTATCACGTGACTGATCATGCACTGATCATGTGACTGATCATGCACTGATCACGTAGCTATCTTGCACTGATCACTTGGCTGATCATACACTCATCACGGGACTGATCGTGCACTGATCACGGCGCTATCATGCATTTACTACATGACTCCACAAGCACTGATCACGTGGATGATCATGCACTGATCACGTGACTGAGCATGCACTGTTCACGTGGCTGATCATACACTGATCACGTGATGATTATGCACTGATCACTTGGATATCATGCACTGATCACATGACTGATCAAACACTGTTCACGTGTCTGACCATGCACTGGTCACGTGGCTGATCATACACTGCTCAGGTAACTGATCATGCACTGATCACATGGCTGATCATACACTGTTCACGTGTCTGACCATGCACTGATCACGTGGCTGATCATACACTGCTCAGGTAACTGATCATGCACTGATCACGTGGCTAAAATGCACTGATCAAGTGGCTGAACATGCACTGTTCACGTGGCTGATTACACACCTGTCACGTGACATATCATGCACTGATCACGTGGCACACATACACTGATCACTTGGCTGATCATACTCTGCTCACGTAACTCATCATGCACATCACGTGGCTATCATGCACTGCTCACGTGGCTCATCATGGAATGATCACATAGCTACCATATACTGGTCACGTGACTGATCATGCTCAGATCATGTAAATGATCATGCACTGTTCACGTGACTGATCATGTACTGATCACGTGACTGATCATGCACTGATCACCTGGCTATCGTGCTCTGCTCACGTGGCTGATCATGCAACGATCACATAGCAACCATGTACTGGTCACGTGACTGATCATGCACTGATCACGTAATTGATCCTGCACTGATCACGTGGCTCATCATGCACTGATCACGTGGCTGATCACACATGTATCACGTGACTGATCATGCACTGATCACGTGGCTCTCATGCACTGATCACGTGGCTATCATGCACTGATCACGTGGATATCATGCACTGATCACGTGGCTGATCACACACGTATCACATGACTGATCATGCACTGATTACGTGGCTATCATGCAGTGATCACGTGGCTATCATGCACTGATCACGTGGCTGATCACGCAATGATCACGTAGCTACTATGTACTGGTCACCTGACTGATCATGCACTGATCACGTAATTGATCCTGCACTGATCACATGGCTCATCACGCACTGATCAGTTGGCTGACACACACGTATCACGAGACTGATCATGTACAGATCACGTGAATAATCATGAAGTGATCACGTGGCTATCCTGCACTGATCACGTGGTATCATGCACTGATCACGTGGCTGATCACACACTTATCACGTGACTGATCATGCACTGATCACGTGACTGATCATGCACTGCTCACGTGGCTGATCATGCAATGATCTCACAGCTACCATGTACTGGTCACATGACTGATCATGCACTGATCACATAATTGATCATGCACTGATCACCTGGCTTATCATGCATTGATCATATGACTGATCATGTGCTGATCATGTGTGGTGTCACACACTGATCATGTGCCTCTGGAGGCAATGAACATAGAGCTAAGTAAGCAGGAATCAGTCAGCAGGTATAATCATGGAACTCAGCTCTGAGAAATCATGCTGCTCAGCTGGCAATAATGAAGTAGATCAGCAGGCAGGAATTACGCAGCACAGGTGGCAATTGTCAAGGAGATGACAGGCAGGAATCGTGCAGCTCAGCTGGAAATTGTCAAGCAGATGAGCAGACAGTAATCACGCAGCTCAGCAGGCCCTGATCACGTGACTGAGCATGCACTGTTCACATGGATGATCACACACCTATCACGTGCCTGGTCATGCACTGATCACGTGGCTGATCATGCACTGATCACGTGACTAATCATGCACTAATCTCGTGTCTGATCATGCACTGATCACGTGGCTATCATGCGCTGCTCAGGTGGCTGATCATGCGATGATCACGCAGCTACCATGTACTTGTCACATGACTGATCATGCACTAATCACGTGATAGATCATGCAGTGATCACGTGGCTATCATGCACTACTCACGTGGCTGATCATGCAATGAACATGTAGCTACCATGTACAGGTCACGTGAATGATCATACACCCATCAGGTGACTGATCATGCTCTGATCACGTGGCTGATCATGCACTGATCACGTGGCTGATCATGCAGTGATCACGTGCCTATCATGCACTACTCACGTGGCTGATCATGCAATGATCATGTAGCTACCATGTACAGGTCACGTGAATGATCATGCACTGATCACGTAATTGATCCTGCACTGATCACGTGCCTGATCACACACCTATCACGTGACTGATCATGCACTGATTACGTGGCTCTCATGCACTGATCACGTGATTACGCATGCACTGATCACGTAATTGTATGCACTGCTCACGTGGCTATCATGCACTGATGACGTGGCTGATCATGCACTGATCACGTACCTATCTTGCACTGATCACTTGGCTGATCATACACTCATCACGGGACTGATCATGAACTGATCACGGCGCTATCATGCATTGTCTACATGAATCCACATGCACTGATCACGTCGATGATCATGCACTGATCAGGTGACTGACCATGCACTGATCACGTGACTGATCATGCACTGATCACGTGGCTGATCCTGCACTGATCACGTAATTGATCATGCACTGATCATTTGGCTGATCATACACTGATCACGTGACTGATAATGCACTGATCATCTGGCTTTCATGCACTCATTACCTGGCTATCGTGCACTGATCACGTGGATGATCATACACTGATCACGAGACTGATCATGCACTGATCACGTCCATATCATGCACTGATCACATGACTGCCCATGCACTGATCACGTGGATGATCATACACTAATCATGTGACAGATCATGCACTGATCACGTGGTTGATCATGCACTGATTACGTGGCTATCCTGCACTGATCACGTGGATATCATGCACTGATCACCTGGCTTATCATGCATTGATCATATGACTGATCATGCGCTGATCATGTTTGCTATCATACACTGATCATGTGCCTCTGGAGGCAATAAACAAAGAGCTGAGTAGGCACGAATCAAACAGTCAGCAGGCAATAATCATGGAACTCAGGTGTGAGGAATCATGCTGCTCAGCTGGCAATAATCAAGCAGCTGAGCAGGCAGGAATTACGCAGCACAGCTGACAATTGTCAAGCAGATGACAGGCAGGAATCGTGCACCTCAGCTGGCAATTGTCAAGCAGATGAGCAGACAGTAATCACGTAGCTCAGCAGGCCCAGATCACGTGACTGAGCATGCACTGTTCACGTGGCTGATCATACACTGATCACGTGATTGATCATGCACTGATCACTTGGATATCATGCACTGATCACGTGGCTGATCATACACTGTTCACGTGTCTGACCATGCACTGATCACCTGGCTGATCATACACTGCTCACGTAACTGATAATGCAGTGATCACGTGGCTATCATGCACTGAATACGTGGCTGAACATGCCTGTTCACGTGGCTGATCACACACCTGTCACGTGACATATCATGCACTGATCACCTGGTACTCATGCACTGATCACGTGGCTGATCATACTCTGCTCACGAAACTCATCATGCACACATCACGTGGCTATCATGCACTGCTCACGTGGTTCGTCATGGAATGATCACGAAGCTACCATATACTGGTCACGTGACTGATCATGCACAGATCACGTAAATGATCATGCACTGTTCACGTGACTGATCATGTACTGATCACGTGACTGATAATTCACTGATCATGTGGCTATCAGGCTCTGCTCACGTGGCTGATCATGCAAGGGTCACGTAGCAACCATGTACTGGTCTCGTGACTGATCATGCACTGATCAAGTAATTGATCCTGCACTGATCACGTGGCTCATCACGCACTGATCCGGTGGCTGATCACACACGTATCACGTGACTGATCATGTACAGATCACGTGACTAATCCTGCACTGATCACGTGGCTATCCTGCACTGATCACGTGGATATTATGCACTGATCACGTGGCTGATTACACACGTATCACGTGACTGATCATGCACTGATCACGTGGCTATCATGCTCTGATCACGTGACTGATCATGCACAGATCACGTGACTGATCATGCACTGATCACCTGATACTCATGCACTGATCACGTGGCTGATCATACTCTGCTCACGAAACTCATCATGCACACATCACGTGGCTATCATGCACTACTCACGTGGCTGATCATGCAATGAACATGTAGCTACCATGTACAGGTCACGTGAATGATCATACACCCATCAGGTGACTGATCATGCTCTGATCACGTGGCTGATCATGCACTGATCACGTGGATGATCATGCAGTGATCACGTGCCTATCATGCACTACTCACGTGCCTGATCATGCACTGATCACGTGACTAATCATGCACTAATCTCGTGTCTGATCATGCACTGATCACGTGGCTCTCATGCACTGATCACGTGATTACGCATGCACTGATCACGTAATTGTATGCACTGCTCACGTGGCTATCATGCACTGATTACGTGGCTGATCATGCACTGATCACGTACCTATCTTGCACTGATCACTTGGCTGATCATACACTCATCACGGGACTGATCATGAACTGATCACGGCGCTATCATGCATTGTCTACATGACTCCACATGCACTGCTCACGTCGATGATCATGCACTGATCAGGTGACTGACCATGCACTGATCACGTGACTGATCATGCACTGATCACGTGGCTGATCCTGCACTGATCACGTAATTGATCATGCACTGATCATTTGGCTGATCATGCACTGATCACGTGGCTGATCATACACTGATCACGTGACTGATCATGCACTGATCACATGACTGATCATCCACTGATCAGTTTGCTATCATGCACTGATTACTTGGCTGATCATACACTGATCACGTGACTGATAATGCACTGATCATCTGGCTATCATGCACTCATTACCTGGCTATCGTGCACTGATCACGTGGCTATCATGCACTGATCACGTGACTGATCATGCACAGATCACGTGACTGATCATGCACAGATCACGTGACTGATCATGCACTGATCACGTGGCTATCATGCACTGATCACTTGGCTGGACATACACTGATCACGTGCCTGGTCATGCTCTGATCACGTGGCTATCATGCACTGATCATGTGACTGCGCATGCACTGATGATGTGGCTGTTCGGGCACTGATCACGTGTTTATCAGGCAGTGATCAGTGTGTGACAGGCGCTGATCAGGGGACTGTGCACGCACTGATCAGGTGGCTGATCAGGAACTGAGCACCTGACCGCCCATGCAGTGATCACGTGGCTGGTCGTTCACTGATCACGTGTTTATCCTACGGTGATCACGTGACTGAGAGGCGCTGATCACGTGACTGTGCGGTCAGTGATCACGTGGCTGAGCAGGCACTGATACCGTGACTGAGCATGCACTGATCATGTGCCGGGAGGCGGGGAGGCATTCCACTCTGGACAAAGGTCATGAGGAAGGAGGCTTGGCATACGCAAATGCGGGATCGAGCCTCAGGAGTCCACCCGGATATTCTCGAGCATCTCCCCCCAAAAAACCAGAGTCTGCCTACTGTATTGCTTTGTGCTCTCACCTCTGATTTCACTGGGGGCTGTCCCCCACCACCATCTCGCTCTCTCTGTCAAAGAGTTAACTTACAGCTCCAATTCATAAAGTTCCTTGTCATTCTTCCCTTTAACTTCCAGCTGAGTCTCCATCTGGAGCGCGAAACCCACCACGCTTACTAATTATGCCTGGGCTGCTAAGACCCACTCGAGAAGGTGTCTAGGGTGAGGCACCTTTCGCTATTCGAGACGGCGCCTGCGGCCTACGTAAGTGGTACAAACTTCTTGTCTTGAAGTTTGATTGGTCTTCCGCGTAAACCAAGCTACTCAGTCTCTTTTCTCCACCGAATTTTCCTACTGAGCTCTCCTCATACTACTATTCTTGACATCTCTGATTAGCATATAAATAGTCACCTAGGCCATCTGTCCTTCGAATACCCTGGAAGAGTTGGGGTTGGTCCCCGGCAGGTGGCGACCGAACAGGGACCTCAGGAGGCGATACTCAAAGAGCTGAGCAGACACGAACCACGCAATCAGCAGGCAATAAGCATGGAGCTCAGCAGTGACGAATCATGCTGCTCAACTGGCAATAATCAAGCACGTGACCAGGCAGGAATCACGCAGCTCAGCTGGCAATTGTCAAGCAGATGAGCCGAAAGGAATCACGCAGCTCAGATGGCAATTGTCATGCAGATGAGCCGGCAGGAATCACGCAGCTCAGCAGGCCCTGATCACGTGACTCTGCAGGCACTGATCACGTGGCTGATCAAGTCCAGATCACGTGACTGAGCATGCATTGATCACGTGGCTATCATGCACTGATGACGTGACTGCGCATGCACTGATGACGTGGAAGATCAGGCACTGATCACATGGCTCATCATGCACTGATCAGGTTTTTATCAGGCAATGATCAGTGACTGACAGGCGCTGATCATGGGACTGTGCACGCACTGATCACGTGGCTATCATGCACTGATCACCTGACTGCGCATGCACTGATGATGTGGCTGTTCGGGCACTGATCACGTGTTTATCAGGCAGTGATCAGTGACTGACAGGCGCTGATCAGGGGACTGTGCACGCACTGATCAGGTGGCTGATCAGGAACTGACCACCTGACCGCGCATGCAGTGATCACGTGGCTGGTTGTTCACTGATCACGTGTTTATCCTACGGTGATCACGTGACTGAGAGGCGCTGATCTCGTGACTGTGCCGTCAGTGATCACGTGGCTGAGCAGGCACTGATATCGTGACTGAGCATGCACTGATCATGTGCCGGGAGCCAGGTAGGCATTCCACTGTGGACAAAGGTCATGAGGAAGGAGGCTCGGCATACGCAAATGCGGGATTGAGCCTCAGGAGTCCACCTGGATATTCTCCAGCATCTCCCCCCAAGAAAACCAGAGTCTGCCTACTCTATTGCTTTGTGCTCTCACCTCTGATTTCACTGGGGGCTGTCCCCCACCACCATCTCGCTCTCTCTGTCAAGGAGTTAACTTACAGCTCCAATTCATAAAGTTCCTTGTCATTCTTCCCTTTAACTTCCAGCTGAGTCTCCATCTGGAGCGCGGAACCCACCATGCTTACTAATTATGCCTGGGCTGCTAAGACCCACTCGAGAAGGTGTCTAGGGTGAGGCACCTTTCGCTATTCGAGAGGGCGCCTGCGGCCTATGTAAGTGGTGCAAAATTCTTGTCTTGAAGTTTGGTCTTCCACGTAAACCAAGCTACTCAGTCTCTTTTCTCCACCGAATTTTCCTACTGAGCTCTCCTCATACTATTATTCTTGACATCTCTGATTAGCATATAAATAGTCACCTAGGCCATCTCTCCTTCGAATACCCTAGATCAGTTGGGGCTGGTCCCCGGCAGGTCGCGACCGAACAGGGACCTCAGGAGGCAATACTCAAAGAGCTGAGCAGACACGAACCACGCAATCAGCAGGCAATAAGCATGGAGCTCAGCAGTGACGAATCATGCTGCTCAACTGGCAATAATCAGCACGGGACCAGGCAGGAATCACGCAGCTCAGCTGGCAATTTTCCTGCAGATGAGCCGGCAGGAATCACGCAGCTCAGATGGCAATTTTCCTGCAGATAAGCCGGCAGGAATCACGCAGTTCAACAGGCCCTGATCACGTGACTCTGCAGGCACTGATCACGTGGCTGATCAAGTACAGATCACGTGACTGAGCATGCACTGATCACGTGGCTATCATCCACTGATGACGAGACTGTGCATGCACTGATGACGTGGCTGATCAGGCACTGATCACATGGCTCATCATGCACTGATCACGTGTTTATCAGGCAATGATCAGAGGCTGAGAGGCGCTGATCATGGGACTGTGCACGCACTGATCACGTGGCTATCATGCAGTGATCACGTGACTGATCATTCACTGATCACGTGGCTATCATGCACTGCTCATGTGGCTGTTCATGCAATTATCACGTAGCTACCATGTACTGGTCACGTGAGTGATCATGCACTGATCACGTAATTGATCATGCACTGTTTAGTTGACTTATCATGCACTGTTCACGTGAGTGATCATGCACTGATCACGTGACTGATCATGCACTGATCTCGTGGCTATCATGCACGGCTCATGTGGCTGATCATGCAATGATCACCTAGCTACCATATACTGCTCACGTGACTGATCATGGACTGATCACTTAATTGATCATGCACTGATCATGTGCCTGATCATGTACTGATCACGTGGCTGATCATCCACTGATCACGTGACTGATCATGCACTGATCACGTGGCTATAATGCACTGATCACTTGGCTGGTCATACACTGATCACGTGCCTGGTCTTGCACAGATTACATGACTGATCATGCACTGATCACGTGGCTATCATGCACTACTCACGTGGCTGATCATGCAATGATCATGTAGCTACCATGTACTGGTCAGGTGACTGATCATACACCCATCAGGTGACGGATCATGCACTGATCACGTGGCTAATCATACACTGATCACCTGCCTGGTCATGCACAGATCACGTGACAAACCATGAACTGTTCACATAGCTATCATGAACTGATCACCTGGCTGATCATGCACTGATCACGTGGCTGATCATGCACTGATACCGTGACTGAGCATGGACTGATCACATGACTATCATGTAGTGATCACGTGACTTAATGGTGTTGATCATGTGGCTGATCATGCGCTGATCATGTTTGCTATCATACACTGATCATGTGCCTCTGGAGGCAATAAAGAAAGAGCTGAGTAGGCACGAATCAAACAGTCAGCAGGCAATAATCATGGAACTCTGGTGGGAGGAATCATGCTGCTCAGCTGGCAATAATCAAGCAGCTGAGCAGGCAGGAATTACGCAGCACAGCTGGCAATTGTCAAGCAGAAGAGCAGACGGCAATCACACAGCTCAGCAGGCCCTGATCACGTGACTGAGCATGCACTGTTCACATGGCTGATCACACACCTATCACGTGACTGATCATGCACTGATCATGTGACTGATCATGCCCTGATCACGTAGCTATCTTGCACTGATCACTTCACTGATCATACACTCATCACGGGACTGATCGTGCACTGATCACGTGACTGATCATGTACTGATCACATGGCTGATCATGCACTGATCACGTGGCTATCATTCACTGCTCACGTGGCTGATCTGGCAATGATGATGTAGCTATCATGTACTGGTCACGTGACTGATCATGCACTGATCACGTAATTGATCATGCACTGATCATGTGGCTGATCATGCACTGATCATGTGGCTGATTATACACTGATCACGTGACTAATCATGCACTGATTACGTTACTGATCATGCACTGATCACTTGGCTATCATGCACTGATCACTTGGCTGGACATACACTGATCACGTGCCTGGTCATGCACTGGTCACGTGGCTGATCATGCACTGATCACGTGACTGATCATGCACTGATCTCGTGTCTTATCATGCACTGATCACGTGGCTATCATGCACTGCTCACGTGGCTGATCATGCGATGATCACGCAGCTACCATGTACTGGTCACATGACTGATCATGCACTGATCACGTGACTGATCATGCACTGATCACGTGGCTATCGTGCACTACTCACGTGGCTGATCATGCAATGATCATGTAGCTACCATGTACAGGTCACGTTAATGATCATACACCCATCAGGTGACTGATCATGCACTGATCACGTGGCTATCATGCACTGATCACGAGACTGATCATGCATTGATCACGTCTATATCATGCACTGATCACAGGACTGCCCATGCACTGATCACGTGGGTGATCATACACTAATCATGTGACAGATCATGCACTGATCACGTGGCTGATCATGCACTGATACCGTGACTGAGCATGGACTGATCACATGACTATCATGTAGTGATCACGTGACTTAATGGCGCTGATCATGTGACTGATCATGCACTGATCATGTTTGCTATCATACACTGATCATGTGCCTCTGGAGGCAATAAACAAAGAGCTGAGTAGGCACGAATCATACAGTCAGCAGGCAATAATCATGGAACTCAGCTGTGAGGAATCATGCGGCTCAGCTGGCAATAATCAAGCAGCTGAGCAGGCAGGAATTACGCAGCACAGCTGGCAATTGTCAAGCAGATGAGCAGACAGTAATCATGCAGCTCAGCAGGCCCTGATCACGTGACTGAGCATGCACGGTTCACGTGGCTGATCATACACTGATCAGGTGATTGATCAGGCACTGATCACTTGAATATCATGCACTGATCACGTGGCTGATCATACACTGTTCACGTGTCTGACCATGCACTGATCACGTTGCTGATCATACACTGCTCACGTAACTGATAATGCAGTGATCACGTGGCTATCATGCACTGAATACGTGGCTGAACATCCATTGTTCACGTGGCTGATCACACACCTGTCACATGACATATCATGCATTGATCACGTGGCACTCATGCACTCATCACGTGGCTGATCATACTCTGCTCACGTAACTCATCATGCACACATCACATGGCTATCAGTCACTGCTCATGTGGCTGATCATGCAATGATCACGTAGCTACTATGTACTGGTCACGTGACTATTATGCACTGATCACGTGGCTGATCATACACTGATCACGTGACTGATCATGCACTGATCACGTGGCTGATCATGCAATGGTCACGTAGCTACCATGTACTGTTCACGTGACTGAACATGCACTGATCATGTAATTGATCATGCACTGATCACGTGGCTGATCATGCGCTGATCACGTGACTGATCATGCACACATAACGTGGCTATCATGCACTGCTCACGTGGCTGGTCATGAAATGATCACGTAGCTACCATATACTGGTCACGGGACTTATCATGCACAGATCACGTAAATGATCATGCACTGTTCCCGTGACTGATCATGTACTGATCACGTGGCTATCATGCACTGATCAGTTGGCTGGTCATACACTGATCACGTGCCTGGTCATGCACAGATTACATGACTGATCATGCACTGAACACTTGACTGATCATGCACTGATCACGTGGCTATCATGCACTGCTCACGTGGCTGATCATGCAATGATCACGCAGCTACCATGTACTGGTCACATGACTGATCATGCACTGATCACATAATTGATCATGCACTGATCACCTGGCTTATCATGCATTGATCATGTGACTGATCATGTGCTGATCATGTTTGGTGTCACACACTGATCATGTGCCTCTGGAGGCAATGAACATAGAGCTGAGTAGGCAGGAATCAGTCAGCAGGCTATAATCATGGAACTCACCTCTGAGAAATCATGCTGCTCAGCTGACAATAGTCAAGTAGATGAGCAGGCAGGAATTACGCTGCACAGGTGGCAATTGTCAAGGAGATGACAGGCAGGAATCGTGCAGCTCAGCTGGAAATTGCCAAGCAGATGAGCAGACAGTAATCACGCAGCTCAGCAGGCCCTGATCACGTGACTGAGGATGTACTGTTCACATGGCTGATCACACACCTATCACGTGACTGATCATGCACTGATCATGTGACTGATCATGCACTGATCACGTAGCTATCTTGCACTGATCACTTGGCTAATCATACACTCATCACGGGGCTGATCGTGCACTGATCACGGCGCTAGCATGCATTGACTACATGACTCCACATTCACTGATCACGTGGATGATCATGCACTGATCACGTGATTGATCATCCACTGATCACGTGACTGATCATGCACTGATCACATAGCTGATCATGCACTGATCACGTGGGTATCATGCACTGCTCACGTGGCTGATCTGGCAATGATCACGTAGCTACCAAGTACTGGTCACGTGACTGATCATGCACTGATCACGTAATTGATCATGCACTTATCATTTGGCTGATCATGCACTGATCACGTGACTGATCATGCCCTGATCACGTGACTGATCATGCACTGATCACGTGGCTATCATGCACTGATCACTTGGCTGGTCATACACTGATCACATTACTGATCATGCACTGTTCACGTGACTGATCATGTACAGATCACGTGAATAATCATGAAGTGATCACGTGGCTATCCTGCACTGATCACGTGGATAACATGCACTGATCACGTGGCTGATCACACACGTGTCACGTGACTGATCATGCACTGATCACGTGGCTATCATGCACTGATCAGGTGGCTATCATGCACTGATCACTTGGCTGGACATACACTGATCACGTGCCTGGTTATGCACTGATCACGTGGCTGATCATGCACTGATCACGTGACTGATCATGCACTGATCACGTGGCTGATCATTCACTGATCACGTAATTGATCATGCACTTATCATTTGGCTGATCATGCACTGATCACGTGGCTGATCATACACTGATCACGTGACCAATCATGCACTGATCACGTGACTGATCATGCACTGATCACGTGGCTATCATGCACTGATCACTTGGCTGGTCATACACTGATCACATGACTGATCATGCACTGTTCACGTGACTGATCATGTACAGATCACGTGAATAATCATGAAGTGATCACGTGGCTATCCTGCACTGATCACGTGGATATTATGCACTGATCACTTGGCTGATCACACACGTATCACATGACTGATCATGCACTGATCACGTGGCTCTCATGCACTGATCACGTGGCTCTCATGCACTGATCACGTGGTTGATCATGCAATGATCACGTAGCTACCATGCACTTGTCATGTGACTGATCATGCACTGATCAGGTAATTGATCATGCACTGATCACGTGACTGATCATGCACAGATCACGTGACTGATCATGCACAGATCACGTGACTGATCATGCACTCATCACGTGGCTATCATGCACTGCTCACGTGGCTGATCATGCAATGATCACACAGCTACCATGTACTGGTCACATGAATGATCATGCTCTGATCACATAATTAATCATGCACTGATCCCCTGGCTTATCATGCATTGATCATGTGACTGATCATGTGCTGATCATGTTTGGTGTCACACACTGATCATGTGCCTCTGGAGGCAATGAACATAGAGCTGATTAGGCAGGAATCAGTTAGCAGGCTATAATCATGGAACTCAACTCTGAGAAATCATGCTGCTCAGCTGGCAATAATCAAATAGATGAGCAGGCAGGAATTACGCATCACAGGTGGCAATTGTCAAGGAGATGACAGGCAGGAATCGTGCAGCTCAGCTGGAAATTGTCAAGCAGATGAGCAGACAATAATCACGAAGCTCAGCAGGCCCTGATCACGTGACTGAGCATGCACTGTTCACATGGCTGATCACACACCTATCACGTGACTGATCATGCACTGATCATGTGACTGATCATGCACTGATCACGTAGCTATCTTGTACTGATCACTTGGCTGATCATACACTCATCACGGGACTGATCGTGCACTGATCATGGCGCTATTATTCATTGACTACATGACTCCACATGCACTGATCACGAGGTTGATCATGCACTGATCACGTGACTGACCATGCACTGATCACGTGACTGATAATGCACTGATCACGTGGCTGATCATGCACTGATCACGTGGCTATCATGCACTGATCACGTGGTACCATGCACTGATCACGTGGCTGATCACACACTTATCACGTGACTGATCATGCACTGATCACGTGACTGATCATGCACTGCTCACGTGGCTGATCATGCAATGATCTCACAGCTACCATGTACTGGTCACATGACTGATCATGCACTGATCACATAATTGATCATGCACTGATCACCTGGCTTATCATGCATTGATCATATGACTGATCATGTGCTGATCATGTGTGGTGTCACACACTGATCATGTGCCTCTGGAGGCAATGAACATAGAGCTAAGTAAGCAGGAATCAGTCAGCAGGTATAATCATGGAACTCAGCTCTGAGAAATCATGCTGCTCAGCTGGCAATAATGAAGTAGATCAGCAGGCAGGAATTACGCAGCACAGGTGGCAATTGTCAAGGAGATGACAGGCAGGAATCGTGCAGCTCAGCTGGAAATTGTCAAGCAGATGAGCAGACAGTAATCACGCAGCTCAGCAGGCCCTGATCACGTGACTGAGCATGCACTGTTCACATGGATGATCACACACCTATCACGTGCCTGGTCATGCACTGATCACGTGGCTGATCATGCACTGATCACGTGACTAATCATGCACTAATCTCGTGTCTGATCATGCACTGATCACGTGGCTATCATGCGCTGCTCAGGTGGCTGATCATGCGATGATCACGCAGCTACCATGTACTTGTCACATGACTGATCATGCACTAATCACGTGATAGATCATGCAGTGATCACGTGGCTATCATGCACTACTCACGTGGCTGATCATGCAATGAACATGTAGCTACCATGTACAGGTCACGTGAATGATCATACACCCATCAGGTGACTGATCATGCTCTGATCACGTGGCTGATCATGCACTGATCACGTGGCTGATCATGCAGTGATCACGTGCCTATCATGCACTACTCACGTGGCTGATCATGCAATGATCATGTAGCTACCATGTACAGGTCACGTGAATGATCATGCACTGATCACGTAATTGATCCTGCACTGATCACGTGCCTGATCACACACCTATCACGTGACTGATCATGCACTGATTACGTGGCTCTCATGCACTGATCACGTGATTACGCATGCACTGATCACGTAATTGTATGCACTGCTCACGTGGCTATCATGCACTGATGACGTGGCTGATCATGCACTGATCACGTACCTATCTTGCACTGATCACTTGGCTGATCATACACTCATCACGGGACTGATCATGAACTGATCACGGCGCTATCATGCATTGTCTACATGAATCCACATGCACTGATCACGTCGATGATCATGCACTGATCAGGTGACTGACCATGCACTGATCACGTGACTGATCATGCACTGATCACGTGGCTGATCCTGCACTGATCACGTAATTGATCATGCACTGATCATTTGGCTGATCATACACTGATCACGTGACTGATAATGCACTGATCATCTGGCTTTCATGCACTCATTACCTGGCTATCGTGCACTGATCACGTGGATGATCATACACTGATCACGAGACTGATCATGCACTGATCACGTCCATATCATGCACTGATCACATGACTGCCCATGCACTGATCACGTGGATGATCATACACTAATCATGTGACAGATCATGCACTGATCACGTGGTTGATCATGCACTGATTACGTGGCTATCCTGCACTGATCACGTGGATATCATGCACTGATCACCTGGCTTATCATGCATTGATCATATGACTGATCATGCGCTGATCATGTTTGCTATCATACACTGATCATGTGCCTCTGGAGGCAATAAACAAAGAGCTGAGTAGGCACGAATCAAACAGTCAGCAGGCAATAATCATGGAACTCAGGTGTGAGGAATCATGCTGCTCAGCTGGCAATAATCAAGCAGCTGAGCAGGCAGGAATTACGCAGCACAGCTGACAATTGTCAAGCAGATGACAGGCAGGAATCGTGCACCTCAGCTGGCAATTGTCAAGCAGATGAGCAGACAGTAATCACGTAGCTCAGCAGGCCCAGATCACGTGACTGAGCATGCACTGTTCACGTGGCTGATCATACACTGATCACGTGATTGATCATGCACTGATCACTTGGATATCATGCACTGATCACGTGGCTGATCATACACTGTTCACGTGTCTGACCATGCACTGATCACCTGGCTGATCATACACTGCTCACGTAACTGATAATGCAGTGATCACGTGGCTATCATGCACTGAATACGTGGCTGAACATGCCTGTTCACGTGGCTGATCACACACCTGTCACGTGACATATCATGCACTGATCACCTGGTACTCATGCACTGATCACGTGGCTGATCATACTCTGCTCACGAAACTCATCATGCACACATCACGTGGCTATCATGCACTGCTCACGTGGTTCGTCATGGAATGATCACGAAGCTACCATATACTGGTCACGTGACTGATCATGCACAGATCACGTAAATGATCATGCACTGTTCACGTGACTGATCATGTACTGATCACGTGACTGATAATTCACTGATCATGTGGCTATCAGGCTCTGCTCACGTGGCTGATCATGCAAGGGTCACGTAGCAACCATGTACTGGTCTCGTGACTGATCATGCACTGATCAAGTAATTGATCCTGCACTGATCACGTGGCTCATCACGCACTGATCCGGTGGCTGATCACACACGTATCACGTGACTGATCATGTACAGATCACGTGACTAATCCTGCACTGATCACGTGGCTATCCTGCACTGATCACGTGGATATTATGCACTGATCACGTGGCTGATTACACACGTATCACGTGACTGATCATGCACTGATCACGTGGCTATCATGCTCTGATCACGTGACTGATCATGCACAGATCACGTGACTGATCATGCACTGATCACCTGATACTCATGCACTGATCACGTGGCTGATCATACTCTGCTCACGAAACTCCTCATGCACACATCACGTGGCTATCATGCACTACTCACGTGGCTGATCATGCAATGAACATGTAGCTACCATGTACAGGTCACGTGAATGATCATACACCCATCAGGTGACTGATCATGCTCTGATCACGTGGCTGATCATGCACTGATCACGTGGATGATCATGCAGTGATCACGTGCCTATCATGCACTACTCACGTGCCTGATCATGCACTGATCACGTGACTAATCATGCACTAATCTCGTGTCTGATCATGCACTGATCACGTGGCTCTCATGCACTGATCACGTGATTACGCATGCACTGATCACGTAATTGTATGCACTGCTCACGTGGCTATCATGCACTGATTACGTGGCTGATCATGCACTGATCACGTACCTATCTTGCACTGATCACTTGGCTGATCATACACTCATCACGGGACTGATCATGAACTGATCACGGCGCTATCATGCATTGTCTACATGACTCCACATGCACTGCTCACGTCGATGATCATGCACTGATCAGGTGACTGACCATGCACTGATCACGTGACTGATCATGCACTGATCACGTGGCTGATCCTGCACTGATCACGTAATTGATCATGCACTGATCATTTGGCTGATCATGCACTGATCACGTGGCTGATCATACACTGATCACGTGACTGATCATGCACTGATCACATGACTGATCATCCACTGATCAGTTTGCTATCATGCACTGATTACTTGGCTGATCATACACTGATCACGTGACTGATAATGCACTGATCATCTGGCTATCATGCACTCATTACCTGGCTATCGTGCACTGATCACGTGGCTATCATGCACTGATCACGTGACTGATCATGCACAGATCACGTGACTGATCATGCACAGATCACGTGACTGATCATGCACTGATCACGTGGCTATCATGCACTGATCACTTGGCTGGACATACACTGATCACGTGCCTGGTCATGCTCTGATCACGTGGCTATCATGCACTGATCATGTGACTGCGCATGCACTGATGATGTGGCTGTTCGGGCACTGATCACGTGTTTATCAGGCAGTGATCAGTGTGTGACAGGCGCTGATCAGGGGACTGTGCACGCACTGATCAGGTGGCTGATCAGGAACTGAGCACCTGACCGCCCATGCAGTGATCACGTGGCTGGTCGTTCACTGATCACGTGTTTATCCTACGGTGATCACGTGACTGAGAGGCGCTGATCACGTGACTGTGCGGTCAGTGATCACGTGGCTGAGCAGGCACTGATACCGTGACTGAGCATGCACTGATCATGTGCCGGGAGGCGGGGAGGCATTCCACTCTGGACAAAGGTCATGAGGAAGGAGGCTTGGCATACGCAAATGCGGGATCGAGCCTCAGGAGTCCACCCGGATATTCTCGAGCATCTCCCCCCAAAAAACCAGAGTCTGCCTACTGTATTGCTTTGTGCTCTCACCTCTGATTTCACTGGGGGCTGTCCCCCACCACCATCTCGCTCTCTCTGTCAAAGAGTTAACTTACAGCTCCAATTCATAAAGTTCCTTGTCATTCTTCCCTTTAACTTCCAGCTGAGTCTCCATCTGGAGCGCGAAACCCACCACGCTTACTAATTATGCCTGGGCTGCTAAGACCCACTCGAGAAGGTGTCTAGGGTGAGGCACCTTTCGCTATTCGAGACGGCGCCTGCGGCCTACGTAAGTGGTACAAACTTCTTGTCTTGAAGTTTGATTGGTCTTCCGCGTAAACCAAGCTACTCAGTCTCTTTTCTCCACCGAATTTTCCTACTGAGCTCTCCTCATACTACTATTCTTGACATCTCTGATTAGCATATAAATAGTCACCTAGGCCATCTGTCCTTCGAATACCCTGGAAGAGTTGGGGTTGGTCCCCGGCAGGTGGCGACCGAACAGGGACCTCAGGAGGCGATACTCAAAGAGCTGAGCAGACACGAACCACGCAATCAGCAGGCAATAAGCATGGAGCTCAGCAGTGACGAATCATGCTGCTCAACTGGCAATAATCAAGCACGTGACCAGGCAGGAATCACGCAGCTCAGCTGGCAATTGTCAAGCAGATGAGCCGAAAGGAATCACGCAGCTCAGATGGCAATTGTCATGCAGATGAGCCGGCAGGAATCACGCAGCTCAGCAGGCCCTGATCACGTGACTCTGCAGGCACTGATCACGTGGCTGATCAAGTCCAGATCACGTGACTGAGCATGCATTGATCACGTGGCTATCATGCACTGATGACGTGACTGCGCATGCACTGATGACGTGGAAGATCAGGCACTGATCACATGGCTCATCATGCACTGATCAGGTTTTTATCAGGCAATGATCAGTGACTGACAGGCGCTGATCATGGGACTGTGCACGCACTGATCACGTGGCTATCATGCACTGATCACCTGACTGCGCATGCACTGATGATGTGGCTGTTCGGGCACTGATCACGTGTTTATCAGGCAGTGATCAGTGACTGACAGGCGCTGATCAGGGGACTGTGCACGCACTGATCAGGTGGCTGATCAGGAACTGACCACCTGACCGCGCATGCAGTGATCACGTGGCTGGTTGTTCACTGATCACGTGTTTATCCTACGGTGATCACGTGACTGAGAGGCGCTGATCTCGTGACTGTGCCGTCAGTGATCACGTGGCTGAGCAGGCACTGATATCGTGACTGAGCATGCACTGATCATGTGCCGGGAGCCAGGTAGGCATTCCACTGTGGACAAAGGTCATGAGGAAGGAGGCTCGGCATACGCAAATGCGGGATTGAGCCTCAGGAGTCCACCTGGATATTCTCCAGCATCTCCCCCCCAAGAAAACCAGAGTCTGCCTACTCTATTGCTTTGTGCTCTCACCTCTGATTTCACTGGGGGCTGTCCCCCACCACCATCTCGCTCTCTCTGTCAAGGAGTTAACTTACAGCTCCAATTCATAAAGTTCCTTGTCATTCTTCCCTTTAACTTCCAGCTGAGTCTCCATCTGGAGCGCGGAACCCACCATGCTTACTAATTATGCCTGGGCTGCTAAGACCCACTCGAGAAGGTGTCTAGGGTGAGGCACCTTTCGCTATTCGAGAGGGCGCCTGCGGCCTATGTAAGTGGTGCAAAATTCTTGTCTTGAAGTTTGGTCTTCCACGTAAACCAAGCTACTCAGTCTCTTTTCTCCACCGAATTTTCCTACTGAGCTCTCCTCATACTATTATTCTTGACATCTCTGATTAGCATATAAATAGTCACCTAGGCCATCTCTCCTTCGAATACCCTAGATCAGTTGGGGCTGGTCCCCGGCAGGTCGCGACCGAACAGGGACCTCAGGAGGCAATACTCAAAGAGCTGAGCAGACACGAACCACGCAATCAGCAGGCAATAAGCATGGAGCTCAGCAGTGACGAATCATGCTGCTCAACTGGCAATAATCAGCACGGGACCAGGCAGGAATCACGCAGCTCAGCTGGCAATTTTCCTGCAGATGAGCCGGCAGGAATCACGCAGCTCAGATGGCAATTTTCCTGCAGATAAGCCGGCAGGAATCACGCAGTTCAACAGGCCCTGATCACGTGACTCTGCAGGCACTGATCACGTGGCTGATCAAGTACAGATCACGTGACTGAGCATGCACTGATCACGTGGCTATCATCCACTGATGACGAGACTGTGCATGCACTGATGACGTGGCTGATCAGGCACTGATCACATGGCTCATCATGCACTGATCACGTGTTTATCAGGCAATGATCAGAGGCTGAGAGGCGCTGATCATGGGACTGTGCACGCACTGATCACGTGGCTATCATGCAGTGATCACGTGACTGATCATTCACTGATCACGTGGCTATCATGCACTGCTCATGTGGCTGTTCATGCAATTATCACGTAGCTACCATGTACTGGTCACGTGAGTGATCATGCACTGATCACGTAATTGATCATGCACTGTTTAGTTGACTTATCATGCACTGTTCACGTGAGTGATCATGCACTGATCACGTGACTGATCATGCACTGATCTCGTGGCTATCATGCACGGCTCATGTGGCTGATCATGCAATGATCACCTAGCTACCATATACTGCTCACGTGACTGATCATGGACTGATCACTTAATTGATCATGCACTGATCATGTGCCTGATCATGTACTGATCACGTGGCTGATCATCCACTGATCACGTGACTGATCATGCACTGATCACGTGGCTATAATGCACTGATCACTTGGCTGGTCATACACTGATCACGTGCCTGGTCTTGCACAGATTACATGACTGATCATGCACTGATCACGTGGCTATCATGCACTACTCACGTGGCTGATCATGCAATGATCATGTAGCTACCATGTACTGGTCAGGTGACTGATCATACACCCATCAGGTGACGGATCATGCACTGATCACGTGGCTAATCATACACTGATCACCTGCCTGGTCATGCACAGATCACGTGACAAACCATGAACTGTTCACATAGCTATCATGAACTGATCACCTGGCTGATCATGCACTGATCACGTGGCTGATCATGCACTGATACCGTGACTGAGCATGGACTGATCACATGACTATCATGTAGTGATCACGTGACTTAATGGTGTTGATCATGTGGCTGATCATGCGCTGATCATGTTTGCTATCATACACTGATCATGTGCCTCTGGAGGCAATAAAGAAAGAGCTGAGTAGGCACGAATCAAACAGTCAGCAGGCAATAATCATGGAACTCTGGTGGGAGGAATCATGCTGCTCAGCTGGCAATAATCAAGCAGCTGAGCAGGCAGGAATTACGCAGCACAGCTGGCAATTGTCAAGCAGAAGAGCAGACGGCAATCACACAGCTCAGCAGGCCCTGATCACGTGACTGAGCATGCACTGTTCACATGGCTGATCACACACCTATCACGTGACTGATCATGCACTGATCATGTGACTGATCATGCCCTGATCACGTAGCTATCTTGCACTGATCACTTCACTGATCATACACTCATCACGGGACTGATCGTGCACTGATCACGTGACTGATCATGTACTGATCACATGGCTGATCATGCACTGATCACGTGGCTATCATTCACTGCTCACGTGGCTGATCTGGCAATGATGATGTAGCTATCATGTACTGGTCACGTGACTGATCATGCACTGATCACGTAATTGATCATGCACTGATCATGTGGCTGATCATGCACTGATCATGTGGCTGATTATACACTGATCACGTGACTAATCATGCACTGATTACGTTACTGATCATGCACTGATCACTTGGCTATCATGCACTGATCACTTGGCTGGACATACACTGATCACGTGCCTGGTCATGCACTGGTCACGTGGCTGATCATGCACTGATCACGTGACTGATCATGCACTGATCTCGTGTCTTATCATGCACTGATCACGTGGCTATCATGCACTGCTCACGTGGCTGATCATGCGATGATCACGCAGCTACCATGTACTGGTCACATGACTGATCATGCACTGATCACGTGACTGATCATGCACTGATCACGTGGCTATCGTGCACTACTCACGTGGCTGATCATGCAATGATCATGTAGCTACCATGTACAGGTCACGTTAATGATCATACACCCATCAGGTGACTGATCATGCACTGATCACGTGGCTATCATGCACTGATCACGAGACTGATCATGCATTGATCACGTCTATATCATGCACTGATCACAGGACTGCCCATGCACTGATCACGTGGGTGATCATACACTAATCATGTGACAGATCATGCACTGATCACGTGGCTGATCATGCACTGATACCGTGACTGAGCATGGACTGATCACATGACTATCATGTAGTGATCACGTGACTTAATGGCGCTGATCATGTGACTGATCATGCACTGATCATGTTTGCTATCATACACTGATCATGTGCCTCTGGAGGCAATAAACAAAGAGCTGAGTAGGCACGAATCATACAGTCAGCAGGCAATAATCATGGAACTCAGCTGTGAGGAATCATGCGGCTCAGCTGGCAATAATCAAGCAGCTGAGCAGGCAGGAATTACGCAGCACAGCTGGCAATTGTCAAGCAGATGAGCAGACAGTAATCATGCAGCTCAGCAGGCCCTGATCACGTGACTGAGCATGCACGGTTCACGTGGCTGATCATACACTGATCAGGTGATTGATCAGGCACTGATCACTTGAATATCATGCACTGATCACGTGGCTGATCATACACTGTTCACGTGTCTGACCATGCACTGATCACGTTGCTGATCATACACTGCTCACGTAACTGATAATGCAGTGATCACGTGGCTATCATGCACTGAATACGTGGCTGAACATCCATTGTTCACGTGGCTGATCACACACCTGTCACATGACATATCATGCATTGATCACGTGGCACTCATGCACTCATCACGTGGCTGATCATACTCTGCTCACGTAACTCATCATGCACACATCACATGGCTATCAGTCACTGCTCATGTGGCTGATCATGCAATGATCACGTAGCTACTATGTACTGGTCACGTGACTATTATGCACTGATCACGTGGCTGATCATACACTGATCACGTGACTGATCATGCACTGATCACGTGGCTGATCATGCAATGGTCACGTAGCTACCATGTACTGTTCACGTGACTGAACATGCACTGATCATGTAATTGATCATGCACTGATCACGTGGCTGATCATGCGCTGATCACGTGACTGATCATGCACACATAACGTGGCTATCATGCACTGCTCACGTGGCTGGTCATGAAATGATCACGTAGCTACCATATACTGGTCACGGGACTTATCATGCACAGATCACGTAAATGATCATGCACTGTTCCCGTGACTGATCATGTACTGATCACGTGGCTATCATGCACTGATCAGTTGGCTGGTCATACACTGATCACGTGCCTGGTCATGCACAGATTACATGACTGATCATGCACTGAACACTTGACTGATCATGCACTGATCACGTGGCTATCATGCACTGCTCACGTGGCTGATCATGCAATGATCACGCAGCTACCATGTACTGGTCACATGACTGATCATGCACTGATCACATAATTGATCATGCACTGATCACCTGGCTTATCATGCATTGATCATGTGACTGATCATGTGCTGATCATGTTTGGTGTCACACACTGATCATGTGCCTCTGGAGGCAATGAACATAGAGCTGAGTAGGCAGGAATCAGTCAGCAGGCTATAATCATGGAACTCACCTCTGAGAAATCATGCTGCTCAGCTGACAATAGTCAAGTAGATGAGCAGGCAGGAATTACGCTGCACAGGTGGCAATTGTCAAGGAGATGACAGGCAGGAATCGTGCAGCTCAGCTGGAAATTGCCAAGCAGATGAGCAGACAGTAATCACGCAGCTCAGCAGGCCCTGATCACGTGACTGAGGATGTACTGTTCACATGGCTGATCACACACCTATCACGTGACTGATCATGCACTGATCATGTGACTGATCATGCACTGATCACGTAGCTATCTTGCACTGATCACTTGGCTAATCATACACTCATCACGGGGCTGATCGTGCACTGATCACGGCGCTAGCATGCATTGACTACATGACTCCACATTCACTGATCACGTGGATGATCATGCACTGATCACGTGATTGATCATCCACTGATCACGTGACTGATCATGCACTGATCACATAGCTGATCATGCACTGATCACGTGGGTATCATGCACTGCTCACGTGGCTGATCTGGCAATGATCACGTAGCTACCAAGTACTGGTCACGTGACTGATCATGCACTGATCACGTAATTGATCATGCACTTATCATTTGGCTGATCATGCACTGATCACGTGACTGATCATGCCCTGATCACGTGACTGATCATGCACTGATCACGTGGCTATCATGCACTGATCACTTGGCTGGTCATACACTGATCACATTACTGATCATGCACTGTTCACGTGACTGATCATGTACAGATCACGTGAATAATCATGAAGTGATCACGTGGCTATCCTGCACTGATCACGTGGATAACATGCACTGATCACGTGGCTGATCACACACGTGTCACGTGACTGATCATGCACTGATCACGTGGCTATCATGCACTGATCACGTGGCTATCATGCACTGATCACTTGGCTGGACATACACTGATCACGTGCCTGGTTATGCACTGATCACGTGGCTGATCATGCACTGATCACGTGACTGATCATGCACTGATCACGTGGCTGATCATTCACTGATCACGTAATTGATCATGCACTTATCATTTGGCTGATCATGCACTGATCACGTGGCTGATCATACACTGATCACGTGACCAATCATGCACTGATCACGTGACTGATCATGCACTGATCACGTGGCTATCATGCACTGATCACTTGGCTGGTCATACACTGATCACATGACTGATCATGCACTGTTCACGTGACTGATCATGTACAGATCACGTGAATAATCATGAAGTGATCACGTGGCTATCCTGCACTGATCACGTGGATATTATGCACTGATCACGTGGCTGATCACACACGTATCACATGACTGATCATGCACTGATCACGTGGCTCTCATGCACTGATCACGTGGCTCTCATGCACTGATCACGTGGCTGATCATGCAATGATCACGTAGCTACCATGCACTGTCATGTGACTGATCATGCACTGATCAGGTAATTGATCATGCACTGATCACGTGACTGATCATGCACAGATCACGTGACTGATCATGCACAGATCACGTGACTGATCATGCACTCATCACGTGGCTATCATGCACTGCTCACGTGGCTGATCATGCAATGATCACAGCTACCATGTACTGGTCACATGAATGATCATGCTCTGATCACATAATTAATCATGCACTGATCCCCTGGCTTATCATGCATTGATCATGTGACTGATCATGTGCTGATCATGTTTGGTGTCACACACTGATCATGTGCCTCTGGAGGCAATGAACATAGAGCTGATTAGGCAGGAATCAGTTAGCAGGCTATAATCATGGAACTCAACTCTGAGAAATCATGCTGCTCAGCTGGCAATAATCAAATAGATGAGCAGGCAGGAATTACGCATCACAGGTGGCAATTGTCAAGGAGATGACAGGCAGGAATCGTGCAGCTCAGCTGGAAATTGTCAAGCAGATGAGCAGACAATAATCACGAAGCTCAGCAGGCCCTGATCACGTGACTGAGCATGCACTGTTCACATGGCTGATCACACACCTATCACGTGACTGATCATGCACTGATCATGTGACTGATCATGCACTGATCACGTAGCTATCTTGTACTGATCACTTGGCTGATCATACACTCATCACGGGACTGATCGTGCACTGATCATGGCGCTATTATTCATTGACTACATGACTCCACATGCACTGATCACGAGGTTGATCATGCACTGATCACGTGACTGACCATGCACTGATCACGTGACTGATAATGCACTGATCACGTGGCTGATCATGCACTGATCACGTGGCTATCATGCACTGCCCACGTTGCTGATCTGGCAATGATCAGGTAGCTACCATGTACTGGTCACGTGACTGATCATGCACTGATCACGTAATTGATCATGCACTGGTCATGTGGCTGATCATGCACTGATCACGTGGCTGATCATACACTGATCATGTGACTGATCATGCACTGATCACGTGACTGATCATGCACTGATCACGTGGCTATCATGCACTGATCACTTGGCTGGACATACACTGATCACGCGCCTGGTCATGCACTGATCACTTGGCTGATCATGCACTGATCACGTGACTGATCATGCACTGATCTCGTGACTGATCATGCACTGATCACGTGGCTATCATGCACTGCTCACGTGGCTGAACATGCGATATTCACGCAGCTACCATGTACTGGTCACATGACTGATCATGCACTGATCACGTGACTGATCATGCAGTGATCACGTGGCTATCGTGCACTACTCACGTGGCTAATCATGCAATGATCATGTAGCTACCATGTACAGGTCACGTGAATGATCATACACCCATCAGTTGACTGATCATGCACTGATCACGTGGCTATCATGCACTGACCACGAGACTGATCATGCACTGATCTCGTCTATATCATGCACTGATCACATGACTCCCCATGCACTGATCACGTGGATGATCATACACTAATCATGTGACAGATCATGCACTGATCACATGGCTGATAATGCACTGAAACCGTGACTGAGCATGGACGGATCACATGCCTATCATGTAGTGATCACGTGACTTAATGGCGCTGATCATGTGACTGATCATGCGCTGACCATGTTTGCTATCATACACTGATCATGTGCCTCTGGAGGCAATGAACATAGAGCTGAGTAGGCAGGAATCAGTCAGCAGGCTATAATCATGGAACTCACCTCTGAGAAATCATGCTGCTCAGCTGGCAATAGTCAAGTAGATGAGCAGGCAGGAATTACGCTGCACAGGTGGCAATTGTCAAGGAGATGACAGGCAGGAATCGTGCAGCTCAGCTGGAAATTGCCAAGCAGATGAGCAGACAGTAATCACGCAGCTCAGCAGGCCCTGATCACGTGACTGAGGATGTACTGTTCACATGGCTGATCACACACCTATCACGTGACTGATCATGCACTGATCATGTGACTGATCATGCACTGATCACGTAGCCATCTTGCACTGATCACTTGGCTAATCATACACTCATCACGGGGCTGATCATGCACTGATCACGGCTATCATGCACTGACTACATGACTGCACATGCACTGATCACGTGGCTGATCATGCACTGATCACGTGACTGATCATGCACTGATCACGTGACTGATCATGCACTGATCACGTGGCTGATCATGCACTGATCACGTGGCTATCATGCACTGCTCACGTGGCTGATCATGCAATGATCACGTAGCTACCATGTACTGGTCACGTGACTGATCATGCACTGATCACGTAATTGATCATGCACTGATCACGTGGCTGATCATGCACTGATCACGTGACTGATCATGCACTGATCACGTGACTGATCATGCACTGATCACGTGGCTATCATGCACTGATCACGTGGCTGATCATGCACTGATCACGTGACTGATCATGCACTGATCACGTGACTGATCATGCACTGATCACGTGACTGATCATGCACTGATCACGTGGCTATCATGCACTGATCACGTGGATATCATGCACTGATCACGTGGCTGATCACACACTGATCACGTGACTGATCATGCACTGATCACGTGGCTATCATGCACTGATCACGTGGCTGATCATGCAATGATCACGTAGCTACCATGCACTGATCACGTGACTGATCATGCACTGATCACGTAACTGATCATGCACTGATCACGTGGCTGATCATGCACTGATCACGTGGCTGATCATGCACTGATCACGTGGCTGATCATGCACTGATCACGTGACTGATCATGCACTGATCACGTGACTGATCATGCACTGATCACGTGACTGATCATGCACTGATCACGTGACTGATCATGCACTGATCACGTGGCTGATCATGCACTGATCACGTGGCTGATCATGCACTGATCACGTGGCTATCATGCACTGATCACGTGGCTGATCATGCACTGATCACGTAGCTATCATGCACTGATCACGTGACTGATCATGCACTGATCACGTGGCTGATCATGCACTGATCACGTGGCTATCATGCACTGATCACGTGGCTGATCATGCAATGATCACGTAGCTATCATGTACTGATCACGTGACTGATCATGCACTGATCACGTAATTGATCATGCACTGATCACGTGGCTGATCATGCACTGATCACGTGGCTGATCATGCACTGATCACGTGACTGATCATGCACTGATCACGTGACTGATCATGCACTGATCACGTGGCTATCATGCACTGATCACGTGGCTGACATACACTGATCACGTGCCTGATCATGCACTGATCACGTGGCTGATCATGCACTGATCACGTGACTGATCATGCACTGATCACGTGACTGATCATGCACTGATCACGTGGCTATCATGCACTGATCACGTGGCTGATCATGCATGATCACGCAGCTACCATGTACTGGTCACATGACTGATCATGCACTGATCACGTGACTGATCATGCACTGATCACGTGGCTATCATGCACTACTCACGTGGCTGATCATGCAATGATCATGTAGCTACCATGTACAGGTCACGTGAATGATCATACACCCATCAGGTGACTGATCATGCACTGATCACGTGGCTATCATGCACTGATCACGTGACTGATCATGCACTGATCACGTCTATATCATGCACTGATCACATGACTGCCCATGCACTGATCACGTGGATGATCATACACTGATCATGTGACAGATCATGCACTGATCACGTGGCTGATCATGCACTGATACCGTGACTGAGCATGGACTGATCACATGACTATCATGTAGTGATCACGTGACTTAATGGCGCTGATCATGTGACTGATCATGCGCTGATCATGTTTGCTATCATACACTGATCATGTGCCTCTGGAGGCAATAAACAAAGAGCTGAGTAGGCACGAATCAAACAGTCAGCAGGCAAGAATCATGGAACTCAGGTGTGAGGAATCATGCTGCTCAGCTGGCAATAATCAAGCAGCTAGCAGGCAGGAATTACGCAGCACAGCTGGCAATTGTCAAGCAGATGACAGGCAGGAATCGTGCAGCTCAGCTGGCAATTGTCAAGCAGATGAGCAGACAGTAATCACGCAGCTCAGCAGGCCCTGATCACGTGACTGAGCATGCACTGATCACGTGGCTGATCATACACTGATCACGTGACTGATCATGCACTGATCACGTGGATATCATGCACTGATCACGTGGCTGATCATGCACTGATCACGTGACTGATCATGCACTGATCACGTGGCTGATCATGCACTGATCACGTGGCTGATCATGCACTGATCACGGGCTGATCATGCACTGATCACGTGGCTGATCATGCACTGATCACGTGACTGATCATGCACTGATCACGTAACTGATCATGCACTGATCACGTGGCTGATCATGCACTGATCACGTGGCTATCATGCACTGATCACGTGACTGATCATGCACTGATCACGTGACTGATCATGCACTGATCACGTGGCTATCATGCACTGATCACGTGGCTGATCATGCACTGATCACGCAGCTACCATGTACTGGTCACATGACTGATCATGCACTGATCACGTAATTGATCATGCACTGATCACGTGGCTTATCATGCACTGATCATGTGACTGATCATGCACTGATCATGTTTGGTGTCACACACTGATCATGTGCCTCTGGAGGCAATGAACAAAGAGCTGAGTAGTCAGGAATCAGTCAGCAGGCTATAATCATGGAACGCAGCTCTGAGAAATCATGCTGCTCAGCTGGCAATAATCAAGTAGATGAGCAGGCAGGAATTATGCAGCACAGGTGGCAATTGTCAAGCAGATGACAGGCAGGAATCGTGCAGCTCAGCTGGCAATTGTCAAGCAGATGAGCAGACAGTAATCACGCAGCTCAGCAGGCCCTGATCACGTGACTGATCATGCACTGATCACGTGGCTGATCACACACTGATCACGTGACTGATCATGCACTGATCACGTGGCTGATCATGCACTGATCACGTGGCTGATCATGCACTGATCACGTGGCTGATCATGCACTGATCACGTGGCTATCATGCACTGATCACGTGGCTGATCATGCATGATCACGCAGCTACCATGCACTGATCACGTGACTGATCATGCACTGATCACGTGACTGATCATGCACTGATCACGTGGCTATCATGCACTGATCACGTGGCTGATCATGCACTGATCACGTAGCTATCATGCACTGATCACGTGACTGATCATGCACTGATCACGTGACTGATCATGCACTGATCACGTGGCTGATCATGCACTGATCACGTGGCTGATCATGCACTGATCACGTGGCTGATCATGCACTGATCACGTGACTGATCATGCACTGATCACGTGGCTATCATGCACTGATCACGTGGCTGATCATGCACTGATCACGTGCCTGATCATGCACTGATCACATGACTGATCATGCACTGATCACGTGACTGATCATGCACTGATCACGTGGCTATCATGCACTACTCACGTGGCTGATCATGCAATGATCATGTAGCTACCATGTACTGGTCACGTGACTGATCATACACCCATCAGGTGACTGATCATGCACTGATCACGTGGCTGATCATGCACTGATCACCTGACTGATCATGCACTGATCACGTGACTAATCATGCACTGATCACATGGCTATCATGAACTGATCACCTTGCTGATCATGCACTGATCACGTGGCTGATCATGCACTGATACCGTGACTGAGCATGGACTGATCACATGACTATCATGTAGTGATCACGTGACTTAATGGCGCTGATCATGTGACTGATCATGCGCTGATCATGTTTGCTATCATACACTGATCATGTGCCTCTGGAGGCAATAAACAAAGAGCTGAGTAGGCACGAATCAAACAGTCAGCAGGCAATAATCATGGAACTCAGGTGTGAGGAATCATGCTGCTCAGCTGGCAATAATCAAGCAGCTGAGCAGGCAGGAATTACGCAGCACAGCTGGCAATTGTCAAGCAGATGACAGGCAGGAATCGTGCAGCTCAGCTGGCAATTGTCAAGCAGATGAGCAGACAGTAATCACGCAGCTCAGCAGGCCCTGATCACGTGACTGAGCATGCACTGTTCACGTGGCTGATCATACACTGATCACGTGATTGATCATGCACTGATCACTTGGATATCATGCACTGATCACGTGGCTGATCATACACTGTTCACGTGTCTGACCATGCACTGATCACGTGGCTGATCATACACTGCTCACGTAACTGATCATGCACTGATCACGTGGCTATCATGCACTGATCACGTGGCTGAATGTGCACTGTTCACGTGGCTGATCACACACCTGTCACGTGACATATCATGCACTGATCACGTGGCACTCATGCACTGATCACGTGGCTGATCATACTCTGCTCACGTAACTGATCATGCACACATCACGTGGCTATCATGCACTGCTCACGTGGCTGATCATGGAATGATCACGTAGCTACCATATACTGGTCACGTGACTGATCATGCACAGATCACGTAAATGATCATGCACTGTTCACGTGACTGATCATGCACTGATCACGTGACTGATCATGCACTGATCACGTGGCTATCATGCACTGCTCACGTGGCTGATCATGCAATGATCACGTAGCAACCATGTACTGGTCACGTGACTGATCATGCACTGATCACGAAATAGATCCTGCACTGATCACGTGGCTCATCATGCACTGATCACGTGGCTGATCACACATGTATCACGTGACTGATCATGCACTGATCACGTGGCTCTCATGCACTGATCACGTGGCTATCATGCACTGATCACGTAGCTATCATGCACTGATCACGTGGCTGATCATGCACTGATCACGTAGCTACCATGCACTGATCACGTGACTGATCATGCACTGATCACGTGACTGATCATGCACTGATCACGTGGCTGATCATGCACTGATCAGTGGCTGATCATGCACTGATCACGTGACTGATCATGCACTGATCACGTGACTGATCATGCACTGATCACGTGGCTATCATGCACTGATCACGTGGATATCATGCACTGATCACGTGGCTGATCACACACGTATCACGTGACTGATCATGCACTGATCACGTGGCTATCATGCACTGATCACGTGGCTGATCATGCAATGATCACGGCTACCATGCACTGATCACGTGACTGATCATGCACTGATCACGTGACTGATCATGCACTGATCACGTGACTGATCATGCACTGATCACGTGACTGATCATGCACTGATCACGTGACTGATCATGCACTGATCACGTGGCTATCATGCACTGATCACGTGGCTGATCATGCACTGATCACGCAGCTACCATGCACTGATCACGTGACTGATCATGCACTGATCACGTGACTGATCATGCACTGATCACGTGGCTTATCATGCACTGATCATGTGACTGATCATGTGCTGATCATGTTTGGTGTCATACACTGATCATGTGCCTCTGGAGGCAATGAACATAGAGCTGAGTAGGCAGGAATCAGTCAGCAGGCTATAATCATGGAACTCAGCTCTGAGAAATCATGCTGCTCAGCTGGCAATAATCAAGTAGATGAGCAGGCAGGAATTACGCAGCACAGGTGGCAATTGTCAAGCAGATGACAGGCAGGAATCGTGCAGCTCAGCTGGCAATTGTCAAGCAGATGAGCAGACAGTAATCACGCAGCTCAGCAGGCCCTGATCACGTGACTGAGCATGCACTGATCACGTGGCTGATCACACACTGATCACGTGACTGATCATGCACTGATCACGTGGCTGATCATGCACTGATCACGTGACTGATCATGCACTGATCACGTGTCTGATCATGCACTGATCACGTGGCTATCATGCACTGATCACGTGGCTGATCATGCATGATCACGCAGCTACCATGCACTGTCACATGACTGATCATGCACTGATCACGTGATGATCATGCACTGATCACGTGGCTATCATGCACTGATCACGTGGCTGATCATGCAATGATCATGTAGCTACCATGTACTGGTCACGTGACTGATCATGCACTGATCACGTGACTGATCATGCACTGATCACGTGGCTGATCATGCACTGATCACGTGGCTGATCATGCACTGATCACGTGGCTATCATGCACTGATCACGTGGCTGATCATGCACTGATCACGTAGCTACCATGTACTGATCACGTGACTGATCATGCACTGATCACGTGACTGATCATGCACTGATCACGTGGCTGATCATGCACTGATCACGTGACTGATCATGCACTGATCACGTGGCTCTCATGCACTGATCACGTGATGATCATGCACTGATCACGTAATTGTCATGCACTGATCACGTGGCTATCATGCACTGATCACGTGGCTGATCATGCACTGATCACGTGGCTATCATGCACTGATCACGTGGCTGATCATGCACTGATCACGGACTGATCATGCACTGATCACGGGCTATCATGCACTGTCACATGAATCATGCACTGATCACGTGGATGATCATGCACTGATCACGTGACTGATCATGCACTGATCACGTGACTGATCATGCACTGATCACGTGGCTGATCATGCACTGATCACGTGACTGATCATGCACTGATCACGTGACTGATCATGCACTGATCACGTGGCTATCATGCACTGATCACGTGGCTGATCATGCACTGATCACGTGACTGATCATGCACTGATCACTGGCTATCATGCACTGATCACGTGGCTATCATGCACTGATCACGTGGCTGATCATGCACTGATCACGTGACTGATCATGCACTGATCACGTCTATATCATGCACTGATCACGTGACTGATCATGCACTGATCACGTGGCTGATCATGCACTGATCACGTGACTGATCATGCACTGATCACGTGGCTATCATGCACTGATCACGTGGCTGATCATGCACTGATCACGTAGCTACATATACTGATCACGTGACTGATCATGCACTGATCACGTGGCTGATCATGCACTGATCACGTGACTGATCATGCACTGATCACGTGACTGATCATGCACTGATCACGTGGCTATCATGCACTGATCACGTGGCTGATCATGCACTGATCACGTGCCTGATCATGCACTGGTCACATGACTGATCATGCACTGATCACGTGACTGATCATGCACTGATCACGTGGCTATCATGCACTACTCACGTGGCTGATCATGCAATGATCATGTAGCTACCATGTACAGGTCACGTGAATGATCATACACCCATCAGGTGACTGATCATGCACTGATCACGTGGCTATCATGCACTGATCACGAGACTGATCATGCACTGATCACGTCTATATCATGCACTGATCACATGACTGCCAATGCACTGATCACGTGGATGATCATACACTAATCATGTGACAGATCATGCACTGATCACGTGGCTGATCATGCACTGATCACGTGACTGATCATGCACTGATCACGTGATATCATGCACTGATCACGTGACTGATCATGCACTGATCACGTGACTGATCATGCACTGATCATGTGCCTCTGAAGGCAATAAACAAAGAGCTGAGTAGGCACGAATCAAACAGTCAGCAGGCAATAATCATGGAACTCAGGTGTGAGGAATCATGCTGCTCAGCTGGCAATAATCAAGCAGCTGAGCAGGCAGGAATTACGCAGCACAGCTGACAATTGTCAAGCAGATGACAGGCAGGAATCGTGCAGCTCAGCTGGCAATTGTCAAGCAGATGAGCAGACAGTAATCACGCAGCTCAGCAGGCCCTGATCACGTGACTGAGCATGCACTGTTCACGTGGCTGATCATACACTGATCACGTGATTGATCATGCACTGATCACTTGGATATCATGCACTGATCACGTGGCTGATCATACACTGTTCACGTGTCTGACCATGCACTGATCACGTGGCTGATCATACACTGCTCACGTAACTGATCATGCACTGATCACGTGGCTATCATGCACTGATCACGTGGCTGAACATGCACTGTTCACGTGGCTGATCACACACCTGTCACGTGACATATCATGCACTGATCACGTGGCACTCATGCACTGATCACGTGGCTGATCATACTCTGCTCACGAAACTCATCATGCACACATCACGTGGCTATCATGCACTGCTCACGTGGTTCGTCATGGAATGATCACGAGCTACCATATACTGGTCACGTGACTGATCATGCACTGATCACGTAAATGATCATGCACTGTTCACGTGACTGATCATGCACTGATCACGTGACTGATCATGCACTGATCACGTGGCTATCATGCACTGCTCACGTGGCTGATCATGCAATGATCACGTAGCAACCATGTACTGGTCACGTGACTGATCATGCACTGATCACGTAATTGATCCTGCACTGATCACGTGGCTCATCATGCACTGATCACGTGGCTGATCACACACGTATCACGTGACTGATCATGCACTGATCACGTGACTAATCATGCACTGATCACGTGGCTATCATGCACTGATCACGTGGATATCATGCACTGATCACGTGGCTGATCACACACGTATCACGTGACTGATCATGCACTGATCACGTGGCTATCATGCACTGATCACGTGGCTGATCATGCACTGATCACGTGACTGATCATGCACTGATCACCTGATACTCATGCACTGATCACGTGGCTGATCATGCACTGATCACGTGACTGATCATGCACTGATCACGTGGCTATCATGCACTATCACGTGGCTGATCATGCAATGATCATGTAGCTACCATGTACTGGTCACGTGAATGATCATGCACCGATCAGGTGACTGATCATGCACTGATCACGTGGCTGATCATGCACTGATCACGTGGCTGATCATGCACTGATCACGTGCCTATCATGCACTGATCACGTGACTGATCATGCACTGATCACGTGACTGATCATGCACTGATCACGTGACTGATCATGCACTGATCACGTGGCTATCATGCACTGATCACGTGGCTGATCATGTGATGATCACGCAGCTACCATGTACTGATCACGTGACTGATCATGCACTGATCACGTGACTGATCATGCACTGATCACGTGGCTATCATGCACTGATCACGTGGCTGATCATGCAATGATCATGTAGCTACCATGTACTGGTCACGTGAATGATCATGCACTGATCACGTGACTGATCATGCACTGATCACGTGGCTGATCATGCACTGATCACGTGGATGATCATGCACTGATCACGTGGCTATCATGCACTGATCACGTGGCTGATCATGCACTGATCACGTAGCTACCATGCACTGATCACGTGACTGATCATGCACTGATCACGTAATTGATCATGCACTGATCACGTGGCTGATCACGCACCGATCACGTGACTGATCATGCACTGATCACGTGGCTATCATGCACTGATCACGTGATGATCATGCACTGATCACGTGATTGTCATGCACTGATCACGTGGCTATCATGCACTGATCACGTGGCTGATCATGCACTGATCACGTGGCTATCATGCACTGATCACGTGGCTGATCATGCACTGATCACGGGACTGATCATGCACTGATCACGGGCTATCATGCACTGTCACATGACTGACATGCACTGATCACGTGGATGATCATGCACTGATCACGTGACTGATCATGCACTGATCACGTGACTGATCATGCACTGATCACGTGGCTGATCATGCACTGATCACGTAACTGATCATGCACTGATCACGTGGCTGATCATGCACTGATCACGTGGCTGATCATGCACTGATCACGTGACTGATCATGCACTGATCACGTGACTGATCATGCACTGATCACGTGGCTATCATGCACTGATCACGTGGCTGATCATGCACTGATCACGTGACTGATCATGCACTGATCACTGGCTATCATGCACTGATCACGTGGCTATCATGCACTGATCACGTGGCTGATCATGCACTGATCACGTGACTGATCATGCACTGATCACGTCTATATCATGCACTGATCACGTGACTGCTATGCACTGATCACGTGGCTGATCATGCATGATCACGCAGCTACCATGCACTGATCACGTGACTGATCATGCACTGATCACGTGACTGATCATGCACTGATCACGTGGCTATCATGCACTGATCACGTGGCTGATCATGCACTGATCACGTAGCTATCATGCACTGATCACGTGACTGATCATGCACTGATCACGTGACTGATCATGCACTGATCACGTGACTGATCATGCACTGATCACGTGACTGATCATGCACTGATCACGTGGCTATCATGCACTGATCACGTGGCTGATCATGCACTGATCACGTGCCTGATCATGCACTGATCACATGACTGATCATGCACTGATCACGTGACTGATCATGCACTGATCACGTGGCTATCATGCACTACTCACGTGGCTGATCATGCAATGATCATGTAGCTACCATGTACAGGTCACGTGAATGATCATACACCCATCAGGTGACTGATCATGCACTGATCACGTGGCTATCATGCACTGATCACTAGACTGATCATGCACTGATCACGTCTATATCATGCACTGATCACATGACTGCCCATGCACTGATCACGTGGATGATCATACACTAATCATGTGACAGATCATGCACTGATCACGTGGCTGATCATGCACTGATACCGTGACTGAGCATGGACTGATCACATGACTATCATGTAGTGATCACGTGACTTAATGGCGCTGATCATGTGACTGATCATGCGCTGATCATGTTTGCTATCATACACTGATCATGTGCCTCTGGAGGCAATAAACAAAGAGCTGAGTAGGCACGAATCAAACAGTCAGCAGGCAATAATCATGGAACTCAGGTGTGAGGAATCATGCTGCTCAGCTGGCAATAATCAAGCAGCTGAACAGGCTGGAATTACGCAGCACAGCTGGCAATTGTCAAGCAGATGACAGGCAGGAATCGTGCAGCTCAGCTGGCAATTGTCAAGCAGATGAGCAGACAGTAATCACGCAGCTCAGCAGGCCCTGATCACGTGACTGAGCATGCACTGTTCACGTGGCTGTTCATACACTGATCACGTGATGATCATGCACTGATCACTTGGATATCATGCACTGATCACGTGGCTGATCATACACTGTTCACGTGTCTGACCATGCACTGATCACGTGGCTGATCATACACTGCTCACGTAACTGATCATGCACTGATCACGTGGCTATCATGCACTGATCACGTGGCTGAACATGCACTGTTCACGTGGCTGATCACACACCTGTCACGTGACATATCATGCACTGATCACCTGGCACTCATGCACTGATCACGTGGCTGATCATACTCTGCTCACGAAACTCATCATGCACACATCACGTGGCTATCATGCACTGCTCACGTGGTTCGTCATGGAATGATCACGAAGCTACCATATACTGGTCACGTGACTGATAATGCACAGATCACGTAAATGATCATGCACTGTTCAGGTGTCTGATCATGTACTGATCACGTGACTGATCATGCACTGATCACGTGGCTATCATGCTCTGCTCACGTGGCTGATCATGCAAGGATCACGTAGCAACCATGTACTGGTCACGTGACTGATCATGCACTGATCACGTAATTGATCCTGCACTGATCACGTGGCTCATCACGCACTGATCCGTGGCTGATCACACACGTATCACATGACTGATCATGCACAGATCACGTGACTAATCATGCACTGATCACGTGGCTATCCTGCACTGATCACGTGGATATCATGCACTGATCACGTGGCTGATCACACACGTATCACGTGACTGATCATGCACTGATCACGTGGCTATCATGCACTGATCACGTGACTGATCATGCACTGATCACGTGGCTGATCATGCACTGATCACGTGACTGATCATGCACTGATCACGTGGCTATCATGCACTGATCACGTGGCTGACATACACTGATCACGTGCCTGATCATGCACTGATCACGTGGCTATCATGCACTGATCACGTGACTGCGCATGCACTGATGACGTGGCTGTTCGGGCACTGATCACGTGTTTATCAGGCAGTGATCAGTGACTGACAGGCGCTGATCAGCGGACTGTGCACGCACTGATTAGGTGGCTGATCAGGAACTGACCACCTGACTGCGCATGCAGTGATCACGTGGCTGGTCGTTCACTGATCACGTGTTTATCCTACGGTGATCACGTGACTGAGAGGCGCTGATCTCGTGACTGTGCCGTCAGTGATCACGTGGCTGAGCAGGCACTGATATCGTGACTGAGCATGCACTGATCATGTGCCGGGAGCCGGGGAGGCATTCCACTCTGACAAAGGTCATGAGGAAGGAGGCTCGGCATACGCAAATGCGGGATCGAGCCTCAGGAGTCCACCCGGATATTCTCGAGCATCCCCCCAAAAAAACCAGAGTCTGCCTACTGTATTGCTTTGTGCTCTCACCTCTGCTTTCACTGGGGGCTGTCCCCCACCACCATCTCGCTCTCTCTGTCAAAGAATTAACTTACAGCTCCAATTAATAAAGTTCCTTGTCATTCTTCCCTTTAACTTCCAGCTGAGTCTCCATCTGGAGCGCGGAACCCACCACGCTTACTAATTATGCCTGGGCTGCTAAGACCCACTCGAGAAGGTGTCTAGGGTGAGGCACCTTTCGCTATTCGAGAGGGCGCCTGCGGCCTACGTAAGTGGTGCAAACTTCTTGTCTTGAAGTTTGATTGGTCTTCCGCGTAAACCAAGCTACTCAGTCTCTTTTCTCCACCGAATTTTCCTACTGAGCTCTCCTCATACTATTATTCTTGACATCTCTGATTAGCATATAAATAGTCGCCTAGGCCATCTCTCCTTCGAATACCCTGGATCAGTTGGGGCTGGTCCCCGGCAGGTGGCGACCGAACAGGGACCTCAGGAGGCGATACTGAAAGAGCTGAGCAGACACGAACCACGCAATCAGCAGGCAATAAGCATGGAGCTCAGCAGTGACGAATCATGCTGCTCAACTGGCAAAATCAAGCACGTGACCAGGCAGGAATCATGCAGCTCAGCTGGCAATTGTCAAGCAGATGAGCCGACAGGAATCACGCAGCTCAGCTGGCAATTGTCATGCAGATGAGCCGGCAGGAATCACGCAGCTCAGCAGGCCCTGATCACGTGACTCTGCAGGCACTGATCACGTGGCTGATCAAGTCCAGATCACGTGACTGAGCATGCACTGATCACGTGGCTATCATGCACTGATGACGTGACTGCGCATGCACTGATGATGTGGCTGATCAGGCACTGATCACATGGCTCATCATGCACTGATCACGTGTTTATCAGGCAATGATCAATGACTGACAGGCGCTGAACATGGGACTGTGCACGCACTGATCACGTGGCTATCATGCACTGATCACGTGACTGCGCATGCACTGATGACGTGGCTGTTCGGCACTGATCACGTGTTTATCAGGCAGTGATCAGTGTCTGACAGGCGCTGATCAGGGGACTGTGCACGCACTGATCAGGTGGCTGATCAGGAACTGAGCACCTGACCGCGCATGCAGTGATCACGTGGCTGGTCGTTCACTGATCACGTGTTTATCCTACGGTGATCACGTGACTGAGAGGCGCTGATCACGTGACTGTGCGGTCAGTGATCACGTGGCTGAGCAGGCACTGATATCCTGACTGAGCATGCACTGATCATGTGCCGGGAGCCGGGGAGGCATTCCACTCTGGACAAAGGTCATGAGGAAGGAGGCTCGGCATACGCAAATGCGGGATCGAGCCTCAGAGTCCACCCGGATATTCTCGAGCATCTCCCCCAAAAACCAGAGTCTGCCTACTGTATTGCTTTGTGCTCTCACCTCTGATTTCACTGGGGGCTGTCCCCACCACCATCTCGCTCTCTCTGTCAAAGAGTTAACTTACAGCTCCAATTCATAAAGTTCCTTGTCATTCTTCCCTTTAACTTCCAGCTGAGTCTCCATCTGGAGCGCGGAACCCACCACGCTTACTAATTATGCCTGGGCTGCTAAGACCCACTCGAGAAGGTGTCTAGGGTGAGGCACCTTTCGCTATTCGAGACGGCGCCTGCGGCCTACGTAAGTGGTGCAAACTTCTTGTCTTGAAGTTTGATTGGTCTTCCGCGTAAACCAAGCTACTCAGTCTCTTTTCTCCACCGAATTTTCCTACTGAGCTCTCCTCATACTACTATTCTTGACATCTCTGATTAGCATATAAATAGTCGCCTAGGCCATCTCTCCTTCGAATACCCTGGATCAGTTGGGGCTGGTCCCCGGCAGGTGGCGACCGAACAGGGACCTCAGGAGGCGATACTCAAAGAGCTGAGCAGACACGAACCACGCAATCAGCAGGCAATAAGCATGGAGCTCAGCAGTGACGAATCATGCTGCTCAACTGGCAATAATCAAGCACGTGACCAGGCAGGAATCACGCAGCTCAGCTGGCAATTGTCAAGCAGATGAGCCGAAAGGAATCACGCAGCTCAGATGGCAATTGTCATGCAGATGAGCCGGCAGGAATCACGCAGCTCAGCAGGCCCTGATCACGTGACTCTGCAGGCACTGATCACGTGGCTGATCAAGTCCAGATCACGTGACTGAGCATGCACTGATCACGTGGCTATCATGCACTGATACGTGACTGCGCATGCACTGATGACGTGGCAGATCAGGCACTGATCACATGGCTCATCATGCACTGATCAGGTGTTTATCAGGCAATGATCAGTGACTGACAGGCGCTGATCATGGGACTGTGCACGCACTGATCACGTGGCTATCATGCACTGATCACGTGACTGCGCATGCACTGATGATGTGGCTGTTCGGGCACTGATCACGTGTTTATCAGGCAGTGATCAGTGACTGACAGGCGCTGATCAGGGGACTGTGCACGCACTGATTAGGTGGCTGATCAGGAACTGACCACCTGACTGCGCATGCAGTGATCACGTGGCTGGTCGTTCACTGATCACGTGTTTATCCTACGGTGATCACGTGACTGAGAGGCGCTGATCTCGTGACTGTGCCGTCAGTGATCACGTGGCTGAGCAGGCACTTATATCGTGACTGAGCATGCACTGATCATGTGCCGGGAGCCGGGGAGGCATTCCACTCTGGACAAAGGTCATGAGGAAGGAGGCTCGGCATACGCAAATGCGGGATCGAGCCTCAGGAGTCCACCCGGATATTCTCAAGCATCCCCCCCCAAAAAAACCAGAGTCTGCCTACTGTATTGCTTTGTGCTCTCACCTCTGCTTTCACTGGGGGCTGTCCCCCACCACCATCTCGCTCTCTCTGTCAAAGAGTTAACTTACAGCTCCAATTCATAAAGTTCCTTGTCATTCTTCCCTTTAACTTCCAGCTGAGTCTCCATCTGGAGCGCGGAACCCACCACGCTTACTAATTATGCCTGGGCTGCTAAGACCCACTCGAGAAGGTGTCTAGGGTGAGGCACCTTTCGCTATTCGAGAGGGCGCCTGCGGCCTCGTAAGTGGTGCAAACTTCTTGTCTTGAAGTTTGATTGGTCTTCTGCATAAACCAAGCTACTCAGTCTCTTTTCTCCACCGAATTTTCCTACTGAGCTCACCTCATACTATTATTCTTGACATCTCTAATTAGCATATAAATAGTCGCCTAGGCCATCTCTCCTTCGAATACCCTGGATCAGTTGGGGCTGGTCCCCGGCAAGTGGCGACCGAACAGGGACCTCAGGAGGCGATACTCAAAGAGCTGAGCAGACACGAACCACGCAATCAGCAGGCGATAAGCATGGAGCTCAGCAGTGACGAATCATGCTGCTCAACTGACAATAATCAAGCACGTGACCAGGCAGGAATCACGAAGCTCAGCTTGCAATTGTCAAGCAGATGAGCCGACAGGAATCACGCAGCTCAGATGGCAATTGTCATGCAGATGAGCCGGCAGGAATCACGCAGCTCAGCAGGCCCTGATCACGTGACTCTGCAGGCACTGATCACGTGGCTGATCAAGTCCAGATCACGTGACTGAGCATGCACTGATCACGTGGCTATCATGCACTGATGACGTGACTGCGCATGCACTGATGACGTGGCAGATCAGGCACTGATCACATGGCTCATCATGCACTGATCAGGTGTTTATCAGGCAATGATCAGTGACTGACAGGCGCTGATCATGGGACTGTGCACGCACTGATCACGTGGCTATCATGCACTGATCACGTGACTGCGCATGCACTGATGATGTGGCTGTTCGGGCACTGATCACGTGTTTATCAGGCAGTGATCAGTGACTGACAGGCGCTGATCAGGGGACTGTGCACGCACTGATTAGGTGGCTGATCAGGAACTGACCACCTGACTGCGCATGCAGTGATCACGTGGCTGGTCGTTCACTGATCACGTGTTTATCCTACGGTGATCACGTGACTGAGAGGCGCTGATCTCGTGACTGTGCCGTCAGTGATCACGTGGCTGAGCAGGCACTGATATCGTGACTGAGCATGCACTGATCATGTGCCGGGAGCCGGGGAGGCATTCCACTCTGGACAAAGGTCATGAGGAAGGAGGCTCGGCATACGCAAATGCGGGATCGAGCCTCAGGAGTCCACCCGGATATTCTCGAGCATCCCCCCCAAAAAAACCAGAGTCTGCCTACTGTATTGCTTTGTGCTCTCACCTCTGCTTTCACTGGGGGCTGTCCCCCACCACCATCTCGCTCTCTCTGTCAAAGAGTTAACTTACAGCTCCAATTCATAAAGTTCCTTGTCATTCTTCCCTTTAGCTTCCAGCTGAGTCTCCATCTGGAGCGCGGAACCCACCACGCTTACTAATTATGCCTGGGCTGCTAAGACCCACTCGAGAAGGTGTCTAGGGTGAGGCACCTTTCGCTATTCGAGAGGCGCCTGCGGCCTACGTAAGTGGTGCAAACTTCTTGTCTTGAAGTTTGATTGGTCTTCTGCGTAAACCAAGCTACTCAGTCTCTTTTCTCCACCGAATTTTCCTACTGAGCTCTCCTCATACTGTTATTCTTGACATCTCTGATTAGCATATAAATAGTCGCCTAGGCCATCTCTCCTTCGAATACCCTGGATCAGTTGGGGCTGGTCCCCGGCAAGTGGCGACCGAACAGGGACCTCAGGAGGCGATACTCAAAGAGCTGAGCAGACACGAACCACGCAATCAGCAGGCGATAAGCATGGAGCTCAGCAGTGACGAATCATGCTGCTCAACTGGCAATAATCAAGCACGTGACCAGGCAGGAATCACGCAGCTCAGCTGGCAATTGTCAAGAAGATGAGCCGACAGGAATCACGCAGCTCAGATGGCAATTGTCATGCAGATGAGCCGGCAGGAATCACGCAGCTCAGCAGGCCCTGATCACGTGACTCTGCAGGCACTGATCACGTGGCTGATCAAGTCCAGATCACGTGACTGAGCATGCACTGATCACGTGGCTATCATGCACTGATGACGTGACTGCGCATGCACTGATGACGTGGCTGATCAGGCACTGATCACATGGCTCATCATGCACTGATCACGTGTTTATCAGGCAATGATCAGTGACTGACAGGCGATGATCATGGGACTGTGCACGCACTGATAACGTGGCTATCATGCACTGATCACGTGACTGCGCATGCACTGATGACGTGGCTGTTCGGGCACTGATCACGTGTTTATCAGGCAGTGATCAGTGACTGACAGGCGCTGATCAGGGGACTGTGCACGCACTGATCAGGTGGCTGATCAGGAACTGACCACCTGACTGCGCATGCAGTGATCACGTGGCTGGTCGTTCACTGATCACGTGTTTATCATACGGTGATCACGTGACTGAGAGGCGCTGATCACGTGACTGTGACGTCAGTGATCACGTGGCTGAGCAGGCACTGATACTGTGACTGAGCATGCACTGATCATGTGCCGGGAGCCGGGGAGGCATTCCACTCTGACAAAGGTCATGAGGAAGGAGGCTCGGCATACGCAAATGTGGGATCGAGCCTCAGGAGTCCACCTGGATATTCTCGAGCATCTCCCCCCAAAAAAACCAGAGTCTGCCTACTCTATTGCTTTGTGCTCTCACCTCTGATTTCACTGGGGCTGTCCCCCACCACCATCTCGCTCTGTCTGTCAAAGAGTTAACTTACAGCTCCAATTCATAAAGTTCCTTGTCATTCTTCCCTTTAACTTCCAGCTGAGTCTCCATCTGGAGCGCGGAACCCACCATGCTTACTAATTATGCCTGTGCTGCTAAGACCCACTCGAGAAGGTGTCTAGGGTGAGGCACCTTTCGCTATTCGAGAGGGCGCCTGCGGCCTATGTAAGTGGTGCAAACTTCTTGTCTTGAAGTTTGGTCTTCCGCGTAAACCAAGCTACTCAGTCTCTTTTCTCCACCGAATTTTCCTACTGAGCTCTCCTCATACTGTTATTCTTGACATCTCTGATTAGCATATAAATAGTCACCTAGGCCATCTCTCCTTCGAATACCCTAGATCAGTTGGGGCTGGTCCCCGGCAGGTCGCGACCGAACAGGGACCTCAGGAGGCAATACTCAAAGAGCTGAGCAGACACGAACCACGCAATCAGCAGGCAATAAGCATGGAGCTCAGCAGTGACGAATCATGCTGCTCAACTGGCAATAATCAAGCACGGGACCAGGCAGGAATCACGCAGCTCAGCTGGCAATTGTCAAGCAGATGAGCCGATAGGAATCACGCAGCTCAGATGGCAATTTTCATGCAGATGAGCCGGCAGGAATCACGCAGCTAAGCAGGCCCTGATCACGTGACTCTGCATGCACTGATCACGTGGCTGATCAAGTACAGATCACGTGACTGAGCATGCACTGATCACGTGGCTATCATGCACTGATCACGTGACTGTCATGCACTGATCACGTGGCTGATCATGCACTGATCACATGGCTCATCATGCACTGATCACGTGTTTATCAGGCAATGATCAGTGGCTGACAGGCGCTGATCATGGGACTGTGCATGCACTGATCACGTGGCTATCATGCACTGATCACGTGACTGATCATGCACTGATCACGTGGCTATCATGCACTGATCACGTGGCTGATCATGCAATGATCACGTAGCAACCATGCACTGATCACGTGACTGATCATGCACTGATCACGTGGCTGATCATGCACTGATCAGTGACTGATCATGCACTGATCACGTGACTGATCATGCACTGATCACGTGACTGATCATGCACTGATCACGTGGCTATCATGCACTGATCACGTGGCTGATCATGCACTGATCACGTAGCTACCATGCACTGATCACGTGACTGATCATGCACTGATCACGTAATTGATCATGCACTGATCACGTGGCTGATCATGCACTGATCACGTGGCTGATCATGCACTGATCACGTGACTGATCATGCACTGATCACGTGGCTATCATGCACTGATCACTTGGCTGATCATGCACTGATCACGTGCCTGATCATGCACTGATCACATGACTGATCATGCACTGATCACGTGGCTATCATGCACTACTCACGTGGCTGATCATGCAATGATCATGTAGCTACCATGTACTGGTCACGTGACTGATCATACACCCATCAGGTGACTGATCATGCACTGATCACGTGGCTGATCATGCACTGATCACCTGCCTGATCATGCACTGATCACGTGACAAATCATGCACTGATCACATGGCTATCATGAACTGATCACCTGGCTGATCATGCACTGATCACGTGGCTGATCATGCACTGATACCGTGACTGAGCATGGACTGATCACATGACTATCATGTAGTGATCACGTGACTTAATGGCGCTGATCATGTGACTGATCATGCGCTGATCATGTTTGCTATCATACACTGATCATGTGCCTCTGGAGGCAATAAAGAAAGAGCTGAGTAGGCACGAATCAAACAGTCAGCAGGCAATAATCATGGAACTCAGGTGGGAGGAATCATGCTGCTCAGCTGGCAATAATCAAGCAGCTGAGCAGGCAGGAATTACGCAGCACAGCTGGCAATTGTCAAGCAGATGAGCAGACGGCAATCACGCAGCTCAGCAGGCCCTGATCACGTGACTGAGCATGCACTGATCACGTGGCTGATCACACACCTGATCACGTGACTGATCATGCACTGATCACGTGACTGATCATGCACTGATCACGTGGCTATCATGCACTGATCACGTGGCTGATCATGCACTGATCACGGGACTGATCATGCACTGATCACGTGACTGATCATGCACTGATCACGTGGCTGATCATGCACTGATCACGTGGCTATCATGCACTGATCACGTGGCTGATCATGCACTGATCACGTGGCTATCATGCACTGATCACGTGACTGATCATGCACTGATCACGTAATTGATCATGCACTGATCACGTGGCTGATCATGCACTGATCACGTGGCTGATCATACACTGATCACGTGACTGATCATGCACTGATCACGTGACTGATCATGCACTGATCACGTGGCTATCATGCACTGATCACGTGGCTGACATACACTGATCACGTGCCTGGTCATGCACTGATCACGTGGCTGATCATGCACTGATCACGTGACTGATCATGCACTGATCACGTGACTGATCATGCACTGATCACGTGGCTATCATGCACTGCTCACGTGGCTGATCATGCATGATCACGCAGCTACCATGTACTGGTCACATGACTGATCATGCACTGATCACGTGACTGATCATGCACTGATCACGTGGCTATCATGCACTACTCACGTGGCTGATCATGCAATGATCATGTAGCTACCATGTACAGGTCACGTGAATGATCATACACCCATCAGGTGACTGATCATGCACTGATCACGTGGCTATCATGCACTGATCACGAGACTGATCATGCACTGATCACGTCTATATCATGCACTGATCACAGGACTGCCCATGCACTGATCACGTGGCTGATCATACACTAATCATGTGACAGATCATGCACTGATCACGTGGCTGATCATGCACTGATACCGTGACTGAGCATGGACTGATCACATGACTATCATGTAGTGATCACATGACTTAATGGCGCTGATCATGTGACTGATCATGCACTGATCATGTTTGCTATCATACACTGATCATGTGCCTCTGGAGGCAATAAACAAAGAGCTGAGTAGGCACGAATCATACAGTCAGCAGGCAATAATCATGGAACTCAGCTGTGAGGAATCATGCTGCTCAGCTTGCAATAATCAAGCAGCTGAGCAGGCAGGAATTACGCAGCACAGCTGGCAATTGTCAAGCAGATGAGCAGACAGTAATCACGCAGCTCAGCAGGCCCTGATCACGTGACTGAGCATGCACTGTTCACGTGGCTGATCATACACTGATCACGTGACTGATCATGCACTGATCACTTGGATATCATGCACTGATCACGTGGCTGATCATACACTGATCACGTGTCTGACCATGCACTGATCACGTGGCTGATCATACACTGCTCACGTAACTGATCATGCACTGATCACGTGGCTATCATGCACTGATCACGTGGCTGAACATCCACTGTTCACGTGGCTGATCACACACCAGTCACGTGACATATCATGCACTGATCACGTGGCACTCATGCACTGATCACGTGGCTGATCATACTCTGATCACGTAACTGATCATGCACACATCACGTGGCTATCATGCACTGCTCACGTGGCTGATCATGCAATGATCACGTAGCTACCATGCACTGATCACGTGACTGATCATGCACTGATCACGTGGCTGATCATGCACTGATCACGTGACTGATCATGCACTGATCACGTGGCTGATCATGCACTGATCACGTAGCTATCATGTACTGATCACGTGACTGATCATGCACTGATCACGTAATTGATCATGCACTGATCACGTGGCTGATCATGCACTGATCACGTGACTGATCATGCACTGATCACGTGGCTGATCATGCACTGATCACGTGACTGATCATGCACTGATCACGTGGCTATCATGCACTGATCACGTGGCTGATCATGCACTGATCACGTAGCTACCATGCACTGATCACGGGACTGATCATGCACTGATCACGTAACTGATCATGCACTGATCACGTGACTGATCATGCACTGATCACGTGGCTATCATGCACTGATCAGTGGCTGATCATGCACTGATCACGTGCTGATCATGCACTGATCACATGACTGATCATGCACTGATCACGTGACTGATCATGCACTGATCACGTGGCTATCATGCACTGATCACGTGGCTGATCATGCACTGATCACGTGACTGATCATGCACTGATCACGTGGCTATCATCACTGATCACGTGGCTGATCATGCACTGATCACGTAGCTATCATGTACTGATCACGTGACTGATCATGCACTGATCACGTGGCTGATCATGCACTGATCACGTGACTGATCATGCACTGATCACGTGGCTGATCATGCACTGATCACGTAGCTACCATGCACTGATCACGTGACTGATCATGCACTGATCACGTGACTGATCATGCACTGATCACGTGGCTGATCATGCACTGATCACGTGACTGATCATGCACTGATCACGTGGCTGATCATGCACTGATCACGTGACTGATCATGCACTGATCACGTGGCTATCATGCACTGATCACGTGGCTGATCATGCACTGATCACGTAGCTATCATGCACTGATCACGGACTGATCATGCACTGATCACGTGACTGATCATGCACTGATCACGTGACTGATCATGCACTGATCACGTGGCTATCATGCACTGATCAGTGGCTGATCATGCACTGATCACGTGACTGATCATGCACTGATCACATGACTGATCATGCACTGATCACGTGACTGATCATGCACTGATCACGTGGCTATCATGCACTGATCACGTGGCTGATCATGCACTGATCACGCAGCTACCATGCACTGATCACATGACTGATCATGCACTGATCACATGACTGATCATGCACTGATCACGTGGCTTATCATGCACTGATCATGTGACTGATCATGTGCTGATCATGTTTGGTATCATACACTGATCATGTGCCTCTGGAGGCAATGAACAAAGAGCTGAGTAGGCAGGAATCAGTCAGCAGGCAATAATCATGGAACTCAGCTGTGAGAAATCATGCTGCTCAGCTGGCAATAATCAAGCAGCTGAGCAGGCAGGAATTACGCAGCACAGCTGGCAATTGTCAAGCAGATGACAGGCAGGAATCGTGCAGCTCAGCTGGCAATTGTCAAGCAGATGAGCAGACAGTAATCACGCAGCTCAGCAGGCCCTGATCACGTGACTGAGCATGCACTGTTCACGTGGCTGATCACACACTGATCACGTGACTGATCATGCACTGATCATGTGACTGATCATGCACTGATCACGTAGCTATCATGCACTGATCACGTGGCTGATCATGCACTGATCACGTGGCTGATCATGCACTGATCACGGCGCTATCATGCACTGACTACATGACTGACATGCACTGATCACGTGGCTGATCATGCACTGATCACGTGACTGATCATGCACTGATCACGTGACTGATCATGCACTGATCACGTGGCTGATCATGCACTGATCACGTGGCTATCATGCACTGCTCACGTGGCTGATCATGCAATGATCACGTAGCTACCATGTACTGGTCACGTGACTGATCATGCACTGATCACGTAATTGATCATGCACTGATCACGTGGCTGATCATGCACTGATCACGTGACTGATCATGCACTGATCACGTGACTGATCATGCACTGATCACGTGGCTATCATGCACTGATCACGTGGCTGATCATGCACTGATCACGTGACTGATCATGCACTGATCACGTGACTGATCATGCACTGATCACGTGACTGATCATGCACTGATCACGTGGCTATCATGCACTGATCACGTGGCTATCATGCACTGATCACGTGGCTGATCACACACTGATCACGTGACTGATCATGCACTGATCACGTGGCTATCATGCACTGATCACGTGGCTATCATGCACTGATCACGTGGCTGGACATGCACTGATCACGTGCCTGATCATGCACTGATCACGTGGCTGATCATGCACTGATCACGTGACTGATCATGCACTGATCACGTGGCTGATCATGCACTGATCACGTGACTGATCATGCACTGATCACGTGGCTGATCATGCACTGATCACGTGGCTGATCATGCACTGATCACGTGACTGATCATGCACTGATCACGTGACTGATCATGCACTGATCACGTGGCTATCATGCACTGATCACGTGGCTGATCATGCACTGATCACGTGACTGATCATGCACTGATCACGTGACTGATCATGCACTGATCACGTGACTGATCATGCACTGATCACGTGGCTATCATGCACTGATCACGTGGCTATCATGCACTGATCACGTGGCTGATCATGCACGATCACGTGACTGATCATGCACTGATCACGTGGCTGATCATGCACTGATCACGTGGCTATCATGCACTGATCACGTGGCTGATCATGCACTGATCACGCAGCTACCATGTACTGGTCACATGACTGATCATGCACTGATCACATTGATCATGCACTGATCACGTGGCTTATCATGCACTGATCATGTGACTGATCATGTGCTGATCATGTTTGGTGTCATACACTGATCATGTGCCTCTGGAGGCAATGAACAAAGAGCTGAGTAGGCAGGAATCAGTCAGCAGGCAATAATCATGGAACTCAGCTGTGAGAAATCATGCTGCTCAGCTGGCAATAATCAAGCAGATGAGCAGGCAGGAATTACGCAGCACAGCTGGCAATTGTCAAGCAGATGACAGGCAGGAATCGTGCAGCTCAGCTGGCAATTGTCAAGCAGATGAGCAGACAGTAATCACGCAGCTCAGCAGGCCCTGATCACGTGACTGAGCATGCACTGTTCACGTGGCTGATCACACACTGATCACGTGACTGATCATGCACTGATCACGTGACTGATCATGCACTGATCACGTAGCTATCATGCACTGATCACGTGGCTGATCATACACTGATCACGGGACTGATCATGCACTGATCATGGGCTATCATGCACTGACTACATGACTGACATGCACTGATCACGTGGCTGATCATGCACTGATCACGTGACTGATCATGCACTGATCACGTGACTGATCATGCACTGATCACGTGGCTGATCATGCACTGATCACGTGGCTATCATGCACTGATCACGTGGCTGATCATGGCAATGATCACGTAGCTACCATGTACTGGTCACGTGACTGATCATGCACTGATCACGTAATTGATCATGCACTGATCACGTGGCTGATCATGCACTGATCACGTGGCTGATCATGCACTGATCACGTGACTGATCATGCACTGATCACGTGACTGATCATGCACTGATCACGTGGCTATCATGCACTGATCACGTGGCTGACATACACTGATCACGTGCCTGGTCATGCACTGATCACGTGGCTGATCATGCACTGATCACGTGACTGATCATGCACTGATCACGTGACTGATCATGCACTGATCACGTGGCTATCATGCACTGCTCACGTGGCTGAACATGCGATGATCACGCAGCTACCATGTACTGGTCACATGACTGATCATGCACTGATCACGTGACTGATCATGCACTGATCACGTGGCTATCATGCACTACTCACGTGGCTGATCATGCAATGATCATGTAGCTACCATGTACAGGTCACGTGAATGATCATACACCCATCAGGTGACTGATCATGCACTGATCACGTGGCTATCATGCACTGATCACGAGACTGATCATGCACTGATCACGTCTATATCATGCACTGATCACATGACTGCCCATGTACTGATCACGTGGATGATCATACACTAATCATGTGACAGATCATGCACTGATCACGTGGCTGATCATGCACTGATACCGTGACTGAGCATGGACTGATCACATGACTATCATGTAGTGATCACGTGACTTAATGGCGCTGATCATGTGACTGATCATGCGCTGATCATGTTTGCTATCATACACTGATCATGTGCCTCTGGAGGCAATAAACAAAGAGCTGAGTAGGCACGAATCAGTCAGCAGGCTATAATCATGGAACTCAGCTGTGAGGAATCATGCTGCTCAGCTGGCAATAATCAAGCAGCTGAGCAGGCAGGAATTACGCAGCACAGCTGGCAATTGTCAAGCAGATGACAGGCAGGAATCGTGCAGCTCAGCTGGCAATTGTCAAGCAGATGAGCAGACAGTAATCACGCAGCTCAGCAGGCCCTGATCACGTGACTGAGCATGCACTGTTCACGTGGCTGATCATACACTGATCACGTGACTGATCATGCACTGATCACGTGACTGATCATGCACTGATCACGTGGCTGATCATGCACTGATCACGTGGCTGATCATGCACTGATCACGTGGCTGATCATGCACTGATCACGGGCTATCATGCACTGACTACATGACTGACATGCACTGATCACGTGGCTGATCATGCACTGATCACGTGACTGATCATGCACTGATCACGTGACTGATCATGCACTGATCACGTGGCTGATCATGCACTGATCACGTGGCTATCATGCACTGCTCACGTGGCTGATCATGCAATGATCACGTAGCTACCAAGTACTGGTCACGTGACTGATCATGCACTGATCACGTAATTGATCATGCACTGATCACGTGGCTGATCATGCACTGATCACGTGACTGATCATGCACTGATCACGTGACTGATCATGCACTGATCACGTGGCTATCATGCACTGATCACGTGGCTGATCATGCACTGATCACGTGACTGATCATGCACTGATCACGTGACTGATCATGCACTGATCACGTGACTAATCATGCACTGATCACGTGGCTATCCTGCACTGATCACGTGGATAACATGCACTGATCACGTGGCTGATCACACACGTGTCACGTGACTGATCATGCACTGATCACGTGGCTATCATGCACTGATCACGTGGCTGATCATGCAATGATCACGTAGCTACCATGTACTGGTCACGTGACTGATCATGCACTGATCACGTAACTGATCATGCACTGATCACGTGGCTGATCATGCACTGATCACGTGGCTGATCATGCACTGATCACGTGGCTGATCATGCACTGATCACGTGACTGATCATGCACTGATCACGTGACTGATCATGCACTGATCACGTGACTGATCATGCACTGATCACGTGGCTATCATGCACTGATCACGTGGCTGATCATGCACTGATCACGCAGCTACCATGTACTGATCACATGACTGATCATGCACTGATCACATGACTGATCATGCACTGATCACGTGGCTTATCATGCACTGATCATGTGACTGATCATGTGCTGATCATGTTTGGTGTCATACACTGATCATGTGCCTCTGGAGGCAATGAACAAAGAGCTGAGTAGGCACGAATCAGTCAGCAGGCTATAATCATGGAACTCAGCTCTGAGAAATCATGCTGCTCAGCTGGCAATAATCAAGCAGATGAGCAGGCAGGAATTACGCAGCACAGCTGGCAATTGTCAAGCAGATGACAGGCAGGAATCGTGCAGCTCAGCTGGCAATTGTCAAGCAGATGAGCAGACAGTAATCACGCAGCTCAGCAGGCCCTGATCACGTGACTGAGCATGCACTGTTCACGTGGCTGATCATACACTGATCACGTGACTGATCATGCACTGATCACGTGACTGATCATGCACTGATCACGTAGCTATCATGCACTGATCACGTGGCTGATCATGCACTGATCACGGGACTGATCATGCACTGATCATGGCTATCATGCACTGATACATGACTGACATGCACTGATCACGTGGCTGATCATGCACTGATCACGTGACTGATCATGCACTGATCACGTGACTGATCATGCACTGATCACGTGGCTGATCATGCACTGATCACGTGGCTATCATGCACTGATCACGTGGCTGATCATGGCAATGATCACGTAGCTACCATGTACTGGTCACGTGACTGATCATGCACTGATCACGTAATTGATCATGCACTGATCACGTGGCTGATCATGCACTGATCACGTGGCTGATCATGCACTGATCACGTGACTGATCATGCACTGATCACGTGACTGATCATGCACTGATCACGTGGCTATCATGCACTGATCACGTGGCTGACATACACTGATCACGTGCCTGGTCATGCACTGATCACGTGGCTGATCATGCACTGATCACGTGACTGATCATGCACTGATCACGTGACTGATCATGCACTGATCACGTGGCTATCATGCACTGCTCACGTGGCTGATCATGCGATGATCACGCAGCTACCATGTACTGGTCACATGACTGATCATGCACTGATCACGTGACTGATCATGCAGTGATCACGTGACTATCATGCACTACTCACGTGGCTGATCATGCAATGATCATGTAGCTACCATGTACAGGTCACGTGAATGATCATACACCCATCAGGTGACTGATCATGCACTGATCACGTGGCTATCATGCACTGATCACGAGACTGATCATGCACTGATCACGTCTATATCATGCACTGATCACATGACTGCCCATGCACTGATCACGTGGATGATCATACACTAATCATGTGACAGATCATGCACTGATCACGTGGCTGATCATGCACTGATACCGTGACTGAGCATGGACTGATCACATGACTATCATGTAGTGATCACGTGACTTAATGGCGCTGATCATGTGACTGATCATGCGCTGATCATGTTTGGTATCATACACTGATCATGTGCCTCTGGAGGCAATAAACAAAGAGCTGAGTAGGCACGAATCAAACAGTCAGCAGGCAATAATCATGGAACTCAGGTGTGAGGAATCATGCTGCTCAGCTGGCAATAATCAAGCAGCTAGCAGGCAGGAATTACGCAGCACAGCTGGCAATTGTCAAGCAGATGACAGGCAGGAATCGTGCAGCTCAGCTGGCAATTGTCAAGCAGATGAGCAGACAGTAATCACGCAGCTCAGCAGGCCCTGATCACGTGACTGAGCATGCACTGTTCACGTGGCTGATCATACACTGATCACGTGATTGATCATGCACTGATCACTTGGATATCATGCACTGATCACGTGGCTGATCATACACTGATCACGTGACTGATCATGCACTGATCACGTGGCTATCATGCACTGATCACGTGGCTGATCATGCACTGATCACGGGCTGATCATGCACTGATCACGTGGCTGATCATGCACTGATCACGTGACTGATCATGCACTGATCACGTGGCTGATCATGCACTGATCACGTGGCTGATCATGCACTGATCACGTGGCTACCATGTACTGATCACGTGACTGATCATGCACTGATCACGTGACTGATCATGCACTGATCACGTGGCTATCATGCACTGCTCACGTGGCTGATCATGCACTGATCACGCAGCTACCATGTACTGGTCACATGACTGATCATGCACTGATCACGTAATTGATCATGCACTGATCACGTGGCTTATCATGCACTGATCATGTGACTGATCATGTGCTGATCATGTTTGGTGTCACACACTGATCATGTGCATCTGGAGGCAATGAACAAAGAGCTGAGTAGTCAGGAATCAGTCAGCAGGCTATAATCATGGAACTCAGCTCTGAGAAATCATGCTGCTCAGCTGGCAATAATCAAGTAGATGAGCAGGCAGGAATTATGCAGCACAGGTGGCAATTGTCAAGGAGATGACAGGCAGGAATCGTGCATCTCAGCTGGCAATTGTCAAGCAGATGAGCAGACAGTAATCACGCAGCTCAGCAGGCCCTGATCACGTGACTGATCATGCACTGATCACGTGGCTGATCACACACTATCACGTGACTGATCATGCACTGATCACGTGGCTGATCATGCACTGATCACGTGGCTGATCATGCACTGATCACGTGGCTGATCATGCACTGATCACGTGGCTATCATGCACTGATCACGTGGCTGATCATGCATGATCACGCAGCTACCATGTACTGATCACGTGACTGATCATGCACTGATCACGTGACTGATCATGCACTGATCACGTGGCTATCATGCACTGATCACGTGGCTGATCATGCACTGATCATGTAGCTACCATGCACTGATCACGTGACTGATCATGCACTGATCACGTGACTGATCATGCACTGATCACGTGGCTGATCATGCACTGATCACGTGGCTGATCATGCACTGATCACGTGGCTGATCATGCACTGATCACGTGACTGATCATGCACTGATCACGTGGCTATCATGCACTGATCACGTGGCTGATCATGCACTGATCACGTGCCTGATCATGCACTGATCACATGACTGATCATGCACTGATCACGTGACTGATCATGCACTGATCACGTGGCTATCATGCACTACTCACGTGGCTGATCATGCAATGATCATGTAGCTACCATGTACTGGTCACGTGACTGATCATACACCCATCAGGTGACTGATCATGCACTGATCACGTGGCTGATCATGCACTGATCACGTGACTGATCATGCACTGATCACGTGACAAATCATGCACTGATCACATAGCTATCATGAACTGATCACCTGGCTGATCATGCACTGATCACGTGGCTGATCATGCACTGATACCGTGACTGAGCATGGACTGATCACATGACTATCATGTAGTGATCACGTGACTTAATGGCGCTGATCATGTGACTGATCATGCGCTGATCATGTTTGCTATCATACACTGATCATGTGCCTCTGGAGGCAATAAACAAAGAGCTGAGTAGGCACGAATCAAACAGTCAGCAGGCAATAATCATGGAACTCAGGTGTGAGGAATCATGCTGCTCAGCTGGCAATAATCAAGCAGCTGAGCAGGCAGGAATTACGCAGCACAGCTGGCAATTGTCAAGCAGATGACAGGCAGGAATCGTGCAGCTCAGCTGGCAATTGTCAAGCAGATGAGCAGACAGTAATCACGCAGCTCAGCAGGCCCTGATCACGTGACTGAGCATGCACTGTTCACGTGGCTGATCATACACTGATCACGTGATTGATCATGCACTGATCACTTGGATATCATGCACTGATCACGTGGCTGATCATACACTGTTCACGTGTCTGACCATGCACTGATCACGTGGCTGATCATACACTGCTCACGTAACTGATCATGCACTGATCACGTGGCTATCATGCACTGATCACGTGGCTGAACATGCACTGTTCACGTGGCTGATCACACACCTGTCACGTGACATATCATGCACTGATCACGTGGCACTCATGCACTGATCACGTGGCTGATCATACTCTGCTCACGAAACTCATCATGCACACATCTCGTGGCTATCATGCACTGCTCACGTGGCTGATCATGGAATGATCACGTAGCTACCATATACTGGTCACGTGACTGATCATGCACAGATCACGTAAATGATCATGCACTGTTCACGTGACTGATCATGTACTGATCACGTGACTGATCATGCACTGATCACGTGGCTATCATGCTCTGCTCACGTGGCTGATCATGCAATGATCACGTAGCAACCATGTACTGGTCACGTGACTGATCATGCACTGATCACGAAATTGATCCTGCACTGATCACGTGGCTCATCATGCACTGATCACGTGGCTGATCACACATGTATCACGTGACTGATCATGCACTGATCACGTGGCTCTCTTGCACTGATCACGTGGCTATCATGCACTGATCACGTGGCTATCATGCACTGATCACGTGGCTGATCATGCAATGATCACGTAGCTATCATGTACTGATCACGTGACTGATCATGCACTGATCACGTGATTGATCATGCACTGATCACGTGGCTGATCATGCACTGATCAGTGGCTGATCACACACGATCACGTGACTGATCATGCACTGATCACGTGACTGATCATGCACTGATCACGTGGCTATCATGCACTGATCACGTGGATATCATGCACTGATCACGTGGCTGATCACACACTGATCACGTGACTGATCATGCACTGATCACGTGGCTATCATGCACTGATCACGTGGCTGATCATGCAATGATCACGGCTACCATGCACTGATCACGTGACTGATCATGCACTGATCACGTAACTGATCATGCACTGATCACGTGACTGATCATGCACTGATCACGTGACTGATCATGCACTGATCACGTGACTGATCATGCACTGATCACGTGGCTATCATGCACTGATCACGTGGCTGATCATGCACTGATCACGCAGCTACCATGTACTGGTCACATGACTGGTCATGCACTGATCACATGACTGATCATGCACTGATCACGTGGCTTATCATGCACTGATCATGTGACTGATCATGTGCTGATCATGTTTGGTGTCACACACTGATCATGTGCCTCTGGAGGCAATGAACAAAGAGCTGAGTAGGCAGGAATCAGTCAGCAGGCAATAATCATGGAACTCAGCTCTGAGAAATCATGCTGCTCAGCTGGCAATAATCAAGCAGCTGAGCAGGCAGGAATTACGCAGCACAGCTGGCAATTGTCAAGCAGATGACAGGCAGGAATCGTGCAGCTCAGCTGGCAATTGTCAAGCAGATGAGCAGACAGTAATCACGCAGCTCAGCAGGCCCTGATCACGTGACTGAGCATGCACTGTTCACGTGGCTGATCACACACTGATCACGTGACTGATCATGCACTGATCACGTGACTGATCATGCACTGATCACGTAGCTATCATGCACTGATCACGTGGCTGATCATACACTGATCACGGGACTGATCATGCACTGATCACGTGCTATCATGCACTGATACATGACTGACATGCACTGATCACGTGGCTGATCATGCACTGATCACGTGACTGATCATGCACTGATCACGTAACTGATCATGCACTGATCACGTGGCTGATCATGCACTGATCACGTGGCTATCATGCACTGCTCACTTGGCTGATCTTGCAATGATCACGTAGCTACCATGTACTGGTCACGTGACTGATCATGCACTGATCACGTAATTGATCATGCACTGATCACGTGGCTGATCATGCACTGATCACGTGGCTGATCATGCACTGATCACGTGACTGATCATGCACTGATCACGTGACTGATCATGCACTGATCACGTGGCTGATCATGCACTGATCACGTGGCTGATCATGCACTGATCACGTGACTGATCATGCACTGATCACGTGGCTGATCATGCACTGATCACGTGGCTATCATGCACTGATCACGTGGCTGATCATGCAATGATCACGTAGCTACCATGTACTGGTCACGTGACTGATCATGCACTGATCACGTAATTGATCATGCACTGATCACGTGGCTGATCATGCACTGATCACGTGGCTGATCATGCACTGATCACGTGACTGATCATGCACTGATCACGTGACTGATCATGCACTGATCACGTGGCTATCATGCACTGATCACGTGGCTGATCATGCACTGATCACGTGACTGATCATGCACTGATCACGTGCCTGATCATGCACTGATCACGTGACTGATCATGCACTGATCACGTGGCTGATCATGCACTGATCACGTGGCTATCATGCACTGATCACGTGGCTGATCATGCATGATCACGCAGCTATCATGCACTGATCACGTGACTGATCATGCACTGATCACGTGACTGATCATGCACTGATCATGTGGCTATCATGCACTGATCACGTGAATGATCATACACTGATCACGTGACTGATCATGCACTGATCACGTGACTGATCATGCACTGATCACGTGGCTGATCATGCACTGATCACGTGGCTGATCATGCACTGATCACGTGACTGATCATGCACTGATCACGTGACTGATCATGCACTGATCACGTGGCTATCATGCACTGATCACGTGGCTGATCATGCACTGATCACGTGCCTGATCATGCACTGATCACATGACTGATCATGCACTGATCACGTGACTGATCATGCACTGATCACGTGGCTATCATGCACTACTCACGTGGCTGATCATGCAATGATCATGTAGCTACCATGTACTGGTCACGTGACTGATCATACACCCATCAGGTGACTGATCATGCACTGATCACGTGGCTGATCATGCACTGATCACGTGCCTGATCATGCACTGATCACGTGACTGATCATGCACTGATCACATGGCTATCATGCACTGATCACGTGGCTGATCATGCACTGATCACGTGGCTGATCATGCACTGATACCGTGACTGAGCATGGACTGATCACATGACTATCATGTAGTGATCACGTGACTTAATGGCGCTGATCATGTGACTGATCATGCGCTGATCATGTTTGCTATCATACACTGATCATGTGCCTCTGGAGGCAATAAACAAAGAGCTGAGTAGGCACGAATCAAACAGTCAGCAGGCAATAATCATGGAACTCAGGTGTGAGGAATCATGCTGCTCAGCTGGCAATAATCAAGCAGCTGAGCAGGCAGGAATTACGCAGCACAGCTGGCAATTGTCAAGCAGATGACAGGCAGGAATCATGCAGCTCAGCTGGCAATTGTCAAGCAGATGAGCAGACAGTAATCACGCAGCTCAGCAGGCCCTGATCACGTGACTGAGCATGCACTGTTCACGTGGCTGATCATACACTGATCACGTGATTGATCATGCACTGATCACGTGGATATCATGCACTGATCACGTGGCTGATCATACACTGTTCACGTGTCTGACCATGCACTGATCACGTGGCTGATCATGCACTGATCACGTAACTGATCATGCACTGATCACGTGGCTATCATGCACTGATCACGTGGCTGATCATGCACTGATCACGTGGCTGATCATGCACTGATCACGTGGCTGATCATGCACTGATCACGTGGCTACCATGTACTGATCACGTGACTGATCATGCACTGATCACGTGACTGATCATGCACTGATCACGTGGCTGATCATGCACTGATCACGTGGCTATCATGCACTGATCACGTGGCTGATCATGCACTGATCACGCAGCTATCATGCACTGATCACGTGACTGATCATGCACTGATCACGTGGCTGATCATGCACTGATCACGTGACTGATCATGCACTGATCACGTGACTGATCATGCACTGATCACGTGGCTATCATGCACTGATCACGTGGCTGATCATGCACTGATCACGCAGCTATCATGCACTGTCACGTGACTGATCATGCACTGATCACGTGGCTGATCATGCACTGATCACGTGACTGATCATGCACTGATCACGTGACTGATCATGCACTGATCACGTGGCTATCATGCACTGATCACGTGGCTGATCATGCACTGATCACGTGGCTGATCATGCACTGATCACATGACTGATCATGCACTGATCACGTGACTGATCATGCACTGATCACGTGGCTATCATGCACTGATCACGTGGCTGATCATGCACTGATCACGTGCCTGATCATGCACTGATCACGTGACTGATCATGCACTGATCACGTGGCTATCATGCACTGATCACGTGGCTGATCATGCACTGATCACGTGGCTGATCATGCACTGATCACGTGGCTATCATGCACTGATCACGTGGCTGATCATGCACTGATCACGTGACTGATCATGCACTGATCACGTGACTGATCATGCACTGATCACGTGGCTATCATGCACTGATCACGTGGCTGATCATGCACTGATCACGGGACTGATCATGCACTGATCACGGGCTATCATGCACTGACACATGACTGACATGCACTGATCACGTGGATGATCATGCACTGATCACGTGACTGATCATGCACTGATCACGGACTGATCATGCACTGATCACGTGGCTGATCATGCACTGATCACGTGGCTATCATGCACTGATCACGTGGCTGATCATGCAATGATCACGTAGCTACCATGTACTGTCACGTGACTGATCATGCACTGATCACGTAATTGATCATGCACTGATCACGTGGCTGATCATGCACTGATCACGTGGCTGATCATGCACTGATCACGTGACTGATCATGCACTGATCACGTGACTGATCATGCACTGATCACGTGGCTATCATGCACTGATCACGTGGCTGACATACACTGATCACGTGCCTGATCATGCACTGATCACGTGGCTGATCATGCACTGATCACGTGACTGATCATGCACTGATCACGTGTCTGATCATGCACTGATCACGTGGCTATCATGCACTGCTCACGTGGCTGATCATGCGATGATCACGCAGCTACCATGTACTGGTCACATGACTGATCATGCACTGATCACGTGACTGATCATGCAGTGATCACGTGGCTATCATGCACTACTCACGTGGCTGATCATGCAATGATCATGTAGCTACCATGTACAGGTCACGTGAATGATCATACACCCATCAGGTGACTGATCATGCACTGATCACGTGGCTATCATGCACTGATCACGAGACTGATCATGCACTGATCACGTCTATATCATGCACTGATCACATGACTGCCCATGCACTGATCACGTGGATGATCATACACTAATCATGTGACAGATCATGCACTGATCACGTGGCTGATCATGCACTGATACCGTGACTGAGCATGGACTGATCACATGACTATCATGTAGTGATCACGTGACTTAATGGCGCTGATCATGTGACTGATCATGCGCTGATCATGTTTGCTATCATACACTGATCATGTGCCTCTGGAGGCAATAAACAAAGAGCTGAGTAGGCACGAATCAAACAGTCAGCAGGCAATAATCATGGAACTCAGCTGTGAGGAATCATGCTGCTCAGCTGGCAATAATCAAGCAGCTGAGCAGGCAGGAATTACGCAGCACAGCTGGCAATTGTCAAGCAGATGACAGGCAGGAATCGTGCAGCTCAGCTGGCAATTGTCAAGCAGATGAGCAGACAGTAATCACGCAGCTCAGCAGGCCCAGATCACGTGACTGAGCATGCACTGTTCACGTGGCTGATCATACACTGATCACGTGATTGATCATGCACTGATCACTTGGATATCATGCACTGATCACGTGGCTGATCATACACTGTTCACGTGTCTGACCATGCACTGATCACGTGGCTGATCATACACTGCTCACGTAACTGATCATGCACTGATCACGTGGCTATCATGCACTGATCACGTGGCTGAACATGCACTGTTCACGTGGCTGATCACACACCTGTCACGTGACATATCATGCACTGATCACGTGGCACTCATGCACTGATCACGTGGCTGATCATACTCTGCTCACGTAACTCATCATGCACACATCACGTGGCTATCATGCACTGCTCACGTGGCTCGTCATGGAATGATCAAGCTACCATATACTGGTCACGTGACTGATCATGCACAGATCACGTAAATGATCATGCACTGTTCACGTGACTGATCATACTGATCACGTGACTGATCATGCACTGATCACGTGGCTATCATGCACTGATCACGTGCTGATCATGCACTGATCACGTGGCTGATCATGCACTGATCACGTGCTGATCATGCACTGATCACGTGACTGATCATGCACTGATCACGTGGCTATCATGCACTGATCACGTGGCTGATCATGCACTGATCACACAGTATCATGCACTGATCACGTGACTGATCATGCACTGATCACGTGGCTGATCATGCACTGATCACGTGACTGATCATGCACTGATCACGTGGCTGATCATGCACTGATCACGTGACTGATCATGCACTGATCACGTGGCTATCATGCACTGATCACGTGGCTGATCATGCACTGATCACGCAGCTACCATGTACTGGTCACGTGACTGATCATGCACTGATCACGTGACTGATCATGCACTGATCACGTGACTGATCATGCACTGATCACGTGGCTGATCATGCACTGATCACGTAGCTATCATGCACTGATCACGTGACTGATCATGCACTGATCACGTGACTGATCATGCACTGATCACGTGACTGATCATGCACTGATCACGTGGCTGATCATGCACTGATCACGTGACTGATCATGCACTGATCACGTGGCTGATCATGCACTGATCACGTGGCTGATCATGCACTGATCACGTGGCTATCATGCACTGATCACGTGGCTGATCATGCACTGATCACGTAGCTATCATGCACTGATCACGTGACTGATCATGCACTGATCACGTGACTGATCATGCACTGATCACGTGGCTGATCATGCACTGATCACGGGACTGATCATGCACTGATCACGTGACTGATCATGCACTGATCACGTGGCTATCATGCACTGATCACGTGGCTGATCATGCACTGATCACGTGACTGATCATGCACTGATCACGTGGCTATCATGCACTGATCACGTGGCTGATCATGCACTGATCACGTGACTGATCATGCACTGATCACGTGGCTATCATGCACTGATCACGTGGCTGATCAGGTGATCATCACGCAGCTACATGCACTGATCACATGACTGATCATGCACTGATCACGTGACTGATCATGCACTGATCAAACTGATCATGCACTGATCACGTGGCTATCATGCACTGATCACGTGGCTGTCATCAATGATCAGCTACCATATACTGATCACGTGACTGATCATGCACTGATCACGTGACTGATCATGCACTGATCACGTGACTGATCATGCACTGATCACGTGACTGATCATGCACTGATCACGTGGCTATCATGCACTGATCACGTGGCTGATCATGCACTGATCACGTGTCATGTACTGGTCACGTGACTGATCATGCACTATCACGTGGCTGATCATACACTGCTCACGTAACTGATCATGCACTGATCACGTGGCTATCATGCACTGATCACGTGGCTGAACATGCACTGTTCACGTGGCTGATCACACACCTGTCACGTGACATATCATGCACTGATCACGTGGCACTCATGCACTGATCACGTGGCTGATCATACACTGCTCACGTAACTGATCATGCACACATCACGTGGCTATCATGCACTGCTCACGTGGCTGTCATGGAATGATCACGTAGCTACCATATACTGGTCACGTGACTGATCATGCACAGATCACGTAAATGATCATGCACTGATCACGTGACTGATCATGCACTGATCACGTGACTGATCATGCACTGATCACGTGGCTATCATGCACTGCTCACGTGGCTGATCATGCACTGATCACGTAGCAACCATGTACTGGTCACGTGACTGATCATGCACTGATCACGTAATTGATCATGCACTGATCACGTGGCTCATCATGCACTGATCACGTGGCTGATCACACATGTATCACGTGACTGATCATGCACTGATCACGTGGCTATCATGCACTGATCACGTGGCTATCATGCACTGATCACGTGGCTGATCATGCACTGATCACGTGGCTATCATGCACTGATCACGTGACTGATCATGCACTGATCACGTGGCTGATCATGCACTGATCACGTGGCTGATCATGCACTGATCACGTGGCTGATCACACACTATCACGTGACTGATCATGCACTGATCACGTGACTGATCATGCACTGATCACGTGGCTATCATGCACTGATCACGTGGCTGATCATGCACTGATCACGTGGCTGATCATACACTATCACGTGACTGATCATGCACTGATCACGTGGTGATCATGCACTGATCACGTGGCTATCATGCACTGATCACGTGGCTGATCATGCACTGATCACGTGACTGATCATGCACTGATCACGTGACTGATCATGCACTGATCACGTGGCTATCATGCACTGATCACGTGGCTGATCATGCACTGATCACGTGGCTATCATGCACTGATCATGACTGATCATGCACTGATCACATGACTGATCATGCACTGATCACGTGGCTTATCATGCACTGATCATGTGACTGATCATGTGCTGATCATGTTTGTATCATACACTGATCATGTGCCTCTGGAGGCAATGAACAAAGAGCTGAGTAGGCACGAATCAGTCAGCAGGCAATAATCATGGAACTCAGCTGTGAAATCATGCTGCTCAGCTGGCAATAATCAAGCAGCTGAGCAGGCAGGAATTACGCAGCACAGCTGGCAATTGTCAAGCAGATGACAGGCAGGAATCGTGCAGCTCAGCTGGCAATTGTCAAGCAGATGAGCAGACAGTAATCACGCAGCTCAGCAGGCCCTGATCACGTGACTGAGCATGCACTGTTCACGTGGCTGATCACACACTGATCACGTGACTGATCATGCACTGATCACGTGACTGATCATGCACTGATCACGTGGCTGATCATGCACTGATCACGTGGCTGATCATGCACTGATCACGGGACTGATCATGCACTGATCATGGCGCTATCATGCACTGACTACATGACTGACATGCACTGATCACGTGGCTGATCATGCACTGATCACGTGACTGATCATGCACTGATCACGTGGCTATCATGCACTGATCACGTGGCTGATCATGCAATGATCACGTAGCTACCATGTACTGGTCACGTGACTGATCATGCACTGATCACGTAATTGATCATGCACTGATCACGTGGCTGATCATGCACTGATCACGTGGCTGATCATGCACTGATCACGTGACTGATCATGCACTGATCACGTGACTGATCATGCACTGATCACGTGGCTATCATGCACTGATCACGTGGCTGACATGCACTGATCACGTGCCTGGTCATGCACTGATCACGTGGCTGATCATGCACTGATCACGTGACTGATCATGCACTGATCACGTGACTGATCATGCACTGATCACGTGGCTATCATGCACTGCTCACGTGGCTGATCATGCGATGATCACGCAGCTACCATGTACTGGTCACATGACTGATCATGCACTGATCACGTGACTGATCATGCACTGATCACGTGGCTATCATGCACTACTCACGTGGCTGATCATGCAATGATCATGTAGCTACCATGTACAGGTCACGTGAATGATCATACACCCATCAGGTGACTGATCATGCACTGATCACGTGACTGATCATGCACTGATCACGTCTATATCATGCACTGATCACATGACTGCCCATGCACTGATCACGTGGATGATCATACACTAATCATGTGACAGATCATGCACTGATCACGTGGCTGATCATGCACTGATACCGTGACTGAGCATGGACTGATCACATGACTATCATGTAGTGATCACGTGACTTAATGGCGCTGATCATGTGACTGATCATGCGCTGATCATGTTTGCTATCATACACTGATCATGTGCCTCTGGAGGCAATAAACAAAGAGCTGAGTAGGCACGAATCAAACAGTCAGCAGGCAATAATCATGGAACTCAGCTGTGAGGAATCATGCTGCTCAGCTGGCAATAATCAAGCAGCTGAGCAGGCAGGAATTACGCAGCACAGCTGGCAATTGTCAAGCAGATGACAGGCAGGAATCGTGCAGCTCAGCTGGCAATTGTCAAGCAGATGAGCAGACAGTAATCACGCAGCTCAGCAGGCCCTGATCACGTGACTGAGCATGCACTGTTCACGTGGCTGATCATACACTGATCACGTGATTGATCATGCACTGATCACTGGATATCATGCACTGATCACGTGGCTGATCATGCACTGATCACGTGGCTGATCATGCACTGATCACGTGGCTGATCATGCACTGATCACGTGAATGATCATGCACTGATCACGTGACTGATCATGCACTGATCACGTGGCTGATCATACACTGATCACGTGATGATCATGCACTGATCACGTGGCTATCATGCACTGATCACGTGGCTGATCATACACTGATCACGTGTCTGATCATGCACTGATCACGTGGCTGATCATGCACTGATCACGTGACTGATCATGCACTGATCACGTGGCTATCATGCACTGATCACGTGGCTGATCATGCACTGATCACGTGGCTGATCATGCACTGTCACGTGACTGATCATGCACTGATCACGTGGCACTCATGCACTGATCACGTGGCTGATCATGCACTGATCACGTGACTGATCATGCACTGATCACGTGGCTATCATGCACTGCTCACGTGGCTGATCATGCAATGATCACGAAGCTACCATGCACTGGTCACGTGACTGATCATGCACTGATCACGTGGCTGATCATGCACTGATCACGTGACTGATCATGCACTGATCACGTGACTGATCATGCACTGATCACGTGGCTATCATGCACTGATCACGTGGCTGATCATGCACTGATCACGTAGCTACCATGTACTGGTCACGTGACTGATCATGCACTGATCACGTAATTGATCATGCACTGATCACGTGGCTGATCATGCACTGATCACGTGGCTGATCACACTGATCACGTGACTGATCATGCACTGATCACGTGACTGATCATGCACTGATCACGTGGCTATCATGCACTGATCACGTGGCTATCATGCACTGATCACGTGGCTGATCACACGATCACGTGACTGATCATGCACTGATCACGTGGCTATCATGCACTGATCACGTGGCTATCATGCACTGATCACGTGGCTATCATGCACTGATCACGTGGCTGATCATGCACTGATCACGTAGCTATCATGCACTGATCACGTGACTGATCATGCACTGATCACGTGGCTGATCATGCACTGATCACGTGACTGATCATGCACTGATCACGTGGCTGATCATGCACTGATCACGCAGCTATCATGCACTGATCACGTGACTGATCATGCACTGATCACGTGACTGATCATGCACTGATCACGTGGCTGATCATGCACTGATCACGTGGCTGATCATGCACTGATCACGTGGCTGATCATGCACTGATCACGTGGCTGATCATGCACTGATCACGTGGCTGATCATGCACTGATCACGTGGATATCATGCACTGATCACGTGGCTGATCACACACTATCACGTGACTGATCATGCACTGATCACGTGGCTATCATGCACTGATCACGTGGCTATCATGCACTGATCACGTGGCTGATCATGCTGATCACGTAGCTATCATGCACTGATCACGTGACTGATCATGCACTGATCACGTGATTGATCATGCACTGATCACGTGGCTGATCATGCACTGATCACGTGGCTGATCATGCACTGATCACGTGACTGATCATGCACTGATCACGTGACTGATCATGCACTGATCACGTGGCTATCATGCACTGATCACGTGGCTGATCATGCACTGATCACGTGGCTGATCATGCACTGATCACGTGGCTGATCATGCACTGATCACGTGACTGATCATGCACTGATCACGTGACTGATCATGCACTGATCACGTGGCTATCATGCACTGATCACGTGGCTGATCATGCATGATCACGCAGCTATCATGCACTGATCACGTGACTGATCATGCACTGATCACGTGACTGATCATGCACTGATCACGTGGCTATCATGCACTATCACGTGGCTGATCATGCACTGATCACGTAGCTATCATGCACTGATCACGTGGCTGATCATGCACTGATCACGTGGCTGATCATGCACTGATCACGTGGCTGATCATGCACTGATCACGTGACTGATCATGCACTGATCACGTGACTGATCATGCACTGATCACGTGGCTGATCATGCACTGATCACGTGGCTATCATGCACTGATCACGTGGCTGATCATGCACTGATCACGTAGCTACCATGCACTGATCACGTGACTGATCATGCACTGATCACGTGATTGATCATGCACTGATCACGTGGCTGATCATGCACTGATCACGTGGCTGATCATGCACTGATCACGTGACTGATCATGCACTGATCACGTGGCTATCATGCACTGATCACGTGGCTATCATGCACTGATCACGTGGCTATCATGCACTGATCACGTGGCTGATCACACACTATCACATGACTGATCATGCACTGATCACGTGCTGATCATGCACTGATCACGTGGCTATCATGCACTGATCACGTGGCTGATCATGCAATGATCACGTAGCTACCATGTACTGGTCACGTGACTGATCATACACCCATCAGGTGACTGATCATGCACTGATCACGTGGCTATCATGCACTGATCACGAGACTGATCATGCACTGATCACGTCTAATCATGCACTGATCTCATGACTGCCCATGCACTGATCACGTGGATGATCATACACTAATCATGTGACAGATCATGCACTGATCACGTGGCTGATCATGCACTGATACCGTGACTGAGCATGGACTGATCACATGACTATCATGTAGTGATCACGTGACTTAATGGCGCTGATCATGTGACTGATCATGCGCTGATCATGTTTGCTATCATACACTGATCATGTGCCTCTGGAGGCAATAAACAAAGAGCTGAGTAGGGCACGAATCAAACAGTAAGCAGGCAATAATCATGGAACTCAGCTGTGAGGAATCATGCTGCTCAGCTGGCAATAATCAAGCAGCTGAGCAGGCAGGAATTACGCAGCACAGCTGGCAATTGTCAAGCAGATGACAGGCAGGAATCGTGCAGCTCAGCTGGCAATTGTCAAGCAGATGAGCAGACAGTAATCACGCAGCTCAGCAGGCCCTGATCACGTGACTGAGCATGCACTGTTCACGTGGCTGATCATACACTGATCACGTGATTGATCATGCACTGATCACTTGGATATCATGTACTGATCACGTGGCTGATCATACACTGTTCACGTGTCTGACCATGCACTGATCACGTGGCTGATCATACACTGCTCACGTAACTGATCATGCACTGATCACGTGGCTATCATGCACTGATCACGTGGCTGATCATGCACTGATCACGTGGCTGATCATGCACTGATCACGTGGCTATCATGCACTGATCACGTGGCTGATCATGTAGCTACCATGTACCTGTCACGTGACTGATCATGCACTGATCACGTGACTGATCATGCACTGATCACGTGGCTATCATGCACTGATCACGTGGCTGATCATGCACTGATCACGTGACTGATCATGCACTGATCACGTGACTGATCATGCACTGATCACGTGCTGATCATGCACTGATCACGTGGCTGATCATGCACTGATCACGTGGCTGATCATGCACTGATCACGTGGCTATCATGCACTGATCACGTGGCTGATCATGCACTGATACGTGACTGATCATGCACTGATCACATGACTATCATGCACTGATCACGTGACTTAATGCACTGATCATGTGACTGATCATGCACTGATCATGTTTGCTATCATACACTGATCATGTGCCTCTGGAGGCAATAAACAAAGAGCTGAGTAGGCACGAATCAAACAGTCAGCAGGCAATAATCATGGAACTCAGCTGTGAGGAATCATGCTGCTCAGCTGGCAATAATCAAGCAGCTGATCAGGCAGGAATTACACAGCACAGCTGGCAATTGTCAAGCAGATGACAGGCAGGAATCATGCAGCTCAGCTGGCAATTGTCAAGCAGATGAGCAGACAGTAATCACGCAGCTCAGCAGGCCCTGATCACGTGACTGATCATGCACTGATCACGTGGCTGATCATGCACTGATCACGTGACTGATCATGCACTGATCACGTGGCTATCATGCACTGATCACGTGGCTGATCATGCACTGATCACGTGACTGATCATGCACTGATCACGTGGCTGATCATGCACTGATCACGTAGCTATCATGCACTGATCACGTGACTGATCATGCACTGATCACGTGACTGATCATGCACTGATCACGTGGCTGATCATGCACTGATCACGTGACTGATCATGCACTGATCACGTGACTGATCATGCACTGATCACGTGGCTGATCATGCACTGATCACGTGACTGATCATGCACTGATCACGTGACTGATCATGCACTGATCACGTGGCTTATCATGCACTGATCATGTGACTGATCATGCTGATCATGTTTGTATCATACACTGATCATGTGCCTCTGGAGGCAATGAACAAAGAGCTGAGTAGGCACGAATCAGTCAGCAGGCAATAATCATGGAACTCAGCTGTGAGGAATCATGCTGCTCAGCTGGCAATAATCAAGCAGCTGAGCAGGCAGGAATTATGCAGCACAGCTGGCAATTGTCAAGCAGATGACAGGCAGGAATCGTGCAGCTCAGCTGGCAATTGTCAAGCAGATGAGCAGACAGTAATCACGCAGCTCAGCAGGCCCTGATCACGTGACTGAGCATGCACTGTTCACGTGGCTGATCATACACTGATCACGTGACTGATCATGCACTGATCACGTGGATATCATGCACTGATCACGTGGCTGATCATACACTGTTCACGTGTCTGACCATGCACTGATCACGTGGCTGATCATGCACTGATCACGTAACTGATCATGCACTGATCACGTGGCTATCATGCACTGATCACGTGGCTGATCATGCACTGATCACGTGGCTGATCATGCACTGATCACGTGACTGATCATGCACTGATCACGTGGCTATCATGCACTGATCACGTGGCTGATCATACTGATCACGTGCTGTCATGCACTGATCACGTGGCTGATCATGCACTGATCACGTGACTGATCATGCACTGATCACGTGGCTATCATGCACTGATCACGTGGCTATCATGCACTGATCACGTGGCTGATCATGCACTGATCACGTAGCTATCATGTACTGATCACGTGACTGATCATGCACTGATCACGTGACTGATCATGCACTGATCACGTGGCTGATCATGCACTGATCACGTGACTGATCATGCACTGATCACGTGGCTATCATGCACTGATCACGTGGCTGATCATGCACTGATCACGTGGCTGATCATGCACTGATCACGTGGCTGATCATGCACTGATCACGTGACTGATCATGCACTGATCACGTGGCTATCATGCACTGATCACGTGGCTGATCATGCACTGATCACGTGGCTGATCATGCACTGATCACGTGACTGATCATGCACTGATCACGTGGCATCATGCACTGATCACGTGGCTGATCATGCACTGATCACGTGACTGATCATGCACTGATCACGTGGCTATCATGCACTGATCACGTGGCTGATCATGCAATGATCACGTAGCTACCATGCACTGGTCACGTGACTGATCATGCACTGATCACGTGACTGATCATGCACTGATCACGTGACTGATCATGCACTGATCACGTGACTGATCATGCACTGATCACGTGGCTGATCATGCACTGATCACGTGACTGATCATGCACTGATCACGTGGCTGATCATGCACTGATCACGTGGCTGATCATGCACTGATCACGTGGCTGATCATGCACTGATCACGTGGCTGATCATGCACTGATCACGTGACTGATCATGCACTGATCACGTGGCTATCATGCACTGATCACGTGGCTATCATGCACTGATCACGTGGCTGATCATGCACTGATCACGTGACTGATCATGCACTGATCACGTGGCTATCATGCACTGATCACGTGGCTGATCATGCACTGATCACGTAGCTATCATGCACTGATCACGTGACTGATCATGCACTGATCACGTGATTGATCATGCACTGATCACGTGGCTGATCATGCACTGATCACGTGGCTGATCATGCACTGATCACGTGACTGATCATGCACTGATCACGTCTGATCATGCACTGATCACGTGACTGATCATGCACTGATCACGTGGATGATCATGCACTGATCATGTGACTGATCATGCACTGATCACGTGGCTATCATGCACTGATCACGTGGCTGATCATGCACTGATCACGTAGCTACCATGTACTGATCACGTGACTGATCATGCACTGATCACGTGACTGATCATGCACTGATCACGTGACTGATCATGCACTGATCACGTGACTGATCATGCACTGATCACGTGGATATCATGCACTGATCACGTGGCTGATCATACACTGATCACGTGTCTGACCATGCACTGATCACGTGGCTGATCATACACTGATCACGTAACTGATCATGCACTGATCACGTGGCTATCATGCACTGATCACGTGGCTGATCATGCACTGATCACGTGGCTGATCACACACTGTCACGTGACTGATCATGCACTGATCACGTGGCACTCATGCACTGATCACGTGGCTGATCATACACTGCTCACGTAACTGATCATGCACACATCACGTGGCTATCATGCACTGCTCACGTGGCTGATCATGCAATGATCACGTAGCTACCATATACTGGTCACGTGACTGATCATGCACTGATCACGTAAATGATCATGCACTGATCACGTGACTGATCATGCACTGATCACGTGACTGATCATGCACTGATCACGTGGCTATCATGCACTGCTCACGTGGCTGATCATGCAATGATCACGTAGCAACCATGTACTGGTCACGTGACTGATCATGCACTGATCACGTAATTGATCATGCACTGATCACGTGGCTGATCATGCACTGATCACGTGGCTGATCATGCACTGATCACGTGGCTGATCATGCACTGATCACGTGGCTATCATGCACTGATCACGTGGCTGATCATGCACGATCACGTGACTGATCATGCACTGATCACGTGGCTATCATGCACTGATCACGTGGCTATCATGCACTGATCACGTGGCTGATCATGCACTGATCACGTGACTGATCATGCACTGATCACGTGGCTATCATGCACTGATCACGTGGCTGATCATGCACTGATCACGTGGCTATCATGCACTGATCACGTGACTGATCATGCACTGATCACGTGACTGATCATGCACTGATCACGTGGCTGATCATGCACTGATCACGTGACTGATCATGCACTGATCACGTGGCTGATCATGCACTGATCACGTGGCTATCATGCACTGATCACGTGGCTGATCATGCACTGATCATGTAGCTACCATGCACTGATCACGTGACTGATCATGCACTGATCAGGTGACTGATCATGCACTGATCACGTGGCTATCATGCACTGATCACGTGACTGATCATGCACTGATCACGTCTGATCATGCACTGATCACATGACTGATCATGCACTGATCACGTGGCTGATCATGCACTGATACCGTGACTGAGCATGGACTGATCACATGACTATCATGTAGTGATCACGTGACTTAATGGCGCTGATCATGTGACTGATCATGCGCTGATCATGTTTGCTATCATACACTGATCATGTGCCTCTGGAGGCAATAAACAAAGAGCTGAGTAGGCACGAATCAAACAGTCAGCAGGCAATAATCATGGAACTCAGCTGTGAGGAATCATGCTGCTCAGCTGGCAATAATCAAGCAGCTGAGCAGGCAGGAATTACGCAGCACAGCTGGCAATTGTCAAGCAGATGACAGGCAGGAATCGTGCAGCTCAGCTGGCAATTGTCAAGCAGATGAGCAGACAGTAATCACGCAGCTCAGCAGGCCCTGATCACGTGACTGAGCATGCACTGTTCACGTGGCTGATCATACACTGATCACGTGATTGATCATGCACTGATCACTTGGATATCATGCACTGATCACGTGGCTGATCATACACTGTTCACGTGTCTGACCATGCACTGATCACGTGGCTGATCATACACTGCTCACGTAACTGATCATGCACTGATCACGTGGCTATCATGCACTGATCACGTGGCTGATCATGCACTGATCACGTGGCTGATCATGCACTGATCACGTGACTGATCATGCACTGATCACGTGGCAATCATGCACTGATCACGTGGCTGATCATACACTGATCACGTGACTGATCATGCACTGATCACGTGGCTATCATGCACTGATCACGTGGCTATCATGCACTGATCACGTGGCTGATCATGCACTGATCACGTGACTGATCATGCACTGATCACGTCTGATCATGCACTGATCACGTGACTGATCATGCACTGATCACGTGGATGATCATGCACTGATCACGTGACTGATCATGCACTGATCACGTGGCTATCATGCACTGATCACGTGGCTGATCATGCAATGATCACGTAGCTACCATGTACTGATCACGTGACTGATCATGCACTGATCACGTAATTGATCATGCACTGATCACGTGACTGATCATGCACTGATCACGTGACTGATCATGCACTGATCACGTGGATATCATGCACTGATCACGTGGCTGATCATGCACTGATCACGTGGCTGATCATGCACTGATCACGTGGCTGATCATGCACTGATCACGTGACTGATCATGCACTGATCACGTGGCTATCATGCACTGATCACGTGGCTGATCATGCACTGATCACGTGGCTGATCACACTGTCACGTGACTGATCATGCACTGATCACGTGGCATCATGCACTGATCACGTGGCTGATCATGCACTGATCACGTGACTGATCATGCACTGATCACGTGGCTATCATGCACTGATCACGTGGCTGATCATGCACTGATCACGTAGCTACCATGCACTGATCACGTGACTGATCATGCACTGATCACGTGAATGATCATGCACTGATCACGTGACTGATCATGCACTGATCACGTGACTGATCATGCACTGATCACGTGGCTATCATGCACTGATCACGTGGCTGATCATGCACTGATCACGTGACTGATCATGCACTGATCACGTGGCTGATCATGCACTGATCACGTGGCTATCATGCACTGATCACGTGGCTGATCATGCACTGATCACGTGACTGATCATGCACTGATCACGTGGCTGATCATGCACTGATCACGTGGATATCATGCACTGATCACGTGGCTGATCATGCACTGATCACGTGACTGATCATGCACTGATCACGTGGCTGATCATGCACTGATCACGTGACTGATCATGCACTGATCACGTGGCTATCATGCACTGATCACGTGACTGATCATGCACTGATCACGTGACTGATCATGCACTGATCACGTGGCTATCATGCACTGATCACGTGGCTGATCATGCACTGATCACGTGACTGATCATGCACTGATCACGTGGCTGATCATGCACTGATCACGTGACTGATCATGCACTGATCACGTGGCTATCATGCACTGATCACGTGACTGATCATGCACTGATCACGTGACTGATCATGCACTGATCACGTGACTGATCATGCACTGATCAGTGGCTATCATGCACTGATCACGTGGCTGATCATGCACTGATCACGTGACTGATCATGCACTGATCACGTGGCTATCATGCACTGATCACGTGGCTATCATGCACTGATCACGTGGCTGATCATGCACTGATCACGTGACTGATCATGCACTGATCACGTCTGATCATGCACTGATCACGTGACTGATCATGCACTGATCACGTGGATGATCATGCACTGATCACGTGACTGATCATGCACTGATCACGTGGCTATCATGCACTGATCACGTGGCTGATCATGCAATGATCACGTAGCTACCATGCACTGGTCACGTGACTGATCATGCACTGATCACGTGACTGATCATGCACTGATCACGTGACTGATCATGCACTGATCACGTGACTGATCATGCACTGATCACGTGGATATCATGCACTGATCACGTGGCTGATCATGCACTGATCACGTGTCTGATCATGCACTGATCACGTGGCTGATCATGCACTGATCACGTGACTGATCATGCACTGATCACGTGGCTATCATGCACTGATCACGTGGCTGATCATGCACTGATCACGTGGCTGATCACACACTGTCACGTGACTGATCATGCACTGATCACGTGGCACTCATGCACTGATCACGTGGCTGATCATACACTGATCACGTAACTGATCATGCACTGATCACGTGGCTATCATGCACTGATCACGTGGCTGATCATGCAATGATCACGTAGCTACCATATACTGGTCACGTGACTGATCATGCACTGATCACGTAAATGATCATGCACTGATCACGTGACTGATCATGCACTGATCACGTGACTGATCATGCACTGATCACGTGGCTATCATGCACTGATCACGTGGCTGATCATGCACTGATCACGTAGCCATGTACTGATCACGTGACTGATCATGCACTGATCACGTAATTGATCATGCACTGATCACGTGGCTGATCATGCACTGATCACGTGGCTGATCATGCACTGATCACGTGACTGATCATGCACTGATCACGTGGCTATCATGCACTGATCACGTGGCATCATGCACTGATCACGTGGCTGATCATGCACTGATCACGTGACTGATCATGCACTGATCACGTGGCTATCATGCACTGATCACGTGGCTGATCATGCACTGATCACGTAGCTACCATGCACTGATCACGTGACTGATCATGCACTGATCACGTGACTGATCATGCACTGATCACGTGACTGATCATGCACTGATCACGTGACTGATCATGCACTGATCACGTGGCTATCATGCACTGATCACGTGGCTGATCATGCACTGATCACGTAGCTACCATGCACTGATCACGTGACTGATCATGCACTGATCACGTAATTGATCATGCACTGATCACGTGACTGATCATGCACTGATCACGTGGCTGATCATGCACTGATCACGTGACTGATCATGCACTGATCACGTGGCTATCATGCACTGATCACGTGGCTATCATGCACTGATCACGTGGCTGATCATGCACTGATCACGTGGCTATCATGCACTGATCACGTGACTGATCATGCACTGATCACGTGATTGATCATGCACTGATCACGTGACTGATCATGCACTGATCACGTGGCTGATCATGCACTGATCACGTGGCTGATCATGCACTGATCACGTGGCTATCATGCACTGATCACGTGGCTGATCATGCACGATCACGTGACTGATCATGCACTGATCACGTGGCTATCATGCACTGATCACGTGGCTATCATGCACTGATCACGTGGCTGATCATGCACTGATCACGTGACTGATCATGCACTGATCACGTGGCTATCATGCACTGATCACGTGGCTGATCATGCACTGATCACGTAGCTATCATGCACTGATCACGTGACTGATCATGCACTGATCACGTATTGATCATGCACTGATCACGTGGCTGATCATGCACTGATCACGTGACTGATCATGCACTGATCACGTGGCTGATCATGCACTGATCACGTGGCTATCATGCACTGATCACGTGGCTGATCATGCACTGATCACGTAGCTATCATGCACTGATCACGTGACTGATCATGCACTGATCACGTGACTGATCATGCACTGATCACGTGGCTATCATGCACTGATCACGTGGCTATCATGCACTGATCACGTGACTGATCATGCACTGATCACGTGACTGATCATGCACTGATCACGTGGCTGATCATGCACTGATCACGTGGCTATCATGCACTGATCACGTGGCTGATCATGCACTGATCACGCAGCTATCATGCACTGATCACGTGACTGATCATGCACTGATCACGTGGCTGATCATGCACTGATCACGTGACTGATCATGCACTGATCACGTGGCTATCATGCACTGATCACGTGGCTGATCATGCACTGATCACAGCTACCATGCACTGATCACGTGACTGATCATGCACTGATCACGTGACTGATCATGCACTGATCACGTGGCTGATCATGCACTGATCACGTGCTGATCATGCACTGATCACGTGGCTATCATGCACTGATCACGTGGCTGATCATGCACTGATCACGTGGCTGATCATGCACTGATCACGTGACTGATCATGCACTGATCACGTGGCTGATCATGCACTGATCACGTGACTGATCATGCACTGATCACGTGGCTGATCATGCACTGATCACGTGGCTGATCATGCACTGATCACGTGGCTGATCATGCACTGATACCGTGACTGAGCATGGACTGATCACATGACTATCATGTAGTGATCACGTGACTTAATGGCGCTGATCATGTGACTGATCATGCACTGATCATGTTTGCTATCATACACTGATCATGTGCCTCTGGAGGCAATAAACAAAGAGCTGAGTAGGCATGAATCAAACAGTCAGCAGGCAATAATCATGGAACTCAGCTGTGAGGAATCATGCTGCTCAGCTGGCAATAATCAAGCAGCTGAGCAGGCAGGAATTACGCAGCACAGCTGGCAATTGTCAAGCAGATGACAGGCAGGAATCATGCAGCTCAGCTGGCAATTGTCAAGCAGATGAGCAGACAGTAATCACGCAGCTCAGCAGGCCCTGATCACGTGACTGAGCATGCACTGTTCACGTGGCTGATCATACACTGATCACGTGACTGATCATGCACTGATCACGTGACTGATCATGCACTGATCACGTGGCTGATCATGCACTGATCACGTGGCTGATCATGCACTGATCACGTGGCTATCATGCACTGATCACGTGACTGATCATGCACTGATCACGTGATTGATCATGCACTGATCACGTGGCTTATCATGCACTGATCATGTGACTGATCATGTGCTGATCATGTTTGGTGTCATACACTGATCATGTGCATCTGGAGGCAATGAACAAAGAGCTGAGTAGGCAGGAATCAGTCAGCAGGCTATAATCATGGAACTCAGCTCTGAGAAATCATGCTGCTCAGCTGGCAATAATCAAGTAGATGAGCAGGCAGGAATCATGCAGCACACGTGGCAATTGTCAAGCAGATGACAGTCAGGAATCGTGCAGCTCAGCTGGCAATTGTCAAGCAGATGAGCAGACAGTAATCACGCAGCTCAGCAGGCCCTGATCACGTGACTGATCATGCACTGATCACGTGGCTGATCATACACTGATCACGTGACTGATCATGCACTGATCACGTGGCTATCATGCACTGATCACGTGACTGATCATGCACTGATCACGTAATTGTCATGCACTGATCACGTGGCTGATCATGCACTGATCACGTGACTGATCATGCACTGATCACGTGGCTATCATGCACTGATCACGTGGCTGATCATGCACTGATCACGGGACTGATCATGCACTGATCACGGGCTATCATGCACTGACACATGACTCATGCACTGATCACGTGGCTGATCATGCACTGATCACGTGACTGATCATGCACTGATCACGTGACTGATCATGCACTGATCACGTGGCTGATCATGCACTGATCACGTGGCTATCATGCACTGATCACGTGGCTGATCATGCACTGATCACGTAGCTATCATGTACTGATCACGTGACTGATCATGCACTGATCACGTAACTGATCATGCACTGATCACGTGGCTGATCATGCACTGATCACGTGACTGATCATGCACTGATCACGTCTGATCATGCACTGATCACGTGACTGATCATGCACTGATCACGTGGATGATCATGCACTGATCACGTGACTGATCATGCACTGATCACGTGGCTGATCATGCACTGATCACGTGTCTGATCATGCACTGATCACGTGGCTGATCATACACTGATCACGTGACTGATCATGCACTGATCACGTGGCTATCATGCACTGATCACGTGGCTGATCATGCACTGATCACGTGGCTGATCATGCACTGTCACGTGACTGATCATGCACTGATCACGTGGCACTCATGCACTGATCACGTGGCTGATCATACACTGATCACGTGACTGATCATGCACATCACGTGGCTATCATGCACTGATCACGTGGCTGATCATGCAATGATCACGTAGCTACCATATACTGGTCACGTGACTGATCATGCACTGATCACGTAAATGATCATGCACTGATCACGTGACTGATCATGCACTGATCACGTGACTGATCATGCACTGATCACGTGGCTGATCATGCACTGATCACGTGACTGATCATGCACTGATCACGTGGCTGATCATGCACTGATCACGTGGCTGATCATGCACTGATCACGTGGCTATCATGCACTGATCACGTGGCTGATCACACACTGATCACGTGACTGATCATGCACTGATCACGTGGCTATCATGCACTGATCACGTGGCTATCATGCACTGATCACGTGGCTGATCATGCACTGATCACGTGACTGATCATGCACTGATCACGTGGCTATCATGCACTGATCACGTGGCTGATCATGCACTGATCACGTGGCTATCATGCACTGATCACGTGACTGATCATGCATGATCACGTCACTGATCATGCACTGATCACGTGGCTGATCATGCACTGATCACGTGACTGATCATGCACTGATCACGTGGCTGATCATGCACTGATCACGTGGCTGATCATGCACTGATCACGTAGCTACCATGTACTGGTCACGTGAATGATCATGCACATCAGGTGACTGATCATGCACTGATCACGTGGCTATCATGCACTGATCACGTGACTGATCATGCACTGATCACGTCTGATCATGCACTGATCACATGACTGATCATGCACTGATCACGTGGCTGATCATGCACTGATCACGTGACTGATCATGCACTGATCACATGACTATCATGTAGTGATCACGTGACTTAATGGCGCTGATCATGTGACTGATCATGCGCTGATCATGTTTGCTATCATACACTGATCATGTGCCTCTGGAGGCAATAAACAAAGAGCTGAGTAGGCACGAATCAAACAGTCAGCAGGCAATAATCATGGAACTCAGCTGTGAGGAATCATGCTGCTCAGCTGGCAATAATCAAGCAGCTGAGCAGGCAGGAATTACGCAGCACAGCTGGCAATTGTCAAGCAGATGACAGGCAGGAATCGTGCAGCTCAGCTGGCAATTGTCAAGCAGATGAGCAGACAGTAATCACGCAGCTCAGCAGGCCCTGATCACGTGACTGAGCATGCACTGTTCACGTGGCTGATCATACACTGATCACGTGATTGATCATGCACTGATCACTTGGATATCATGCACTGATCACGTGGCTGATCATACACTGTTCACGTGTCTGACCATGCACTGATCACGTGGCTGATCATACACTGCTCACGTAACTGATCATGCACTGATCACGTGGCTATCATGCACTGATCACGTGGCTGATCATGCACTGATCACGTGGCTATCATGCACTGATCACGTGGCTGATCATGCACTGATCACGTGACTGATCATGCACTGATCACTGGCTATCATGCACTCATCACGTGGCTATCATGCACTGATCACGTGGCTGATCATGCACTGATCACGTGACTGATCATGCACTGATCATGTCTGATCATGCACTGATCACGTGACTGATCATGCACTGATCACGTGGATGATCATGCACTGATCACGTGACTGATCATGCACTGATCACGTGGCTATCATGCACTGCTCACGTGGCTGATCATGCAATGATCACGTAGCTACCATGTACTGGTCACGTGACTGATCATGCACTGATCACGTAATTGATCATGCACTGATCACGTGGCTGATCATGCACTGATCACGTGACTGATCATGCACTGATCACGTGGATATCATGCACTGATCACGTGGCTGATCATGCACTGATCACGTGGCTGATCATGCACTGATCACGTGGCTGATCATGCACTGATCACGTGACTGATCATGCACTGATCACGTGGCTATCATGCACTGATCACGTGGCTGATCATGCACTGATCACGTGGCTGATCACACACTGATCACGTGACTGATCATGCACTGATCACGTGGCATCATGCACTGATCACGTGGCTGATCATGCACTGATCACGTAACTGATCATGCACTGATCACGTGGCTATCATGCACTGATCACGTGGCTGATCATGCACTGATCACGTAGCTATCATGCACTGATCACGTGACTGATCATGCACTGATCACGTAACTGATCATGCACTGATCACGTGACTGATCATGCACTGATCACGTGACTGATCATGCACTGATCACGTGGCTATCATGCACTGATCACGTGGCTGATCATGCACTGATCACGTAGCAACCATGTACTGATCACGTGACTGATCATGCACTGATCACGTGATTGATCATGCACTGATCACGTGACTGATCATGCACTGATCACGTGGCTGATCACACACTGATCACGTGACTGATCATGCACTGATCACGTGGCTATCATGCACTGATCACGTGGCTATCATGCACTGATCACGTGGCTGATCATGCACTGATCACGTAGCTATCATGCACTGATCACGTGACTGATCATGCACTGATCACGTGACTGATCATGCACTGATCACGTGGCTGATCATGCACTGATCACGTGGCTATCATGCACTGATCACGTGGCTGATCATGCACTGATCACGCAGCTATCATGCACTGATCACGTGACTGATCATGCACTGATCACGTGGCTATCATGCACTGATCACGTGACTGATCATGCACTGATCACGTGGCTGATCATGCACTGATCACGTGGCTGATCATGCACTGATCACGTGGCTGATCATGCACTGATCACGTGGCTATCATGCACTGATCACGTGGCTGATCATGCACTGATCACGTGGCTGATCATGCACTGATCACGTGACTGATCATGCACTGATCACGTGGCTATCATGCACTGATCACGTGGCTGATCATGCACTGATCACGTGGCTGATCATGCACTGATCACGTGGCTATCATGCACTGATCACGTGGCTGATCATGCACTGATCACGTGACTGATCATGCACTGATCACGTGACTGATCATGCACTGATCACGTGACTGAATGCACTGATCACGTGACTGATCATGCACTGATCACGTGACTGATCATGCACTGATCACGTGGCTATCATGCACTGATCACGTGGCTGATCATGCACTGATCACGTGCCTGATCATGCACTGATCACGTGGCTGATCATGCACTGATCACGTGACTGATCATGCACTGATCACGTCTGATCATGCACTGATCACGTGGCTATCATGCACTGCTCACGTGGCTGATCATGCCATGATCACGCAGCTACCATGTACTGGTCACATGACTGATCATGCACTGATCACGTGACTGATCATGCACTGATCACGTGGCTATCATGCACTACTCACGTGGCTGATCATGCAATGATCATGTAGCTACCATGTACAGGTCACGTGAATGATCATACACCCATCAGGTGACTGATCATGCACTGATCACGTGACTGATCATGCACTGATCACGTCTATATCATGCACTGATCACATGACTGCCCATGCACTGATCACGTGGATGATCATACACTAATCATGTGACAGATCATGCACTGATCACGTGGCTGATCATGCACTGATACCGTGACTGAGCATGGACTGATCACATGACTATCATGTAGTGATCACGTGACTTAATGGCGCTGATCATGTGACTGATCATGCGCTGATCATGTTTGCTATCATACACTGATCATGTGCCTCTGGAGGCAATAAACAAAGAGCTGAGTAGGCACGAATCAAACAGTCAGCAGGCAATAATCATGGAACTCAGCTGTGAGGAATCATGCTGCTCAGCTGGCAATAATCAAGCAGCTGAGCAGGCAGGAATTACGCAGCACAGCTGGCAATTGTCAAGCAGATGACAGGCAGGAATCGTGCAGCTCAGCTGGCAATTGTCAAGCAGATGAGCAGACAGTAATCACGCAGCTCAGCAGGCCCTGATCACGTGACTGAGCATGCACTGTTCACGTGGCTGATCATACACTGATCACGTGATTGATCATGCACTGATCACGTGGATATCATGCACTGATCACGTGGCTGATCATGCACTGATCACGTGTCTGATCATGCACTGATCACGTGGCTGATCATGCACTGATCACGTGACTGATCATGCACTGATCACGTGGCTGATCATGCACTGATCACGTGATGATCATGCACTGATCACGTGGCTATCATGCACTGATCACGTGGCTGATCATGCACTGATCACGTGGCTGATCATGCACTGATCACGTGGCTATCATGCACTGATCACGTGGCTGATCATGCACTGATCACGTGGCTGATCATGCACTGTCACGTGACTGATCATGCACTGATCACGTGGCATCATGCACTGATCACGTGGCTGATCATGCACTGATCACGTGACTGATCATGCACTGATCACGTGGCTATCATGCACTGATCACGTGGCTGATCATGCAATGATCACGTAGCTACCATATACTGGTCACGTGACTGATCATGCACTGATCACGTAACTGATCATGCACTGATCACGTGACTGATCATGCACTGATCACGTGACTGATCATGCACTGATCACGTGGCTATCATGCACTGATCACGTGGCTGATCATGCACGATCACGTAACCATGTACTGATCACGTGACTGATCATGCACTGATCACGTAATTGATCATGCACTGATCACGTGGCTGATCATGCACTGATCACGTGGCTGATCACACTGATCACGTGACTGATCATGCACTGATCACGTGACTGATCATGCACTGATCACGTGGCTATCATGCACTGATCACGTGGATATCATGCACTGATCACGTGGCTGATCATGCACTGATCACGTGACTGATCATGCACTGATCACGTGGCTATCATGCACTGATCACGTGGCTGATCATGCACTGATCACGTGGCTATCATGCACTGATCACGTGGCTGATCATGCACTGATCACGTAGCTATCATGCACTGATCACGTGACTGATCATGCACTGATCACGTGGCTGATCATGCACTGATCACGTGACTGATCATGCACTGATCACGTGGCTGATCATGCACTGATCACAGCTATCATGCACTGATCACGTGACTGATCATGCACTGATCACGTGACTGATCATGCACTGATCACGTGGCTTATCATGCACTGATCATGTGACTGATCATGTGCTGATCATGTTTCTGTCATACACTGATCATGTGCCTCTGGAGGCAATGAACAAAGAGCTGAGTAGGCAGGAATCAGTAGGCAATAATCATGGAACTCAGCTGTGAGAAATCATGCTGCTCAGCTGGCAATAATCAAGCAGCTGAGCAGGCAGGAATTATGCAGCACAGCTGGCAATTGTCAAGCAGATGACAGGCAGGAATCGTGCAGCTCAGCTGGCAATTGTCAAGCAGATGAGCAGACAGTAATCACGCAGCTCAGCAGGCCCTGATCACGTGACTGAGCATGCACTGTTCACGTGGCTGATCACACACTGATCACGTGACTGATCATGCACTGATCACGTGGCTATCATGCACTGATCACGTGACTGATCATGCACTGATCACGTGGCTGTCATGCACTGATCACGTGGCTATCATGCACTGATCACGTGGCTGATCATGCACTGATCACGTGACTGATCATGCACTGATCACGTGGCTGATCATGCACTGATCACGTGGCTATCATGCACTGATCACGTGGCTGATCATGCACTGATCACGTGGCTACCATGCACTGATCACGTGACTGATCATGCACTGATCACGTTGATCATGCACTGATCACGTGGCTGATCATGCACTGATCACGTGGCTGATCATGCACTGATCACGTGACTGATCATGCACTGATCACGTGGCTGATCATGCACTGATCACGTGACTGATCATGCACTGATCACGTGTCTGATCATGCACTGATCACGTGGCTATCATGCACTGCTCACGTGGCTGATCATGCATGATCACGCAGCTACCATGTACTGGTCACATGACTGATCATGCACTGATCACGTGACTGATCATGCAGTGATCACGTGGCTATCATGCACTACTCACGTGGCTGATCATGCAATGATCATGTAGCTACCATGTACAGGTCACGTGAATGATCATACACCCATCAGGTGACTGATCATGCACTGATCACGTGGCTATCATGCACTGATCACGAGACTGATCATGCACTGATCACGTCTATATCATGCACTGATCACATGACTGCCCATGCACTGATCACGTGGATGATCATACACTAATCATGTGACAGATCATGCACTGATCACGTGGCTGATCATGCACTGATACCGTGACTGAGCATGGACTGATCACATGACTATCATGTAGTGATCACGTGACTTAATGGCGCTGATCATGTGACTGATCATGCGCTGATCATGTTTGCTATCATACACTGATCATGTGCCTCTGGAGGCAATAAACAAAGAGCTGAGTAGGCACGAATCAAACAGTCAGCAGGCAATAATCATGGAACTCAGCTGTGAGGAATCATGCTGCTCAGCTGGCAATAATCAAGCAGCTGAGCAGGCAGGAATTACGCAGCACAGCTGGCAATTGTCAAGCAGATGACAGGCAGGAATCGTGCAGCTCAGCTGGCAATTGTCAAGCAGATGAGCAGACAGTAATCACGCAGCTCAGCAGGCCCTGATCACGTGACTGAGCATGCACTGTTCACGTGGCTGATCATACACTGATCACGTGATTGATCATGCACTGATCACTTGGATATCATGCACTGATCACGTGGCTGATCATACACTGTTCACGTGTCTGACCATGCACTGATCACGTGGCTGATCATACACTGCTCACGTAACTGATCATGCACTGATCACGTGGCTATCATGCACTGATCACGTGGCTGAACATGCACTGTTCACGTGGCTGATCACACACCTGTCACGTGACATATCATGCACTGATCACGTGGCACTCATGCACTGATCACGTGGCTGATCATACTCTGCTCACGTAACTGATCATGCACACATCACGTGGCTATCATGCACTGCTCACGTGGCTCGTCATGGAATGATCACGTAGCTACCATATACTGGTCACGTGACTGATCATGCACAGATCACGTAAATGATCATGCACTGTTCACGTGACTGATCATGTACTGATCACGTGACTGATCATGCACTGATCACGTGGCTATCATGCTCTGCTCACGTGGCTGATCATGCAACGATCACGTAGCAACCATGTACTGGTCACGTGACTGATCATGCACTGATCACGTAATTGATCCTGCACTGATCACGTGGCTCATCATGCACTGATCACGTGGCTGATCACACACGTATCACGTGACTGATCATGCATGATCACGTGACTATCATGCACTGATCACGTGGCTGTCATGCACTGATCACGTGGATATCATGCACTGATCACGTGGCTGATCACACACGTATCACATGACTGATCATGCACTGATCACGTGGCTATCATGCACTGATCACGTGGCTATCATGCACTGATCACGTGGCTGATCATGCACTGATCACGTGGCTATCATGCACTGATCACGTGGCTGATCATGCACTGATCACGTGACTGATCATGCACTGATCACGTGGCTGATCATGCACTGATCACGTGGCTATCATGCACTGATCACGTGGCTGATCATGCACTGATCACGTAGCTATCATGCACTGATCACGTGACTGATCATGCACTGATCACGTAATTGATCATGCACTGATCACGTGGCTGATCATGCACTGATCACGTGGCTGATCATGCACTGATCACGTGACTGATCATGCACTGATCACGTGACTGATCATGCACTGATCACGTGGCTATCATGCACTGATCACGTGGCTGATCATGCACTGATCACGTGACTGATCATGCACTGATCACGTGGCTGATCATGCACTGATCACGTGACTGATCATGCACTGATCACGTGACTGATCATGCACTGATCACGTGGCTATCATGCACTGATCACGTGGCTGATCATGCATGATCACGCAGCTATCATGCACTGATCACGTGACTGATCATGCACTGATCACGTGACTGATCATGCACTGATCACGTGGCTATCATGCACTGATCACGTGGCTGATCATGCACTGATCACGTAGCTATCATGCACTGATCACGTGGCTATCATGCACTGATCACGTGGCTGATCATGCACTGATCACGTGGCTGATCATGCACTGATCACGTGACTGATCATGCACTGATCACGTGACTGATCATGCACTGATCACGTGGCTGATCATGCACTGATCACGTGGCTATCATGCACTGATCACGTGGCTGATCATGCACTGATCACGTAGCTATCATGCACTGATCACGTGACTGATCATGCACTGATCACGTAATTGATCATGCACTGATCACGTGGCTGATCATGCACTGATCACGTGGCTGATCATGCACTGATCACGTGACTGATCATGCACTGATCACGTGGCTATCATGCACTGATCACGTGGCTATCATGCACTGATCACGTGGCTATCATGCACTGATCACGTGGCTGATCACACACGTATCACATGACTGATCATGCACTGATCACGTGGCTGATCATGCACTGATCACGTGGCTATCATGCACTGATCACGTGGCTGATCATGCAATGATCACGTAGCTACCATGTACTGGTCACGTGACTGATCATACACCCATCAGGTGACTGATCATGCACTGATCACGTGGCTATCATGCACTGATCACGAGACTGATCATGCACTGATCACGTCTAATCATGCACTGATCACATGACTGCCCATGCACTGATCACGTGGATGATCATACACTAATCATGTGACAGATCATGCACTGATCACGTGGCTGATCATCCACTGATACCGTGACTGAGCATGGACTGATCACATGACTATCATGTAGTGATCACGTGACTTAATGGCGCTGATCATGTGACTGATCATGCGCTGATCATGTTTGCTATCATACACTGATCATGTGCCTCTGGAGGCAATAAACAAAGAGCTGAGTAGGCACGAATCAAACAGTCAGCAGGCAATAATCATGGAACTCAGCTGTGAGGAATCATGCTGCTCAGCTGGCAATAATCAAGCAGCTGAGCAGGCAGGAATTACGCAGCACAGCTGGCAATTGTCAAGCAGATGACAGGCAGGAATCGTGCAGCTCAGCTGGCAATTGTCAAGCAGATGAGCAGACAGTAATCACGCAGCTCAGCAGGCCCTGATCACGTGACTGAGCATGCACTGTTCACGTGGCTGATCATACACTGATCACGTGATTGATCATGCACTGATCACTTGGATATCATGCACTGATCACGTGGCTGATCATACACTGTTCACGTGTCTGACCATGCACTGATCACGTGGCTGATCATACACTGCTCACGTAACTGATCATGCACTGATCACGTGGCTATCATGCACTGATCACGTGGCTGAACATGCACTGTTCACGTGGCTGATCACACACCTGTCACGTGACATATCATGCACTGATCACGTGGCACTCATGCACTGATCACGTGGCTGATCATACTCTGCTCACGTAACTGATCATGCACACATCACGTGGCTATCATGCACTGCTCACGTGGCTCATCATGGAATGATCACGTAGCTACCATATACTGGTCACGTGACTGATCATGCACAGATCACGTAAATGATCATGCACTGTTCACGTGACTGATCATGTACTGATCACGTGACTGATCATGCACTGATCACGTGGCTATCATGCACTGCTCACGTGGCTGATCATGCAACGATCACGTAGCAACCATGTACTGGTCACGTGACTGATCATGCACTGATCACGTAATTGATCCTGCACTGATCACGTGGCTCATCATGCACTGATCACGTGGCTGATCACACACGTATCACGTGACTGATCATGCACTGATCACGTGACTATCATGCACTGATCACGTGGCTGTCATGCACTGATCACGTGGATATCATGCACTGATCACGTGGCTGATCACACACGTATCACATGACTGATCATGCACTGATCACGTGGCTATCATGCACTGATCACGTGGCTATCATGCACTGATCACGTGGCTGATCATGCACTGATCACGTGGCTATCATGCACTGATCACGTGGCTGATCATGCACTGATCACGTGACTGATCATGCACTGATCACGTGGCTGATCATGCACTGATCACGTGGCTATCATGCACTGATCACGTGGCTGATCATGCACTGATCACGTAGCTATCATGCACTGATCACGTGACTGATCATGCACTGATCACGTAATTGATCATGCACTGATCACGTGGCTGATCATGCACTGATCACGTGGCTGATCATGCACTGATCACGTGACTGATCATGCACTGATCACGTGACTGATCATGCACTGATCACGTGGCTATCATGCACTGATCACGTGGCTGATCATGCACTGATCACGTGACTGATCATGCACTGATCACGTGGCTGATCATGCACTGATCACGTGACTGATCATGCACTGATCACGTGACTGATCATGCACTGATCACGTGGCTATCATGCACTGCACGTGGCTGATCATGCATGATCACGCAGCTATCATGCACTGATCACGTGACTGATCATGCACTGATCACGTGACTGATCATGCACTGATCACGTGGCTATCATGCACTGATCACGTGGCTGATCATGCACTGATCACGTAGCTATCATGCACTGATCACGTGGCTATCATGCACTGATCACGTGGCTGATCATGCACTGATCACGTGACTGATCATGCACTGATCACGTGACTGATCATGCACTGATCACGTGACTGATCATGCACTGATCACGTGGCTGATCATGCACTGATCACGTGGCTATCATGCACTGATCACGTGGCTGATCATGCACTGATCACGTAGCTACCATGCACTGATCACGTGACTGATCATGCACTGATCACGTAATTGATCATGCACTGATCACGTGACTGATCATGCACTGATCACGTGGCTGATCATGCACTGATCACGTGACTGATCATGCACTGATCACGTGGCTATCATGCACTGATCACGTGGCTATCATGCACTGATCACGTGGCTATCATGCACTGATCACGTGGCTGATCATGCACTATCACATGACTGATCATGCACTGATCACGTGGCTGATCATGCACTGATCACGTGGCTATCATGCACTGATCACGTGGCTGATCATGCAATGATCACGTAGCTACCATGTACTGGTCACGTGACTGATCATACACCCATCAGGTGACTGATCATGCACTGATCACGTGGCTATCATGCACTGATCACGTGACTGATCATGCACTGATCACGTCTAATCATGCACTGATCACATGACTGCCCATGCACTGATCACGTGGATGATCATACACTAATCACGTGACAGATCATGCACTGATCACGTGGCTGATCATGCACTGATACCGTGACTGAGCATGGACTGATCACATGACTATCATGTAGTGATCACGTGACTTAATGGCGCTGATCATGTGACTGATCATGCGCTGATCATGTTTGCTATCATACACTGATCATGTGCCTCTGGAGGCAATAAACAAAGAGCTGAGTAGGCACGAATCAAACAGTCAGCAGGCAATAATCATGGAACTCAGCTGTGAGGAATCATGCTGCTCAGCTGGCAATAATCAAGCAGCTGAGCAGGCAGGAATTATGCAGCACAGCTGGCAATTGTCAAGCAGATGACAGGCAGGAATCGTGCAGCTCAGCTGGCAATTGTCAAGCAGATGAGCAGACAGTAATCACGCAGCTCAGCAGGCCCTGATCACGTGACTGAGCATGCACTGTTCACGTGGCTGATCATACACTGATCACGTGACTGATCATGCACTGATCACTTGGATATCATGCACTGATCACGTGGCTGATCATACACTGATCACGTGTCTGATCATGCACTGATCACGTGGCTGATCATGCACTGATCACGTAACTGATCATGCACTGATCACGTGGCTATCATGCACTGATCACGTGGCTGATCATGCACTGATCACGTGACTGATCATGCACTGATCACGTGGCTATCATGCACTGATCACGTGGCTGATCATGTGCTACCATGTACCTGTCACGTGACTGATCATGCACTGATCACGTGACTGATCATGCACTGATCACGTGGCTATCATGCACTGATCACGTGGCTGATCATGCACTGATCACGTGACTGATCATGCACTGATCACGTGACTGATCATGCACTGATCACGTGGCTATCATGCACTGATCACGTGGCTGATCATGCACTGATCACGTGGCTGATCATGCACTGATCACGTGGCTGATCATGCACTGATCACGTGGCTGATCATGCACTGATACCGTGACTGAGCATGGACTGATCACATGACTATCATGTAGTGATCACGTGACTTAATGGCGCTGATCATGTGACTGATCATGCACTGATCATGTTTGCTATCATACACTGATCATGTGCCTCTGGAGGCAATAAACAAAGAGCTGAGTAGGCACGAATCAAACAGTCAGCAGGCAATAATCATGGAACTCAGCTGTGAGGAATCATGCTGCTCAGCTGGCAATAATCAAGCAGCTGAGCAGGCAGGAATTACACAGCACAGCTGGCAATTGTCAAGCAGATGACAGGCAGGAATCATGCAGCTCAGCTGGCAATTGTCAAGCAGATGAGCAGACAGTAATCACGCAGCTCAGCAGGCCCTGATCACGTGACTGAGCATGCACTGTTCACGTGGCTGATCATACACTGATCACGTGACTGATCATGCACTGATCACGTGGATATCATGCACTGATCACGTGGCTGATCATACACTGATCACGTGACTGATCATGCACTGATCACGTGGCTGATCATGCACTGATCACGTAGCTATCATGCACTGATCACGTGACTGATCATGCACTGATCACGTGGCTGATCATGCACTGATCACGTGGCTGATCATGCACTGATCACGTGACTGATCATGCACTGATCACGTGACTGATCATGCACTGATCACGTGGCTATCATGCACTGATCACGTGGCTGATCATGCACTGATCACGTGACTGATCATGCACTGATCACGTGGCTGATCATGCACTGATCATGTGACTGATCATGCACTGATCATGTTTTGTCATACACTGATCATGTGCATCTACAGGCAATGAACAAAGAGCTGAGTAGGCACGAATCAGTCAGCAGGCTATAATCATGGAACTCAGCTGTGAGAAATCATGCTGCTCACCTGGCAATGATCAAGTAGATGAGCAGGCAGGAATTATGCAGCACAGGTGGCAATTGTCAAGCAGATGATCAGACAGTAATCACGCAGCTCAGCATGCACTGATCACGTGACTGATCATGCACTGATCACGTGGCTGATCATGCACTGATCACGTGACTGATCATGCACTGATCACGTGGCTATCATGCACTGATCACGTGGCTGATCATGCACTGATCACGTGACTGATCATGCACTGATCACGTGGCTGATCATGCACTGATCACGTAGCTATCATGCACTGATCACGTGACTGATCATGCACTGATCACGTGACTGATCATGCACTGATCACGTGGCTGATCATGCACTGATCACGTGACTGATCATGCACTGATCACGTGACTGATCATGCACTGATCACGTGGCTATCATGCACTGATCACGTGGCTGATCATGCACTGATCACGTGACTGATCATGCACTGATCACGTGGCTTATCATGCACTGATCATGTGACTGATCATGCACTGATCATGTTTGTGTCATACACTGATCATGTGCATCTGGAGGCAATGAACAAAGAGCTGAGTAGGCACGAATCAGTCAGCAGGCTATAATCATGGAACTCAGCTGTGAAATCATGCTGCTCAGCTGGCAATAATCAAGCAGATGAGCAGGCAGGAATTATGCAGCACAGGTGGCAATTGTCAAGCAGATGAGCAGACAGTAATCACGCAGCTCAGCAGGCACTGATCACGTGACTGAGCATGCACTGATCACGTGGCTGATCATACACTGATCACGTGACTGATCATGCACTGATCACGTGGATATCATGCACTGATCACGTGGCTGATCATGCACTGATCACGTGTCTGATCATGCACTGATCACGTGGCTGATCATACACTGATCACGTAACTGATCATGCACTGATCACGTGGCTATCATGCACTGATCACGTGGCTGATCATGCACTGATCACGTGACTGATCATGCACTGATCACGTGACTGATCATGCACTGATCACGTGGCTATCATGCACTGATCACGTGGCTGATCATACTGATCACGTGCTGTCATGCACTGATCACGTGGCTGATCATGCACTGATCACGTGACTGATCATGCACTGATCACGTGGCTATCATGCACTGATCACGTGGCTATCATGCACTGATCACGTGGCTGATCATGCACTGATCACGTAGCTATCATGCACTGATCACGTGACTGATCATGCACTGATCACGTGACTGATCATGCACTGATCACGTGACTGATCATGCACTGATCACGTGACTGATCATGCACTGATCACGTGGCTATCATGCACTGATCACGTGGCTGATCATGCTGATCACGTGTCTGATCATGCACTGATCACGTGGCTGATCATGCACTGATCACGTAACTGATCATGCACTGATCACGTGGCTATCATGCACTGATCACGTGGCTGATCATGCACTGATCACGTGGCTGATCACACTGATCACGTGACTGATCATGCACTGATCACGTGGCATCATGCACTGATCACGTGGCTGATCATGCACTGATCACGTGACTGATCATGCACTGATCACGTGGCTATCATGCACTGATCACGTGGCTGATCATGCAATGATCACGTAGCTACCATGTACTGGTCACGTGACTGATCATGCACTGATCACGTGACTGATCATGCACTGATCACGTGACTGATCATGCACTGATCACGTGACTGATCATGCACTGATCACGTGGCTGATCATGCACTGATCACGTGACTGATCATGCACTGATCACGTGGCTGATCATGCACTGATCACGTGGCTGATCATGCACTGATCACGTGGCTATCATGCACTGATCACGTGGCTGATCATGCACTGATCACGTGACTGATCATGCACTGATCACGTGGCTATCATGCACTGATCACGTGGCTGATCATGCACTGATCACGTGACTGATCATGCACTGATCACGTGGCTATCATGCACTGATCACGTGGCTGATCATGCACTGATCACGTAGCTACCATGCACTGATCACGTGACTGATCATGCACTGATCACGTGATTGATCATGCACTGATCACGTGGCTGATCATGCACTGATCACGTGGCTGATCATGCACTGATCACGTGACTGATCATGCACTGATCACGTCTGATCATGCACTGATCACGTGACTGATCATGCACTGATCACGTGGCTGATCATGCACTGATCATGTGACTGATCATGCACTGATCACGTGGCTATCATGCACTGATCACGTGGCTGATCATGCACTGATCACGTAGCTACCATGTACTGATCACGTGACTGATCATGCACTGATCACGTGACTGATCATGCACTGATCACGTGACTGATCATGCACTGATCACGTGACTGATCATGCACTGATCACGTGGATATCATGCACTGATCACGTGGCTGATCATGCACTGATCACGTGTCTGACCATGCACTGATCACGTGGCTGATCATACACTGATCACGTAACTGATCATGCACTGATCACGTGGCTATCATGCACTGATCACGTGGCTGATCATGCACTGATCACGTGGCTGATCACACACTGTCACGTGACTGATCATGCACTGATCACGTGGCACTCATGCACTGATCACGTGGCTGATCATACACTGCTCACGTAACTGATCATGCACTGATCACGTGGCTATCATGCACTGCTCACGTGGCTGATCATGCAATGATCACGTAGCTACCATATACTGGTCACGTGACTGATCATGCACTGATCACGTAAATGATCATGCACTGATCACGTGACTGATCATGCACTGATCACGTGACTGATCATGCACTGATCACGTGGCTATCATGCACTGCTCACGTGGCTGATCATGCAATGATCACGTAGCAACCATGTACTGGTCACGTGACTGATCATGCACTGATCACGTAATTGATCATGCACTGATCACGTGACTGATCATGCACTGATCACGTGGCTGATCATGCACTGATCACGTGGCTGATCATGCACTGATCACGTGGCTATCATGCACTGATCACGTGGCTGATCATGCACTGATCACGTGACTGATCATGCACTGATCACGTGGCTATCATGCACTGATCACGTGGCTATCATGCACTGATCACGTGGCTGATCATGCACTGATCACGTGACTGATCATGCACTGATCACGTGGCTATCATGCACTGATCACGTGGCTGATCATGCACTGATCACGTGGCTATCATGCACTGATCACGTGACTGATCATGCACTGATCACGTGACTGATCATGCACTGATCACGTGGCTGATCATGCACTGATCACGTGACTGATCATGCACTGATCACGTGGCTGATCATGCACTGATCACGTGGCTATCATGCACTGATCACGTGGCTGATCATGCACTGATCATGTAGCTACCATGTACTGGTCACGTGAATGATCATGCACTGATCAGGTGACTGATCATGCACTGATCACGTGGCTATCATGCACTGATCACGTGACTGATCATGCACTGATCACGTCTGATCATGCACTGATCACATGACTGATCATGCACTGATCACGTGGCTGATCATGCACTGATACCGTGACTGAGCATGGACTGATCACATGACTATCATGTAGTGATCACGTGACTTAATGGCGCTGATCATGTGACTGATCATGCGCTGATCATGTTTGCTATCATACACTGATCATGTGCCTCTGGAGGCAATAAACAAAGAGCTGAGTAGGCACGAATCAAACAGTCAGCAGGCAATAATCATGGAACTCAGTGTGAGGAATCATGCTGCTCAGCTGGCAATAATCAAGCAGCTGAGCAGGCAGGAATTACGCAGCACAGCTGGCAATTGTCAAGCAGATGACAGGCAGGAATCGTGCAGCTCAGCTGGCAATTGTCAAGCAGATGAGCAGACAGTAATCACGCAGCTCAGCAGGCCCTGATCACGTGACTGAGCATGCACTGTTCACGTGGCTGATCATACACTGATCACGTGATTGATCATGCACTGATCACTTGGATATCATGCACTGATCACGTGGCTGATCATACACTGTTCACGTGTCTGACCATGCACTGATCACGTGGCTGATCATACACTGCTCACGTAACTGATCATGCACTGATCACGTGGCTATCATGCACTGATCACGTGGCTGAACATGCACTGTTCACGTGGCTGATCACACACCTGTCACGTGACTGATCATGCACTGATCACGTGGCACTCATGCACTGATCACGTGGCTGATCATACTCTGCTCACGTAACTGATCATGCACACATCACGTGGCTATCATGCACTGCTCACGTGGCTGATCATGCAATGATCACGTAGCTACCATATACTGGTCACGTGACTGATCATGCACTGATCACGTAAATGATCATGCACTGTTCACGTGACTGATCATGTACTGATCACGTGACTGATCATGCACTGATCACGTGGCTATCATGCACTGCTCACGTGGCTGATCATGCAATGATCACGTAGCAACCATGTACTGGTCACGTGACTGATCATGCACTGATCACGTAATTGATCATGCACTGATCACGTGGCTCATCATGCACTGATCACGTGGCTGATCACACACGTATCACGTGACTGATCATGCACTGATCACGTGGCTATCATGCACTGATCACGTGGCATCATGCACTGATCACGTGGCTGATCATGCACTGATCACGTGACTGATCATGCACTGATCACGTGGCTATCATGCACTGATCACGTGGCTGATCATGCACTGATCACGTGGCTATCATGCACTGATCACGTGACTGATCATGCACTGATCACGTGACTGATCATGCACTGATCACGTGACTGATCATGCACTGATCACGTGACTGATCATGCACTGATCACGTGGCTATCATGCACTGATCACGTGGCTGATCATGCACTGATCACGTAGCTACCATGTACTGATCACGTGACTGATCATGCACTGATCACGTAATTGATCATGCACTGATCACGTGACTGATCATGCACTGATCACGTGGCTGATCATGCACTGATCACGTGACTGATCATGCACTGATCACGTGGCTGATCATGCACTGATCACGTGGCTATCATGCACTGATCACGTGGCTGATCATGCACTGATCACGTAGCTATCATGCACTGATCACGTGACTGATCATGCACTGATCACGTGATTGATCATGCACTGATCACGTGACTGATCATGCACTGATCACGTGGCTGATCATGCACTGATCACGTGGCTATCATGCACTGATCACGTGGCTATCATGCACTGATCACGTGGCTGATCATGCACGATCACGTGACTGATCATGCACTGATCACGTGGCTATCATGCACTGATCACGTGGCTGATCATGCACTGATCACGTGGCTGATCATGCACTGATCACGTGACTGATCATGCACTGATCACGTGGCTATCATGCACTGATCACGTGGCTGATCATGCACTGATCACGTAGCTATCATGCACTGATCACGTGACTGATCATGCACTGATCACGTATTGATCATGCACTGATCACGTGGCTGATCATGCACTGATCACGTGACTGATCATGCACTGATCACGTGGCTGATCATGCACTGATCACGTGGCTATCATGCACTGATCACGTGGCTGATCATGCACTGATCACGTAGCTATCATGCACTGATCACGTGACTGATCATGCACTGATCACGTGACTGATCATGCACTGATCACGTGGCTATCATGCACTGATCACGTGGCTATCATGCACTGATCACGTGACTGATCATGCACTGATCACGTGACTGATCATGCACTGATCACGTGGCTGATCATGCACTGATCACGTGGCTATCATGCACTGATCACGTGGCTGATCATGCACTGATCACGTGGCTATCATGCACTGATCACGTGGCTGATCATGCACTGATCACGTGGCTGATCATGCACTGATCACGTGACTGATCATGCACTGATCACGTGGCTATCATGCACTGATCACGTGGCTGATCATGCACTGATCACGCAGCTACCATGCACTGTCACGTGACTGATCATGCACTGATCACGTATGATCATGCACTGATCACGTGGCTGATCATGCACTGATCACGTGGCTGATCATGCACTGATCACGTGGCTATCATGCACTGATCACGTGGCTGATCATGCACTGATCACGTGACTGATCATGCACTGATCACGTGACTGATCATGCACTGATCACGTAGCTATCATGCACTGATCACGTGGCTGATCATGCACTGATCACGTGGCTGATCATGCACTGATCACGTGGCTATCATGCACTGATCACGTGGCTGATCATGCACTGATACCGTGACTGAGCATGGACTGATCACATGACTATCATGTAGTGATCACGTGACTTAATGGCACTGATCATGTGACTGATCATGCACTGATCATGTTTGCTATCATACACTGATCATGTGCCTCTGGAGGCAATAAACAAAGAGCTGAGTAGGCATGAATCAAACAGTCAGCAGGCAATAATCATGGAACTCAGCTGTGAGGAATCATGCTGCTCAGCTGGCAATAATCAAGCAGCTGAGCAGGCAGGAATTACACAGCACAGCTGGCAATTGTCAAGCAGATGACAGGCAGGAATCATGCAGCTCAGCTGGCAATTGTCAAGCAGATGAGCAGACAGTAATCACGCAGCTCAGCAGGCCCTGATCACGTGACTGAGCATGCACTGTTCACGTGGCTGATCATACACTGATCACGTGACTGATCATGCACTGATCACGTGACTGATCATGCACTGATCACGTGACTGATCATGCACTGATCACGTGGCTGATCATGCACTGATCACGTGGCTGATCATGCACTGATCACGTGGCTATCATGCACTGATCACGTGACTGATCATGCACTGATCACGTGACTGATCATGCACTGATCACGTGGCTTATCATGCACTGATCATGTGACTGATCATGCACTGATCATGTTTGGTGTCATACACTGATCATGTGCATCTGGAGGCAATGAACAAAGAGCTGAGTAGGCAGGAATCAGTCAGCAGGCTATAATCATGGAACTCAGCTCTGAGAAATCATGCTGCTCAGCTGGCAATAATCAAGCAGATGAGCAGGCAGGAATTATGCAGCACACGTGGCAATTGTCAAGCAGATGACAGGCAGGAATCGTGCAGCTCAGCTGGCAATTGTCAAGCAGATGAGCAGACAGTAATCACGCAGCTCAGCAGGCCCTGATCACGTGACTGAGCATGCACTGTTCACGTGGCTGATCATACACTGATCACGTGACTGATCATGCACTGATCACGTGGCTATCATGCACTGATCACGTGGCTGATCATGCACTGATCACGTGATTGTCATGCACTGATCACGTGGCTGATCATGCACTGATCACGTGACTGATCATGCACTGATCACGTGGCTATCATGCACTGATCACGTGGCTGATCATGCACTGATCACGGGACTGATCATGCACTGATCACGGGCTATCATGCACTGATACATGACTGATCATGCACTGATCACGTGGCTGATCATGCACTGATCACGTGACTGATCATGCACTGATCACGTGACTGATCATGCACTGATCACGTGGCTGATCATGCACTGATCACGTGGCTATCATGCACTGATCACGTGGCTGATCATGCAATGATCACGTAGCTATCATGTACTGATCACGTGACTGATCATGCACTGATCACGTGACTGATCATGCACTGATCACGTGGCTGATCATGCACTGATCACGTGACTGATCATGCACTGATCACGTCTGATCATGCACTGATCACGTGACTGATCATGCACTGATCACGTGGATGATCATGCACTGATCACGTGACTGATCATGCACTGATCACGTGGCTGATCATGCACTGATCACGTGACTGATCATGCACTGATCACGTGGCTGATCATGCACTGATCACGTGACTGATCATGCACTGATCACGTGGCTATCATGCACTGATCACGTGGCTGATCATGCACTGATCACGTGGCTGATCATGCACTGTCACGTGACTGATCATGCACTGATCACGTGGCACTCATGCACTGATCACGTGGCTGATCATGCACTGATCACGTGACTGATCATGCACTGATCACGTGGCTATCATGCACTGATCACGTGGCTGATCATGCAATGATCACGTAGCTACCATGCACTGGTCACGTGACTGATCATGCACTGATCACGTGACTGATCATGCACTGATCACGTGACTGATCATGCACTGATCACGTGACTGATCATGCACTGATCACGTGGCTGATCATGCACTGATCACGTGACTGATCATGCACTGATCACGTGGCTGATCATGCACTGATCACGTGGCTGATCATGCACTGATCACGTGGCTATCATGCACTGATCACGTGGCTGATCATGCACTGATCACGTGACTGATCATGCACTGATCACGTGGCTATCATGCACTGATCACGTGGCTATCATGCACTGATCACGTGGCTGATCATGCACTGATCACGTGACTGATCATGCACTGATCACGTGGCTATCATGCACTGATCACGTGGCTGATCATGCACTGATCACGTAGCTATCATGCACTGATCACGTGACTGATCATGCACTGATCACGTAACTGATCATGCACTGATCACGTGGCTGATCATGCACTGATCACGTGACTGATCATGCACTGATCACGTGGCTGATCATGCACTGATCACGTGGCTATCATGCACTGATCACGTGGCTGATCATGCACTGATCACGTAGCTACCATGCACTGATCACGTGAATGATCATGCACTGATCACGTGACTGATCATGCACTGATCACGTGGCTATCATGCACTGATCACGTGACTGATCATGCACTGATCACGTCTGATCATGCACTGATCACGTGACTGCCATGCACTGATCACGTGGATGATCATACACTGATCATGTGACTGATCATGCACTGATCACGTGGCTGATCATGCACTGATCACGTGACTGATCATGCACTGATCACGTGACTGATCATGCACTGATCACGTGGCTGATCATGCACTGATCACGTGACTGATCATGCACTGATCACGTGACTGATCATGCACTGATCACGTGGCTGATCATGCACTGATCACGTGACTGATCATGCACTGATCACGTGACTGATCATGCACTGATCACGTGGCTATCATGCACTGATCACGTGGCTGATCATGCACTGATCACGCAGCTACCATGCACTGGTCACGTGACTGATCATGCACTGATCACGTAATTGATCATGCACTGATCACGTGGCTGATCATGCACTGATCACGTGACTGATCATGCACTGATCACGTGGCTGATCATGCACTGATCACGTGGCTATCATGCACTGATCACGTGGCTGATCATGCACTGATCACGTAGCTACCATGCACTGATCACGTGACTGATCATACACTGATCACGTGACTGATCATGCACTGATCACGTGGCTATCATGCACTGATCACGTGGCTGATCATGCACTGATCACGTGGCTGATCACACACTGTCACGTGACTGATCATGCACTGATCACGTGGCACTCATGCACTGATCACGTGGCTGATCATACACTGCTCACGTAACTGATCATGCACATCACGTGGCTATCATGCACTGCTCACGTGGCTGATCATGCAATGATCACGTAGCTACCATATACTGGTCACGTGACTGATCATGCACTGATCACGTAAATGATCATGCACTGATCACGTGGCTGATCATGCACTGATCACGTGACTGATCATGCACTGATCACGTGGCTATCATGCACTGATCACGTGGCTGATCATGCAATGATCACGTAGCAACCATGTACTGTCACGTGACTGATCATGCACTGATCACGTAATTGATCATGCACTGATCACGTGGCTGATCATGCACTGATCACGTGGCTGATCACACACTGATCACGTGACTGATCATGCACTGATCACGTGGCTATCATGCACTGATCACGTGGCTATCATGCACTGATCACGTGAATATCATGCACTGATCACGTGGCTGATCACACACTATCACATGACTGATCATGCACTGATCACGTGGCTATCATGCACTGATCACGTGGCTGATCATGCACTGATCACGTAGCTACCATGTACTGTCACGTGACTGATCATGCACTGATCACGTAATTGATCATGCACTGATCACGTGGCTGATCATGCACTGATCACGTGACTGATCATGCACTGATCACGTGACTGATCATGCACTGATCACGTGGCTATCATGCACTGATCACGTGGCTGATCATGCACTGATCACGTGGCTATCATGCACTGATCACGTGACTGATCATGCACTGATCACGTGGCTGATCATGCACTGATCACGTGGCTGATCATGCACTGATCACGTGGCTGATCATGCACTGATCACGTGGCTGATCATGCACTGATCACGTGGATGATCATGCACTGTCACGTGACTGATCATGCACTGATCACGTGGCATCATGCACTGATCACGTGGCTGATCATACACTGATCACGTGACTGATCATGCACTGATCACGTGGCTATCATGCACTGATCACGTGGCTGATCATGCACTGATCATGCAGCTACCATGCACTGATCACGTGACTGATCATGCACTGATCACGTGACTGATCATGCACTGATCACGTGGCTGATCATGCACTGATACCGTGACTGAGCATGGACTGATCACATGACTATCATGTAGTGATCACGTGACTTAATGGCGCTGATCATGTGACTGATCATGCGCTGATCATGTTTGCTATCATACACTGATCATGTGCCTCTGGAGGCAATAAACAAAGAGCTGAGTAGGCACGAATCAAACAGTCAGCAGGCAATAATCATGGAACTCAGCTGTGAGGAATCATGCTGCTCAGCTGGCAATAATCAAGCAGCTGAGCAGGCAGGAATTACGCAGCACAGCTGGCAATTGTCAAGCAGATGACAGGCAGGAATCGTGCAGCTCAGCTGGCAATTGTCAAGCAGATGAGCAGACAGTAATCACGCAGCTCAGCAGGCCCTGATCACGTGACTGAGCATGCACTGTTCACGTGGCTGATCATACACTGATCACGTGATTGATCATGCACTGATCACTTGGATATCATGCACTGATCACGTGGCTGATCATACACTGTTCACGTGTCTGACCATGCACTGATCACGTGGCTGATCATACACTGCTCACGTAACTGATCATGCACTGATCACGTGGCTATCATGCACTGATCACGTGGCTGATCATGCACTGATCACGTGACTGATCATGCACTGATCACGTGACTGATCATGCACTGATCACGTGGCAATCATGCACTGATCACGTGGCTGATCATGCACTGATCACGTGACTGATCATGCACTGATCACTGGCTATCATGCACTGATCACGTGGCTATCATGCACTGATCACGTGGCTGATCATGCACTGATCACGTGACTGATCATGCACTGATCACGTCTGATCATGCACTGATCACGTGACTGATCATGCACTGATCACGTGGATGATCATGCACTGATCATGTGACTGATCATGCACTGATCACGTGGCTATCATGCACTGATCACGTGGCTGATCATGCACTGATCACGTAGCTACCATGCACTGATCACGTGACTGATCATGCACTGATCACGTAATTGATCATGCACTGATCACGTGACTGATCATGCACTGATCACGTGACTGATCATGCACTGATCACGTGGCTATCATGCACTGATCACGTGGCTGATCATGCACTGATCACGTGGCTGATCATGCACTGATCACGTGGCTGATCATGCACTGATCACGTGACTGATCATGCACTGATCACGTGGCTATCATGCACTGATCACGTGGCTGATCATGCACTGATCACGTGACTGATCATGCACTGATCACGTGGCTGATCATGCACTGATCACGTGACTGATCATGCACTGATCACGTGGCACTCATGCACTGATCACGTGGCTGATCATGCACTGATCACGTAACTGATCATGCACTGATCACGTGGCTATCATGCACTGATCACGTGGCTGATCATGCAATGATCACGTAGCTACCATATACTGATCACGTGACTGATCATGCACTGATCACGTAACTGATCATGCACTGATCACGTGACTGATCATGCACTGATCACGTGACTGATCATGCACTGATCACGTGGCTATCATGCACTGATCACGTGGCTGATCATGCACTGATCACGTAGCAACCATGTACTGATCACGTGACTGATCATGCACTGATCACGTAATTGATCATGCACTGATCACGTGGCTGATCATGCACTGATCACGTGGCTGATCATGCACTGATCACGTGGCTGATCATGCACTGATCACGTGACTGATCATGCACTGATCACGTGGCTATCATGCACTGATCACGTGGCTGATCATGCACTGATCACGTGGCTGATCATGCACTGATCACATGACTGATCATGCACTGATCACGTGACTCATGCACTGATCACGTGGCTATCATGCACTACTCACGTGGCTGATCATGCAATGATCATGTAGCTACCATGTACTGTCACGTGACTGATCATACACCCATCAGGTGACTGATCATGCACTGATCACGTGCCTGATCATGCACTGATCACGTGACTGATCATGCACTGATCACATAGCTATCATGAACATGGCTGATCATGCACTGATCACGTGGCTGATCATGCACTGATACCGTGACTGAGCATGGACTGATCACATGACTATCATGTAGTGATCACGTGACTTAATGGCGCTGATCATGTGACTGATCATGCGCTGATCATGTTTGCTATCATACACTGATCATGTGCCTCTGGAGGCAATAAACAAAGAGCTGAGTAGGCACGAATCAAACAGTCAGCAGGCAATAATCATGGAACTCAGCTGTGAGGAATCATGCTGCTCAGCTGGCAATAATCAAGCAGCTGAGCAGGCAGGAATTACGCAGCACAGCTGGCAATTGTCAAGCAGATGACAGGCAGGAATCGTGCAGCTCAGCTGGCAATTGTCAAGCAGATGAGCAGACAGTAATCACGCAGCTCAGCAGGCCCTGATCACGTGACTGAGCATGCACTGTTCACGTGGCTGATCATACACTGATCACGTGATTGATCATGCACTGATCACTTGGATATCATGCACTGATCACGTGGCTGATCATACACTGTTCACGTGTCTGACCATGCACTGATCACGTGGCTGATCATACACTGCTCACGTAACTGATCATGCACTGATCACGTGGCTATCATGCACTGATCACGTGGCTGAACATGCACTGTTCACGTGGCTGATCACACACCTGTCACGTGACATATCATGCACTGATCACGTGGCACTCATGCACTGATCACGTGGCTGATCATACTCTGCTCACGTAACTGATCATGCACACATCACGTGGCTCTCATGCACTGCTCACGTGGCTCGTCATGGAATGATCACGAAGCTACCATATAATGGTCACATGACTGATCATGCACAGATCACGTCAATGATCATGCACTGTTCAAGTGACTGATCATGTACTGATCACGTGACTGATCATGCACTGATCACGTGGCTATCATGCTCTGCTCACGTGGCTGATCATGCAAGGATCACGTAGCAACCATGTACTGGTAACGTGACTGATCATGCACTGATCACGTAATTGATCCTGCACTGATCACGTGGCTCATCATGCACTGATCACGTGGCTGATCACACTGTATCACGTGACTGATCATGCACTGATCACGTGACTAATCATGCACTGATCACGTGGCTATCATGCACTGATCACGTGGATATCATGCACTGATCACGTGGCTGATCACACATGTATCACGTGACTGATCATGCACTGATCACGTGGCTATCATGCACTGATCACGTGGCTGATCATGCACTGATCACGTGGCTATCATGCACTGATCACGTGGCTGATCATGCACTGATCTATCATGCACTGATCACGTGACTGATCATGCACTGATCACGTGGCTGATCATGCACTGATCACGTGACTGATCATGCACTGATCACGTGGCTGATCATGCACTGATCACGCAGCTACCATGCACTGATCACATGACTGATCATGCACTGATCACGTAATTGATCATGCACTGATCACGTGGCTTATCATGCACTGATCATGTGACTGATCATGTGCTGATCATGTTTCTGTCATACACTGATCATGTGCCTCTGGAGGCAATGAACAAAGAGCTGAGTAGGAATCAGTCAGGCAATAATCATGGAACTCAGCTGAGAAATCATGCTGCTCAGCTGGCAATAATCAAGCAGATGAGCAGGCAGGAATTATGCACACGTGGCAATTGTCAAGCAGATGACAGGCAGGAATCGTGCAGCTCAGCTGGCAATTGTCAAGCAGATGAGCAGACAGTAATCACGCAGCTCAGCAGGCCCTGATCACGTGACTGAGCATGCACTGTTCACGTGGCTGATCACACACTGATCACGTGACTGATCATGCACTGATCACGTGGCTATCATGCACTGATCACGTGACTGATCATGCACTGATCACGTAACTGTCATGCACTGATCACGTGGCTATCATGCACTGATCACGTGGCTGATCATGCACTGATCACGTGACTGATCATGCACTGATCACGTGGCTGATCATGCACTGATCACGTGGCTATCATGCACTGATCACGTGGCTGATCATGCACTGATCACGTAGCTATCATGCACTGATCACGTGACTGATCATGCACTGATCACGTAACTGATCATGCACTGATCACGTGGCTGATCATGCACTGATCACGTGGCTGATCATGCACTGATCACGTGACTGATCATGCACTGATCACGTGGCTGATCATGCACTGATCACGTGACTGATCATGCACTGATCACGTGTCTGATCATGCACTGATCACGTGGCTATCATGCACTGCTCACGTGGCTGATCATGCATGATCACGCAGCTACCATGTACTGGTCACATGACTGATCATGCACTGATCACGTGACTGATCATGCAGTGATCACGTGGCTATCATGCACTACTCACGTGGCTGATCATGCAATGATCATGTAGCTACCATGTACAGGTCACGTGAATGATCATACACCCATCAGGTGACTGATCATGCACTGATCACGTGGCTATCATGCACTGATCACGAGACTGATCATGCACTGATCACGTCTATATCATGCACTGATCACATGACTGCCCATGCACTGATCACGTGGATGATCATACACTAATCATGTGACAGATCATGCACTGATCACGTGGCTGATCATGCACTGATACCGTGACTGAGCATGGACTGATCACATGACTATCATGTAGTGATCACGTGACTTAATGGCGCTGATCATGTGACTGATCATGCACTGATCATGTTTGCTATCATACACTGATCATGTGCCTCTGGAGGCAATAAACAAAGAGCTGAGTAGGCACGAATCAAACAGTCAGCAGGCAATAATCATGGAACTCAGCTGTGAGGAATCATGCTGCTCAGCTGGCAATAATCAAGCAGCTGAGCAGGCAGGAATTACGCAGCACAGCTGGCAATTGTCAAGCAGATGACAGGCAGCAGCAGGCAATCAAGCAGTGACAGCGCAGCTGACTGATCATGCACTGCATCACGGCTGATCATCACTGATCACTGATCATGCACTGATCACGTGGCTGATCATGCACTGATCACTGATGATCATGCACTGATCACGTGGCTGATCATGCACTGATCACGTGGCTGATCACACACCTGATCACGTGACTGATCATGCACTGATCACGTGGCTATCATGCACTGATCACGTGGCTGATCATGCACTGATCACGTGGATATCATGCACTGATCACGTGGCTGATCACACACTGATCACACTGACTGATCATGCACTGATCACGTGGCTATCATGCACTGATCACGTGGCTGATCATGCACTGATCACGTGGCTGATCATGCACTGATCACGTGGCTGATCATGCACTGATCATGCTGATGACTGATCATGCACTGATCACGTGGCTGATCATGCACTGATCACGTGACTGATCATGCACTGATCACGTGGCTGATCATGCACTGATCACGTGGCTATCATGCACTGATCACGTGGCTGATCATGCACTGATCACTGATCATGCTATCATGCACTGATCACGTGACTGATCATGCACTGATCACGTGACTGATCATGCACTGATCACGTGGCTATCATGCACTGATCACGTGGCTGATCATGCACTGATCACGTGCTGATCATGCATCATGCACTGATCACGTGGCTGATCATGCACTGATCACGTGGCTGATCATGCACTGATCACGTGGCTGATCATGCACTGATCACGTGACTGATCATGCACTGATCACGTGACTGATCATGCACTGATCACGTGGCTGATCATGCACTGATCACGTGGCTATCATGCACTGATCACGTGACTGATCACGTGTGACTGATCACGTGACTGATCATGCACTGATCACGTGGCTATCATGCACTGATCACGTGGCTGATCATGCACTGATCACGTAGCTATCATGCACTGATCACGTGACTGATCATGCACTGATCACGTAAATGATCATGCACTGATCACGTGACTGATCATGCACTGATCACGTGACTGATCATGCACTGATCACGTGGCTATCATGCACTGATCACGTGGCTGATCATGCACTGATCACGTAGCAACCATGCACTGATCACGTGACTGATCATGCACTGATCACGTAATTGATCATGCACTGATCACGTGGCTGATCATGCACTGATCACGTGGCTGATCACACACTGATCACGTGACTGATCATGCACTGATCACGTGGCTATCATGCACTGATCACGTGGCTGATCATGCACTGATCACGTGGATATCATGCACTGATCACGTGGCTGATCACACACTGATCACGTGACTGATCATGCACTGATCACGTGGCTATCATGCACTGATCACGTGGCTATCATGCACTGATCACGTGGCTGATCATGCAATGATCACGTAGCTACCATGCACTGATCACGTGACTGATCATGCACTGATCACGTAATTGATCATGCACTGATCACGTGACTGATCATGCACTGATCACGTGACTGATCATGCACTGATCACGTGGCTATCATGCACTGATCACGTGGCTGATCATGCACTGATCACGTAGCTATCATGCACTGATCACGTGACTGATCATGCACTGATCACGTAATTGATCATGCACTGATCACGTGACTGATCATGCACTGATCACGTGACTGATCATGCACTGATCACGTGGCTATCATGCACTGATCACGTGGCTGATCATGCACTGATCACGGCTATCATGCACTGATCACGTGACTGATCATGCACTGATCACGTGGCTGATCATGCACTGATCACGTGGCTGATCATGCACTGATCACGTGACTGATCATGCACTGATCACGTGACTGATCATGCACTGATCACGTGGCTATCATGCACTGATCACGTGGCTGATCATGCACTGATCATGTAGCTACCATGTACAGGTCACGTGAATGATCATACACCCATCAGGTGACTGATCATGCACTGATCACGTGGCTATCATGCACTGATCACGAGACTGATCATGCACTGATCACGTCTAATCATGCACTGATCACATGACTGCCCATGCACTGATCACGTGGATGATCATACACTAATCCTGTGACAGATCATGCACTGATCACGTGGCTGATCATGCACTGATACCGTGACTGAGCATGGGCTGATCACATGACTATCATGTAGTGATCACGTGACTTAATGGCGCTGATCATGTGACTGATCATGCGCTGATCATGTTTGCTATCATACACTGATCATGTGCCTCTGGAGGCAATAAACAAAGAGCTGAGTAGGCACGAATCAAACAGTCAGCAGGCAATAATCATGGAACTCAGCTGTGAGGAATCATGCTGCTCAGCTGGCAATAATCAAGCAGCTGAGCAGGCAGGAATTATGCAGCACAGCTGGCAATTGTCAAGCAGATGACAGGCAGGAATCGTGCAGCTCAGCTGGCAATTGTCAAGCAGATGAGCAGACAGTAATCACGCAGCTCAGCAGGCCCTGATCACGTGACTGAGCATGCACTGTTCACGTGGCTGATCATACACTGATCACGTGATTGATCATGCACTGATCACTTGGATATCATGCACTGATCACGTGGCTGATCATACACTGTTCACGTGTCTGACCATGCACTGATCACGTGGCTGATCATGCACTGCTCACGTAACTGATCATGCACTGATCACGTGGCTATCATGCACTGATCACGTGGCTGATCATGCACTGATCACGTGACTGATCATGCACTGATCACGTGACTGATCATGCACTGATCACGTGGCTATCATGCACTGATCACGTGGCTGATCATAGCTACCATGTACCATCACGTGGCTGATCATGCACTGATCACGTGACTGATCATGCACTGATCACGTGGCTATCATGCACTGATCACGTGGCTGATCATGCACTGATCACGTGACTGATCATGCACTGATCACGTGACTGATCATGCACTGATCACGTGGCTGATCATGCACTGATCACGTGGCTGATCATGCACTGATCACGTGGCTGATCATGCACTGATCACGTGGCTGATCATGCACTGATCACGTGGCTGATCATGCACTGATCACGTGACTGATCATGCACTGATCACATGACTATCATGCACTGATCACGTGACTTAATGCACTGATCATGTGACTGATCATGCACTGATCATGTTTGCTATCATACACTGATCATGTGCCTCTGGAGGCAATGAACAAAGAGCTGAGTAGGCACGAATCAAACAGTCAGCAGGCAATAATCATGGAACACAGCTGTGAGGAATCATGCTGCTCAGCTGGCAATAATCAAGCAGCTGATCAGGCAGGAATTACACAGCACAGCTGGCAATTGTCAAGCAGATGACAGGCAGGAATCATGCAGCTCAGCTGGCAATTGTCAAGCAGATGAGCAGACAGTAATCACGCAGCTCAGCAGGCCCTGATCACGTGACTGATCATGCACTGATCACGTGGCTGATCATACACTGATCACGTGACTGATCATGCACTGATCACGTGGCTATCATGCACTGATCACGTGACTGATCATGCACTGATCACGTGGCTGTCATGCACTGATCACGTGGCTGATCATGCACTGATCACGTGGCTGATCATGCACTGATCACGTGGCTATCATGCACTGATCACGTGGCTGATCATGCACTGATCACGGGACTGATCATGCACTGATCACGGCACTATCATGCACTGATCACATGACTGATCATGCACTGATCACGTGGATGATCATGCACTGATCACGTGACTGATCATGCACTGATCACGTGGCTATCATGCACTACTCACGTGGCTGATCATGCAATGATCATGTAGCTACCATGTACAGGTCACGTGAATGATCATACACCCATCAGGTGACTGATCATGCACTGATCACGTGGCTATCATGCACTGATCACGTGACTGATCATGCACTGATCACGCACTGATCACGTCTATATCATGCACTGATCACATGACTGCCCATGCACTGATCACGTGGATGATCATACACTAATCATGTGACAGATCATGCACTGATCACGTGGCTGATCATGCACTGATACCGTGACTGAGCATGGACTGATCACATGACTATCATGTAGTGATCACGTGACTTAATGGCGCTGATCATGTGACTGATCATGCGCTGATCATGTTTGCTATCATACACTGATCATGTGCCTCTGGAGGCAATAAACAAAGAGCTGAGTAGGCACGAATCAAACAGTCAGCAGGCAATAATCATGGAACTCAGCTGTGAGGAATCATGCTGCTCAGCTGGCAATAATCAAGCAGCTGAGCAGGCAGGAATTACGCAGCACAGCTGGCAATTGTCAAGCAGATGACAGGCAGGAATCGTGCAGCTCAGCTGGCAATTGTCAAGCAGATGAGCAGACAGTAATCACGCAGCTCAGCAGGCCCTGATCACGTGACTGAGCATGCACTGTTCACGTGGCTGATCATACACTGATCACGTGATTGATCATGCACTGATCACTTGGATATCATGCACTGATCACGTGGCTGATCATACACTGTTCACGTGTCTGACCATGCACTGATCACGTGGCTGATCATACACTGCTCACGTAACTGATCATGCACTGATCACGTGGCTATCATGCACTGATCACGTGGCTGAACATGCACTGATCACGTGGCTGATCACACACTGTCACGTGACATATCATGCACTGATCACGTGGCACTCATGCACTGATCACGTGGCTGATCATACACTGCTCACGTAACTGATCATGCACACATCACGTGGCTATCATGCACTGCTCACGTGGCTGATCATGCAATGATCACGTAGCTACCATATACTGGTCACGTGACTGATCATGCACTGATCACGTAAATGATCATGCACTGATCACGTGACTGATCATGCACTGATCACGTGACTGATCATGCACTGATCACGTGACTGATCATGCACTGATCACGTGGCTGATCATGCACTGATCACGTGGCTATCATGCACTGATCACGTGGCTGATCATGCACTGATCACGTAGCTATCATGCACTGATCACGTGGCTGATCATGCACTGATCACGTGACTGATCATGCACTGATCACGTGACTGATCATGCACTGATCACGTGGCTGATCACACACGATCACGTGACTGATCATGCACTGATCACGTGGCTATCATGCACTGATCACGTGGCTATCATGCACTGATCACGTGGCTGATCATGCAATGATCACGTAGCTACCATGTACTGATCACGTGACTGATCATGCACTGATCACGTGACTGATCATGCACTGATCACGTGGCTGATCATGCACTGATCACGTGGCTGATCATGCACTGATCACGTGACTGATCATGCACTGATCACGTGGCTGATCATGCACTGATCACGTGGCTGTCATGCACTGATCACGTGGCTGATCATACACTGATCACGTGACTGATCATGCACTGATCACGTGGCTATCATGCACTGATCACGTGGCTGATCATGCACTGATCACGTGGCTGATCATGCACTGATCACGTGACTATCATGCACTGATCACGTGGCATCATGCACTGATCACGTGGCTGATCATGCACTGATCACGTGACTGATCATGCACTGATCACGTGGCTATCATGCACTGATCACGTGGCTGTCATGCAATGATCACGTAGCTACCATGCACTGATCACGTGACTGATCATGCACTGATCACGTAACTGATCATGCACTGATCACGTGACTGATCATGCACTGATCACGTGACTGATCATGCACTGATCACGTGGCTGATCATGCACTGATCACGTGGCTGATCATGCACTGATCACGTGACTGATCATGCACTGATCACGTGACTGATCATGCACTGATCACGTGGCTATCATGCACTGATCACGTGGCTGATCATGCACTGATCACGTGGCTGTCATGCACTGATCACGTGGCTGATCATGCACTGATCACGTGACTGATCATGCACTGATCACGTGATGATCATGCACTGATCACGTGGCTGATCATGCACTGATCACGTGGCTATCATGCACTGATCACGTGGCTGATCATGCATGATCACGCAGCTATCATGCACTGATCACGTGACTGATCATGCACTGATCACGTGACTGATCATGCACTGATCACGTGGCTATCATGCACTGATCACGTGGCTGATCATGCACTGATCACGTAGCTACCATGCACTGATCACGTGACTGATCATGCACTGATCACGTGACTGATCATGCACTGATCACGTGGCTATCATGCACTGATCACGTGACTGATCATGCACTGATCACGTGGCTGATCATGCACTGATCACGTGGCTGATCATGCACTGATCACGTGGCTGATCATGCACTGATCACGTGACTGATCATGCACTGATCACGTGGCTGATCATGCACTGATCACGTAGCTATCATGCACTGATCACGTGACTGATCATGCACTGATCACGTGACTGATCATGCACTGATCACGTGGCTGATCATGCACTGATCACGTGACTGATCATGCACTGATCACGTGACTGATCATGCACTGATCACGTGGCTATCATGCACTGATCACGTGGCTGATCATGCACTGATCACGTGACTGATCATGCACTGATCACGTGGCTTATCATGCACTGATCATGTGACTGATCATGCTGATCATGTTTGCTATCATACACTGATCATGTGCCTCTGGAGGCAATGAACAAAGAGCTGAGTAGGCACGAATCAGTCAGCAGGCAATAATCATGGAACTCAGCTGTGAGAAATCATGCTGCTCAGCTGGCAATAATCAAGCAGCTGAGCAGGCAGGAATTATGCAGCACAGCTGGCAATTGTCAAGCAGATGACAGGCAGGAATCGTGCAGCTCAGCTGGCAATTGTCAAGCAGATGAGCAGACAGTAATCACGCAGCTCAGCAGGCCCTGATCACGTGACTGAGCATGCACTGATCACGTGGCTGATCATGCACTGATCACGTGGCTGATCATGCACTGATCACGTGACTATCATGCACTGATCACGTGGCATCATGCACTGATCACGTGGCTGATCATACACTGATCACGTAACTGATCATGCACTGATCACGTGGCTATCATGCACTGATCACGTGGCTGTCATGCACTGATCACGTGGCTATCATGCACTGATCACGTGACTGATCATGCACTGATCACGTGGCTGATCATGCACTGATCACGTGACTGATCATGCACTGATCACGTGACTGATCATGCACTGATCACGTGGCTGATCATGCACTGATCACGTGGCTGATCATGCACTGATCACGTGACTGATCATGCACTGATCACGTGACTGATCATGCACTGATCACGTGGCTATCATGCACTGATCACGTGGCTGATCATGCACTGATCACGTGACTGATCATGCACTGATCACGTGGCTGATCATGCACTGATCACGTGACTGATCATGCACTGATCACGTGATGATCATGCACTGATCACGTGGCTGATCATGCACTGATCACGTGGCTATCATGCACTGATCACGTGGCTGATCATGCATGATCACGCAGCTATCATGCACTGATCACGTGACTGATCATGCACTGATCACGTGACTGATCATGCACTGATCACGTGGCTATCATGCACTGATCACGTGGCTGATCATGCACTGATCACGTAGCTATCATGCACTGATCACGTGACTGATCATGCACTGATCACGTGACTGATCATGCACTGATCACGTGGCTATCATGCACTGATCACGTGACTGATCATGCACTGATCACGTGGCTGATCATGCACTGATCACGTGGCTGATCATGCACTGATCACGTGGCTGATCATGCACTGATCACGTGACTGATCATGCACTGATCACGTGGCTGATCATGCACTGATCACGTGGCTATCATGCACTGATCACGTGACTGATCATGCACTGATCACGTGACTGATCATGCACTGATCACGTGGCTGATCATGCACTGATCACGTGACTGATCATGCACTGATCACGTGACTGATCATGCACTGATCACGTGGCTATCATGCACTGATCACGTGGCTGATCATGCACTGATCACGTGACTGATCATGCACTGATCACGTGGCTTATCATGCACTGATCATGTGACTGATCATGCACTGATCATGTTTGCTATCATACACTGATCATGTGCCTCTGGAGGCAATGAACAAAGAGCTGAGTAGGCACGAATCAGTCAGCAGGCAATAATCATGGAACTCAGCTGTGAGGAATCATGCTGCTCAGCTGGCAATAATCAAGCAGCTGAGCAGGCAGGAATTATGCAGCACAGCTGGCAATTGTCAAGCAGATGACAGGCAGGAATCGTGCAGCTCAGCTGGCAATTGTCAAGCAGATGAGCAGACAGTAATCACGCAGCTCAGCAGGCCCTGATCACGTGACTGAGCATGCACTGTTCACGTGGCTGATCATACACTGATCACGTGACTGATCATGCACTGATCACGTGGCTATCATGCACTGATCACGTGGCTGATCATGCACTGATCACGTGGCTGATCATGCACTGATCACGTGGCTGATCATGCACTGATCACGTGACTGATCATGCACTGATCACGTGACTGATCATGCACTGATCACGTGGCTGATCATGCACTGATCACGTGACTGATCATGCACTGATCACGTGACTGATCATGCACTGATCACGTGGCTATCATGCACTGATCACGTGGCTGATCATGCACTGATCACGTAGCTACCATGCACTGTCACGTGACTGATCATGCACTGATCACGTAATGATCATGCACTGATCACGTGGCTGATCATGCACTGATCACGTGGCTGATCATGCACTGATCACGTGACTGATCATGCACTGATCACGTGACTGATCATGCACTGATCACGTGGCTATCATGCACTGATCACGTGGCTGATCATGCACTGATCACGTGGCTGATCATGCACTGATCACGTGACTGATCATGCACTGATCACGTGACTGATCATGCACTGATCACGTGGCTATCATGCACTGATCACGTGGCTGATCATGCAATGATCACGTAGCTACCATGTACTGGTCACGTGACTGATCATGCACTGATCACGTAATTGATCATGCACTGATCACGTGGCTGATCATGCACTGATCACGTGGCTGATCATGCACTGATCACGTGACTGATCATGCACTGATCACGTGGCTATCATGCACTGATCACGTGACTGATCATGCACTGATCACGTGACTGTCATGCACTGATCACGTGGCTATCATGCACTGATCACGTGGCTGATCATGCACTGATCACGTGGCTGATCATGCACTGATCACGTGGCTGATCATGCACTGATCACGGACTGATCATGCACTGATCACGGCAATATCATGCACTGATCACATGACTCATGCACTGATCACGTGATGATCATGCACTGATCACGTGACTGATCATGCACTGATCACGTGGCTATCATGCACTACTCACGTGGCTGATCATGCAATGATCATGTAGCTACCATGTACAGGTCACGTGAATGATCATACACCCATCAGGTGACTGATCATGCACTGATCACGTGGCTATCATGCACTGATCACTGACTGATCATGCACTGATCACGCACTGATCACGTCTATATCATGCACTGATCACATGACTGCCCATGCACTGATCACGTGGATGATCATACACTAATCATGTGACAGATCATGCACTGATCACGTGGCTGATCATGCACTGATACCGTGACTGAGCATGGACTGATCACATGACTATCATGTAGTGATCACGTGACTTAATGGCACTGATCATGTGACTGATCATGCGCTGATCATGTTTGCTATCATACACTGATCATGTGCCTCTGGAGGCAATAAACAAAGAGCTGAGTAGGCACGAATCAAACAGTCAGCAGGCAATAATCATGGAACTCAGCTGTGAGGAATCATGCTGCTCAGCTGGCAATAATCAAGCAGCTGAGCAGGCAGGAATTACGCAGCACAGCTGGCAATTGTCAAGCAGATGACAGGCAGGAATCGTGCAGCTCAGCTGGCAATTGTCAAGCAGATGAGCAGACAGTAATCACGCAGCTCAGCAGGCCCTGATCACGTGACTGAGCATGCACTGTTCACGTGGCTGATCATACACTGATCACGTGACTGATCATGCACTGATCACGTGATGATCATGCACTGATCACGTGGCTGATCATGCACTGATCACGTGGCTGATCATGCACTGATCACGTGGCTGATCATGCACTGATCACGTGACTGATCATGCACTGATCACGTGGCTGATCATGCACTGATCACGTGGCTGATCATGCACTGATCACGTGGCTGATCACACACTGATCACGTGACTGATCATGCACTGATCACGTGACTATCATGCACTGATCACGTGGCTATCATGCACTGATCACGTGGCTATCATGCACTGATCACGTGGCTGATCATGCACTGATCACGTGACTGATCATGCACTGATCACGTGGCTATCATGCACTGATCACGTGAATATCATGCACTGATATCATGCACTGATCACGTGGCTGATCATGCACTGATCACGTGACTGATCATGCACTGATCACGTGGCTGATCATGCACTGATCACGTGACTGATCATGCACTGATCACGTGACTGATCATGCACTGATCACGTGACTGATCATGCACTGATCACGTGACTGATCATGCACTGATCACGTGACTGATCATGCACTGATCACGTGACTGATCATGCACTGATCACGTGACTGATCATGCACTGATCACGTGACTGATCATGCACTGATCACGTGGCTATCATGCACTGATCACGTGGCTGATCATGCAATGATCACGTAGCTACCATGTACTGGTCACGTGACTGATCATGCACTGATCACGTAATGATCATGCACTGATCACGTGGCTGATCATGCACTGATCACGTGGCTGATCATGCACTGATCACGTGACTGATCATGCACTGATCACGTGACTGATCATGCACTGATCACGTGGCTATCATGCACTGATCACGTGGCTGATCATGCACTGATCACGTGGCTGATCATGCACTGATCACATGACTGATCATGCACTGATCACGTGACTGATCATGCACTGATCACGTGGCTATCATGCACTGATCACGTGGCTGATCATGCAATGATCACGTAGCTACCATGTACTGATCACGTGACTGATCATGCACTGATCACGATTGATCATGCACTGATCACGTGGCTGATCATGCACTGATCACGTGGCTGATCATGCACTGATCACGTGACTGATCATGCACTGATCACGTGGCTATCATGCACTGATCACGTGACTGATCATGCACTGATCACGTGACTGTCATGCACTGATCACGTGGCTGATCATGCACTGATCACGTGGCTGATCATGCACTGATCACGTGGCTGATCATGCACTGATCACGTGGCTGATCATGCACTGATCACGGACTGATCATGCACTGATCACGGCTATCATGCACTGATCACATGACTGACATGCACTGATCACGTGGCTGATCATGCACTGATCACGTGACTGATCATGCACTGATCACGTGGCTATCATGCACTACTCACGTGGCTGATCATGCAATGATCATGTAGCTACCATGTACAGGTCACGTGAATGATCATACACCCATCAGGTGACTGATCATGCACTGATCACGTGGCTATCATGCACTGATCACTGACTGATCATGCACTGATCACGCACTGATCACGTCTATATCATGCACTGATCACATGACTGCCCATGCACTGATAACGTGGCTGATCATACACTGCTCACGTACTGATCATGCACTGATCACGTGGCTGATCATGCACTGATACCGTGACTGAGCATGGACTGATCACATGACTATCATGTAGTGATCACGTGACTTAATGGCACTGATCATGTGACTGATCATGCGCTGATCATGTTTGCTATCATACACTGATCATGTGCCTCTGGAGGCAATAAACAAAGAGCTGAGTAGGCACGAATCAAACAGTCAGCAGGCAATAATCATGGAACTCAGCTGTGAGGAATCATGCTGCTCAGCTGGCAATAATCAAGCAGCTGAGCAGGCAGGAATTACGCAGCACAGCTGGCAATTGTCAAGCAGATGACAGGCAGGAATCGTGCAGCTCAGCTGGCAATTGTCAAGCAGATGAGCAGACAGTAATCACGCAGCTCAGCAGGCCCTGATCACGTGACTGAGCATGCACTGTTCACGTGGCTGATCATACACTGATCACGTGACTGATCATGCACTGATCACGTGACTGATCATGCACTGATCACGTGGCTGATCATGCACTGATCACGTGGCTGATCATGCACTGATCACGTGGCTATCATGCACTGATCACGTGACTGATCATGCACTGATCACGTGGCTGATCATGCACTGATCACGTGGCTGATCATGCACTGATCACGTGGCTGATCACACACGATCACGTGACTGATCATGCACTGATCACGTGACTATCATGCACTGATCACGTGGCTATCATGCACTGATCACGTGGATATCATGCACTGATCACGTGGCTGATCATGCACTATCACGTGACTGATCATGCACTGATCACGTGGCTATCATGCACTGATCACGTGAATATCATGCACTGATATCATGCACTGATCACGTGGCTGATCATGCACTGATCACGTGACTGATCATGCACTGATCACGTGGCTGATCATGCACTGATCACGTGACTGATCATGCACTGATCACGTGACTGATCATGCACTGATCACGTGACTGATCATGCACTGATCACGTGGCTGATCATGCACTGATCACGTGACTGATCATGCACTGATCACGTGACTGATCATGCACTGATCACGTGACTGATCATGCACTGATCACGTGACTGATCATGCACTGATCACGTGGCTATCATGCACTGATCACGTGGCTGATCATGCAATGATCACGTAGCTACCATGTACTGGTCACGTGACTGATCATGCACTGATCACGTAATGATCATGCACTGATCACGTGGCTGATCATGCACTGATCACGTGGCTGATCATGCACTGATCACGTGACTGATCATGCACTGATCACGTGACTGATCATGCACTGATCACGTGGCTATCATGCACTGATCACGTGGCTGATCATGCACTGATCACGTGCCTGATCATGCACTGATCACGTGACTGATCATGCACTGATCACGTGACTGATCATGCACTGATCACGTGGCTATCATGCACTGATCACGTGGCTGATCATGCACTGATCACGTGGCTATCATGCACTGATCACGTGACTGATCATGCACTGATCACGTAACTGATCATGCACTGATCACGTGGCTGATCATGCACTGATCACGTGGCTGATCATGCACTGATCACGTGACTGATCATGCACTGATCACGTGGCTGATCATGCACTGATCACGTGCTGTCATGCACTGATCACGTGGCTGATCATACACTGATCAGGTGACTGATCATGCACTGATCACGTGGCTATCATGCACTGATCACGTGACTGATCATGCACTGATCACGTCTATATCATGCACTGATCACATGACTGCCCATGCACTGATCACGTGGATGATCATACACTAATCATGTGACAGATCATGCACTGATCACGTGGCTGATCATGCACTGATACCGTGACTGAGCATGGACTGATCACATGACTATCATGTAGTGATCACGTGACTTAATGGCGCTGATCATGTGACTGATCATGCGCTGATCATGTTTGCTATCATACACTGATCATGTGCCTCTGGAGGCAATAAACAAAGAGCTGAGTAGGCACGAATCAAACAGTCAGCAGGCAATAATCATGGAACTCAGCTGTGAGGAATCATGCTGCTCAGCTGGCAATAATCAAGCAGCTGAGCAGGCAGGAATTACGCAGCACAGCTGGCAATTGTCAAGCAGATGACAGGCAGGAATCGTGCAGCTCAGCTGGCAATTGTCAAGCAGATGAGCAGACAGTAATCACGCAGCTCAGCAGGCCCTGATCACGTGACTGAGCATGCACTGTTCACGTGGCTGATCATACACTGATCACGTGATTGATCATGCACTGATCACTTGGATATCATGCACTGATCACGTGGCTGATCATACACTGTTCACGTGTCTGACCATGCACTGATCACGTGGCTGATCATACACTGCTCACGTAACTGATCATGCACTGATCACGTGGCTATCATGCACTGATCACGTGGCTGATCATGCACTGATCACGCTATCATGCACTGATCACGTGACTGATCATGCACTGATCACGTGACTGATCATGCACTGATCACGTGGCTGATCATGCACTGATCACGTGGCTATCATGCACTGATCACGTGGCTGATCATGCAATGATCACGTGCTACCATGCACTGGTCACGTGACTGATCATGCACTGATCACGTAACTGATCATGCACTGATCACGTGGCTGATCATGCACTGATCACGTGGCTGATCATGCACTGATCACGTGACTGATCATGCACTGATCACGTGACTGATCATGCACTGATCACGTGACTGATCATGCACTGATCACGTGGCTATCATGCACTGATCACGTGGCTGATCATGCACTGATCACGTGACTGATCATGCACTGATCACGTGGCTGATCATGCACTGATCACGTGACTGATCATGCACTGATCACGTGGCTATCATGCACTGATCACGTGGCTATCATGCACTGATCACGTGACTGATCATGCACTGATCACGTGGCTATCATGCACTGATCACGTGGCTGATCATGCACTGATCACGTGGCTGATCATGCACTGATCACGTGACTGATCATGCACTGATCACGTGGCTGATCATGCACTGATCACGTGGCTGATCATGCATGATCACGCAGCTACCATGTACTGATCACGTGACTGATCATGCACTGATCACGTGACTGATCATGCACTGATCACGTGGCTATCATGCACTATCACGTGGCTGATCATGCAATGATCATGCAGCTACCATGTACTGGTCACGTGATGATCATGCACTGATCAGGTGACTGATCATGCACTGATCACGTGGCTATCATGCACTGATCACGTGACTGATCATGCACTGATCACGTCTATATCATGCACTGATCACGTGACTGATCATGCACTGATCACGTGGATGATCATACACTAATCACGTGACAGATCATGCACTGATCACGTGGCTGATCATGCACTGATCACGTGACTGATCATGCACTGATCACGTGACTGATCATGCACTGATCACGTGGCTGATCATGCACTGATCACGTAACTGATCATGCACTGATCACGTGGCTATCATGCACTGATCACGTGGCTGATCATGCACTGATCACGTGGCTGATCACACACTGTCACGTGACTATCATGCACTGATCACGTGGCACTCATGCACTGATCACGTGGCTGATCATACACTGATCACGTAACTGATCATGCACTGATCACGTGGCTATCATGCACTGCTCACGTGGCTGTCATGGAATGATCACGTAGCTACCATGCACTGATCACGTGACTGATCATGCACTGATCACGTGACTGATCATGCACTGATCACGTGACTGATCATGCACTGATCACGTGACTGATCATGCACTGATCACGTGGCTGATCATGCACTGATCACGTGGCTGATCATGCACTGATCACGTGGCTGATCATGCACTGATCACGTGGCTGATCATGCACTGATCACGTGACTGATCATGCACTGATCACGTGGCTATCATGCACTGATCACGTGGCTGATCATGCACTGATCACGTGACTGATCATGCACTGATCACGTGACTGATCATGCACTGATCACGTGACTGATCATGCACTGATCACGTGGCTGATCATGCACTGATCACGTGGCTGATCATGCACTGATCACGTGACTGATCATGCACTGATCACGTGACTGATCATGCACTGATCACGTGGCTATCATGCACTGATCACGTGGCTGATCATGCACTGATCACGTGACTGATCATGCACTGATCACTGGCTATCATGCACTGATCACGTGGCTGATCATGCACTGATCACGTGGCTGATCATGCACTGATCACGTGACTGATCATGCACTGATCACGTCTATATCATGCACTGATCACGTGACTGATCATGCACTGATCACGTGGATGATCATGCACTGATCACGTGACTGATCATGCACTGATCACGTGGCTATCATGCACTGATCACGTGGCTGATCATGCACTGATCACGTAGCTACCATGCACTGATCACGTGACTGATCATGCACTGATCACGTGACTGATCATGCACTGATCACGTGACTGATCATGCACTGATCACGTGACTGATCATGCACTGATCACGTGACTGATCATGCACTGATCACGTGGCTATCATGCACTGATCACGTGGCTGATCATGCACTGATCACGCAGCTACCATGCACTGATCACGTGACTGATCATGCACTGATCACGTAATTGATCATGCACTGATCACGTGGCTGATCATGCACTGATCACGTGGCTGATCATGCACTGATCACGTGACTGATCATGCACTGATCACGTGACTGATCATGCACTGATCACGTGGCTGATCATGCACTGATCACGTGACTGATCATGCACTGATCACGTGGCTGATCATGCACTGATCACGTGACTGATCATGCACTGATCACGTGGCTGATCATGCACTGATCACGTGACTGATCATGCACTGATCACGTGGCTGATCATGCACTGATCACGTGACTGATCATGCACTGATCACGTGACTGATCATGCACTGATCACGTGGCTATCATGCACTGATCACGTGACTGATCATGCACTGATCACGTGACTGATCATGCACTGATCACTGGCTATCATGCACTGATTACGTGGCTATCATGCACTGATCACGTGGCTGATCATGCACTGATCACGTGACTGATCATGCACTGATCACGTCTATATCATGCACTGATCACGTGACTGATCATGCACTGATCACGTGGATGATCATACACTGATCACGTGACTGATCATGCACTGATCACGTGGCTATCATGCACTGATCACGTGGCTGATCATGCACTGATCACGTAGCTACCATGTACTGATCACGTGACTGATCATGCACTGATCACGTAATTGATCATGCACTGATCACGTGACTGATCACACTGATCACGTGACTGATCATGCACTGATCACGTGGCTATCATGCACTGCTCACGTGGCTGTCATGGAATGATCACGTAGCTACATATACTGGTCACGTGACTGATCATGCACTGATCACGAATGATCATGCACTGATCACGTGACTGATCATGCACTGATCACGTGACTGATCATGCACTGATCACGTGGCTGATCATGCACTGATCACGTAACTGATCATGCACTGATCACGTGGCTGATCATGCACTGATCACGTGGCTGATCATGCACTGATCACGTGACTGATCATGCACTGATCACGTGACTGATCATGCACTGATCACGTGGCTATCATGCACTGATCACGTGGCTGATCATGCACTGATCACGTGACTGATCATGCACTGATCACGTGACTGATCATGCACTGATCACGTGACTGATCATGCACTGATCACGTGGCTGATCATGCACTGATCACGTGGCTGATCATGCACTGATCACGTGACTGATCATGCACTGATCACGTGACTGATCATGCACTGATCACGTGGCTATCATGCACTGATCACGTGGCTGATCATGCACTGATCACGTGACTGATCATGCACTGATCACTGGCTATCATGCACTGATCACGTGGCTATCATGCACTGATCACGTGGCTGATCATGCACTGATCACGTGACTGATCATGCACTGATCACGTCTATATCATGCACTGATCACGTGACTGATCATGCACTGATCACGTGGATGATCATGCACTGATCACGTGACTGATCATGCACTGATCACGTGGCTATCATGCACTGATCACGTGGCTGATCATGCACTGATCACGTGGCTGATCATGCACTGATCACGTGACTGATCATGCACTGATCACGTGGCTATCATGCACTGATCACGTGGCTGATCATGCACTGATCACGTGCCTGATCATGCACTGATCACATGACTGATCATGCACTGATCACGTGACTGATCATGCACTGATCACGTGGCTATCATGCACTACTAACGTGGCTGATCATGCAATGATCATGTAGCTACCATGTACTGGTCACGTGACTGATCATACACCCATCAGGTGACTGATCATGCACTGATCACGTGGCTATCATGCACTGATCACGTGGCTGATCATGCACTGATCACGTGCCTGATCATGCACTGATCACGTGACTGATCATGCACTGATCACGTGGCTGATCATGCACTGATCACGTGGCTGATCATGCACTGATCACGTGGCTGATCATGCACTGATACCGTGACTGAGCATGGACTGATCACATGACTATCATGTAGTGATCACGTGACTTAATGGCACTGATCATGTGACTGATCATGCGCTGATCATGTTTGCTATCATACACTGATCATGTGCCTCTGGAGGCAATAAACAAAGAGCTGAGTAGGCACGAATCAAACGTTCAGCAGGCAATAATCATGGAACTCAGCTGTGAGGAATCATGGTGCTCAGCTGGCAATAATCAAGCAGCTGAGCAGGCAGGAATTACGCAGCACAGCTGGCAATTGTCAAGCAGATGACAGGCAGGAATTGTGCAGCTCAGCTGGAAATTGTCAAGCAGATGAGCAGACAGTAATCACGCAGCTCAGCAGGCCCTGATCACGTGACTGAGCATGCACTGTTCACGTGGCTGATCACACACTGATCACGTGACTGATCATGCACTGATCACGTGACTGATCATGCACTGATCACGTGGCTGATCATGCACTGATCACGTGGCTGATCATGCACTGATCACGGGACTGATCATGCACTGATCACGGGCTATCATGCACTGACACATGACTGACATGCACTGATCACGTGGCTGATCATGCACTGATCACGTGACTGATCATGCACTGATCACGTGACTGATCATGCACTGATCACGTGGCTGATCATGCACTGATCACGTGGCTATCATGCACTGATCACGTGGCTGATCATGCACTGATCACGTAACTGATCATGCACTGATCACGTGGCTATCATGCACTGATCACGTGGCTGATCATGCACTGATCACGTGACTGATCATGCACTGATCACGTGGCTGATCATGCACTGATCACGTGACTGATCATGCACTGATCACGTGGCTATCATGCACTGATCACGTGGCTGATCATGCACTGATCACGTGGCTGATCACACACTGATCACGTGACTATCATGCACTGATCACGTGGCACTCATGCACTGATCACGTGGCTGATCATGCACTGATCACGTAACTGATCATGCACTGATCACGTGGCTATCATGCACTGCTCACGTGGCTGTCATGGAATGATCACGTAGCTACCATATACTGTCACGTGACTGATCATGCACTGATCACGTAATGATCATGCACTGATCACGTGACTGATCATGCACTGATCACGTGACTGATCATGCACTGATCACGTGGCTATCATGCACTGATCACGTGGCTGATCATGCACTGATCACGTAGCTACCATGTACTGATCACGTGACTGATCATGCACTGATCACGTAATTGATCATGCACTGATCACGTGGCTGATCATGCACTGATCACGTGGCTGATCATGCACTGATCACGTGGCTGATCATGCACTGATCACGTGGCTATCATGCACTGATCACGTGGCTGATCATGCACTGATCACGTAGCTACCATGCACTGATCACGTGACTGATCATGCACTGATCACGTAACTGATCATGCACTGATCACGTGGCTGATCATGCACTGATCACGTGGCTGATCACACGATCACGTGACTGATCATGCACTGATCACGTGAATGATCATGCACTGATCACGTGGCTATCATGCACTGATCACGTGGCTATCATGCACTGATCACGTGGCTGATCATGCACGTATCACGTGACTGATCATGCACTGATCACGTGACTGATCATGCACTGATCACGTGGCTGATCATGCACTGATCACGCAGCTACCATGTACTGTCACATGACTGATCATGCACTGATCACATGACTGATCATGCACTGATCACGTGGCTTATCATGCACTGATCATGTGACTGATCATGCGCTGATCATGTTTGGTATCATACACTGATCATGTGCCTCTGGAGGCAATGAACAAAGAGCTGAGTAGGCACGAATCAGTCAGCAGGCTATAATCATGGAACTCAGCTGTGAGAAATCATGCTGCTCAGCTGGCAATAATCAAGCAGATGAGCAGGCAGGAATTACGCAGCACAGCTGGCAATTGTCAAGCAGATGACAGGCAGGAATCGTGCAGCTCAGCTGGCAATTGTCAAGCAGATGAGCAGACAGTAATCACGCAGCTCAGCAGGCCCTGATCACGTGACTGAGCATGCACTGTTCACGTGGCTGATCACACACTGATCACGTGACTGATCATGCACTGATCACGTGACTGATCATGCACTGATCACGTGGCTGATCATGCACTGATCACGTGGCTGATCATGCACTGATCACGGACTGATCATGCACTGATCACGGGCTATCATGCACTGACACATGAATCACATGCACTGATCACGCTGATCATGCACTGATCACGTGACTGATCATGCACTGATCACGTGACTGATCATGCACTGATCACGTGGCTGATCATGCACTGATCACGTGGCTATCATGCACTGATCACGTGGCTGATCATGCAATGATCACGTAGCTACATGTACTGGTCACGTGACTGATCATGCACTGATCACGTAATTGATCATGCACTGATCACGTGGCTGATCATGCACTGATCACGGACTGATCACGTGACTGATCATGCACTGATCACGTGACTGATCATGCACTGATCACGTGGCTGATCATGCACTGATCACGTGGCTGATCATGCACTGATCACGTGGCTGATCATGCACTGATCACGTAGCTACCATGCACTGATCACGTGACTGATCATGCACTGATCACGTGACTGATCATGCACTGATCACGTGGCTGATCATGCACTGATCACGTGGCTATCATGCACTGATCACGTGGCTGATCTGCATGATCACGTGCTATCATGCACTGATCACGTGACTGATCATGCACTGATCACGTGCTGATCATGCACTGATCACGTGGCTGATCATGCACTGATCACGTGGCTGATCATGCACTGATCACGTGACTGATCATGCACTGATCACGTGACTGATCATGCACTGATCACGTGACTGATCATGCACTGATCACGTGGCTATCATGCACTGATCACGTGGCTGGACATGCACTGATCACGTGCCTGATCATGCACTGATCACGTGGCTGATCATGCACTGATCACGTGACTGATCATGCACTGATCACGTGGCTATCATGCACTGATCACGTGGCTATCATGCACTGATCACGTGACTGATCATGCACTGATCACGTGGCTATCATGCACTGATCACGTGGCTGATCATGCACTGATCACGTGACTGATCATGCACTGATCACGTGACTGATCATGCACTGATCACGTGGCTGATCATGCACTGATCACGTGGCTGATCATGCATGATCACGCAGCTACCATGTACTGATCACGTGACTGATCATGCACTGATCACGTGACTGATCATGCACTGATCACGTGGCTATCATGCACTATCACGTGGCTGATCATGCAATGATCATGCAGCTACCATGTACAGGTCACGTGATGATCATACACTGATCACGTGACTGATCATGCACTGATCACGTGGCTATCATGCACTGATCACGTGACTGATCATGCACTGATCACGTCTATATCATGCACTGATCACGTGACTGATCATGCACTGATCACGTGGCTGATCATACACTGATCACGTGACTGATCATGCACTGATCACGTGGCTGATCATGCACTGATCACGTGACTGATCATGCACTGATCACGTGTCTGATCATGCACTGATCACGTGGCTGATCATGCACTGATCACGACTGATCATGCACTGATCACGTGGCTATCATGCACTGATCACGTGGCTGATCATGCACTGATCACGTGGCTGATCACACACTGTCACGTGACATATCATGCACTGATCACGTGGCACTCATGCACTGATCACGTGGCTGATCATACTGCTCACGTAACTCATCATGCACACATCACGTGGCTATCATGCACTGCTCACGTGGCTGTCATGGAATGATCACGTAGCTACCATATACTGGTCACGTGACTGATCATGCACTGATCACGTAAATGATCATGCACTGATCACGTGACTGATCATGCACTGATCACGTGACTGATCATGCACTGATCACGTGGCTGATCATGCACTGATCACGTGGCTGATCATGCACTGATCACGTGGCTGATCATGCACTGATCACGTGGCTGATCATGCACTGATCACGTGACTGATCATGCACTGATCACGTGGCTATCATGCACTGATCACGTGGCTGATCATGCACTGATCACGTGACTGATCATGCACTGATCACGTGACTGATCATGCACTGATCACGTGACTGATCATGCACTGATCACGTGGCTGATCATGCACTGATCACGTGGCTGATCATGCACTGATCACGTGACTGATCATGCACTGATCACGTGACTGATCATGCACTGATCACGTGGCTATCATGCACTGATCACGTGGCTGATCATGCACTGATCACGTGACTGATCATGCACTGATCACTGGCTATCATGCACTGATTACGTGGCTGATCATGCACTGATCACGTGGCTGATCATGCACTGATCACGTGACTGATCATGCACTGATCACGTCTATATCATGCACTGATCACGTGACTGATCATGCACTGATCACGTGGATGATCATGCACTGATCATGTGACTGATCATGCACTGATCACGTGGCTATCATGCACTGATCACGTGGCTGATCATGCACTGATCACGTAGCTATCATGCACTGATCACGTGACTGATCATGCACTGATCACGTGACTGATCATGCACTGATCACGTGACTGATCATGCACTGATCACGTGACTGATCATGCACTGATCACGTGACTGATCATGCACTGATCACGTGGCTATCATGCACTGATCACGTGGCTGATCATGCACTGATCACGTAGCTACCATGCACTGATCACGTGACTGATCATGCACTGATCACGTAATTGATCATGCACTGATCATGCACTGATCACGTGGCTGATCATGCACTGATCACGTGACTGATCATGCACTGATCACGTGACTGATCATGCACTGATCACGTGGCTGATCATGCACTGATCACGTGACTGATCATGCACTGATCACGTGGCTGATCATGCACTGATCACGTGACTGATCATGCACTGATCACGTGGCTGATCATGCACTGATCACGTGACTGATCATGCACTGATCACGTGGCTGATCATGCACTGATCACGTGACTGATCATGCACTGATCACGTGACTGATCATGCACTGATCACGTGGCTATCATGCACTGATCACGTGACTGATCATGCACTGATCACGTGACTGATCATGCACTGATCACTGGCTATCATGCACTGATCACGTGGCTATCATGCACTGATCACGTGGCTGATCATGCACTGATCACGTGACTGATCATGCACTGATCACGTCTATATCATGCACTGATCACGTGACTGATCATGCACTGATCACCCGGATGATCATGCACTGATCATGCGACTGATCATGCACTGATCACGTGGCTATCATGCACTGATCACGTGGCTGATCATGCACTGATCACGTAGCTACCATGTACTGGTCACGTGACTGATCATGCACTGATCACGTAATTGATCATGCACTGATCACGTGACTGATCACACTGATCACGTGACTGATCATGCACTGATCACGTGGCTATCATGCACTGATCACGTGGCTGTCATGGAATGATCACGTAGCTACATATACTGGTCACGTGACTGATCATGCACTGATCACGTAAATGATCATGCACTGATCACGTGACTGATCATGCACTGATCACGTGACTGATCATGCACTGATCACGTGGCTGATCATGCACTGATCACGTTGATCATGCACTGATCACGTGGCTGATCATGCACTGATCACGTGGCTGATCATGCACTGATCACGTGACTGATCATGCACTGATCACGTGACTGATCATGCACTGATCACGTGGCTATCATGCACTGATCACGTGGCTGATCATGCACTGATCACGTGACTGATCATGCACTGATCACGTGACTGATCATGCACTGATCACGTGACTGATCATGCACTGATCACGTGGCTGATCATGCACTGATCACGTGGCTGATCATGCACTGATCACGTGACTGATCATGCACTGATCACGTGACTGATCATGCACTGATCACGTGGCTATCATGCACTGATCACGTGGCTGATCATGCACTGATCACGTGACTGATCATGCACTGATCACGTGGCTATCATGCACTGATCACGTGGCTATCATGCACTGATCACGTGGCTGATCATGCACTGATCACGTGACTGATCATGCACTGATCACGTCTATCATGCACTGATCACGTGACTGATCATGCACTGATCACGCGGATGATCATGCACTGATCATGCGACTGATCATGCACTGATCACGTGGCTATCATGCACTGATCACGTGGCTGATCATGCACTGATCACGTAGCTACCATGCACTGATCACGTGACTGATCATGCACTGATCACGTGGCTATCATGCACTGATCACGTGGCTGATCATGCACTGATCACGTGCCTGATCATGCACTGATCACATGACTGATCATGCACTGATCACGTGACTGATCATGCACTGATCACGTGGCTATCATGCACTACTCACGTGGCTGATCATGCAATGATCATGTAGCTACCATGTACTGGTCACGTGACTGATCATACACCCATCAGGTGACTGATCATGCACTGATCACGTGGCTATCATGCACTGATCACGTGGCTGATCATGCACTGATCACGTGCCTGATCATGCACTGATCACGTGACTGATCATGCACTGATCACGTAGCTATCATGCACTGATCACGTGGCTGATCATGCACTGATCACGTGGCTGATCATGCACTGATACCGTGACTGAGCATGGACTGATCACATGACTATCATGTAGTGATCACGTGACTTAATGGCGCTGATCATGTGACTGATCATGCGCTGATCATGTTTGCTATCATACACTGATCATGTGCCTCTGGAGGCAATAAACAAAGAGCTGAGTAGGCACGAATCAAACAGTCAGCAGGCAATAATCATGGAACTCAGCTGTGAGGAATCATGGTGCTCAGCTGGCAATAATCAAGCAGCTGAGCAGGCAGGAATTACGCAGCACAGCTGGCAATTGTCAAGCAGATGACAGGCAGGAATCGTGCAGCTCAGCTGGCAATTGTCAAGCAGATGAGCAGACAGTAATCACGCAGCTCAGCAGGCCCTGATCACGTGACTGATCATGCACTGTTCACGTGGCTGATCATACACTGATCACGTGACTGATCATGCACTGATCACTTGGATATCATGCACTGATCACGTGGCTGATCATACACTGTTCACGTGTCTGACCATGCACTGATCACGTGGCTGATCATACACTGCTCACGTAACTGATCATGCACTGATCACGTGGCTATCATGCACTGATCGCGTGGCTGAACATGCACTGTCACGTGGCTGATCACACACCTGTCACGTGACATATCATGCACTGATCACGTGGCACTCATGCACTGATCACGTGGCTGATCATACTCTGCTTACGTAACTCATCATGCACACATCACGTTTCTATCATGCACTGCTCACGTGGCTCGTCATGGAATGAACACGTAGCTACCATATACTGGTCACGTGACTGATCATGCACAGATCACGTAAATGATCACGCACTGTTCACGTGACTGATCATGTACTGATCACGTGACTGATCATGCACTGATCACGTTGCTGATCATGCACTGATCACGTAATTTTTCATGCACTTATCATTTGGCTGATCATGCACTGATCACCTGACTGATCATGCGCTGATCACGTGGCTATCATGCACTGATCACTTGGCTGGTCATACACTGATCACATGACTGATCATGCACTGTTCACGTGACTGATCATGTACTGATCACGTGACTGATCATGCACTGATCATGTAATTGATCATGCACTGATCACATGGCTGATCATGCAATGATCACGTGACTGACTATGCACTGATCACGTGACGAATCATCCACTGATCACTTGGCTATCATGCACTGATTACTTGGCTGATCATACACTGATCACGAGACTGATAATGCACTGATCATCTGGCTATCGTGCACTCATTACCTGGCTATCGTGCACTGATCACGTGGTTGATCATACACTGATCACGAGACTGATCTTGCACTGATCACATGACTGCTCATGTACTGATCACCCGGATGATCATACACTGTTCATGCGACAGATCATGCACTGATCACGTGGCTATAATGCACTGCTCACGCGCTGTTCATGCAATGATCACGTAGCTACCTTGTACTGGTACTTGAGTGATCATGCACTGATCATGTAATTGTTCATGCACTGATCAGGTGACTTATCATGCAGTGTTAACGTGAGTGATCATGCACTGATCACGTGACTGATCATGCACGGATCTCATGGCTATCATGCACGGCTCATGTGGCTGATCATGCAATGATCACCTAGCTACCATATACTGCTCACGTGACTGATCATGCACTGATCACGTAATTGATCATGCACTGATCATGTGGCTGATCATGCACTGATCACGTGGCTGATCATCCACTGATCACGTGACTGATCATGCACTGATCACGTGACTGATCATGAACTGATCACGTGGCTATCATGCACTGATCACTTGGCTGGTCATACATTGATCACGTGCCTGGTCATGCACAGATTACATGACTGATCATACACTGAACACGTGACTGATCATGCACTGATCACGTGGCTATCATGCACTGCTCACGTGGCTGATCATGCGATGATCACGCAGCTACCATGTACTGGTCACATGAGTGATCATGCATTGATCACATGACTGATCATGCAGTGATCACGAGGCTATCATGCACTACTCACGTGGCTGATCATGCACAGATCATGTAGCTACCATGTACAGGTCACGTGAATGATCATACACCCATTAGGTGACTGATCATGCACTGATCACGTGGCTATCATGCACTGATCACGAGACTGATCATGCTCTGATCACGTCTATATCATGCACTGATCACATGACTGCCCATGCCTGATCACGTGCATGATCATACACTAATCATGTGACAGATCATGCACTGATCACGTGGCTGATCATGCACTGATACCGTGACTGAGCATGGACTGATCACATGACTGTCATGTAGTGATCACGTTACTTAATGCCGCTGATCATGTGACTGATCATGCGCTGATCATGTTTGCTATCATACAGTGATCATGTGCCTCTGGAGGCAATAAACAAAGAGCTGAGTAGGCACGAATCAAACAGTCAGCAGTCAATAATCATGGAACTCAGGTGTGAGGAATCATGCTGCTCAGCTGGTAATAATCAAGCAGCTGAACAGGCAGGAATTACGCAGCACAGCTGACAATTGTCAAGCAGATGACAGGCAGGAATCGTGCAGCTCAGCTGGCAATTGTCAAGCAGATGAGCAGACAGTAATCACGCAGCTCAGCAGGCCCAGATCACGTGACTGAGCATGCACTGTTCACGTGGCTGATCATACACTGATCACGTGATTGATCATGCACTGATAACTTGGATATCATGCACTGATCACGTGGCTGATCATACTGTTCACGTGTCTGACCATGCACTGATCACGTGGCTGATCATACACTGCTCACGTAACTGATAATGCAGAGATCACGTGGCTATCATGCACTGAATACGTGGCTGAACATGCACTGTTCACGTGGCTGATCACACACCTGTCACGTGACATATCATGCACTGATCACCTGGCACTCATGCACTGATCACGTGGCTGATCATACTCTGCTCACGAAACTCATCATGCACACATCACGTGGCTATCATGCACTGCTCACGTGGTTCATCATGGAATGATCACGAAGCTACCATATACTGGTCACGTGACTGATCATGCAGAGATCACGTAAATGATCATGCACTGTTCAAGTGACTGATCATGTACTGATCACGTGAATGATAATTCACTGATCACGTGGCTATCATGCTCTGCTCACGTGGCTGATCATGCAAGGATCACGTAGCAACCATGTACTGGTCTCGTGACTGATCATGCACTGATCAAGTAATTGATCCTGCACTGATCACGTGGCTCATCACGCACTGATCCGGTGGCTGATCACACACGTATCACGTGACTGATCATGTACAGATCACGTGATTTATCATGAAGTGATCACGTGGTTATCCTGCACTGATCACGTGGATATCATGCACTGATCACGTGGCTGATCACACACGTATCACGTGACTGATCATGCAATGATCACGTGGCTATCATGCACTGATCACGTGACTGATCATGCACAGATCACGTGACTGATCATGCACAGATCACGTGACTGATCATGCACTGATCACGTGGCTATCATGCACTGCTCATGTGGCTGATCATGCAATGATCACACAGCTACCAGGTACTGGTCACATGACTGATCATGCACTGATCACATAATTGATCATGCACGGATCACCTGGCTTATCATGCATTGATCATGTGACTGATCATGTGCTGATCATGTTTGGTGTCACACACTGATCATGTGCCTCTGGAGGCAATGAACATAGAGCTGAGTAGGCAGGAATCAGTCAGCAGGCTATAATCATGGAACTCAGCTCTGAGAAATCATGCTGCTCAGCTGGCAATAATCAAGTAGATGAGCAGGCAGGAATAACGCAGCACAGGTGGCAATTGTCAAGGAGATGACAGGCAGGAATCGTGCAGCTCAGCTGAAATTGTCAAGCAGATGAGCAGACAGTAATCACGCAGCTCAGCAGGCCCTGATCACGTGACTGAGCATGCACTGTTCACATGGCTGATCACACACCTATCACGTGACTGATCATGCACTGATCATGTGACTGATCATGCACTGATCACGTAGCTATCTTGCACTGATCACTTGGCTGATCATACACTCATCACGGGACTGATCGTGCACTGATCACGGCGCTATCATGCATTTACTACATGACTCCACAAGCACTGATCACGTGGATGATCATGCACTGATCACGTGACTGAGCATGCACTGTTCACGTGGCTGATCATACACTGATCACGTGATGATTATGCACTGATCACTTGGATATCATGCACTGATCACATGACTGATCAAACACTGTTCACGTGTCTGACCATGCACTGGTCACGTGGCTGATCATACACTGCTCAGGTAACTGATCATGCACTGATCACATGGCTGATCATACACTGTTCACGTGTCTGACCATGCACTGATCACGTGGCTGATCATACACTGCTCAGGTAACTGATCATGCACTGATCACGTGGCTAAAATGCACTGATCAAGTGGCTGAACATGCACTGTTCACGTGGCTGATTACACACCTGTCACGTGACATATCATGCACTGATCACGTGGCACACATACACTGATCACTTGGCTGATCATACTCTGCTCACGTAACTCATCATGCACATCACGTGGCTATCATGCACTGCTCACGTGGCTCATCATGGAATGATCACATAGCTACCATATACTGGTCACGTGACTGATCATGCTCAGATCATGTAAATGATCATGCACTGTTCACGTGACTGATCATGTACTGATCACGTGACTGATCATGCACTGATCACCTGGCTATCGTGCTCTGCTCACGTGGCTGATCATGCAACGATCACATAGCAACCATGTACTGGTCACGTGACTGATCATGCACTGATCACGTAATTGATCCTGCACTGATCACGTGGCTCATCATGCACTGATCACGTGGCTGATCACACATGTATCACGTGACTGATCATGCACTGATCACGTGGCTCTCATGCACTGATCACGTGGCTATCATGCACTGATCACGTGGATATCATGCACTGATCACGTGGCTGATCACACACGTATCACATGACTGATCATGCACTGATTACGTGGCTATCATGCAGTGATCACGTGGCTATCATGCACTGATCACGTGGCTGATCACGCAATGATCACGTAGCTACTATGTACTGGTCACCTGACTGATCATGCACTGATCACGTAATTGATCCTGCACTGATCACATGGCTCATCACGCACTGATCAGTTGGCTGACACACACGTATCACGAGACTGATCATGTACAGATCACGTGAATAATCATGAAGTGATCACGTGGCTATCCTGCACTGATCACGTGGTATCATGCACTGATCACGTGGCTGATCACACACTTATCACGTGACTGATCATGCACTGATCACGTGACTGATCATGCACTGCTCACGTGGCTGATCATGCAATGATCTCACAGCTACCATGTACTGGTCACATGACTGATCATGCACTGATCACATAATTGATCATGCACTGATCACCTGGCTTATCATGCATTGATCATATGACTGATCATGTGCTGATCATGTGTGGTGTCACACACTGATCATGTGCCTCTGGAGGCAATGAACATAGAGCTAAGTAAGCAGGAATCAGTCAGCAGGTATAATCATGGAACTCAGCTCTGAGAAATCATGCTGCTCAGCTGGCAATAATGAAGTAGATCATCAGGCAGGAATTACGCAGCACAGGTGGCAATTGTCAAGGAGATGACAGGCAGGAATCGTGCAGCTCAGCTGGAAATTGTCAAGCAGATGAGCAGACAGTAATCACGCAGCTCAGCAGGCCCTGATCACGTGACTGAGCATGCACTGTTCACATGGATGATCACACACCTATCACGTGCCTGGTCATGCACTGATCACGTGGCTGATCATGCACTGATCACGTGACTAATCATGCACTAATCTCGTGTCTGATCATGCACTGATCACGTGGCTATCATGCGCTGCTCAGGTGGCTGATCATGCGATGATCACGCAGCTACCATGTACTTGTCACATGACTGATCATGCACTAATCACGTGATAGATCATGCAGTGATCACGTGGCTATCATGCACTACTCACGTGGCTGATCATGCAATGAACATGTAGCTACCATGTACAGGTCACGTGAATGATCATACACCCATCAGGTGACTGATCATGCTCTGATCACGTGGCTGATCATGCACTGATCACGTGGCTGATCATGCAGTGATCACGTGCCTATCATGCACTACTCACGTGGCTGATCATGCAATGATCATGTAGCTACCATGTACAGGTCACGTGAATGATCATGCACTGATCACGTAATTGATCCTGCACTGATCACGTGCCTGATCACACACCTATCACGTGACTGATCATGCACTGATTACGTGGCTCTCATGCACTGATCACGTGATTACGCATGCACTGATCACGTAATTGATGCACTGCTCACGTGGCTATCATGCACTGATGACGTGGCTGATCATGCACTGATCACGTACCTATCTTGCACTGATCACTTGGCTGATCATACACTCATCACGGGACTGATCATGAACTGATCACGGCGCTATCATGCATTGTCTACATGAATCCACATGCACTGATCACGTCGATGATCATGCACTGATCAGGTGACTGACCATGCACTGATCACGTGACTGATCATGCACTGATCACGTGGCTGATCCTGCACTGATCACGTAATTGATCATGCACTGATCATTTGGCTGATCATACACTGATCACGTGACTGATAATGCACTGATCATCTGGCTTTCATGCACTCATTACCTGGCTATCGTGCACTGATCACGTGGATGATCATACACTGATCACGCGACTGATCATGCACTGATCACGTCCATATCATGCACTGATCACATGACTGCCCATGCACTGATCACGTGGATGATCATACACTAATCATGTGACAGATCATGCACTGATCACGTGGTTGATCATGCACTGATTACGTGGCTATCCTGCACTGATCACGTGGATATCATGCACTGATCACCTGGCTTATCATGCATTGATCATATGACTGATCATGCGCTGATCATGTTTGCTATCATACACTGATCATGTGCCTCTGGAGGCAATAAACAAAGAGCTGAGTAGGCACGAATCAAACAGTCAGCAGGCAATAATCATGGAACTCAGGTGTGAGGAATCATGCTGCTCAGCTGGCAAAATCAAGCAGCTGAGCAGGCAGGAATTACGCAGCACAGCTGACAATTGTCAAGCAGATGACAGGCAGGAATCGTGCACCTCAGCTGGCAATTGTCAAGCAGATGAGCAGACAGTAATCACGTAGCTCAGCAGGCCCAGATCACGTGACTGAGCATGCACTGTTCACGTGGCTGATCATACACTGATCACGTGATTGATCATGCACTGATCACTTGGATATCATGCACTGATCACGTGGCTGATCATACACTGTTCACGTGTCTGACCATGCACTGATCACCTGGCTGATCATACACTGCTCACGTAACTGATAATGCAGTGATCACGTGGCTATCATGCACTGAATACGTGGCTGAACATGCCTGTTCACGTGGCTGATCACACACCTGTCACGTGACATATCATGCACTGATCACCTGGTACTCATGCACTGATCACGTGGCTGATCATACTCTGCTCACGAAACTCATCATGCACACATCACGTGGCTATCATGCACTGCTCACGTGGTTCGTCATGGAATGATCACGAAGCTACCATATACTGGTCACGTGACTGATCATGCACAGATCACGTAAATGATCATGCACTGTTCACGTGACTGATCATGTACTGATCACGTGACTGATAATTCACTGATCATGTGGCTATCAGGCTCTGCTCACGTGGCTGATCATGCAAGGGTCACGTAGCAACCATGTACTGGTCTCGTGACTGATCATGCACTGATCAAGTAATTGATCCTGCACTGATCACGTGGCTCATCACGCACTGATCCGGTGGCTGATCACACACGTATCACGTGACTGATCATGTACAGATCACGTGACTAATCCTGCACTGATCACGTGGCTCTCCTGCACTGATCACGTGGATATTATGCACTGATCACGTGGCTGATTACACACGTATCACGTGACTGATCATGCACTGATCACGTGGCTATCATGCTCTGATCACGTGACTGATCATGCACAGATCACGTGACTGATCATGCACTGATCACCTGATACTCATGCACTGATCACGTGGCTGATCATACTCTGCTCACGCAACTCATCATGCACACATCACGTGGCTATCATGCACTACTCACGTGGCTGATCATGCAATGAACATGTAGCTACCATGTACAGGTCACGTGAATGATCATACACCCATCAGGTGACTGATCATGCTCTGATCACGTGGCTGATCATGCACTGATCACGTGGATGATCATGCAGTGATCACGTGCCTATCATGCACTACTCACGTGCCTGATCATGCACTGATCACGTGACTAATCATGCACTAATCTCGTGTCTGATCATGCACTGATCACGTGGCTCTCATGCACTGATCACGTGATTACGCATGCACTGATCACGTAATTGTATGCACTGCTCACGTGGCTATCATGCACTGATTACGTGGCTGATCATGCACTGATCACGTACCTATCTTGCACTGATCACTTGGCTGATCATACACTCATCACGGGACTGATCATGAACTGATCACGGCGCTATCATGCATTGTCTACATGACTCACATGCACTGCTCACGTCGATGATCATGCACTGATCAGGTGACTGACCATGCACTGATCACGTGACTGATCATGCACTGATCACGTGGCTGATCCTGCACTGATCACGTAACTGATCATGCACTGATCATTTGGCTGATCATGCACTGATCACGTGGCTGATCATACACTGATCACGTGACTGATCATGCACTGATCACATGACTGATCATCCACTGATCAGTTTGCTATCATGCACTGATTACTTGGCTGATCATACACTGATCACGTGACTGATAATGCACTGATCATCTGGCTATCATGCACTCATTACCTGGCTATCGTGCACTGATCACGTGGCTATCATGCACTGATCACGTGACTGATCATGCACAGATCACGTGACTGATCATGCACAGATCACGTGACTGATCATGCACTGATCACGTGGCTATCATGCACTGATCACTTGGCTGGACATACACTGATCACGTGCCTGGTCATGCTCTGATCACGTGGCTATCATGCACTGATCACGTGACTGCGCATACACTGATGATGTGGCTGTTCGGGCACTGATCACGTGTTTATCAGGCAGTGATCAGTGTGTGACAGGCGCTGATCAGGGGACTGTGCACGCACTGATCAGGTGGCTGATCAGGAACTGAGCACCTGACCGCCCATGCAGTGATCACGTGGCTGGTCGTTCACTGATCACGTGTTTATCCTACGGTGATCACGTGACTGAGAGGCGCTGATCACGTGACTGTGCGGTCAGTGATCACGTGGCTGAGCAGGCACTGATACCGTGACTGAGCATGCACTGATCATGTGCCGGGAGGCGGGGAGGCATTCCACTCTGGACAAAGGTCATGAGGAAGGAGGCTTGGCATACGCAAATGCGGGATCGAGCCTCAGGAGTCCACCCGGATATTCTCGAGCATCTCCCCCAAAAAAACCAGAGTCTGCCTACTGTATTGCTTTGTGCTCTCACCTCTGATTTCACTGGGGGCTGTCCCCCACCACCATCTCGCTCTCTCTGTCAAAGAGTTAACTTACAGCTCCAATTCATAAAGTTCCTTGTCATTCTTCCCTTTAACTTCCAGCTGAGTCTCCATCTGGAGCGCGAAACCCACCACGCTTACTAATTATGCCTGGGCTGCTAAGACCCACTCGAGAAGGTGTCTAGGGTGAGGCACCTTTCGCTATTCGAGACGGCGCCTGCGGCCTACGTAAGTGGTACAAACTTCTTGTCTTGAAGTTTGATTGGTCTTCCGCGTAAACCAAGCTACTCAGTCTCTTTTCTCCACCGAATTTTCCTACTGAGCTCTCCTCATACTACTATTCTTGACATCTCTGATTAGCATATAAATAGTCACCTAGGCCATCTGTCCTTCGAATACCCTGGAAGAGTTGGGGTTGGTCCCCGGCAGGTGGCGACCGAACAGGGACCTCAGGAGGCGATACTCAAAGAGCTGAGCAGACACGAACCACGCAATCAGCAGGCAATAAGCATGGAGCTCAGCAGTGACGAATCATGCTGCTCAACTGGCAATAATCAAGCACGTGACCAGGCAGGAATCACGCAGCTCAGCTGGCAATTGTCAAGCAGATGAGCCGAAAGGAATCACGCAGCTCAGATGGCAATTGTCATGCAGATGAGCCGGCAGGAATCACGCAGCTCAGCAGGCCCTGATCACGTGACTCTGCAGGCACTGATCACGTGGCTGATCAAGTCCAGATCACGTGACTGAGCATGCATTGATCACGTGGCTATCATGCACTGATGACGTGACTGCGCATGCACTGATGACGTGGAAGATCAGGCACTGATCACATGGCTCATCATGCACTGATCAGGTTTTTATCAGGCAATGATCAGTGACTGACAGGCGCTGATCATGGGACTGTGCACGCACTGATCACGTGGCTATCATGCACTGATCACCTGACTGCGCATGCACTGATGATGTGGCTGTTCGGGCACTGATCACGTGTTTATCAGGCAGTGATCAGTGACTGACAGGCGCTGATCAGGGGACTGTGCACGCACTGATCAGGTGGCTGATCAGGAACTGACCACCTGACCGCGCATGCAGTGATCACGTGGCTGGTTGTTCACTGATCACGTGTTTATCCTACGGTGATCACGTGACTGAGAGGCGCTGATCTCGTGACTGTGCCGTCAGTGATCACGTGGCTGAGCAGGCACTGATATCGTGACTGAGCATGCACTGATCATGTGCCGGGAGCCAGGTAGGCATTCCACTGTGGACAAAGGTCATGAGGAAGGAGGCTCGGCATACGCAAATGCGGGATTGAGCCTCAGGAGTCCACCTGGATATTCTCCAGCATCTCCCCCCCAAGAAAACCAGAGTCTGCCTACTCTATTGCTTTGTGCTCTCACCTCTGATTTCACTGGGGGCTGTCCCCCACCACCATCTCGCTCTCTCTGTCAAGGAGTTAACTTACAGCTCCAATTCATAAAGTTCCTTGTCATTCTTCCCTTTAACTTCCAGCTGAGTCTCCATCTGGAGCGCGGAACCCACCATGCTTACTAATTATGCCTGGGCTGCTAAGACCCACTCGAGAAGGTGTCTAGGGTGAGGCACCTTTCGCTATTCGAGAGGGCGCCTGCGGCCTATGTAAGTGGTGCAAAATTCTTGTCTTGAAGTTTGGTCTTCCACGTAAACCAAGCTACTCAGTCTCTTTTCTCCACCGAATTTTCCTACTGAGCTCTCCTCATACTATTATTCTTGACATCTCTGATTAGCATATAAATAGTCACCTAGGCCATCTCTCCTTCGAATACCCTAGATCAGTTGGGGCTGGTCCCCGGCAGGTGGCGACCGAACAGGGACCTCAGGAGGCAATACTCAAAGAGCTGAGCAGACACGAACCACGCAATCAGCAGGCAATAAGCATGGAGCTCAGCAGTGACGAATCATGCTGCTCAACTGGCAATAATCAGCACGGGACCAGGCAGGAATCACGCAGCTCAGCTGGCAATTTTCCTGCAGATGAGCCGGCAGGAATCACGCAGCTCAGATGGCAATTTTCCTGCAGATAAGCCGGCAGGAATCACGCAGTTCAACAGGCCCTGATCACGTGACTCTGCAGGCACTGATCACGTGGCTGATCAAGTACAGATCACGTGACTGAGCATGCACTGATCACGTGGCTATCATCCACTGATGACGAGACTGTGCATGCACTGATGACGTGGCTGATCAGGCACTGATCACATGGCTCATCATGCACTGATCACGTGTTTATCAGGCAATGATCAGAGGCTGAGAGGCGCTGATCATGGGACTGTGCACGCACTGATCACGTGGCTATCATGCAGTGATCACGTGACTGATCATTCACTGATCACGTGGCTATCATGCACTGCTCATGTGGCTGTTCATGCAATTATCACGTAGCTACCATGTACTGGTCACGTGAGTGATCATGCACTGATCACGTAATTGATCATGCACTGTTTAGTTGACTTATCATGCACTGTTCACGTGAGTGATCATGCACTGATCACGTGACTGATCATGCACTGATCTCGTGGCTATCATGCACGGCTCATGTGGCTGATCATGCAATGATCACCTAGCTACCATATACTGCTCACGTGACTGATCATGGACTGATCACTTAATTGATCATGCACTGATCATGTGCCTGATCATGTACTGATCACGTGGCTGATCATCCACTGATCACGTGACTGATCATGCACTGATCACGTGGCTATAATGCACTGATCACTTGGCTGGTCATACACTGATCACGTGCCTGGTCTTGCACAGATTACATGACTGATCATGCACTGATCACGTGGCTATCATGCACTACTCACGTGGCTGATCATGCAATGATCATGTAGCTACCATGTACTGGTCAGGTGACTGATCATACACCCATCAGGTGACGGATCATGCACTGATCACGTGGCTAATCATACACTGATCACCTGCCTGGTCATGCACAGATCACGTGACAAACCATGAACTGTTCACATAGCTATCATGAACTGATCACCTGGCTGATCATGCACTGATCACGTGGCTGATCATGCACTGATACCGTGACTGAGCATGGACTGATCACATGACTATCATGTAGTGATCACGTGACTTAATGGTGTTGATCATGTGGCTGATCATGCGCTGATCATGTTTGCTATCATACACTGATCATGTGCCTCTGGAGGCAATAAAGAAAGAGCTGAGTAGGCACGAATCAAACAGTCAGCAGGCAATAATCATGGAACTCTGGTGGGAGGAATCATGCTGCTCAGCTGGCAATAATCAAGCAGCTGAGCAGGCAGGAATTACGCAGCACAGCTGGCAATTGTCAAGCAGAAGAGCAGACGGCAATCACACAGCTCAGCAGGCCCTGATCACGTGACTGAGCATGCACTGTTCACATGGCTGATCACACACCTATCACGTGACTGATCATGCACTGATCATGTGACTGATCATGCCCTGATCACGTAGCTATCTTGCACTGATCACTTCACTGATCATACACTCATCACGGGACTGATCGTGCACTGATCACGTGACTGATCATGTACTGATCACATGGCTGATCATGCACTGATCACGTGGCTATCATTCACTGCTCACGTGGCTGATCTGGCAATGATGATGTAGCTATCATGTACTGGTCACGTGACTGATCATGCACTGATCACGCAATTGATCATGCACTGATCATGTGGCTGATCATGCACTGATCATGTGGCTGATTATACACTGATCACGTGACTAATCATGCACTGATTACGTTACTGATCATGCACTGATCACTTGGCTATCATGCACTGATCACTTGGCTGGACATACACTGATCACGTGCCTGGTCATGCACTGGTCACGTGGCTGATCATGCACTGATCACGTGACTGATCATGCACTGATCTCGTGTCTTATCATGCACTGATCACGTGGCTATCATGCACTGCTCACGTGGCTGATCATGCGATGATCACGCAGCTACCATGTACTGGTCACATGACTGATCATGCACTGATCACGTGACTGATCATGCACTGATCACGTGGCTATCGTGCACTACTCACGTGGCTGATCATGCAATGATCATGTAGCTACCATGTACAGGTCACGTTAATGATCATACACCCATCAGGTGACTGATCATGCACTGATCACGTGGCTATCATGCACTGATCACGAGACTGATCATGCATTGATCACGTCTATATCATGCACTGATCACAGGACTGCCCATGCACTGATCACGTGGGTGATCATACACTAATCATGTGACAGATCATGCACTGATCACGTGGCTGATCATGCACTGATACCGTGACTGAGCATGGACTGATCACATGACTATCATGTAGTGATCACGTGACTTAATGGCGCTGATCATGTGACTGATCATGCACTGATCATGTTTGCTATCATACACTGATCATGTGCCTCTGGAGGCAATAAACAAAGAGCTGAGTAGGCACGAATCATACAGTCAGCAGGCAATAATCATGGAACTCAGCTGTGAGGAATCATGCGGCTCAGCTGGCAATAATCAAGCAGCTGAGCAGGCAGGAATTACGCAGCACAGCTGGCAATTGTCAAGCAGATGAGCAGACAGTAATCATGCAGCTCAGCAGGCCCTGATCACGTGACTGAGCATGCACGGTTCACGTGGCTGATCATACACTGATCAGGTGATTGATCAGGCACTGATCACTTGAATATCATGCACTGATCACGTGGCTGATCATACACTGTTCACGTGTCTGACCATGCACTGATCACGTTGCTGATCATACACTGCTCACGTAACTGATAATGCAGTGATCACGTGGCTATCATGCACTGAATACGTGGCTGAACATCCATTGTTCACGTGGCTGATCACACACCTGTCACATGACATATCATGCATTGATCACGTGGCACTCATGCACTCATCACGTGGCTGATCATACTCTGCTCACGTAACTCATCATGCACACATCACATGGCTATCAGTCACTGCTCATGTGGCTGATCATGCAATGATCACGTAGCTACTATGTACTGGTCACGTGACTATTATGCACTGATCACGTGGCTGATCATACACTGATCACGTGACTGATCATGCACTGATCACGTGGCTGATCATGCAATGGTCACGTGGCTACCATGTACTGTTCACGTGACTGAACATGCACTGATCATGTAATTGATCATGCACTGATCACGTGGCTGATCATGCGCTGATCACGTGACTGATCATGCACACATAACGTGGCTATCATGCACTGCTCACGTGGCTGGTCATGAAATGATCACGTAGCTACCATATACTGGTCACGGGACTTATCATGCACAGATCACGTAAATGATCATGCACTGTTCCCGTGACTGATCATGTACTGATCACGTGGCTATCATGCACTGATCAGTTGGCTGGTCATACACTGATCACGTGCCTGGTCATGCACAGATTACATGACTGATCATGCACTGAACACTTGACTGATCATGCACTGATCACGTGGCTATCATGCACTGCTCACGTGGCTGATCATGCAATGATCACGCAGCTACCATGTACTGGTCACATGACTGATCATGCACTGATCACATAATTGATCATGCACTGATCACCTGGCTTATCATGCATTGATCATGTGACTGATCATGTGCTGATCATGTTTGGTGTCACACACTGATCATGTGCCTCTGGAGGCAATGAACATAGAGCTGAGTAGGCAGGAATCAGTCAGCAGGCTATAATCATGGAACTCACCTCTGAGAAATCATGCTGCTCAGCTGACAATAGTCAAGTAGATGAGCAGGCAGGAATTACGCTGCACAGGTGGCAATTGTCAAGGAGATGACAGGCAGGAATCGTGCAGCTCAGCTGGAAATTGCCAAGCAGATGAGCAGACAGTAATCACGCAGCTCAGCAGGCCCTGATCACGTGACTGAGGATGTACTGTTCACATGGCTGATCACACACCTATCACGTGACTGATCATGCACTGATCATGTGACTGATCATGCACTGATCACGTAGCTATCTTGCACTGATCACTTGGCTAATCATACACTCATCACGGGGCTGATCGTGCACTGATCACGGCGCTAGCATGCATTGACTACATGACTCCACATTCACTGATCACGTGGATGATCATGCACTGATCACGTGATTGATCATCCACTGATCACGTGACTGATCATGCACTGATCACATAGCTGATCATGCACTGATCACGTGGGTATCATGCACTGCTCACGTGGCTGATCTGGCAATGATCACGTAGCTACCAAGTACTGGTCACGTGACTGATCATGCACTGATCACGTAATTGATCATGCACTTATCATTTGGCTGATCATGCACTGATCACGTGACTGATCATGCCCTGATCACGTGACTGATCATGCACTGATCACGTGGCTATCATGCACTGATCACTTGGCTGGTCATACACTGATCACATTACTGATCATGCACTGTTCACGTGACTGATCATGTACAGATCACGTGAATAATCATGAAGTGATCACGTGGCTATCCTGCACTGATCACGTGGATAACATGCACTGATCACGTGGCTGATCACACACGTGTCACGTGACTGATCATGCACTGATCACGTGGCTATCATGCACTGATCAGGTGGCTATCATGCACTGATCACTTGGCTGGACATACACTGATCACGTGCCTGGTTATGCACTGATCACGTGGCTGATCATGCACTGATCACGTGACTGATCATGCACTGATCACGTGGCTGATCATTCACTGATCACGTAATTGATCATGCACTTATCACGTGGCTGATCATGCACTGATCACGTGGCTGATCATGCACTGATCACGTGACTGATCATGCACTGATCACGTGACTGATCATGCACTGATCACGTGGCTATCATGCACTGATCACGTGGCTGATCATGCACTGATCACGTGACTGATCATGCACTGATCACGTGACTGATCATGCACTGATCACGTGACTGATCATGCACTGATCACGTGGCTATCATGCACTGATCACGTGGATATCATGCACTGATCACGTGGCTGATCACACACGTATCACGTGACTGATCATGCACTGATCACGTGGCTATCATGCACTGATCACGTGGCTATCATGCACTGATCACGTGGCTGATCATGCAATGATCACGTAGCTACCATGCACTGTCACGTGACTGATCATGCACTGATCACGTGACTGATCATGCACTGATCACGTGACTGATCATGCACTGATCACGTGACTGATCATGCACTGATCACGTGACTGATCATGCACTGATCACGTGGCTATCATGCACTGATCACGTGGCTGATCATGCACTGATCACGCAGCTACCATGCACTGATCACATGACTGATCATGCACTGATCACATGACTGATCATGCACTGATCACGTGGCTTATCATGCACTGATCATGTGACTGATCATGTGCTGATCATGTTTGGTGTCATACACTGATCATGTGCCTCTGGAGGCAATGAACAAAGAGCTGAGTAGGCACGAATCAGTCAGCAGGCAATAATCATGGAACTCAGCTCTGAGAAATCATGCTGCTCAGCTGGCAATAATCAAGCAGCTGAGCAGGCAGGAATTACGCAGCACAGCTGGCAATTGTCAAGCAGATGACAGGCAGGAATCGTGCAGCTCAGCTGGCAATTGTCAAGCAGATGAGCAGACAGTAATCACGCAGCTCAGCAGGCCCTGATCACGTGACTGAGCATGCACTGTTCACGTGGCTGATCACACACTGATCACGTGACTGATCATGCACTGATCACGTGACTGATCATGCACTGATCACGTGGCTATCATGCACTGATCACGTGGCTGATCATACACTGATCACGGGACTGATCATGCACTGATCACGCTATCATGCACTGACTACATGACTCCACATGCACTGATCACGTGGCTGATCATGCACTGATCACGTGACTGATCATGCACTGATCACGTGACTGATCATGCACTGATCACGTGGCTGATCATGCACTGATCACGTGGCTATCATGCACTGATCACGTGGCTGATCATGCAATGATCACGTAGCTACCATGTACTGGTCACGTGACTGATCATGCACTGATCACGTAATTGATCATGCACTGATCACGTGGCTGATCATGCACTGATCACGTGGCTGATCATGCACTGATCACGTGACTGATCATGCACTGATCACGTGACTGATCATGCACTGATCACGTGGCTATCATGCACTGATCACGTGGCTGATCATGCACTGATCACGTGCCTGATCATGCACTGATCACGTGGCTGATCATGCACTGATCACGTGACTGATCATGCACTGATCACGTGACTGATCATGCACTGATCACGTGGCTATCATGCACTGATCACGTGGCTGAACATGCGATGATCACCCAGCTACCATGTACTGGTCACATGACTGATCATGCACTGATCACGTGACTGATCATGCACTGATCACGTGGCTATCATGCACTACTCACGTGGCTGATCATGCAATGATCATGTAGCTACCATGTACAGGTCACGTGAATGATCATACACCCATCAGGTGACTGATCATGCACTGATCACGTGGCTATCATGCACTGATCACGTGACTGATCATGCACTGATCACGTCTATATCATGCACTGATCACATGACTGCCCATGCACTGATCACGTGGATGATCATACACTAATCATGTGACAGATCATGCACTGATCACGTGGCTGATCATGCACTGATACCGTGACTGAGCATGGACTGATCACATGACTATCATGTAGTGATCACGTGACTTAATGGCGCTGATCATGTGACTGATCATGCGCTGATCATGTTTGCTATCATACACTGATCATGTGCCTCTGGAGGCAATGAACAAAGAGCTGAGTAGGCACGAATCAGTCAGCAGGCTATAATCATGGAACTCAGCTGTGAGAAATCATGCTGCTCAGCTGGCAATAATCAAGCAGCTGAGCAGGCAGGAATTACGCAGCACAGCTGGCAATTGTCAAGCAGATGACAGGCAGGAATCGTGCAGCTCAGCTGGCAATTGTCAAGCAGATGAGCAGACAGTAATCACGCAGCTCAGCAGGCCCTGATCACGTGACTGAGCATGCACTGTTCACGTGGCTGATCACACACTGATCACGTGACTGATCATGCACTGATCACGTGACTGATCATGCACTGATCACGTGGCTGATCATGCACTGATCACGTGGCTGATCATGCACTGATCACGTGGCTGATCATGCACTGATCACAGCTATCATGCACTGACTACATGACTGACATGCACTGATCACGTGGCTGATCATGCACTGATCACGTGACTGATCATGCACTGATCACGTGACTGATCATGCACTGATCACGTGGCTGATCATGCACTGATCACGTGGCTATCATGCACTGCTCACGTGGCTGATCATGCAATGATCACGTAGCTACCATGTACTGGTCACGTGACTGATCATGCACTGATCACGTAATTGATCATGCACTGATCACGTGGCTGATCATGCACTGATCACGTGACTGATCATGCACTGATCACGTGACTGATCATGCACTGATCACGTGGCTATCATGCACTGATCACGTGGCTGATCATGCACTGATCACGTGACTGATCATGCACTGATCACGTGACTGATCATGCACTGATCACGTGACTGATCATGCACTGATCACGTGGCTATCATGCACTGATCACGTGGATATCATGCACTGATCACGTGGCTGATCACACACTGTCACGTGACTGATCATGCACTGATCACGTGGCTATCATGCACTGATCACGTGGCTGATCATGCAATGATCACGTAGCTACCATGTACTGATCACGTGACTGATCATGCACTGATCACGTAATTGATCATGCACTGATCACGTGGCTGATCATGCACTGATCACGTGGCTGATCATGCACTGATCACGTGGCTGATCATGCACTGATCACGTGACTGATCATGCACTGATCACGTGACTGATCATGCACTGATCACGTGACTGATCATGCACTGATCACGTGACTGATCATGCACTGATCACGTGGCTGATCATGCACTGATCACGTGGCTATCATGCACTGATCACGTGGCTATCATGCACTGATCACGTGGCTGATCATGCACTGATCACGTAGCAATCATGTACTGATCACGTGACTGATCATGCACTGATCACGTGGCTGATCATGCACTGATCACGTGGCTATCATGCACTGATCACGTGGCTGATCATGCACTGATCACGTAGCTATCATGTACTGATCACGTGACTGATCATGCACTGATCACGTGACTGATCATGCACTGATCACGTGGCTGATCATGCACTGATCACGTGGCTGATCATGCACTGATCACGTGACTGATCATGCACTGATCACGTGACTGATCATGCACTGATCACGTGGCTATCATGCACTGATCACGTGGCTGATCATGCACTGATCACGTGACTGATCATGCACTGATCACGTGGCTGATCATGCACTGATCACGTGACTGATCATGCACTGATCACGTGACTGATCATGCACTGATCACGTGGCTATCATGCACTGATCACGTGGCTGATCATGCATGATCACGCAGCTACCATGCACTGATCACGTGACTGATCATGCACTGATCACGTGACTGATCATGCACTGATCACGTGGCTGATCATGCACTGATCACGTGACTGATCATGCACTGATCACGTGGCTATCATGCACTGATCACGTGGCTGATCATGCACTGATCACGTGCCTGATCATGCACTGATCACGTGACTGATCATGCACTGATCACGTGACTGATCATGCACTGATCACGTGGCTATCGTGCACTACTCACGTGGCTGATCATGCAATGTTCATGTAGCTACCATGTACAGGTCACGTGAATGATCATACACCCATCAGGTGACTGATCATGCACTGATCACGTGGCTATCATGCACTGATCCCGAGACTGATCATGCACTGATCACGTCTATATCATGCACTGATCACATGACTGCCCATGCACTGATCACGTGGATGATCATACACTAATCATGTGACAGATCATGCACTGATCACGTGGCTGATCATGCACTGATCACGTGACTGATCATGCACTGATCACGTGATATCATGCACTGATCACGTGGCTGATCACACACTGATCACGTGACTGATCATGCACTGATCATGTGCCTCTGGAGGCAATAAACAAAGAGCTGAGTAGGCACGAATCAAACAGTCAGCAGGCAATAATCATGGAACTCAGGTGTGAGGAATCATGCTTCTCAGCTGGCAATAATCAAGCAGCTGAGCAGGCAGGAATTACGCAGCACAGCTGACAATTGTCAAGCAGATGACAGGCAGGAATCGTGCAGCTCAGCTGGCAATTGTCAAGCAGATGAGCAGACAGTAATCACGCAGCTCAGCAGGCCCTGATCACGTGACTGAGCATGCACTGTTCACGTGGCTGATCATACACTGATCACGTGATTGATCATGCACTGATCACTTGGATATCATGCACTGATCACGTGGCTGATCATACACTGTTCACGTGTCTGACCATGCACTGATCACGTGGCTGATCATACACTGCTCACGTAACTGATAATGCACTGATCACGTGGCTATCATGCACTGATCACGTGGCTGAACATGCACTGATCACGTGGCTGATCACACACCTGTCACGTGACATATCATGCACTGATCACGTGGCACTCATGCACTGATCACGTGGCTGATCATACTCTGCTCACGTAACTGATCATGCACACATCACGTGGCTATCATGCACTGCTCACGTGGCTCGTCATGGAATGATCACGTAGCTACCATATACTGGTCACGTGACTGATCATGCACTGATCACGTAAATGATCATGCACTGATCACGTGACTGATCATGCACTGATCACGTGACTGATCATGCACTGATCACGTGGCTATCATGCACTGCTCACGTGGCTGATCATGCAATGATCACGTAGCAACCATGTACTGGTCACGTGACTGATCATGCACTGATCACGTAATTGATCCTGCACTGATCACGTGGCTCATCATGCACTGATCACGTGGCTGATCACACACGTATCACGTGACTGATCATGCACTGATCACGTGACTGATCATGCACTGATCACGTGGCTATCATGCACTGATCACGTGGATATCATGCACTGATCACGTGGCTGATCACACACGTATCACGTGACTGATCATGCACTGATCACGTGGCTATCATGCACTGATCACGTGACTGATCATGCACTGATCACGTGACTGATCATGCACTGATCACGTGATATCATGCACTGATCACGTGGCTGATCATGCACTGATCACGTGACTGATCATGCACTGATCACGTGGCTATCATGCACTATCACGTGGCTGATCATGCAATGATCATGTAGCTACCATGTACTGGTCACGTGACTGATCATGCACTGATCACGTGACTGATCATGCACTGATCACGTGGCTGATCATGCACTGATCACGTGGCTGATCATGCACTGATCACGTGCTATCATGCACTGATCACGTGACTGATCATGCACTGATCACGTGACTGATCATGCACTGATCACGTGACTGATCATGCACTGATCACGTGGCTATCATGCACTGATCACGTGGCTGATCATGCATGATCACGCAGCTACCATGTACTGATCACGTGACTGATCATGCACTGATCACGTGACTGATCATGCACTGATCACGTGGCTATCATGCACTGATCACGTGGCTGATCATGCAATGATCATGTAGCTACCATGCACTGGTCACGTGAATGATCATGCACTGATCAGGTGACTGATCATGCACTGATCACGTGGCTGATCATGCACTGATCACGTGGATGATCATGCACTGATCACGTGGCTATCATGCACTGATCACGTGGCTGATCATGCACTGATCACGTAGCTATCATGCACTGATCACGTGACTGATCATGCACTGATCACGTGATTGATCATGCACTGATCACGTGGCTGATCATGCACTGATCACGTGACTGATCATGCACTGATCACGTGGCTATCATGCACTGATCACGTGACTATCATGCACTGATCACGTAATTGTCATGCACTGATCACGTGGCTATCATGCACTGATCACGTGGCTGATCATGCACTGATCACGTGGCTATCATGCACTGATCACGTGGCTGATCATGCACTGATCACGGGACTGATCATGCACTGATCACGGGCTATCATGCACTGTCACATGACTGACATGCACTGATCACGTGGATGATCATGCACTGATCACGTGACTGATCATGCACTGATCACGTGACTGATCATGCACTGATCACGTGGCTGATCATGCACTGATCACGTGACTGATCATGCACTGATCACGTGGCTGATCATGCACTGATCACGTGGCTGATCATGCACTGATCACGTGACTGATCATGCACTGATCACGTGACTGATCATGCACTGATCACGTGGCTATCATGCACTGATCACGTGGCTGATCATGCACTGATCACGTGACTGATCATGCACTGATCACTGGCTATCATGCACTGATTACGTGGCTATCATGCACTGATCACGTGGCTGATCATGCACTGATCACGTGACTGATCATGCACTGATCACGTCTATATCATGCACTGATCACGTGACTGCTATTGCACTGATCACGTGGCTGATCATGCATGATCACGCAGCTACCATGCACTGATCACGTGACTGATCATGCACTGATCACGTGACTGATCATGCACTGATCACGTGGCTATCATGCACTGATCACGTGGCTGATCATGCACTGATCACGTAGCTATCATGCACTGATCACGTGACTGATCATGCACTGATCACGTGACTGATCATGCACTGATCACGTGACTGATCATGCACTGATCACGTGACTGATCATGCACTGATCACGTGGCTATCATGCACTGATCACGTGGCTGATCATGCACTGATCACGTGCCTGATCATGCACTGATCACATGACTGATCATGCACTGATCACGTGACTGATCATGCACTGATCACGTGGCTATCATGCACTACTCACGTGGCTGATCATGCAATGATCATGTAGCTACCATGTACAGGTCACGTGAATGATCATACACCCATCAGGTGACTGATCATGCACTGATCACGTGGCTATCATGCACTGATCACTGACTGATCATGCACTGATCACGTCTATATCATGCACTGATCACATGACTGCCCATGCACTGATCACGTGGATGATCATACACTAATCATGTGACAGATCATGCACTGATCACGTGGCTGATCATGCACTGATACCGTGACTGAGCATGGACTGATCACATGACTATCATGTAGTGATCACGTGACTTAATGGCGCTGATCATGTGACTGATCATGCGCTGATCATGTTTGCTATCATACACTGATCATGTGCTTCTGGAGGCAATAAACAAAGAGCTGAGTAGGCACGAATCAAACAGTCAGCAGGCAATAATCATGGAACTCAGGTGTGAGGAATCATGCTGCTCAGCTGGCAATAATCAAGCAGCTGAACAGGCAGGAATTACGCAGCACAGCTGGCAATTGTCAAGCAGATGACAGGCAGGAATCGTGCAGCTCAGCTGGCAATTGTCAAGCAGATGAGCAGACAGTATTCACGCAGCTCAGCAGGCCCTGATCACGTGACTGAGCATGCACTGTTCACGTGGCTGATCATACACTGATCACGTGATTGATCATGCACTGATCACTTGGATATCATGCACTGATCACGTGGCTGATCATACACTGTTCACGTGTCTGACCATGCACTGATCACGTGGCTGATCATACACTGCTCACGTAACTGATCATGCACTGATCACGTGGCTATCATGGACTGATCACGTGGCTGAACATGCACTGTTCACGTGGCTGATCACACACCTGTCACGTGACATATCATGCACTGATCACCTGGTACTCATGCACTGATCACGTGGCTGATCATACTCTGCTCACGAAACTCATCATGCACACATCACGTGGCTATCATGCACTGCTCACGTGGTTCGTCATGGAATGATCACGAAGCTACCATATACTGGTCACGTGACTGATCATGCACAGATCACGTAAATGATCATGCACTGTTCACGTGACTGATCATGTACTGATCACGTGACTGATCATGCACTGATCACGTGGCTATCAGGCTCTGCTCACGTGGCTGATCATGCAATGATCACGTAGCAACCATGTACTGGTCACGTGACTGATCATGCACTGATCACGTAATTGATCCTGCACTGATCACGTGGCTCATCATGCACTGATCCGGTGGCTGATCACACACGTATCACGTGACTGATCATGCACTGATCACGTGACTGATCATGCACTGATCACGTGGCTATCATGCACTGATCACGTGGATATCATGCACTGATCACGTGGCTGATCACACACGTATCACGTGACTGATCATGCACTGATCACGTGGCTATCATGCACTGATCACGTGACTGATCATGCACTGATCACGTGGCTGATCATGCACTGATCACGTGACTGATCATGCACTGATCACGTGGCTATCATGCACTGATCACGTGGCTGACATGCACTGATCACGTGACTGATCATGCACTGATCACGTGGCTATCATGCACTGATCACGTGACTGCGCATGCACTGATCACGTGGCTGTTCGTGCACTGATCACGTGTTTATCAGGCAGTGATCAGTGACTGACAGGCGCTGATCAGCGGACTGTGCACGCACTGATTAGGTGGCTGATCAGGAACTGACCACCTGACTGCGCATGCAGTGATCACGTGGCTGGTCATTCACTGATCACGTGTTTATCATACGGTGATCACGTGACTGAGAGGCGCTGATCTCGTGACTGTGCCGTCAGTGATCACGTGGCTGAGCAGGCACTGATATCGTGACTGAGCATGCACTGATCATGTGCCGGGAGCCGGGGAGGCATTCCACTCTGGACAAAGGTCATGAGGAAGGAGGCTCGGCATACGCAAATGCGGGATCGAGCCTCAGGAGTCCACCCGGATATTCTCGAGCATCCCCCCCAAAAAAACCAGAGTCTGCCTACTGTATTGCTTTGTGCTCTCACCTCTGCTTTCACTGGGGGCTGTCCCCCACCACCATCTCGCTCTCTCTGTCAAAGAATTAACTTACAGCTCCAATTAATAAAGTTCCTTGTCATTCTTCCCTTTAACTTCCAGCTGAGTCTCCATCTGGAGCGCGGAACCCACCACGCTTACTAATTATGCCTGGGCTGCTAAGACCCACTCGAGAAGGTGTCTAGGGTGAGGCACCTTTCGCTATTCGAGAGGGCGCCTGCGGCCTACGTAAGTGGTGCAAACTTCTTGTCTTGAAGTTTGATTGGTCTTCCGCGTAAACCAAGCTACTCAGTCTCTTTTCTCCACCGAATTTTCCTACTGAGCTCTCCTCATACTATTATTCTTGACATCTCTGATTAGCATATAAATAGTCGCCTAGGCCATCTCTCCTTCGAATACCCTGGATCAGTTGGGGCTGGTCCCCGGCAGGTGGCGACCGAACAGGGACCTCAGGAGGCGATACTGAAAGAGCTGAGCAGACACGAACCACGCAATCAGCAGGCAATAAGCATGGAGCTCAGCAGTGACGAATCATGCTGCTCAACTGGCAATAATCAAGCACGTGACCAGGCAGGAATCATGCAGCTCAGCTGGCAATTGTCAAGCAGATGAGCCGACAGGAATCACGCAGCTCAGCTGGCAATTGTCATGCAGATGAGCCGGCAGGAATCACGCAGCTCAGCAGGCCCTGATCACGTGACTCTGCAGGCACTGATCACGTGGCTGATCAAGTCCAGATCACGTGACTGAGCATGCACTGATCACGTGGCTATCATGCACTGATGACGTGACTGCGCATGCACTGATGACGTGGCTGATCAGGCACTGATCACATGGCTCATCATGCACTGATCACGTGTTTATCAGGCAATGATCAATGACTGACAGGCGCTGAACATGGGACTGTGCACGCACTGATCACGTGGCTATCATGCACTGATCACGTGACTGCGCATGCACTGATGACGTGGCTGTTCGGGCACTGATCACGTGTTTATCAGGCAGTGATCAGTGTCTGACAGGCGCTGATCAGGGGACTGTGCACGCACTGATCAGGTGGCTGATCAGGAACTGAGCACCTGACCGCGCATGCAGTGATCACGTGGCTGGTCGTTCACTGATCACGTGTTTATCCTACGGTGATCACGTGACTGAGAGGCGCTGATCACGTGACTGTGCGGTCAGTGATCACGTGGCTGAGCAGGCACTGATATCCTGACTGAGCATGCACTGATCATGTGCCGGGAGCCGGGGAGGCATTCCACTCTGGACAAAGGTCATGAGGAAGGAGGCTCGGCATACGCAAATGCGGGATCGAGCCTCAGGAGTCCACCCGGATATTCTCGAGCATCTCCCCCCAAAAAACCAGAGTCTGCCTACTGTATTGCTTTGTGCTCTCACCTCTGATTTCACTGGGGGCTGTCCCCCACCACCATCTCGCTCTCTCTGTCAAAGAGTTAACTTACAGCTCCAATTCATAAAGTTCCTTGTCATTCTTCCCTTTAACTTCCAGCTGAGTCTCCATCTGGAGCGCGGAACCCACCACGCTTACTAATTATGCCTGGGCTGCTAAGACCCACTCGAGAAGGTGTCTAGGGTGAGGCACCTTTCGCTATTCGAGAGGGCGCCTGCGTCCTACGTAAGTGGTGCAAACTTCTTGTCTTGAAGTTTGATTGGTCTTCCGCGTAAACCAAGCTACTCAGTCTCTTTTCTCCACCGAATTTTCCTACTGAGCTCTCCTCATACTACTATTCTTGACATCTCTGATTAGCATATAAATAGTCACCTAGGCCATCTCTCCTTCGAATACCCTGGAAGAGTTGGGGTTGGTCCCCGGCAGGTGGCGACCGAACAGGGACCTCAGGAGGCGATACTCAAAGAGCTGAGCAGACACGAACCACGCAATCAGCAGGCAATAAGCATGGAGCTCAGCAGTGACGAATCATGCTGCTCAACTGGCAATAATCAAGCACGTGACCAGGCAGGAATCACGCAGCTCAGCTGGCAATTGTCAAGCAGATGAGCCGAAAGGAATCACGCAGCTCAGATGGCAATTGTCATGCAGATGAGCCGGCAGGAATCACGCAGCTCAGCAGGCCCTGATCACGTGACTCTGCAGGCACTGATCACGTGGCTGATCAAGTCCAGATCACGTGACTGAGCATGCACTGATCACGTGGCTATCATGCACTGATGACGTGACTGCGCATGCACTGATGACGTGGAAGATCAGGCACTGATCACATGGCTCATCATGCACTGATCACGTTTTTATCAGGCAATGATCAGTGACTGACAGGCGCTGATCATGGGACTGTGCACGCACTGATCACGTGGCTATCATGCACTGATCACGTGACTGCGCATGCACTGATGATGTGGCTGTTCGGGCACTGATCACGTGTTTATCAGGCAGTGATCAGTGACTGACAGGCGCTGATCAGGGGACTGTGCACGCACTGATTAGGTGGCTGATCAGGAACTGACCACCTGACTGCGTATGCAGTGATCACGTGGCTGGTCGTTCACTGATCACGTGTTTATCCTACGGTGATCACGTGACTGAGAGGCGCTGATCTCGTGACTGTGCCGTCAGTGATCACGTGGCTGAGCAGGCACTTATATCGTGACTGAGCATGCACTGATCATGTGCCGGGAGCCGGGGAGGCATTCCACTCTGGACAAAGGTCATGAGGAAGGAGGCTTGGCATACGCAAATGCGGGATCGAGCCTCAGGAGTCCACCCGGATATTCTCAAGCATCCCCCCCCAAAAAAACCGGAGTCTGCCTACTGTATTGCTTTGTGCCCTCACCTCTGATTTCACTGGGGGCTGTCCCCCACCACCATCTCGCTCTCTCTGTCAAAGAGTTAACTTACAGCTCCAATTCATAAAGTTCCTTGTCATTCTTCCCTTTAACTTCCAGCTGAGTCTCCATCTGGAGCGCGGAACCCACCACGCTTACTAATTATGCCTGGGCTACTAAGACCCACTCGAGAAGGTGTCTAGGGTGAGGCACCTTTCGCTATTCGAGAGGGCGCCTGCGGCCTACGTAAGTGGTGCAAACTTCTTGTCTTGAAGTTTGATTGGTCTTCTGGGTAAACCAAGCTACTCAGTCTCTTTTCTCCACCGAATTTTCCTACTGAGCTCTCCTCATACTATTATTCTCGACATCTCTGATTAGCATATAAATAGTCGCCTAGGCCATCTCTCCTTCGAATACCCTGGATCAGTTGGGGCTGGTCCCCGGCAAGTGGCGACCGAACAGGGACCTCAGGAGGCGATACTCAAAGAGCTGTGCAGACACGAACCACGCAATCAGCAGGCGATAAGCATGGAGCTCAGCAGTGACGAATCATGCTGCTCAACTGGCAATAATCAAGCACGTGACCAGGCAGGAATCACGCAGCTCAGCTTGCAATTGTCAAGCAGATGAGCCGACAGGAATCACGCAGCTCAGATGGCAATTGTCATGCAGATGAGCCGGCAGGAATCACGCAGCTCAGCAGGCCCTGATCACGTGACTCTGCAGGCACTGATCACGTGGCTGATCAAGTCCAGATCACGTGACTGAGCATGCACTGATCACGTGGCTATCATGCACTGATGACGTGACTGCGCATGCACTGATGACGTGGAAGATCAGGCACTGATCACATGGCTCATCATGCACTGATCAGGTGTTTATCAGGCAATGATCAGTGACTGACAGGCGCTGATCATGGGACTGTGCACGCACTGATCACGTGGCTATCATGCACTGATCACCTGACTGCGCATGCACTGATGATGTGGCTGTTCGGGCACTGATCACGTGTTTATCAGGCAGTGATCAGTGACTGACAGGCGCTGATCAGGGGACTGTGCACGCACTGATTAGGTGGCTGATCAGGAACTGACCACCTGACCGCGCATGCAGTGATCACGTGGCTGGTCGTTCACTGATCACGTGTTTATCCTACGGTGATCACGTGACTGAGAGGCGCTGATCTCGTGACTGTGCCGTCAGTGATCACGTGGCTGAGCAGGCACTGATATCGTGACTGAGCATGCACTGATCATGTGCCGGGAGCCGGGGAGGCATTCCACTCTGGACAAAGGTCATGAGGAAGGAGGCTCGGCATACGCAAATGCGGGATCGAGCCTCAGGAGTCCACCCGGATATTCTCGAGCATCCCCCCCCAAAAAAACCGGAGTCTGCCTACTGTATTGCTTTGTGCCCTCACCTCTGCTTTCACTGGGGGCTGTCCCCCACCAGCATCTCGCTCTCTCTGTCAAAGAGTTAACTTACAGCTCCAATTCATAAAGTTCCTTGTCATTCTTCCCTTTAACTTCCAGCTGAGTCTCCATCTGGAGCGCGGAACCCACCACGCTTACTAATTATGCCTGGGCTGCTAAGACCCACTCGAGAAGGTGTCTAGGGTGAGGCACCTTTCGCTATTCGAGAGGGCGCCTGCGGCCTACGTAAATGGTGCAAACTTCTTGTCTTGAAGTTTGATTGGTCTTCTGCGTAAACCAAGCTACTCAGTCTCTTTTCTCCACCGAATTTTCCTACTGAGCTCTCCTCATACTATTATTCTCGACATCTCTGATTAGCATATAAATAGTCGCCTAGGCCATCTCTCCTTCGAATACCCTGGATCAGTTGGGGCTGGTCCCCGGCAAGTGGCGACCGAACAGGGACCTCAGGAGGCGATACTCAAAGAGCTGTGCAGACACGAACCACGCAATCAGCAGGCGATAAGCATGGAGCTCAGCAGTGACGAATCATGCTGCTCAACTGGCAATAATCAAGCACGTGACCAGGCAGGAATCACGCAGCTCAGCTTGCAATTGTCAAGAAGATGAGCCGACAGGAATCACGCAGCTCAGATGGCAATTGTCATGCAGATGAGCCGGCAGGAATCACGCAGCTCAGCAGGCCCTGATCACGTGACTCTGCAGGCACTGATCACGTGGCTGATCAAGTCCAGATCACGTGACTGAGCATGCACTGATCACGTGGCTATCATGCACTGATGACGTGACTGCGCATGCACTGATGACGTGGCTGATCGGGCACTGATCACATGGCTCATCATGCACTGATCACGTATTTATCAGGCAATGATCAGTGACTGACAGGCGCTGAACATGGGACTGTGCACGCACTGATAACGTGGCTATCATGCACTGATCACGTGACTGCGCATGCACTGACGACGTGGCTGTTCGGGCACTGATCACGTGTTTATCAGGCAGTGATCAGTGACTGACAGGCGCTGATCAGGGGACTGTGCACGCACTGATCAGGTGGCTGATCAGGAACTGACCACCTGACCGCGCATGCAGTGATCACGTGGCTGGTCGTTCACTGATCACGTGTTTATCCTACGGTGATCACGTGACTGAGAGGCGCTGATCTCGTGACTGTGACGTCAGTGATCACGTGGCTGAGCAGGCACTGATACTGTGACTGAGCATGCACTGATCATGTGCCGGGAGCCGGGGAGGCATTCCACTCTGGACAAAGGTCATGAGGAAGGAGGCTCGGCATACGCAAATGTGGGATCGAGCCTCAGGAGTCCACCTGGATATTCTCGAGCATCTCCCCCAAAAAAACCGGAGTCTGCCTACTCTATTGCTTTGTGCTCTCACCTCTGATTTAACTGGGGGCTGTCCCCCACCACCATCTCGCTCTCTCTGTCAAGGAGTTAACTTACAGCTCCAATTCATAAAGTTCCTTGTCATTCTTCCCTTTAACTTCCAGCTGAGTCTCCATCTGGAGCGCGGAACCCACCATGCTTACTAATTATGCCTGTGCTGCTAAGACCCACTCGAGAAGGTGTCTAGGGTGAGGCACCTTTCGCTATTCGAGAGGGCGCCTGCGGCCTACGTAAGTGGTGCAAAATTCTTGTCTTGAAGTTTGGTCTTCCGCGTAAACCAAGCTACTCAGTCTCTTTTCTCCACCGAATTTTCCTACTGAGCTCTCCTCATACTATTATTCTTGACATCTCTGATTAGCATATAAATAGTCACCTAGGCCATCTCTCCTTCGAATACCCTAGATCAGTTGGGGCTGGTCCCCGGCAGGTCGCGACCGAACAGGGACCTCAGGAGGCAATACTCAAAGAGCTGAGCAGACACGAACCACGAAATCAGCAGGCAATAAGCATGGAGCTCAGCAGTGACGAATCATGCTGCTCAACTGGCAATAATCAAGCACGGGACCAGGCAGGAATCACGCAGCTCAGCTGGCAATTGTCAAGCAGATGAGCCGATAGGAATCACGCAGCTCAGATGGCAATTTTCCTGCAGATGAGCCGGCAGGAATCACGCAGTTAAACAGGCCCTGATCACGTGACTCTGCAGGCACTGATCACGTGGCTGATCAAGTACAGATCACGTGACTGAGCATGCACTGATCACGTGGCTATCATGCACTGATGACGAGACTGTGCATGCACTGATGACGTGGCTGATCAGGCACTGATCACATGGCTCATCATGCACTGATCACGTGTTTATCAGGCAATGATCAGAGGCTGAGAGGCGCTGATCATGGGACTGTGCATGCACTGATCACGTGGCTATCATGCAGTGATCACGTGACTGATCATTCACTGATCACGTGGCTATCATGCACTGCTCATGTGGCTGTTCATGCAATTATCACGTAGCTACCATGTACTGGTCACGTGAGTGATCATGCACTGATCACGTAATTGATCATGCACTGATTAGTTGACTTATCATGCACTGTTCACGTGAGTGATCATGCACTGATCACGTGACTGATCATGCACTGATCACGTGGCTATCATGCACTGATCATGTGGCTGATCAGGCAATGATCACGTGGCTACCATGTACTGATCACGTGACTGATCATGGACTGATCACGTAATTGATCATGCACTGATCACGTGGCTGATCATGTACTGATCACGTGGCTGATCATCCACTGATCACGTGACTGATCATGCACTGATCACGTGGCTATAATGCACTGATCACTTGGCTGGTCATGCACTGATCACGTGCCTGGTCTTGCACTGATCACATGACTGATCATGCACTGATCACGTGGCTATCATGCACTACTCACGTGGCTGATCATGCAATGATCATGTAGCTACCATGTACTGGTCAGGTGACTGATCATACACCCATCAGGTGACGGATCATGCACTGATCACGTGGCTAATCATACACTGATCACCTGCCTGGTCATGCACAGATCACGTGACAAACCATGAACTGATCACATAGCTATCATGAACTGATCACCTGGCTGATCATGCACTGATCACGTGGCTGATCATGCACTGATACCGTGACTGAGCATGGACTGATCACATGACTATCATGTAGTGATCACGTGACTTAATGGCGTTGATCATGTGGCTGATCATGCGCTGATCATGTTTGCTATCATACACTGATCATGTGCCTCTGGAGGCAATAAAGAAAGAGCTGAGTAGGCACGAATCAAACAGTCAGCAGGCAATAATCATGGAACTCTGGTGGGAGGAATCATGCTGCTCAGCTGGCAATAATCAAGCAGCTGAGCAGGCAGGAATTACGCAGCACAGCTGGCAATTGTCAAGCAGAAGAGCAGACGGCAATCACACAGCTCAGCAGGCCCTGATCACGTGACTGAGCATGCACTGTTCACGTGGCTGATCACACACCTATCACGTGACTGATCATGCACTGATCACGTGGCTGATCATGCACTGATCACGTAGCTGATCTTGCACTGATCACGTGGCTGATCATACACTCATCACGGGACTGATAGTGCACTGATCACGTGACTGATCATGTACTGATCACATGGCTGATCATGCACTGATCACGTGGCTATCATTCACTGCTCACGTGGCTGATCTGGCAATGATGATGTAGCTATCATGTACTGGTCACGTGACTGATCATGCACTGATCACGTGATTGATCATGCACTGATCATGTGGCTGATCATGCACTGATCACGTGGCTGATTATACACTGATCACGTGACTAATCATGCACTGATTACGTTACTGATCATGCACTTATCACTTGGCTATCATGCACTGATCACTTGGCTGGACATACACTGATCACGTGCCTGGTCATGCACTGATCACGTGGCTGATCATGCACTGATCACGTGACTGATCATGCACTGATCTCGTCTGATCATGCACTGATCACGTGGCTATCATGCACTGCTCACGTGGCTGATCATGCGATGATCACGCAGCTACCATGTACTGGTCACATGACTGATCATGCACTGATCACGTGACTGATCATGCACTGATCACGTGGCTATCGTGCACTACTCACGTGGCTGATCATGCAATGATCATGTAGCTACCATGTACAGGTCACGTGAATGATCATACACCCATCAGGTGACTGATCATGCACTGATCACGTGGCTATCATGCACTGATCACGAGACTGTTCATGCACTGATCACGTCTATATCATGCACTGATCACAGGACTGCCCATGCACTGATCACGTGGGTGATCATACACTAATCATGTGACAGATCATGCACTGATCACGTGGCTGATCATGCACTGATACCGTGACTGAGCATGGACTGATCACATGACTATCATGTAGTGATCACGTGACTTAATGGCGCTGATCATGTGACTGATCATGCACTGATCATGTTTGCTATCATACACTGATCATGTGCCTCTGGAGGCAATAAACAAAGAGCTGAGTAGGCACGAATCATACAGTCAGCAGGCAATAATCATGGAACTCAGCTGTGAGGAATCATGCGGCTCAGCTGGCAATAATCAAGCAGCTGAGCAGGCAGGAATTACGCAGCACAGCTGGCAATTGTCAAGCAGATGAGCAGACAGTAATCACGCAGCTCAGCAGGCCCTGATCACGTGACTGAGCATGCACGGTTCACGTGGCTGATCATACACTGATCAGGTGACTGATCATGCACTGATCACGTGGATATCATGCACTGATCACGTGGCTGATCATACACTGTTCACGTGTCTGACCATGCACTGATCACGTTGCTGATCATACACTGCTCACGTAACTGATAATGCAGTGATCACGTGGCTATCATGCACTGAATACGTGGCTGAACATCCATTGTTCACATGGCTGATCACACACCTGTCACATGACATATCATGCATTGATCACGTGGCACTCATGCACTGATCACGTGGCTGATCATACTCTGATCACGTAACTCATCATGCACACATCACATGGCTATCAGTCACTGCTCATGTGGCTGATCATGCAATGATCACGTAGCTACCATGTACTGGTCACGTGACTGATCATGCACTGATCACGTGGCTGATCATACACTGATCACGTGACTGATCATGCACTGATCACGTGGCTGATCATGCACTGATCACGTAGCTACCATGTACTGTTCACGTGACTGATCATGCACTGATCATGTAATTGATCATGCACTGATCACGTGGCTAATCATGCACTAATCACGTGACTGGTCATGCACTGATCACGTGGCTGATCATGCACTGATCACGTGACTGATCATGCACACATAACGTGGCTATCATGCACTGATCACGTGGCTGGTCATGAAATGATCACGTAGCTACCATATACTGGTCACGGGACTTATCATGCACAGATCACGTAAATGATCATGCACTGTTCCCGTGACTGATCATGTACTGATCACGTGGCTATCATGCACTGATCAGTTGGCTGGTCATACACTGATCACGTGCCTGGTCATGCACAGATTACATGACTGATCATGCACTGAACACTTGACTGATCATGCACTGATCACGTGGCTATCATGCACTCATCACGTGGCTGATCATGCTCTGCTCACGTAACTCATCATGCACACATCACATGGCTATCAGTCACTGCTCACGTGGCTGATCATGCAATGATCACGTAGCTATCATGTACTGGTCACGTGACTATTATGCACTGATCACGTGGCTGATCATACACTGATCACGTGACTGATCATGCACTGATCACGTGGCTGATCATGCAATGGTCACGTAGCTACCATGTACTGTTCACGTGACTGAACATGCACTGATCATGTAATTGATCATGCACTGATCACGTGGCTAATCATGCACTAATCACGTGACTGGTCATGCACTGATCACGTGGCTGATCATGCACTGATCACGTGACTGATCATGCACACATAACGTGGCTATCATGCACTGCTCACGTGGCTGATCATGAAATGATCACGTGGCTACCATATACTGGTCACGGGACTTATCATGCACAGATCACGTAAATGATCATGCACTGTTCCCGTGACTGATCATGTACTGATCACGTGGCTATCATGCACTGATCAGTTGGCTGGTCATACACTGATCACGTGCCTGGTCATGCACAGATTACATAACTGATCATGCACTGAACACTTGACTGATCATGCACTGATCACGTGGCTATCATGCACTGCTCACGTGGCTGATCATGCACTGATCACGCAGCTACCATGCACTGGTCACATGACTGATCATGCACTGATCACATGATTGATCATGCACTGATCACCTGGCTTATCATGCATTGATCATGTGACTGATTATGTGCTGATCATGTTTGGTGTCACACACTGATCATGTGCCTCTGGAGGCAATGAACAAAGAGCTGAGTAGGCAGGAATCAGTCAGCAGGCAATAATCATGGAACTCAGCTGTGAGAAATCATGCTGCTCAGCTGGCAATAATCAAGCAGCTGAGCAGGCAGGAATTACGCAGCACAGCTGGCAATTGTCAAGCAGATGACAGGCAGGAATCGTGCAGCTCAGCTGGCAATTGTCAAGCAGATGAGCAGACAGTAATCACGCAGCTCAGCAGGCCCTGATCACGTGACTGAGCATGCACTGTTCACGTGGCTGATCACACACTGATCACGTGACTGATCATGCACTGATCACGTGACTGATCATGCACTGATCACGTAGCTATCATGCACTGATCACGTGGCTGATCATGCACTGATCACGTGGCTGATCATGCACTGATCACGGCGCTATCATGCATTGACTACATGACTCACATGCACTGATCACGTGGCTGATCATGCACTGATCACGTGACTGATCATGCACTGATCACGTGACTGATCATGCACTGATCACGTGGCTGATCATGCACTGATCACGTGGCTATCATGCACTGCTCACGTGGCTGATCATGCAATGATCACGTAGCTACCAAGTACTGGTCACGTGACTGATCATGCACTGATCACGTAATTGATCATGCACTGATCACGTGGCTGATCATGCACTGATCACGTGACTGATCATGCACTGATCACGTGACTGATCATGCACTGATCACGTGGCTATCATGCACTGATCACGTGGCTGATCATGCACTGATCACGTGACTGATCATGCACTGATCACGTGACTGATCATGCACTGATCACGTGACTGATCATGCACTGATCACGTGGCTATCATGCACTGATCACGTGGCTGATCATGCACTGATCACGTGGCTGATCACACACTGATCACGTGACTGATCATGCACTGATCACGTGGCTATCATGCACTGATCACGTGGCTATCATGCACTGATCACGTGGCTGGACATGCACTGATCACGTGCCTGATCATGCACTGATCACGTGGCTGATCATGCACTGATCACGTGACTGATCATGCACTGATCACGTGGCTGATCATGCACTGATCACGTAACTGATCATGCACTGATCACGTGGCTGATCATGCACTGATCACGTGGCTGATCATGCACTGATCACGTGACTGATCATGCACTGATCACGTGACTGATCATGCACTGATCACGTGGCTATCATGCACTGATCACGTGGCTGATCATGCACTGATCACGTGACTGATCATGCACTGATCACGTGACTGATCATGCACTGATCACGTGACTGATCATGCACTGATCACGTGGCTATCATGCACTGATCACGTGGCTATCATGCACTGATCACGTGGCTGATCACACACTGATCACGTGACTGATCATGCACTGATCACGTGGCTATCATGCACTGATCACGTGGCTATCATGCACTGATCACGTGGCTGATCATGCACTGATCACAGCTATCATGCACTGATCACATGACTGATCATGCACTGATCACATGACTGATCATGCACTGATCACGTGGCTTATCATGCACTGATCATGTGACTGATCATGCACTGATCATGTTTGGTGTCATACACTGATCATGTGCCTCTGGAGGCAATGAACAAAGAGCTGAGTAGGCACGAATCAGTCAGCAGGCTATAATCATGGAACTCAGCTGTGAGAAATCATGCTGCTCAGCTGGCAATAATCAAGCAGCTGAGCAGGCAGGAATTACGCAGCACAGCTGGCAATTGTCAAGCAGATGACAGGCAGGAATCGTGCAGCTCAGCTGGCAATTGTCAAGCAGATGAGCAGACAGTAATCACGCAGCTCAGCAGGCCCTGATCACGTGACTGAGCATGCACTGTTCACGTGGCTGATCACACACTGATCACGTGACTGATCATGCACTGATCACGTGACTGATCATGCACTGATCACGTGGCTATCATGCACTGATCACGTGGCTGATCATGCACTGATCACGGGACTGATCATGCACTGATCACGGCGCTATCATGCACTGACTACATGACTCCACATGCACTGATCACGTGGCTGATCATGCACTGATCACGTGACTGATCATGCACTGATCACGTGACTGATCATGCACTGATCACGTGGCTGATCATGCACTGATCACGTGGCTATCATGCACTGATCACGTGGCTGATCTGGCAATGATCAGGTAGCTACCATGTACTGGTCACGTGACTGATCATGCACTGATCACGTAATTGATCATGCACTGATCACGTGGCTGATCATGCACTGATCACGTGGCTGATCATGCACTGATCACGTGACTGATCATGCACTGATCACGTGACTGATCATGCACTGATCACGTGGCTATCATGCACTGATCACGTGGCTGACATACACTGATCACGTGCCTGGTCATGCACTGATCACGTGGCTGATCATGCACTGATCACGTGACTGATCATGCACTGATCACGTGACTGATCATGCACTGATCACGTGGCTATCATGCACTGCTCACGTGGCTGAACATGCGATGATCACGCAGCTACCATGTACTGGTCACATGACTGATCATGCACTGATCACGTGACTGATCATGCACTGATCACGTGGCTATCATGCACTACTCACGTGGCTGATCATGCAATGATCATGTAGCTACCATGTACAGGTCACGTGAATGATCATACACCCATCAGGTGACTGATCATGCACTGATCACGTGGCTATCATGCACTGATCACGAGACTGATCATGCACTGATCACGTCTATATCATGCACTGATCACATGACTGCCCATGTACTGATCACGTGGATGATCATACACTAATCATGTGACAGATCATGCACTGATCACGTGGCTGATCATGCACTGATACCGTGACTGAGCATGGACTGATCACATGACTATCATGTAGTGATCACGTGACTTAATGGCGCTGATCATGTGACTGATCATGCGCTGATCATGTTTGCTATCATACACTGATCATGTGCCTCTGGAGGCAATGAACAAAGAGCTGAGTAGGCACGAATCAGTCAGCAGGCTATAATCATGGAACTCAGCTGTGAGAAATCATGCTGCTCAGCTGGCAATAATCAAGCAGCTGAGCAGGCAGGAATTACGCAGCACAGCTGGCAATTGTCAAGCAGATGACAGGCAGGAATCGTGCAGCTCAGCTGGCAATTGTCAAGCAGATGAGCAGACAGTAATCACGCAGCTCAGCAGGCCCTGATCACGTGACTGAGCATGCACTGTTCACGTGGCTGATCACACACTGATCACGTGACTGATCATGCACTGATCACGTGACTGATCATGCACTGATCACGTGGCTGATCATGCACTGATCACGTGGCTGATCATGCACTGATCACGTGGCTGATCATGCACTGATCACGGCGCTATCATGCACTGACTACATGACTGCACATGCACTGATCACGTGGCTGATCATGCACTGATCACGTGACTGATCATGCACTGATCACGTGACTGATCATGCACTGATCACGTGGCTGATCATGCACTGATCACGTGGCTATCATGCACTGCTCACGTGGCTGATCATGCAATGATCACGTAGCTACCAAGTACTGGTCACGTGACTGATCATGCACTGATCACGTAACTGATCATGCACTGATCACGTGGCTGATCATGCACTGATCACGTGACTGATCATGCACTGATCACGTGACTGATCATGCACTGATCACGTGGCTATCATGCACTGATCACGTGGCTGATCATGCACTGATCACGTGACTGATCATGCACTGATCACGTGACTGATCATGCACTGATCACGTGACTGATCATGCACTGATCACGTGGCTATCATGCACTGATCACGTGGATATCATGCACTGATCACGTGGCTGATCACACACTGATCACGTGACTGATCATGCACTGATCACGTGGCTATCATGCACTGATCACGTGGCTGATCATGCAATGATCACGTAGCTACCATGTACTGGTCACGTGACTGATCATGCACTGATCACGTAACTGATCATGCACTGATCACGTGGCTGATCATGCACTGATCACGTGGCTGATCATGCACTGATCACGTGGCTGATCATGCACTGATCACGTGACTGATCATGCACTGATCACGTGACTGATCATGCACTGATCACGTGACTGATCATGCACTGATCACGTGGCTATCATGCACTGATCACGTGGCTGATCATGCACTGATCACGCAGCTACCATGCACTGATCACATGACTGATCATGCACTGATCACATGACTGATCATGCACTGATCACGTGGCTTATCATGCACTGATCATGTGACTGATCATGTGCTGATCATGTTTGGTATCATACACTGATCATGTGCCTCTGGAGGCAATGAACAAAGAGCTGAGTAGGCACGAATCAGTCAGCAGGCTATAATCATGGAACTCAGCTGTGAGAAATCATGCTGCTCAGCTGGCAATAATCAAGCAGCTGAGCAGGCAGGAATTACGCAGCACAGCTGGCAATTGTCAAGCAGATGACAGGCAGGAATCGTGCAGCTCAGCTGGCAATTGTCAAGCAGATGAGCAGACAGTAATCACGCAGCTCAGCAGGCCCTGATCACGTGACTGAGCATGCACTGTTCACGTGGCTGATCACACACTGATCACGTGACTGATCATGCACTGATCACGTGACTGATCATGCACTGATCACGTGGCTGATCATGCACTGATCACGTGGCTGATCATGCACTGATCACGGGACTGATCATGCACTGATCACGGGCTATCATGCACTGATACATGACTGCACATGCACTGATCACGTGGCTGATCATGCACTGATCACGTGACTGATCATGCACTGATCACGTGACTGATCATGCACTGATCACGTGGCTGATCATGCACTGATCACGTGGCTATCATGCACTGATCACGTGGCTGATCATGCAATGATCACGTAGCTACCATGTACTGGTCACGTGACTGATCATGCACTGATCACGTAATTGATCATGCACTGATCACGTGGCTGATCATGCACTGATCACGTGGCTGATCATGCACTGATCACGTGACTGATCATGCACTGATCACGTGACTGATCATGCACTGATCACGTGGCTATCATGCACTGATCACGTGGCTGACATACACTGATCACGTGCCTGATCATGCACTGATCACGTGGCTGATCATGCACTGATCACGTGACTGATCATGCACTGATCACGTGACTGATCATGCACTGATCACGTGGCTATCATGCACTGCTCACGTGGCTGATCATGCATGATCACGCAGCTACCATGTACTGGTCACATGACTGATCATGCACTGATCACGTGACTGATCATGCACTGATCACGTGGCTATCATGCACTACTCACGTGGCTGATCATGCAATGATCATGTAGCTACCATGTACAGGTCACGTGAATGATCATACACCCATCAGTTGACTGATCATGCACTGATCACGTGGCTATCATGCACTGATCACGAGACTGACCATGCACTGATCTCGTCTATATCATGCACTGATCACATGACTGCCCATGCACTGATCACGTGGATGATCATACACTAATCATGTGACAGATCATGCACTGATCACGTGGCTGATCATGCACTGATACCGTGACTGAGCATGGACTGATCACATGACTATCATGTAGTGATCACGTGACTTAATGGCGCTGATCATGTGACTGATCATGCGCTGATCATGTTTGGTATCATACACTGATCATGTGCCCCTGGAGGCAATAAACAAAGAGCTGAGTAGGCACGAATCATACAGTAAGCAGGCAATAATCATGGAACTCAGGTGTGAGGAATCATGCTGCTCAGCTGGCAATAATCAAGCAGCTAGCAGGCAGGAATTACGCAGCACAGCTGGCAATTGTCAAGCAGATGACAGGCAGGAATCGTGCAGCTCAGCTGGCAATTGTCAAGCAGATGAGCAGACAGTAATCACGCAGCTCAGCAGGCCCTGATCACGTGACTGAGCATGCACTGTTCACGTGGCTGATCATACACTGATCACGTGATTGATCATGCACTGATCACTTGGATATCATGCACTGATCACGTGGCTGATCATACACTGATCACGTGACTGATCATGCACTGATCACGTGGCTGATCATGCACTGATCACGTGGCTGATCATGCACTGATCACGGGCTGATCATGCACTGATCACGTGGCTGATCATGCACTGATCACGTAACTGATCATGCACTGATCACGTAACTGATCATGCACTGATCACGTGGCTGATCATGCACTGATCACGTGGCTACCATGCACTGATCACGTGACTGATCATGCACTGATCACGTGACTGATCATGCACTGATCACGTGGCTATCATGCACTGATCACGTGGCTGATCATGCACTGATCACGCAGCTACCATGTACTGGTCACGTGACTGATCATGCACTGATCACGTAATTGATCATGCACTGATCACGTGGCTTATCATGCACTGATCATGTGACTGATCATGCACTGATCATGTTTGGTGTCACACACTGATCATGTGCATCTGGAGGCAATGAACAAAGAGCTGAGTAGTCAGGAATCAGTCAGCAGGCTATAATCATGGAACTCAGCTCTGAGAAATCATGCTGCTCAGCTGGCAATAATCAAGTAGATGAGCAGGCAGGAATTATGCAGCACAGGTGGCAATTGTCAAGCAGATGACAGGCAGGAATCGTGCAGCTCAGCTGGCAATTGTCAAGCAGATGAGAAGACAGTAATCACGCAGCTCAGCAGGCCCTGATCACGTGACTGATCATGCACTGATCACGTGGCTGATCACACACTGATCACGTGACTGATCATGCACTGATCACGTGGCTGATCATGCACTGATCACGTGGCTGATCATGCACTGATCACGTGGCTGATCATGCACTGATCACGTGGCTATCATGCACTGATCACGTGGCTGATCATGCATGATCACGCAGCTACCATGCACTGATCACGTGACTGATCATGCACTGATCACGTGACTGATCATGCACTGATCACGTGGCTATCATGCACTGATCACGTGGCTGATCATGCACTGATCACGTAGCTATCATGCACTGATCACGTGACTGATCATGCACTGATCACGTGACTGATCATGCACTGATCACGTGGCTGATCATGCACTGATCACGTGGCTGATCATGCACTGATCACGTGGCTGATCATGCACTGATCACGTGACTGATCATGCACTGATCACGTGGCTATCATGCACTGATCACGTGGCTGATCATGCACTGATCACGTGCCTGATCATGCACTGATCACATGACTGATCATGCACTGATCACGTGACTGATCATGCACTGATCACGTGGCTATCATGCACTACTCACGTGGCTGATCATGCAATGATCATGTAGCTACCATGTACTGGTCACGTGACTGATCATACACCCATCAGGTGACTGATCATGCACTGATCACGTGGCTGATCATGCACTGATCACGTGACTGATCATGCACTGATCACGTGACTGATCATGCACTGATCACATGGCTATCATGACTGATCACCTGGCTGATCATGCACTGATCACGTGGCTGATCATGCACTGATACCGTGACTGAGCATGGACTGATCACATGACTATCATGTAGTGATCACGTGACTTAATGGCGCTGATCATGTGACTGATCATGCGCTGATCATGTTTGCTATCATACACTGATCATGTGCCTCTGGAGGCAATAAACAAAGAGCTGAGTAGGCACGAATCAAACAGTCAGCAGGCAATAATCATGGAACTCAGGTGTGAGGAATCATGCTGCTCAGCTGGCAATAATCAAGCAGCTGAGCAGGCAGGAATTACGCAGCACAGCTGGCAATTGTCAAGCAGATGACAGGCAGGAATCGTGCAGCTCAGCTGGCAATTGTCAAGCAGATGAGCAGACAGTAATCACGCAGCTCAGCAGGCCCTGATCACGTGACTGAGCATGCACTGTTCACGTGGCTGATCATACACTGATCACGTGATTGATCATGCACTGATCACTTGGATATCATGCACTGATCACGTGGCTGATCATACACTGTTCACGTGTCTGACCATGCACTGATCACGTGGCTGATCATACACTGCTCACGTAACTGATCATGCACTGATCACGTGGCTATCATGCACTGATCACGTGGCTGAACATGCACTGTTCACGTGGCTGATCACACACCTGTCACGTGACATATCATGCACTGATCACGTGGCACTCATGCACTGATCACGTGGCTGATCATACTCTGCTCACGTAACTCATCATGCACACATCACGTGGCTATCATGCACTGCTCACGTGGCTGATCATGGAATGATCACGTAGCTACCATATACTGGTCACGTGACTGATCATGCACAGATCACGTAAATGATCATGCACTGTTCACGTGACTGATCATGTACTGATCACGTGACTGATCATGCACTGATCACGTGGCTATCATGCACTGCTCACGTGGCTGATCATGCAATGATCACGTAGCAACCATGTACTGGTCACGTGACTGATCATGCACTGATCACGAAATTGATCCTGCACTGATCACGTGGCTCATCATGCACTGATCACGTGGCTGATCACACATGTATCACGTGACTGATCATGCACTGATCACGTGGCTCTCTTGCACTGATCACGTGGCTATCATGCACTGATCACGTAGCTATCATGCACTGATCACGTGGCTGATCATGCACTGATCACGTAGCTATCATGCACTGATCACGTGACTGATCATGCACTGATCACGCAATTGATCATGCACTGATCACGTGGCTGATCATGCACTGATCACGTGGCTGATCATGCACTGATCACGTGACTGATCATGCACTGATCACGTGACTGATCATGCACTGATCACGTGGCTATCATGCACTGATCACGTGGCTATCATGCACTGATCACGTGGCTGATCATGCACTGATCACGTGACTGATCATGCACTGATCACGTGGCTATCATGCACTGATCACGTGGCTGATCATGCACTGATCACGGCTACCATGCACTGATCACGTGACTGATCATGCACTGATCACGTGACTGATCATGCACTGATCACGTGACTGATCATGCACTGATCACGTGACTGATCATGCACTGATCACGTGACTGATCATGCACTGATCACGTGGCTATCATGCACTGATCACGTGGCTGATCATGCACTGATCACGCAGCTACCATGCACTGATCACATGACTGATCATGCACTGATCACATGACTGATCATGCACTGATCACGTGGCTTATCATGCACTGATCATGTGACTGATCATGTGCTGATCATGTTTGGTGTCATACACTGATCATGTGCCTCTGGAGGCAATGAACAAAGAGCTGAGTAGGCACGAATCAGTCAGCAGGCTATAATCATGGAACTCAGCTCTGAGAAATCATGCTGCTCAGCTGGCAATAATCAAGCAGCTGAGCAGGCAGGAATTACGCAGCACAGCTGGCAATTGTCAAGCAGATGACAGGCAGGAATCGTGCAGCTCAGCTGGCAATTGTCAAGCAGATGAGCAGACAGTAATCACGCAGCTCAGCAGGCCCTGATCACGTGACTGAGCATGCACTGTTCACGTGGCTGATCACACACTGATCACGTGACTGATCATGCACTGATCACGTGACTGATCATGCACTGATCACGTAGCTATCATGCACTGATCACGTGGCTGATCATGCACTGATCACGGGACTGATCATGCACTGATCACGGTGCTATCATGCACTGACTACATGACTGCACATGCACTGATCACGTGGCTGATCATGCACTGATCACGTGACTGATCATGCACTGATCACGTAACTGATCATGCACTGATCACGTGGCTGATCATGCACTGATCACGTGGCTATCATGCACTGCTCACGTGGCTGATCATGCAATGATCACGTAGCTACCATGCACTGGTCACGTGACTGATCATGCACTGATCACGTAACTGATCATGCACTGATCACGTGGCTGATCATGCACTGATCACGTGGCTGATCATGCACTGATCACGTGACTGATCATGCACTGATCACGTGACTGATCATGCACTGATCACGTGGCTGATCATGCACTGATCACGTGGCTGATCATGCACTGATCACGTGACTGATCATGCACTGATCACGTGACTGATCATGCACTGATCACGTGGCTGATCATGCACTGATCACGTGGCTATCATGCACTGATCACGTGGCTGATCATGCACTGATCACGTAGCTACCATGCACTGATCACGTGACTGATCATGCACTGATCACGTGATTGATCATGCACTGATCACGTGGCTGATCATGCACTGATCACGTGACTGATCATGCACTGATCACGTGGCTGATCATGCACTGATCACGTGGCTATCATGCACTGATCACGTGGCTGATCATGCAATGATCACGTAGCTACCATGTACTGGTCACGTGACTGATCATGCACTGATCACGTAACTGATCATGCACTGATCACGTGGCTGATCATGCACTGATCACGTGGCTGATCATGCACTGATCACGTGACTGATCATGCACTGATCACGTGACTGATCATGCACTGATCACGTGGCTATCATGCACTGATCACGTGGCTGATCATGCACTGATCACGTGACTGATCATGCACTGATCACGTGGCTGATCATGCACTGATCACGTGACTGATCATGCACTGATCACGTGGCTGATCATGCACTGATCACGTGGCTATCATGCACTGATCACGTGGCTGATCATGCGATGATCACGCAGCTATCATGCACTGATCACGTGACTGATCATGCACTGATCACGTGACTGATCATGCACTGATCACGTGGCTATCATGCACTGATCACGTGACTGATCATGCACTGATCACGTGACTGATCATGCACTGATCACGTGACTGATCATGCACTGATCACGTGGCTGATCATGCACTGATCACGTGGCTGATCATGCACTGATCACGTGACTGATCATGCACTGATCACGTGACTGATCATGCACTGATCACGTGGCTATCATGCACTGATCACGTGGCTGATCATGCACTGATCACGTGCCTGATCATGCACTGATCACATGACTGATCATGCACTGATCACGTGACTGATCATGCACTGATCACGTGGCTATCATGCACTACTCACGTGGCTGATCATGCAATGATCATGTAGCTACCATGTACTGGTCACGTGACTGATCATACACCCATCAGGTGACTGATCATGCACTGATCACGTGGCTGATCATGCACTGATCACGTGACTGATCATGCACTGATCACGTGACTGATCATGCACTGATCACGTGGCTATCATGCACTGATCACGTGGCTGATCATGCACTGATCACGTGGCTGATCATGCACTGATACCGTGACTGAGCATGGACTGATCACATGACTATCATGTAGTGATCACGTGACTTAATGGCACTGATCATGTGACTGATCATGCGCTGATCATGTTTGCTATCATACACTGATCATGTGCCTCTGGAGGCAATAAACAAAGAGCTGAGTAGGCACGAATCAAACAGTCAGCAGGCAATAATCATGGAACTCAGGTGTGAGGAATCATGCTGCTCAGCTGGCAATAATCAAGCAGCTGAGCAGGCAGGAATTACGCAGCACAGCTGGCAATTGTCAAGCAGATGACAGGCAGGAATCATGCAGCTCAGCTGGCAATTGTCAAGCAGATGAGCAGACAGTAATCACGCAGCTCAGCAGGCCCTGATCACGTGACTGAGCATGCACTGTTCACGTGGCTGATCATACACTGATCACGTGATTGATCATGCACTGATCACGTGGATATCATGCACTGATCACGTGGCTGATCATACACTGATCACGTGTCTGACCATGCACTGATCACGTGGCTGATCATGCACTGATCACGTAACTGATCATGCACTGATCACGTGGCTATCATGCACTGATCACGTGGCTGATCATGCACTGATCACGTGGCTGATCATGCACTGATCACGTGGCTGATCATGCACTGATCACGTGGCTATCATGCACTGATCACGTGACTGATCATGCACTGATCACGTGACTGATCATGCACTGATCACGTGGCTGATCATGCACTGATCACGTGGCTATCATGCACTGATCACGTGGCTGATCATGCACTGATCACGCAGCTATCATGCACTGATCACGTGACTGATCATGCACTGATCACGTGGCTGATCATGCACTGATCACGTGACTGATCATGCACTGATCACGTGACTGATCATGCACTGATCACGTGGCTATCATGCACTGATCACGTGGCTGATCATGCACTGATCACGCAGCTATCATGCACTGTCACGTGACTGATCATGCACTGATCACGTGGCTGATCATGCACTGATCACGTGACTGATCATGCACTGATCAGTGACTGATCATGCACTGATCACGTGGCTATCATGCACTGATCACGTGGCTGATCATGCACTGATCACGTGGCTGATCATGCACTGATCACATGACTGATCATGCACTGATCACGTGACTGATCATGCACTGATCACGTGGCTATCATGCACTGATCACGTGGCTGATCATGCACTGATCACGTGCCTGATCATGCACTGATCACGTGACTGATCATGCACTGATCACGTGGCTATCATGCACTGATCACGTGGCTGATCATGCACTGATCACGTGGCTGATCATGCACTGATCACGTGGCTGATCATGCACTGATCACGTGGCTGATCATGCACTGATCACGTGACTGATCATGCACTGATCACGTGACTGATCATGCACTGATCACGTGGCTATCATGCACTGATCACGTGGCTGATCATGCACTGATCACGGGACTGATCATGCACTGATCACGGCGCTATCATGCACTGACTACATGACTCACATGCACTGATCACGTGGATGATCATGCACTGATCACGTGACTGATCATGCACTGATCACGTGACTGATCATGCACTGATCACGTGGCTGATCATGCACTGATCACGTGGCTATCATGCACTGATCACGTGGCTGATCATGCAATGATCACGTAGCTACCATGTACTGTCACGTGACTGATCATGCACTGATCACGTAATTGATCATGCACTGATCACGTGGCTGATCATGCACTGATCACGTGGCTGATCATGCACTGATCACGTGACTGATCATGCACTGATCACGTGACTGATCATGCACTGATCACGTGGCTATCATGCACTGATCACGTGGCTGATCATACACTGATCACGTGCCTGATCATGCACTGATCACGTGGCTGATCATGCACTGATCACGTGACTGATCATGCACTGATCACGTGACTGATCATGCACTGATCACGTGGCTATCATGCACTGCTCACGTGGCTGATCATGCATGATCACGCAGCTACCATGTACTGGTCACATGACTGATCATGCACTGATCACGTGACTGATCATGCAGTGATCACGTGGCTATCATGCACTACTCACGTGGCTGATCATGCAATGATCATGTAGCTACCATGTAAAGGTCACGTGAATGATCATACACCCATCAGGTGACTGATCATGCACTGATCACGTGGCTATCATGCACTGATCACGAGACTGATCATGCACTGATCACGTCTATATCATGCACTGATCACATGACTGCCCATGCACTGATCACGTGGATGATCATACACTAATCATGTGACAGATCATGCACTGATCACGTGGCTGATCATGCACTGATACCGTGACTGAGCATGGACTGATCACATGACTATCATGTAGTGATCACGTGACTTAATGGCGCTGATCATGTGACTGATCATGCGCTGATCATGTTTGCTATCATACACTGATCATGTGCCTCTGGAGGCAATAAACAAAGAGCTGAGTAGGCACGAATCAAACAGTCAGCAGGCAATAATCATGGAACTCAGCTGTGAGGAATCATGCTGCTCAGCTGGCAATAATCAAGCAGCTGAGCAGGCAGGAATTACGCAGCACAGCTGGCAATTGTCAAGCAGATGACAGGCAGGAATCGTGCAGCTCAGCTGGCAATTGTCAAGCAGATGAGCAGACAGTAATCACGCATCTCAGCAGGCCCAGATCACGTGACTGAGCATGCACTGTTCACGTGGCTGATCATACACTGATCACGTGATTGATCATGCACTGATCACTTGGATATCATGCACTGATCACGTGGCTGATCATACACTGTTCACGTGTCTGACCATGCACTGATCACGTGGCTGATCATACACTGCTCAGGTAACTGATCATGCACTGATCACGTGGCTATCATGCACTGATCACGTGGCTGAACTTGCAATGTTCACGTGGCTGATCACACACCTGTCACGTGACATATCATGCACTGATCACGTGGCACTCATGCACTGATCACGTGGCTGATCATACTCTGCTCACGTAACTCATCATGCTCACATCACGTGGCTATCATGCACTGCTCACGTGGCTCGTCATGGAATGATCACGAAGCTACCATACACTGGTCACGTGACTGATCATGCACAGATCACGTAAATGATCATGCACTGTTCACGTGACTGATCATGTACTGATCACGTGACTGATCATGCACTGATCACGTGGCTATCATGCACTGATCACGTGCTATCATGCACTGATCACGTGGCTGATCATGCACTGATCACGTAGCTGATCATGCACTGATCACGTGACTGATCATGCACTGATCACGTGGCTATCATGCACTGATCACGTGGCTGATCATGCACTGATCACACAGCTATCATGCACTGATCACGTGACTGATCATGCACTGATCACGTAACTGATCATGCACTGATCACGTGACTGATCATGCACTGATCACGTAACTGATCATGCACTGATCACGTGACTGATCATGCACTGATCACGTGGCTATCATGCACTGATCACGTGGCTGATCATGCAATGATCACAGCTACCATGTACTGGTCACGTGACTGATCATGCACTGATCACGTGACTGATCATGCACTGATCACGTGGCTGATCATGCACTGATCACGTGGCTGATCATGCACTGATCACGTAGCTATCATGCACTGATCACGTGACTGATCATGCACTGATCACGTGGCTGATCATGCACTGATCACGTGACTGATCATGCACTGATCACGTGGCTGATCATGCACTGATCACGTGACTGATCATGCACTGATCACGTGGTGATCATGCACTGATCACGTGGCTGATCATGCACTGATCACGTGGCTATCATGCACTGATCACGTGGCTGATCATGCACTGATCACGTAGCTATCATGCACTGATCACGTGACTGATCATGCACTGATCACGTGACTGATCATGCACTGATCACGTGGCTGATCATGCACTGATCACGGGACTGATCATGCACTGATCACGTGACTGATCATGCACTGATCACGTGGCTATCATGCACTGATCACGTGGCTGGACATGCACTGATCACGTGACTGATCATGCACTGATCACGTGGCTATCATGCACTGATCACGTGGCTGGACATGCACTGATCACGTGCCTGATCATGCACTGATCACGTGGCTATCATGCACTGATCACGTGGTTGATCAGGTGATCATCACGCAGCTACTATGTACTGGTCACATGACTGATCATGCACTGATCACGTGACTGATCATGCACTGATCACGTGACTGATCATGCACTGATCACGTGGCTATCATGCACTGATCACGTGGCTGTCATGAATGATCACGAAGCTACCATATACTGATCACGTGACTGATCATGCACAGATCACGTGACTGATCATGCACTGATCACGTGACTGATCATGCACTGATCACGTGACTGATCATGCACTGATCACGTGGCTATCATGCACTGATCACGTGGCTGATCATGCACTGATCACGTAGCAATCATGTACTGATCACGTGACTGATCATGCACTGATCACGTGGCTGATCATACACTGATCACGTAACTGATCATGCACTGATCACGTGGCTATCATGCACTGATCACGTGGCTGAACATGCACTGTTCACGTGGCTGATCACACACCTGTCACGTGACATATCATGCACTGATCAGGTGGCACTCATGCACTGATCACGTGGCTGATCATACACTGCTCACGTAACTGATCATGCACACATCACGTGGCTATCATGCACTGCTCACGTGGCTGTCATGGAATGATCACGTAGCTACCATATACTGGTCACGTGACTGATCATGCACAGATCACGCCAATGATCATGCACTGTTCACGTGACTGATCATGCACTGATCACGTGACTGATCATGCACTGATCACGTGGCTATCATGCACTGCTCACGTGGCTGATCATGCACTGATCACGTAGCAACCATGTACTGGTCACGTGACTGATCATGCACTGATCACGTAATTGATCATGCACTGATCACGTGGCTCATCATGCACTGATCACGTGGCTGATCACACATGTATCACGTGACTGATCATGCACTGATCACGTGGCTATCATGCACTGATCACGTGGCTATCATGCACTGATCACGTGGCTGATCATGCACTGATCACGTGGCTGATCATGCACTGATCACGTGACTGATCATGCACTGATCACGTGGCTGATCATGCACTGATCACGTGGCTGATCATGCACTGATCACGTGGCTGATCATGCACACTATCACGTGACTGATCATGCACTGATCACGTGACTGATCATGCACTGATCACGTGGCTATCATGCACTGATCACGTGGCTGATCATGCACTGATCACGTGGCTGATCACACACGATCACGTGACTGATCATGCACTGATCACGTGGCTGATCATGCACTGATCACGTGGCTATCATGCACTGATCACGTGGCTGATCATGCACTGATCACGTGACTGATCATGCACTGATCACGTGACTGATCATGCACTGATCACGTGGCTATCATGCACTGATCACGTGGCTGATCATGCACTGATCACGTGGCTACCATGTACTGATCACATGACTGATCATGCACTGATCACATGACTGATCATGCACTGATCACGTGGCTTATCATGCACTGATCATGTGACTGATCATGCACTGATCATGTTTGGTGTCATACACTGATCATGTGCCTCTGGAGGCAATGAACAAAGAGCTGAGTAGGCACGAATCAGTCAGCAGGCTATAATCATGGAACTCAGCTGTGAGAAATCATGCTGCTCAGCTGGCAATAATCAAGCAGCTGAGCAGGCAGGAATTACGCAGCACAGCTGGCAATTGTCAAGCAGATGACAGGCAGGAATCGTGCAGCTCAGCTGGCAATTGTCAAGCAGATGAGCAGACAGTAATCACGCAGCTCAGCAGGCCCTGATCACGTGACTGAGCATGCACTGTTCACGTGGCTGATCACACACTGATCACGTGACTGATCATGCACTGATCACGTGACTGATCATGCACTGATCACGTGGCTATCATGCACTGATCACGTGGCTGATCATGCACTGATCACGGGACTGATCATGCACTGATCACGGGCTATCATGCATTGACTACATGACTCACATGCACTGATCACGTGGCTGATCATGCACTGATCACGTGACTGATCATGCACTGATCACGTGGCTATCATGCACTGATCACGTGGCTGATCATGCACTGATCACGTAGCTACCATGTACTGGTCACGTGACTGATCATGCACTGATCACGTAATTGATCATGCACTGATCACGTGGCTGATCATGCACTGATCACGTGGCTGATCATGCACTGATCACGTGACTGATCATGCACTGATCACGTGACTGATCATGCACTGATCACGTGGCTATCATGCACTGATCACGTGGCTGATCATGCACTGATCACGTGCCTGATCATGCACTGATCACGTGGCTGATCATGCACTGATCACGTGACTGATCATGCACTGATCACGTGACTGATCATGCACTGATCACGTGGCTATCATGCACTGCTCACGTGGCTGATCATGCATGATCACGCAGCTACCATGTACTGGTCACATGACTGATCATGCACTGATCACGTGACTGATCATGCACTGATCACGTGGCTATCATGCACTACTCACGTGGCTGATCATGCAATGATCATGTAGCTACCATGTACAGGTCACGTGAATGATCATACACCCATCAGGTGACTGATCATGCACTGATCACGTGACTGATCATGCACTGATCACGTCTATATCATGCACTGATCACATGACTGCCCATGCACTGATCACGTGGATGATCATACACTAATCACGTGACAGATCATGCACTGATCACGTGGCTGATCATGCACTGATACCGTGACTGAGCATGGACTGATCACATGACTATCATGTAGTGATCACGTGACTTAATGGCGCTGATCATGTGACTGATCATGCGCTGATCATGTTTGCTATCATACACTGATCATGTGCCTCTGGAGGCAATAAACAAAGAGCTGAGTAGGCACGAATCAAACAGTCAGCAGGCAAGAATCATGGAACTCAGCTGTGAGGAATCATGCTGCTCAGCTGGCAATAATCAAGCAGCTGAGCAGGCAGGAATTACGCAGCACAGCTGGCAATTGTCAAGCAGATGACAGGCAGGAATCGTGCAGCTCAGCTGCCAATTGTCAAGCAGATGAGCAGACAGTAATCACGCAGCTCAGCAGGCCCTGATCACGTGACTGAGCATGCACTGTTCACGTGGCTGATCATACACTGATCACGTGATTGATCATGCACTGATCACTGGATATCATGCACTGATCACGTGGCTGATCATGCACTGATCACGTGGCTGATCATGCACTGATCACGTGGCTGATCATGCACTGATCACGTGAATTATCATGCACTGATCACGTGACTGATCATGCACTGATCACGTGGCTGATCATGCACTGATCACGTGATGATCATGCACTGATCACGTGGCTATCATGCACTGATCACGTGGCTGATCATACACTGATCACGTGACTGATCATGCACTGATCACGTGGCTGATCATGCACTGCTCACGTAACTGATCATGCACTGATCACGTGGCTATCATGCACTGATCACGTGGCTGATCATGCACTGATCACGTGGCTGATCATGCACTGTCACGTGACTGATCATGCACTGATCACGTGGCATCATGCACTGATCACGTGGCTGATCATGCACTGATCACATGACTGATCATGCATGATCACGTGGCTATCATGCACTGATCACGTGGCTGATCATGGAATGATCACGAAGCTACCATATACAGGTCACGTGACTGATCATGCACTGATCACGTAATGATCATGCACTGATCACGTGACTGATCATGCACTGATCACGTGACTGATCATGCACTGATCACGTGGCTATCATGCACTGATCACGTGGCTGATCATGCACTGATCACGTAGCAACCATGTACTGGTCACGTGACTGATCATGCACTGATCACGTAATTGATCATGCACTGATCACGTGGCTGATCATGCACTGATCACGTGGCTGATCACACTGATCACGTGACTGATCATGCACTGATCACGTGACTGATCATGCACTGATCACGTGGCTATCATGCACTGATCACGTGGCTATCATGCACTGATCACGTGGCTGATCATGCACGATCACGTGACTGATCATGCACTGATCACGTGGCTATCATGCACTGATCACGTGGCTGATCATGCACTGATCACGTGGCTATCATGCACTGATCACGTGGCTGATCATGCACTGATCACGTAGCTACCATGCACTGATCACGTGACTGATCATGCACTGATCACGTGGCTGATCATGCACTGATCACGTGACTGATCATGCACTGATCACGTGGCTGATCATGCACTGATCACGCAGCTATCATGCACTGATCACGTGACTGATCATGCACTGATCACGTGACTGATCATGCACTGATCACGTGGCTGATCATGCACTGATCACGTGGCTGATCATGCACTGATCACGTGGCTATCATGCACTGATCACGTGGCTATCATGCACTGATCACGTGGCTGATCATGCACTGATCACGTGGCTATCATGCACTGATCACGTGGCTGATCACACACGATCACATGACTGATCATGCACTGATCACGTGGCTATCATGCACTGATCACGTGGCTATCATGCACTGATCACGTGGCTGATCATGCAATGATCACGTAGCTACCATGCACTGATCACGTGACTGATCATGCACTGATCACGTAATTGATCATGCACTGATCACGTGGCTGATCATGCACTGATCACGTGGCTGATCATGCACTGATCACGTAACTGATCATGCACTGATCACGTGACTGATCATGCACTGATCACGTGGCTATCATGCACTGATCACGTGGCTGATCATGCACTGATCACGTGGCTGATCATGCACTGATCACGTGGCTGATCATGCACTGATCACGTGACTGATCATGCACTGATCACGTGACTGATCATGCACTGATCACGTGGCTATCATGCACTGATCACGTGGCTGATCATGCATGATCACGCAGCTATCATGCACTGATCACGTGACTGATCATGCACTGATCACGTGACTGATCATGCACTGATCACGTGGCTATCATGCACTATCACGTGGCTGATCATGCACTGATCACGTAGCTATCATGCACTGGTCACGTGGCTATCATGCACTGATCACGTGGCTGATCATGCACTGATCACGTGGCTGATCATGCACTGATCACGTGACTGATCATGCACTGATCACGTGACTGATCATGCACTGATCACGTGGCTGATCATGCACTGATCACGTGGCTATCATGCACTGATCACGTGGCTGATCATGCACTGATCACGTAGCAACCATGCACTGATCACGTGACTGATCATGCACTGATCACGTGATTGATCATGCACTGATCACGTGGCTGATCATGCACTGATCACGTGGCTGATCACACACTGATCACGTGACTGATCATGCACTGATCACGTGGCTATCATGCACTGATCACGTGGCTATCATGCACTGATCACGTGGCTATCATGCACTGATCACGTGGCTGATCATGCACTATCACATGACTGATCATGCACTGATCACGTGACTGATCATGCACTGATCACGTGGCTATCATGCACTGATCACGTGGCTGATCATGCAATGATCACGTAGCTACCATGTACTGGTCACGTGACTGATCATACACCCATCAGGTTACTGATCATGCACTGATCACGTGGCTATCATGCACTGATCACGTGACTGATCATGCACTGATCACGTCTATATCATGCACTGATCACATGACTGCCCATGCACTGATCACGTGGATGATCATACACTAATCAAGTGACAGATCATGCACTGATCACGTGGCTGATCATGCACTGATACCGTGACTGAACATGGACTGATCACATGACTATCATGTAGTGATCACGTGACTTAATGGCGCTGATCATGTGACTGATCATGCGCTGATCATGTTTGCTATCATACACTGATCATGTGCCTCTGGAGGCAATAAACAAAGACCTGAGTAGGCACGAATCAAACAGTCAGCAGGCAACAATCATGGAACTCAGCTGTGAGGAATCCTGCTGCTCAGCTGGCAATAATCAAGCAGCTGAGCAGGCAGGAATTACGCAGCACAGCTGGCAATTGTCAAGCAGATGACAGGCAGGAATCGTGCAGCTCAGCTGGCAATTGTCAAGCAGATGAGCAGACAGTAATCACGCAGCTCAGCAGGCCCTGATCACGTGACTGAGCATGCACTGTTCACGTGGCTGATCATACACTGATCACGTGATTGATCATGCACTGATCACTTGGATATCATGCACTGATCACGTGGCTGATCATACACTGTTCACGTGTCTGACCATGCACTGATCACGTGGCTGATCATACACTGCTCACGTAACTGATCATGCACTGATCACGTGGCTATCATGCACTGATCACGTGGCTGATCATGCACTGATCACGTGGCTGATCATGCACTGATCACGTGACTGATCATGCACTGATCACGTGGCTATCATGCACTGATCACGTGGCTGGTCATACTGATCACGTGACTCATCATGCACTGATCACGTGGCTGATCATGCACTGATCACGTGACTGATCATGCACTGATCACGTGGCTATCATGCACTGATCACGTGGCTGATCATGCACTGATCACGTGGCTGATCATGCACTGATCACGTAGCTATCATGTACTGATCACGTGACTGATCATGCACTGATCACGTGACTGATCATGCACTGATCACGTGGCTGATCATGCACTGATCACGTGACTGATCATGCACTGATCACGTGGCTATCATGCACTGATCACGTGGCTGATCATGCACTGATCACGTGGCTGATCATGCACTGATCACGTGGCTGATCATGCACTGATCACGTAACTGATCATGCACTGATCACGTGGCTATCATGCACTGATCACGTGGCTGATCATGCACTGATCACGTGGCTGATCATGCACTGATCACGTGACTGATCATGCACTGATCACGTGGCATCATGCACTGATCACGTGGCTGATCATGCACTGATCACGTGACTGATCATGCACTGATCACGTGGCTATCATGCACTGATCACGTGGCTGATCATGCACTGATCACGTAGCTACCATGTACTGGTCACGTGACTGATCATGCACTGATCACGTGACTGATCATGCACTGATCACGTGACTGATCATGCACTGATCACGTGACTGATCATGCACTGATCACGTGGCTGATCATGCACTGATCACGTGACTGATCATGCACTGATCACGTGGCTGATCATGCACTGATCACGTGGCTATCATGCACTGATCACGTGGCTATCATGCACTGATCACGTGGCTGATCATGCACTGATCACATGACTGATCATGCACTGATCACGTGGCTATCATGCACTGATCACGTGGCTATCATGCACTGATCACGTGGCTGATCATGCACTGATCACGTGACTGATCATGCACTGATCACGTGGCTATCATGCACTGATCACGTGGCTGATCATGCACTGATCACGTAGCTATCATGCACTGATCACGTGACTGATCATGCACTGATCACGTAATTGATCATGCACTGATCACGTGGCTGATCATGCACTGATCACGTGGCTGATCATGCACTGATCACGTGACTGATCATGCACTGATCACGTCTGATCATGCACTGATCACGTGACTGATCATGCACTGATCACGTGGATGATCATACACTGATCATGTCACTGATCATGCACTGATCACGTGGCTATCATGCACTGATCACGTGGCTGATCATGCAATGATCACGTAGCTACCATGTACTGATCACGTGACTGATCATGCACTGATCACGTGACTGATCATGCACTGATCACGTGACTGATCATGCACTGATCACGTGACTGATCATGCACTGATCACGTGGATATCATGCACTGATCACGTGGCTGATCATACACTGATCACGTGTCTGACCATGCACTGATCACGTGGCTGATCATACACTGATCACGTAACTGATCATGCACTGATCACGTGGCTATCATGCACTGATCACGTGGCTGATCATGCACTGTTCACGTGGCTGATCACACACCTGTCACGTGACTGATCATGCACTGATCACGTGGCACTCATGCACTGATCACGTGGCTGATCATACACTGCTCACGTAACTGATCATGCACACATCACGTGGCTATCATGCACTGCTCACGTGGCTGATCATGCAATGATCACGTAGCTACCATATACTGGTCACGTGACTGATCATGCACTGATCACGTAAATGATCATGCACTGTTCACGTGACTGATCATGCACTGATCACGTGACTGATCATGCACTGATCACGTGGCTATCATGCACTGCTCACGTGGCTGATCATGCAATGATCACGTAGCAACCATGTACTGGTCACGTGACTGATCATGCACTGATCACGTAATTGATCATGCACTGATCACGTGGCTGATCATGCACTGATCACGTGGCTGATCATGCACTGATCACGTGGCTATCATGCACTGATCACGTGGCTATCATGCACTGATCACGTGGCTGATCATGCACTGATCACGTGACTGATCATGCACTGATCACGTGGCTATCATGCACTGATCACGTGGCTATCATGCACTGATCACGTGGCTGATCATGCACTGATCACGTGACTGATCATGCACTGATCACGTGGCTATCATGCACTGATCACGTGGCTGATCATGCACTGATCACGTAGCTACCATGTACTGGTCACGTGACTGATCATGCACTGATCACGTGACTGATCATGCACTGATCACGTGGCTGATCATGCACTGATCACGTGACTGATCATGCACTGATCACGTGGCTGATCATGCACTGATCACGTGGCTATCATGCACTGATCACGTGGCTGATCATGCACTGATCACGTAGCTACCATGTACTGGTCACGTGACTGATCATACACCCATCAGGTGACTGATCATGCACTGATCACGTGGCTATCATGCACTGATCACGTGACTGATCATGCACTGATCACGTCTAATCATGCACTGATCACATGACTGATCATGCACTGATCACGTGGCTGATCATGCACTGATACCGTGACTGAGCATGGACTGATCACATGACTATCATGTAGTGATCACGTGACTTAATGGCGCTGATCATGTGACTGATCATGCGCTGATCATGTTTGCTATCATACACTGATCATGTGCCTCTGGAGGCAATAAACAAAGAGCTGAGTAGGCACGAATCAAACAGTCAGCAGGCAATAATCATGGAACTCAGCTGTGAGGAATCATGCTGCTCAGCTGGCAATAATCAAGCAGCTGAGCAGGCAGGAATTACGCAGCACAGCTGGCAATTGTCAAGCAGATGACAGGCAGGAATCGTGCAGCTCAGCTGGCAATTGTCAAGCAGATGAGCAGACAGTAATCACGCAGCTCAGCAGGCCCTGATCACGTGACTGAGCATGCACTGTTCACGTGGCTGATCATACACTGATCACGTGATTGATCATGCACTGATCACTTGGATATCATGCACTGATCACGTGGCTGATCATACACTGTTCACGTGTCTGACCATGCACTGATCACGTGGCTGATCATACACTGCTCACGTAACTGATCATGCACTGATCACGTGGCTATCATGCACTGATCACGTGGCTGATCATGCACTGATCACGTGGCTGATCATGCACTGATCACGTGACTGATCATGCACTGATCACGTGGCAATCATGCACTGATCACGTGGCTGATCATACACTGATCACGTGACTGATCATGCACTGATCACTGGCTATCATGCACTGATCACGTGGCTATCATGCACTGATCACGTGGCTGATCATGCACTGATCACGTGACTGATCATGCACTGATCACGTCTGATCATGCACTGATCACGTGACTGATCATGCACTGATCACGTGGATGATCATGCACTGATCACGTGACTGATCATGCACTGATCACGTGGCTATCATGCACTGATCACGTGGCTGATCATGCAATGATCACGTAGCTACCATGTACTGGTCACGTGACTGATCATGCACTGATCACGTAATTGATCATGCACTGATCACGTGACTGATCATGCACTGATCACGTGACTGATCATGCACTGATCACGTGGATATCATGCACTGATCACGTGGCTGATCATGCACTGATCACGTGGCTGATCATGCACTGATCACGTGGCTGATCATGCACTGATCACGTGACTGATCATGCACTGATCACGTGGCTATCATGCACTGATCACGTGGCTGATCATGCACTGATCACGTGGCTGATCATGCACTGTCACGTGACTGATCATGCACTGATCACGTGGCACTCATGCACTGATCACGTGGCTGATCATGCACTGATCACGTGACTGATCATGCACTGATCACGTGGCTATCATGCACTGATCACGTGGCTGATCATGCAATGATCACGTAGCTACCATATACTGATCACGTGACTGATCATGCACTGATCACGTGAATGATCATGCACTGATCACGTGACTGATCATGCACTGATCACGTGACTGATCATGCACTGATCACGTGGCTATCATGCACTGATCACGTGGCTGATCATGCACTGATCACGTGACTGATCATGCACTGATCACGTGGCTGATCATGCACTGATCACGTGGCTATCATGCACTGATCACGTGGCTGATCATGCACTGATCACGTGACTGATCATGCACTGATCACGTGGCTGATCATGCACTGATCACGTGGATATCATGCACTGATCACGTGGCTGATCATGCACTGATCACGTGACTGATCATGCACTGATCACGTGGCTGATCATGCACTGATCACGTGACTGATCATGCACTGATCACGTGGCTATCATGCACTGATCACGTGACTGATCATGCACTGATCACGTGACTGATCATGCACTGATCACGTGGATATCATGCACTGATCACGTGGCTGATCATGCACTGATCACGTGACTGATCATGCACTGATCACGTGGCTGATCATGCACTGATCACGTGACTGATCATGCACTGATCACGTGGCTATCATGCACTGATCACGTGACTGATCATGCACTGATCACGTGACTGATCATGCACTGATCACGTGACTGATCATGCACTGATCAGTGGCTATCATGCACTGATCACGTGGCTGATCATGCACTGATCACGTGACTGATCATGCACTGATCACTGGCTATCATGCACTGATCACGTGGCTATCATGCACTGATCACGTGGCTGATCATGCACTGATCACGTGACTGATCATGCACTGATCACGTCTGATCATGCACTGATCACGTGACTGATCATGCACTGATCACGTGGCTGATCATGCACTGATCATGTGACTGATCATGCACTGATCACGTGGCTATCATGCACTGCTCACGTGGCTGATCATGCAATGATCACGTAGCTACCATGTACTGGTCACGTGACTGATCATGCACTGATCACGTAACTGATCATGCACTGATCACGTGACTGATCATGCACTGATCACGTGACTGATCATGCACTGATCACGTGGATATCATGCACTGATCACGTGGCTGATCATGCACTGATCACGTGTCTGATCATGCACTGATCACGTGGCTGATCATGCACTGATCACGTAACTGATCATGCACTGATCACGTGGCTATCATGCACTGATCACGTGGCTGATCATGCACTGATCACGTGGCTGATCACACACTGTCACGTGACTGATCATGCACTGATCACGTGGCACTCATGCACTGATCACGTGGCTGATCATACACTGATCACGTAACTGATCATGCACACATCACGTGGCTATCATGCACTGCTCACGTGGCTGATCATGCAATGATCACGTAGCTACCATATACTGGTCACGTGACTGATCATGCACTGATCACGTAAATGATCATGCACTGATCACGTGACTGATCATGCACTGATCACGTGACTGATCATGCACTGATCACGTGGCTATCATGCACTGATCACGTGGCTGATCATGCACTGATCACGTAGCAACCATGTACTGGTCACGTGACTGATCATGCACTGATCACGTAATTGATCATGCACTGATCACGTGGCTCATCATGCACTGATCACGTGGCTGATCACACACTATCACGTGACTGATCATGCACTGATCACGTGGCTATCATGCACTGATCACGTGGCACTCATGCACTGATCACGTGGCTGATCATACACTGATCACGTGACTGATCATGCACTGATCACGTGGCTATCATGCACTGATCACGTGGCTGATCATGCACTGATCACGTAGCTATCATGCACTGATCACGTGACTGATCATGCACTGATCACGTGACTGATCATGCACTGATCACGTGACTGATCATGCACTGATCACGTGACTGATCATGCACTGATCACGTGGCTATCATGCACTGATCACGTGGCTGATCATGCACTGATCACGTAGCAACCATGTACTGATCACGTGACTGATCATGCACTGATCACGTAATTGATCATGCACTGATCACGTGACTGATCATGCACTGATCACGTGGCTGATCACACACTATCACGTGACTGATCATGCACTGATCACGTGGCTATCATGCACTGATCACGTGGCTATCATGCACTGATCACGTGGCTGATCATGCACTGATCACGTAGCTATCATGCACTGATCACGTGACTGATCATGCACTGATCACGTAATTGATCATGCACTGATCACGTGACTGATCATGCACTGATCACGTGGCTGATCATGCACTGATCACGTGGCTATCATGCACTGATCACGTGGCTATCATGCACTGATCACGTGGCTGATCATGCACTGATCACGTGACTGATCATGCACTGATCACGTGGCTATCATGCACTGATCACGTGGCTATCATGCACTGATCACGTGGCTGATCATGCACTGATCACGTGACTGATCATGCACTGATCACGTGGCTATCATGCACTGATCACGTGGCTGATCATGCACTGATCACGTAGCTACCATGCACTGATCACGTGACTGATCATGCACTGATCACATTGATCATGCACTGATCACGTGGCTGATCATGCACTGATCACGTGACTGATCATGCACTGATCACGTGGCTGATCATGCACTGATCACGTGGCTATCATGCACTGATCACGTGGCTGATCATGCACTGATCACGTAGCTATCATGCACTGGTCACGTGACTGATCATGCACTGATCACGTGACTGATCATGCACTGATCACGTGGCTATCATGCACTGATCACGTGGCTATCATGCACTGATCACGTGACTGATCATGCACTGATCACGTAACTGATCATGCACTGATCACGTGGCTGATCATGCACTGATCACGTGGCTATCATGCACTGATCACGTGGCTGATCATGCACTGATCACGCAGCTATCATGCACTGATCACGTGGCTGATCATGCACTGATCACGTGGCTGATCATGCACTGATCACGTGACTGATCATGCACTGATCACGTGGCTATCATGCACTGATCACGTGGCTGATCATGCACTGATCACGCAGCTACCATGCACTGATCACGTGACTGATCATGCACTGATCACGTGACTGATCATGCACTGATCACGTGGCTGATCATGCACTGATCACGTGGCTGATCATGCACTGATCACGTGGCTATCATGCACTGATCACGTGGCTGATCATGCACTGATCACGTGGCTGATCATGCACTGATCACGTGACTGATCATGCACTGATCACGTAGCTATCATGCACTGATCACGTGGCTGATCATGCACTGATCACGTGGCTGATCATGCACTGATCACGTGGCTATCATGCACTGATCACGTGGCTGATCATGCACTGATACCGTGACTGAGCATGGACTGATCACTTGACTATCATGTAGTGATCACGTGACTTAATGGCGCTGATCATGTGACTGATCATGCGCTGATCATGTTTGCTATCATACACTGATCATGTGCCTCTGGAGGCAATAAACAAAGAGCTGAGTAGGCACGAATCAAACAGTCAGCAGGCAATAATCATGGAACTCAGCTGTGAGGAATCATGCTGCTCAGCTGGCAATAATCAAGCAGCTAAGCAGGCAGGAATTACGCAGCACAGCTGGCAATTGTCAAGCAGATGACAGGCAGGAATCATGCAGCTCAGCTGGCAATTGTCAAGCAGATGAGCAGACAGTAATCACGCAGCTCAGCAGGCCCTGATCACGTGACTGAGCATGCACTGTTCACGTGGCTGATCATACACTGATCACGTGATTGATCATGCACTGATCACGTGACTGATCATGCACTGATCACGTGACTGATCATGCACTGATCACGTGGCTGATCATGCACTGATCACGTGGCTGATCATGCACTGATCACGTGGCTATCATGCACTGATCACGTGACTGATCATGCACTGATCACGTGACTGATCATGCACTGATCACGTGGCTTATCATGCACTGATCATGTGACTGATCATGTGCTGATCATGTTTGGTGTCATACACTGATCATGTGCATCTGGAGGCAATGAACAAAGAGCTGAGTAGGCAGGAATCAGTCAGCAGGCTATAATCATGGAACTCAGCTCTGAGAAATCATGCTGCTCAGCTGGCAATAATCAAGTAGATGAGCAGGCAGGAATTATGCAGCACACGTGGCAATTGTCAAGCAGATGACAGGCAGGAATCGTGCAGCTCAGCTGGCAATTGTCAAGCAGATGAGCAGACAGTAATCACGCAGCTCAGCAGGCCCTGATCACGTGACTGAGCATGCACTGTTCACGTGGCTGATCACACACTGATCACGTGACTGATCATGCACTGATCACGTGGCTATCATGCACTGATCACGTGACTGATCATGCACTGATCACGTGACTGTCATGCACTGATCACGTGGCTGATCATGCACTGATCACGTGACTGATCATGCACTGATCACGTGGCTATCATGCACTGATCACGTGGCTGATCATGCACTGATCACGGGACTGATCATGCACTGATCACGGGCTATCATGCACTGACTACATGACTGACATGCACTGATCACGTGGCTGATCATGCACTGATCACGTGACTGATCATGCACTGATCACGTGACTGATCATGCACTGATCACGTGGCTGATCATGCACTGATCACGTGGCTATCATGCACTGATCACGTGGCTGATCATGCAATGATCACGTAGCTACCATGTACTGGTCACGTGACTGATCATGCACTGATCACGACTGATCATGCACTGATCACGTGGCTGATCATGCACTGATCACGTGACTGATCATGCACTGATCACGTCTGATCATGCACTGATCACGTGACTGATCATGCACTGATCACGTGGATGATCATGCACTGATCACGTGACTGATCATGCACTGATCACGTGGCTGATCATGGCTGATCACGTGTCTGATCATGCACTGATCACGTGGCTGATCATACACTGATCACGTGACTGATCATGCACTGATCACGTGGCTATCATGCACTGATCACGTGGCTGATCATGCACTGATCACGTGGCTGATCATGCACTGTCACGTGACTGATCATGCACTGATCACGTGGCACTCATGCACTGATCACGTGGCTGATCATACACTGATCACGTAACTGATCATGCACACATCACGTGGCTATCATGCACTGATCACGTGGCTGATCATGCAATGATCACGTAGCTACCATATACTGGTCACGTGACTGATCATGCACTGATCACGTAAATGATCATGCACTGATCACGTGACTGATCATGCACTGATCACGTGACTGATCATGCACTGATCACGTGGCTGATCATGCACTGATCACGTGACTGATCATGCACTGATCACGTGGCTGATCATGCACTGATCACGTGGCTGATCATGCACTGATCACGTGGCTATCATGCACTGATCACGTGGCTGATCACACACTGATCACGTGACTGATCATGCACTGATCACGTGGCTATCATGCACTGATCACGTGGCTATCATGCACTGATCACGTGGCTGATCATGCACTGATCACGTGACTGATCATGCACTGATCACGTGGCTATCATGCACTGATCACGTGGCTATCATGCACTGATCACGTGGCTATCATGCACTGATCACGTGACTGATCATGCACTGATCACGTAACTGATCATGCACTGATCACGTGGCTGATCATGCACTGATCACGTGACTGATCATGCACTGATCACGTGGCTGATCATGCACTGATCACGTGGCTATCATGCACTGATCACGTGGCTGATCATGCACTGATCATGTAGCTACCATGTACTGGTCACGTGAATGATCATGCACTGATCAGGTGACTGATCATGCACTGATCACGTGGCTATCATGCACTGATCACGTGACTGATCATGCACTGATCACGTCTAATCATGCACTGATCACATGACTGATCATGCACTGATCACGTGGCTGATCATGCACTGATCATGTGACTGATCATGCACTGATCACATGACTATCATGTAGTGATCACGTGACTTAATGGCGCTGATCATGTGACTGATCATGCGCTGATCATGTTTGCTATCATACACTGATCATGTGCCTCTGGAGGCAATAAACAAAGAGCTGAGTAGGCACGAATCAAACAGTCAGCAGGCAATAATCATGGAACTCAGCTGTGAGGAATCATGCTGCTCAGCTGGCAATAATCAAGCAGCTGAGCAGGCAGGAATTACGCAGCACAGCTGGCAATTGTCAAGCAGATGACAGGCAGGAATCGTGCAGCTCAGCTGGCAATTGTCAAGCAGATGAGCAGACAGTAATCACGCAGCTCAGCAGGCCCTGATCACGTGACTGAGCATGCACTGTTCACGTGGCTGATCATACACTGATCACGTGATTGATCATGCACTGATCACTTGGATATCATGCACTGATCACGTGGCTGATCATACACTGTTCACGTGTCTGACCATGCACTGATCACGTGGCTGATCATACACTGCTCACGTAACTGATCATGCACTGATCACGTGGCTATCATGCACTGATCACGTGGCTGATCATGCACTGATCACGTGGCAATCATGCACTGATCACGTGGCTGATCATGCACTGATCACGTGACTGATCATGCACTGATCACTGGCTATCATGCACTCATCACGTGGCTATCATGCACTGATCACGTGGCTGATCATGCACTGATCACGTGACTGATCATGCACTGATCACGTCTGATCATGCACTGATCACGTGACTGATCATGCACTGATCACGTGGATGATCATGCACTGATCACGTGACTGATCATGCACTGATCACGTGGCTATCATGCACTGCTCACGTGGCTGATCATGCAATGATCACGTAGCTACCATGTACTGGTCACGTGACTGATCATGCACTGATCACGTAATTGATCATGCACTGATCACGTGACTGATCATGCACTGATCACGTGACTGATCATGCACTGATCACGTGGATATCATGCACTGATCACGTGGCTGATCATGCACTGATCACGTGGCTGATCATGCACTGATCACGTGGCTGATCATGCACTGATCACGTGACTGATCATGCACTGATCACGTGGCTATCATGCACTGATCACGTGGCTGATCATGCACTGATCACGTGGCTGATCACACACTGTCACGTGACTGATCATGCACTGATCACGTGGCACTCATGCACTGATCACGTGGCTGATCATGCACTGATCACGTAACTGATCATGCACTGATCACGTGGCTATCATGCACTGATCACGTGGCTGATCATGCACTGATCACGTAGCTATCATGCACTGATCACGTGACTGATCATGCACTGATCACGTAAATGATCATGCACTGATCACGTGACTGATCATGCACTGATCACGTGACTGATCATGCACTGATCACGTGGCTATCATGCACTGATCACGTGGCTGATCATGCACTGATCACGTAGCAACCATGTACTGATCACGTGACTGATCATGCACTGATCACGTAATTGATCATGCACTGATCACGTGACTGATCATGCACTGATCACGTGGCTGATCACACACTCATGTGACTGATCATGCACTGATCACGTGGCTATCATGCACTGATCACGTGGCTATCATGCACTGATCACGTGGCTGATCATGCACTGATCACGTAGCTATCATGCACTGATCACGTGACTGATCATGCACTGATCACGTGACTGATCATGCACTGATCACGTGGCTGATCATGCACTGATCACGTGGCTATCATGCACTGATCACGTGGCTGATCATGCACTGATCACGCAGCTATCATGCACTGATCACGTGGCTGATCATGCACTGATCACGCAGCTATCATGCACTGATCACGTGACTGATCATGCACTGATCACGTGGCTGATCATGCACTGATCACGTGGCTGATCATGCACTGATCACGTGGCTGATCATGCACTGATCACGTGGCTATCATGCACTGATCACGTGGCTGATCATGCACTGATCACGTGGCTGATCATGCACTGATCACGTGACTGATCATGCACTGATCACGTGGCTATCATGCACTGATCACGTGGCTGATCATGCACTGATCACGTGGCTGATCATGCACTGATCACGTGGCTATCATGCACTGATCACGTGGCTGATCATGCACTGATCACGTGACTGATCATGCACTGATCACGTGACTATCATGCACTGATCACGTGACTGAATGCACTGATCACGTGACTGATCATGCACTGATCACGTGACTGATCATGCACTGATCACGTGGCTATCATGCACTGATCACGTGGCTGACATACACTGATCACGTGCCTGATCATGCACTGATCACGTGGCTGATCATGCACTGATCACGTGACTGATCATGCACTGATCACGTGACTGATCATGCACTGATCACGTGGCTATCATGCACTGCTCACGTGGCTGATCATGCCATGATCACGCAGCTACCATGTACTGGTCACATGACTGATCATGCACTGATCACGTGACTGATCATGCACTGATCACGTGGCTATCATGCACTACTCACGTGGCTGATCATGCAATGATCATGTAGCTACCATGTACAGGTCACGTGAATGATCATACACCCATCAGGTGACTTATCATGCACTGATCACGTGACTGATCATGCACTGATCACGTCTATATCATGCACTGATCACATGACTGCCCATGCACTGATCACGTGGATCATCATACACTAATCATGTGACAGATCATGCACTGATCACGTGGCTGATCATGCACTGATACCGTGACTGAGCATGGACTGATCACATGACTATCATGTAGTGATCACGTGACTTAATGGCGCTGATCATGTGACTGATCATGCGCTGATCATGTTTGCTATCATACACTGATCATGTGCCTCTGGAGGCAATAAACAAAGAGCTGAGTAGGCACGAATCAAACAGTCAGCAGGCAATAATCATGGAACTCAGGTGTGAGGAATCATGCTGCTCAGCTGGCAATAATCAAGCAGCTGAGCAGGCAGGAATTACGCAGCACAGCTGGCAATTGTCAAGCAGATGACAGGCAGGAATCGTGCAGCTCAGCTGGCAATTGTCAAGCAGATGAGCAGACAGTAATCACGCAGCTCAGCAGGCCCTGATCACGTGACTGAGCATGCACTGTTCACGTGGCTGATCATACACTGATCACGTGATTGATCATGCACTGATCACGTGGATATCATGCACTGATCACGTGGCTGATCATGCACTGATCACGTGTCTGATCATGCACTGATCACGTGGCTGATCATGCACTGATCACGTGACTGATCATGCACTGATCACGTGGCTGATCATGCACTGATCACGTGATGATCATGCACTGATCACGTGGCTATCATGCACTGATCACGTGGCTGATCATGCACTGATCACGTGTCTGATCATGCACTGATCACGTGGCTGATCATACACTGATCACGTAACTGATCATGCACTGATCACGTGGCTATCATGCACTGATCACGTGGCTGATCATGCACTGATCACGTGGCTGATCATACACTGTCACGTGACTGATCATGCACTGATCACGTGGCATCATGCACTGATCACGTGGCTGATCATACACTGATCACGTGACTGATCATGCACTGATCACGTGGCTATCATGCACTGCTCACGTGGCTGATCATGCAATGATCACGTAGCTACCATGTACTGGTCACGTGACTGATCATGCACTGATCACGTAAATGATCATGCACTGATCACGTGACTGATCATGCACTGATCACGTGACTGATCATGCACTGATCACGTGGCTATCATGCACTGATCACGTGGCTGATCATGCAACGATCACGTAGCTACCATGCACTGATCACGTGACTGATCATGCACTGATCACGTAATTGATCATGCACTGATCACGTGGCTGATCATGCACTGATCACGTGGCTGATCACACTGATCACGTGACTGATCATGCACTGATCACGTGACTGATCATGCACTGATCACGTGGCTATCATGCACTGATCACGTGGATATCATGCACTGATCACGTGGCTGATCATGCACTATCACGTGACTGATCATGCACTGATCACGTGGCTATCATGCACTGATCACGTGGCTGATCATGCACTGATCACGTGGCTATCATGCACTGATCACGTGGCTGATCATGCACTGATCACGTAGCTATCATGCACTGATCACGTGACTGATCATGCACTGATCACGTGGCTGATCATGCACTGATCACGTGACTGATCATGCACTGATCACGTGGCTGATCATGCACTGATCACGTGGCTACCATGCACTGATCACATGACTGATCATGCACTGATCACGTGATTGATCATGCACTGATCACGTGGCTTATCATGCACTGATCATGTGACTGATCATGTGCTGATCATGTTTCTGTCATACACTGATCATGTGCCTCTGGAGGCAATGAACAAAGAGCTGAGTAGGCAGGAATCAGTAGGCAATAATCATGGAACTCAGCTCTGAGAAATCATGCTGCTCAGCTGGCAATAATCAAGCAGATGAGCAGGCAGGAATTATGCAGCACAGGTGGCAATTGTCAAGCAGATGACAGGCAGGAATCGTGCAGCTCAGCTGGCAATTGTCAAGCAGATGAGCAGACAGTAATCACGCAGCTCAGCAGGCCCTGATCACGTGACTGAGCATGCACTGTTCACGTGGCTGATCACACACTGATCACGTGACTGATCATGCACTGATCACGTGGCTATCATGCACTGATCACGTGATTGATCATGCACTGATCACGTAATTGTCATGCACTGATCACGTGGCTATCATGCACTGATCACGTGGCTGATCATGCACTGATCACGTGACTGATCATGCACTGATCACGTGGCTGATCATGCACTGATCACGTGGCTATCATGCACTGATCACGTGGCTGATCATGCACTGATCACGTAGCTACCATGCACTGATCACGTGACTGATCATGCACTGATCACGTAATTGATCATGCACTGATCACGTGGCTGATCATGCACTGATCACGTGGCTGATCATGCACTGATCACGTGACTGATCATGCACTGATCACGTGGCTGATCATGCACTGATCACGTGACTGATCATGCACTGATCACGTGTCTGATCATGCACTGATCACGTGGCTATCATGCACTGCTCACGTGGCTGATCATGCGATGATCACGCAGCTACCATGTACTGGTCACATGACTGATCATGCACTGATCACGTGACTGATCATGCAGTGATCACGTGGCTATCATGCACTACTCACGTGGCTGATCATGCAATGATCATGTAGCTACCATGTACAGGTCACGTGAATGATCATACACCCATCAGGTGACTGATCATGCACTGATCACGTGGCTATCATGCACTGATCACGAGACTGATCATGCACTGATCACGTCTATATCATGCACTGATCACATGACTGCCCATGCACTGATCACGTGGATGATCATACACTAATCATGTGACAGATCATGCACTGATCACGTGGCTGATCATGCACTGATACCGTGACTGAGCATGGACTGATCACATGACTATCATGTAGTGATCACGTGACTTAATGGCGCTGATCATGTGACTGATCATGCGCTGATCATGTTTGCTATCATACACTGATCATGTGCCTCTGGAGGCAATAAACAAAGAGCTGAGTAGGCACGAATCAAACAGTCAGCAGGCAATAATCATGGAACTCAGCTGTGAGGAATCATGCTGCTCAGCTGGCAATAATCAAGCAGCTGAGCAGGCAGGAATTACGCAGCACAGCTGGCAATTGTCAAGCAGATGACAGGCAGGAATCGTGCAGCTCAGCTGGCAATTGTCAAGCAGATGAGCAGACAGTAATCACGCAGCTCAGCAGGCCCTGATCACGTGACTGAGCATGCACTGTTCACGTGGCTGATCATACACTGATCACGTGATTGATCATGCACTGATCACTTGGATATCATGCACTGATCACGTGGCTGATCATACACTGTTCACGTGTCTGACCATGCACTGATCACGTGGCTGATCATACACTGCTCACGTAACTGATCATGCACTGATCACGTGGCTATCATGCACTGATCACGTGGCTGAACATGCACTGTTCACGTGGCTGATCACACACCTGTCACGTGACATATCATGCACTGATCACGTGGCACTCATGCACTGATCACGTGGCTGATCATACTCTGCTCACGTAACTGATCATGCACACATCACGTGGCTATCATGCACTGCTCACGTGGCTCATCATGGAATGATCACGTAGCTACCATATACTGGTCACGTGACTGATCATGCACAGATCACGTAAATGATCATGCACTGTTCACGTGACTGATCATGTACTGATCACGTGACTGATCATGCACTGATCACGTGGCTATCATGCTCTGCTCACGTGGCTGATCATGCAACGATCACGTAGCAACCATGTACTGGTCACGTGACTGATCATGCACTGATCACGTAATTGATCCTGCACTGATCACGTGGCTCATCATGCACTGATCCGTGGCTGATCACACACGTATCACGTGACTGATCATGCACTGATCACGTGACTATCATGCACTGATCACGTGGCTGTCATGCACTGATCACGTGGATATCATGCACTGATCACGTGGCTGATCACACACGTATCACATGACTGATCATGCACTGATCACGTGGCTATCATGCACTGATCACGTGGCTATCATGCACTGATCACGTGGCTGATCATGCACTGATCACGTGGCTATCATGCACTGATCACGTGGCTGATCACACACTATCACGTGACTGATCATGCACTGATCACGTGGCTGATCATGCACTGATCACGTGGCTATCATGCACTGATCACGTGGCTGATCATGCACTGATCACGTAGCTACCATGCACTGATCACGTGACTGATCATGCACTGATCACGTAATTGATCATGCACTGATCACGTGGCTGATCATGCACTGATCACGTGGCTGATCATGCACTGATCACGTGACTGATCATGCACTGATCACGTGACTGATCATGCACTGATCACGTGGCTATCATGCACTGATCACGTGGCTGATCATACACTGATCACGTGACTGATCATGCACTGATCACGTGGCTGATCATGCACTGATCACGTGACTGATCATGCACTGATCACGTGGCTGATCATGCACTGATCACGTGGCTATCATGCACTGACACGTGGCTGATCATGCATGATCACGCAGCTACCATGCACTGATCACGTGACTGATCATGCACTGATCACGTGACTGATCATGCACTGATCACGTGGCTATCATGCACTGATCACGTGGCTGATCATGCACTGATCACGTAGCTATCATGCACTGATCACGTGGCTATCATGCACTGATCACGTGGCTGATCATGCACTGATCACGTGACTGATCATGCACTGATCACGTGACTGATCATGCACTGATCACGTGACTGATCATGCACTGATCACGTGGCTGATCATGCACTGATCACGTGGCTATCATGCACTGATCACGTGGCTGATCATGCACTGATCACGTAGCAACCATGTACTGGTCACGTGACTGATCATGCACTGATCACGTAATTGATCATGCACTGATCACGTGGCTGATCATGCACTGATCACGTGGCTGATCACACTGATCACGTGACTGATCATGCACTGATCACGTGGCTATCATGCACTGATCACGTGGCTATCATGCACTGATCACGTGGCTATCATGCACTGATCACGTGGCTGATCACACACGTATCACATGACTGATCATGCACTGATCACGTGGCTGATCATGCACTGATCACGTGGCTATCATGCACTGATCACGTGGCTGATCATGCAATGATCACGTAGCTACCATGTACTGGTCACGTGACTGATCATACACCCATCAGGTTACTGATCATGCACTGATCACGTGGCTATCATGCACTGATCACGAGACTGATCATGCACTGATCACGTCTAATCATGCACTGATCACATGACTGCCCATGCACTGATCACGTGGATGATCATACACTAATCATGTGACAGATCATGCACTGATCACGTGGCTGATCATGCACTGATACCGTGACTGAGCATGGACTGATCACATGACTATCATGTAGTGATCACGTGACTTAATGGCGCTGATCATGTGACTGATCATGCGCTGATCATGTTTGCTATCATACACTGATCATGTGCCTCTGGAGGCAATAAACAAAGACCTGAGTAGGCACGAATCAAACAGTCAGCAGGCAACAATCATGGAACTCAGCTGTGAGGAATCATGCTGCTCAGCTGGCAATAATCAAGCAGCTGAGCAGGCAGGAATTACGCAGCACAGCTGGCAATTGTCAAGCAGATGACAGGCAGGAATCGTGCAGCTCAGCTGGCAATTGTCAAGCAGATGAGCAGACAGTAATCACGCAGCTCAGCAGGCCCTGATCACGTGACTGAGCATGCACTGTTCACGTGGCTGATCATACACTGATCACGTGATTGATCATGCACTGATCACTTGGATATCATGCACTGATCACGTGGCTGATCATACACTGTTCACGTGTCTGACCATGCACTGATCACGTGGCTGATCATACACTGCTCACGTAACTGATCATGCACTGATCACGTGGCTATCATGCACTGATCACGTGGCTGAACATGCACTGTTCACGTGGCTGATCACACACCTGTCACGTGACATATCATGCACTGATCACGTGGCACTCATGCACTGATCACGTGGCTGATCATACTCTGCTCACGTAACTGATCATGCACACATCACGTGGCTATCATGCACTGCTCACGTGGCTCATCATGGAATGATCACGTAGCTACCATATACTGGTCACGTGACTGATCATGCACAGATCACGTAAATGATCATGCACTGTTCACGTGACTGATCATGTACTGATCACGTGACTGATCATGCACTGATCACGTGGCTATCATGCTCTGCTCACGTGGCTGATCATGCAACGATCACGTAGCAACCATGTACTGGTCACGTGACTGATCATGCACTGATCACGTAATTGATCCTGCACTGATCACGTGGCTCATCATGCACTGATCACGTGGCTGATCACACACGTATCACGTGACTGATCATGCATGATCACGTGACTATCATGCACTGATCACGTGGCTGTCATGCACTGATCACGTGGATATCATGCACTGATCACGTGGCTGATCACACACGTATCACATGACTGATCATGCACTGATCACGTGGCTATCATGCACTGATCACGTGGCTATCATGCACTGATCACGTGGCTGATCATGCACTGATCACGTGGCTATCATGCACTGATCACGTGGCTGATCACACGCGATCACGTGACTGATCATGCACTGATCACGTGGCTGATCATGCACTGATCACGTGGCTATCATGCACTGATCACGTGGCTGATCATGCACTGATCACGTAGCTATCATGCACTGATCACGTGACTGATCATGCACTGATCACGTAATTGATCATGCACTGATCACGTGGCTGATCATGCACTGATCACGTGGCTGATCATGCACTGATCACGTGACTGATCATGCACTGATCACGTGACTGATCATGCACTGATCACGTGGCTATCATGCACTGATCACGTGGCTGATCATGCACTGATCACGTGACTGATCATGCACTGATCACGTGGCTGATCATGCACTGATCACGTGACTGATCATGCACTGATCACGTGACTGATCATGCACTGATCACGTGGCTATCATGCACTGACACGTGGCTGATCATGCATGATCACGCAGCTACCATGCACTGATCACGTGACTGATCATGCACTGATCACGTGACTGATCATGCACTGATCACGTGGCTATCATGCACTGATCACGTGGCTGATCATGCACTGATCACGTAGCTATCATGCACTGATCACGTGGCTATCATGCACTGATCACGTGGCTGATCATGCACTGATCACGTGCCTGATCATGCACTGATCACGTGACTGATCATGCACTGATCACGTGACTGATCATGCACTGATCACGTGGCTGATCATGCACTGATCACGTGGCTATCATGCACTGATCACGTGGCTGATCATGCACTGATCACGTAGCTACCATGTACTGATCACGTGACTGATCATGCACTGATCACGTAATTGATCATGCACTGATCACGTGGCTGATCATGCACTGATCACGTGGCTGATCACACACTGATCACGTGACTGATCATGCACTGATCACGTGGCTATCATGCACTGATCACGTGGCTATCATGCACTGATCACGTGGCTATCATGCACTGATCACGTGGCTGATCACACACGTATCACATGACTGATCATGCACTGATCACGTGACTGATCATGCACTGATCACGTGGCTATCATGCACTGATCACGTGGCTGATCATGCAATGATCACGTAGCTACCATGTACTGGTCACGTGACTGATCATACACCCATCAGGTGACTGATCATGCACTGATCACGTGGCTATCATGCACTGATCACGAGACTGATCATGCACTGATCACGTCTAATCATGCACTGATCACATGACTGCCCATGCACTGATCACGTGGATGATCATACACTAATCATGTGACAGATCATGCACTGATCACGTGGCTGATCATGCACTGATACCGTGACTGAGCATGGACTGATCACATGACTATCATGTAGTGATCACGTGACTTAATGGCGCTGATCATGTGACTGATCATGCGCTGATCATGTTTGCTATCATACACTGATCATGTGCCTCTGGAGGCAATAAACAAAGAGCTGAGTAGGCACGAATCAAACAGTCAGCAGGCAATAATCATGGAACTCAGCTGTGAGGAATCATGCTGCTCAGCTGGCAATAATCAAGCAGCTGAGCAGGCAGGAATTACGCAGCACAGCTGGCAATTGTCAAGCAGATGACAGGCAGGAATCGTGCAGCTCAGCTGGCAATTGTCAAGCAGATGAGCAGACAGTAATCACGCAGCTCAGCAGGCCCTGATCACGTGACTGAGCATGCACTGTTCACGTGGCTGATCATACACTGATCACGTGATTGATCATGCACTGATCACTTGGATATCATGCACTGATCACGTGGCTGATCATACACTGTTCACGTGTCTGACCATGCACTGATCACGTGGCTGATCATACACTGCTCACGTAACTGATCATGCACTGATCACGTGGCTATCATGCACTGATCACGTGGCTGAACATGCACTGTTCACGTGGCTGATCACACACCTGTCACGTGACATATCATGCACTGATCACGTGGCACTCATGCACTGATCACGTGGCTGATCATACTCTGCTCACGTAACTGATCATGCACACATCACGTGGCTATCATGCACTGCTCACGTGGCTCATCATGGAATGATCACGTAGCTACCATATACTGGTCACGTGACTGATCATGCACAGATCACGTAAATGATCATGCACTGTTCACGTGACTGATCATGTACTGATCACGTGACTGATCATGCACTGATCACGTGGCTATCATGCTCTGCTCACGTGGCTGATCATGCAACGATCACGTAGCAACCATGTACTGGTCACGTGACTGATCATGCACTGATCACGTAATTGATCCTGCACTGATCACGTGGCTCATCATGCACTGATCACGTGGCTGATCACACACGTATCACGTGACTGATCATGCACTGATCACGTGACTATCATGCACTGATCACGTGGCTGTCATGCACTGATCACGTGGATATCATGCACTGATCACGTGGCTGATCACACACGTATCACATGACTGATCATGCACTGATCACGTGGCTATCATGCACTGATCACTGATCATGCACTGATCACGTGGCTGATCATGCACTGATCACGTGGCTATCATGCACTGATCACGTGGCTGATCACACTGATCACGTGACTGATCATGCACTGATCACGTGGCTGATCATGCACTGATCACGTGGCTATCATGCACTGATCACGTGGCTGATCATGCACTGATCACGTAGCTATCATGCACTGATCACGTGACTGATCATGCACTGATCACGTGATTGATCATGCACTGATCACGTGGCTGATCATGCACTGATCACGTGGCTGATCATGCACTGATCACGTGACTGATCATGCACTGATCACGTGACTGATCATGCACTGATCACGTGGCTATCATGCACTGATCACGTGGCTGATCATGCACTGATCACGTGCCTGATCATGCACTGATCACGTGGCTGATCATGCACTGATCACGTGACTGATCATGCACTGATCACGTGTCTGATCATGCACTGATCACGTGGCTATCATGCACTGACACGTGGCTGATCATGCATGATCACGCAGCTACCATGCACTGATCACGTGACTGATCATGCACTGATCACGTGACTGATCATGCACTGATCACGTGGCTATCATGCACTGATCACGTGGCTGATCATGCACTGATCACGTAGCTATCATGCACTGATCACGTGGCTATCATGCACTGATCACGTGGCTGATCATGCACTGATCACGTGCCTGATCATGCACTGATCACGTGACTGATCATGCACTGATCACGTGACTGATCATGCACTGATCACGTGGCTGATCATGCACTGATCACGTGGCTATCATGCACTGATCACGTGGCTGATCATGCACTGATCACGTAGCAACCATGTACTGGTCACGTGACTGATCATGCACTGATCACGTAATTGATCATGCACTGATCACGTGACTGATCATGCACTGATCACGTGGCTGATCACACTGATCACGTGACTGATCATGCACTGATCACGTGGCTATCATGCACTGATCACGTGGCTATCATGCACTGATCACGTGGCTATCATGCACTGATCACGTGGCTGATCACACACTATCACATGACTGATCATGCACTGATCACGTGGCTGATCATGCACTGATCACGTGGCTATCATGCACTGATCACGTGGCTGATCATGCAATGATCACGTAGCTACCATGTACTGGTCACGTGACTGATCATACACCCATCAGGTTACTGATCATGCACTGATCACGTGGCTATCATGCACTGATCACGAGACTGATCATGCACTGATCACGTCTAATCATGCACTGATCACATGACTGCCCATGCACTGATCACGTGGATGATCATACACTAATCAGTGACAGATCATGCACTGATCACGTGGCTGATCATGCACTGATACCGTGACTGAGCATGGACTGATCACATGACTATCATGTAGTGATCACGTGACTTAATGGCGCTGATCATGTGACTGATCATGCGCTGATCATGTTTGCTATCATACACTGATCATGTGCCTCTGGAGGCAATAAACAAAGAGCTGAGTAGGCACGAATCAAACAGTCAGCAGGCAATAATCATGGAACTCAGCTGTGAGGAATCATGCTGCTCAGCTGGCAATAATCAAGCAGCTGAGCAGGCAGGAATTATGCAGCACAGCTGGCAATTGTCAAGCAGATGACAGGCAGGAATCGTGCAGCTCAGCTGGCAATTGTCAAGCAGATGAGCAGACAGTAATCACGCAGCTCAGCAGGCCCTGATCACGTGACTGAGCATGCACTGTTCACGTGGCTGATCATACACTGATCACGTGATTGATCATGCACTGATCACTTGGATATCATGCACTGATCACGTGGCTGATCATACACTGTTCACGTGTCTGACCATGCACTGATCACGTGGCTGATCATACACTGCTCACGTAACTGATCATGCACTGATCACGTGGCTATCATGCACTGATCACGTGGCTGATCATGCACTGATCACGTGACTGATCATGCACTGATCACGTGGCTATCATGCACTGATCACGTGGCTGATCAATAGCTACCATGTACCAGTCACGTGACTGATCATGCACTGATCACGTGACTGATCATGCACTGATCACGTGGCTATCATGCACTGATCACGTGGCTGATCATGCACTGATCACGTGACTGATCATGCACTGATCACGTGACTGATCATGCACTGATCACGTAGCTATCATGCACTGATCACGTGGCTGATCATGCACTGATCACGTGGCTGATCATGCACTGATCACGTGGCTATCATGCACTGATCACGTGGCTGATCATGCACTGATACCGTGACTGATCATGGACTGATCACATGACTATCATGTAGTGATCACGTGACTTAATGGCACTGATCATGTGACTGATCATGCACTGATCATGTTTGCTATCATACACTGATCATGTGCCTCTGGAGGCAATAAACAAAGAGCTGAGTAGGCACGAATCAAACAGTCAGCAGGCAATAATCATGGAACTCAGCTGTGAGGAATCATGCTGCTCAGCTGGCAATAATCAAGCAGCTGAGCAGGCAGGAATTACACAGCACAGCTGGCAATTGTCAAGCAGATGACAGGCAGGAATCATGCAGCTCAGCTGGCAATTGTCAAGCAGATGAGCAGACAGGAATCACGCAGCTCAGCAGGCCCTGATCACGTGACTGAGCATGCACTGATCACGTGGCTGATCATGCACTGATCACGTGACTGATCATGCACTGATCACGTGGATATCATGCACTGATCACGTGGCTGATCATACACTGATCACGTGACTGATCATGCACTGATCACGTGGCTGATCATGCACTGATCACGTGGCTATCATGCACTGATCACATGACTGATCATGCACTGATCACGTGACTGATCATGCACTGATCACGTGGCTGATCATGCACTGATCACGTGACTGATCATGCACTGATCACGTGACTGATCATGCACTGATCACGTGGCTATCATGCACTGATCACGTGGCTGATCATGCACTGATCACGTGACTGATCATGCACTGATCACGTGGCTTATCATGCACTGATCATGTGACTGATCATGCACTGATCATGTTTGTGTCATACACTGATCATGTGCATCTGGAGGCAATGAACAAAGAGCTGAGTAGGCACGAATCAGTCAGCAGGCAATAATCATGGAACTCAGCTGTGAGAAATCATGCTGCTCAGCTGGCAATAATCAAGCAGATGAGCAGGCAGGAATTATGCAGCACAGGTGGCAATTGTCAAGCAGATGAGCAGACAGTAATCACGCAGCTCAGCAGGCCCTGATCACGTGACTGAGCATGCACTGTTCACGTGGCTGATCATACACTGATCACGTGACTGATCATGCACTGATCACGTGGATATCATGCACTGATCACGTGGCTGATCATACACTGATCACGTGTCTGATCATGCACTGATCACGTGGCTGATCATGCACTGATCACGTAACTGATCATGCACTGATCACGTGGCTATCATGCACTGATCACGTGGCTGATCATGCACTGATCACGTGACTGATCATGCACTGATCACGTGACTGATCATGCACTGATCACGTGGCTATCATGCACTGATCACGTGGCTGATCATACTGATCACGTGGCTGTCATGCACTGATCACGTGGCTGATCATGCACTGATCACGTGACTGATCATGCACTGATCACGTGGCTATCATGCACTGATCACGTGGCTATCATGCACTGATCACGTGGCTGATCATGCACTGATCACGTAGCTATCATGTACTGATCACGTGACTGATCATGCACTGATCACGTGACTGATCATGCACTGATCACGTGACTGATCATGCACTGATCACGTGACTGATCATGCACTGATCACGTGGCTATCATGCACTGATCACGTGGCTGATCATGGCTGATCACGTGTCTGATCATGCACTGATCACGTGGCTGATCATGCACTGATCACGTGACTGATCATGCACTGATCACGTGGCTATCATGCACTGATCACGTGGCTGATCATGCACTGATCACGTGGCTGATCACACACTGTCACGTGACTGATCATGCACTGATCACGTGGCATCATGCACTGATCACGTGGCTGATCATGCACTGATCACGTGACTGATCATGCACTGATCACGTGGCTATCATGCACTGATCACGTGGCTGATCATGCAATGATCACGTAGCTACCATGTACTGGTCACGTGACTGATCATGCACTGATCACGTGACTGATCATGCACTGATCACGTGACTGATCATGCACTGATCACGTGACTGATCATGCACTGATCACGTGGCTGATCATGCACTGATCACGTGACTGATCATGCACTGATCACGTGGCTATCATGCACTGATCACGTGGCTATCATGCACTGATCACGTGGATATCATGCACTGATCACGTGGCTGATCATGCACTGATCACGTGACTGATCATGCACTGATCACGTGGCTATCATGCACTGATCACGTGGCTGATCATGCACTGATCACGTGACTGATCATGCACTGATCACGTGGCTATCATGCACTGATCACGTGGCTGATCATGCACTGATCACGTAGCTATCATGCACTGATCACGTGACTGATCATGCACTGATCACGTAATTGATCATGCACTGATCATGTGGCTGATCATGCACTGATCACGTGGCTGATCATGCACTGATCACGTGACTGATCATGCACTGATCACGTCTGATCATGCACTGATCACGTGACTGATCATGCACTGATCACGTGGATGATCATACACTGATCATGTCACTGATCATGCACTGATCACGGCTATCATGCACTGATCACGTGGCTGATCATGCAATGATCACGTAGCTACCATGTACTGATCACGTGACTGATCATGCACTGATCACGTGACTGATCATGCACTGATCACGTGACTGATCATGCACTGATCACGTGACTGATCATGCACTGATCACGTGGATATCATGCACTGATCACGTGGCTGATCATGCACTGATCACGTGTCTGACCATGCACTGATCACGTGGCTGATCATACACTGATCACGTAACTGATCATGCACTGATCACGTGGCTATCATGCACTGATCACGTGGCTGATCATGCACTGTTCACGTGGCTGATCACACACTGTCACGTGACTGATCATGCACTGATCACGTGGCACTCATGCACTGATCACGTGGCTGATCATACACTGCTCACGTAACTGATCATGCACACATCACGTGGCTATCATGCACTGCTCACGTGGCTGATCATGCAATGATCACGTAGCTACCATATACTGGTCACGTGACTGATCATGCACTGATCACGTAAATGATCATGCACTGATCACGTGACTGATCATGCACTGATCACGTGACTGATCATGCACTGATCACGTGGCTATCATGCACTGCTCACGTGGCTGATCATGCAATGATCACGTAGCAACCATGTACTGGTCACGTGACTGATCATGCACTGATCACGTAATTGATCATGCACTGATCACGTGACTGATCATGCACTGATCACGTGGCTGATCATGCACTGATCACGTGGCTGATCATGCACTGATCACGTGGCTATCATGCACTGATCACGTGGCTGATCACACACTGATCACGTGACTGATCATGCACTGATCACGTGGCTATCATGCACTGATCACGTGGCTATCATGCACTGATCACGTGGCTGATCATGCACTGATCACGTGACTGATCATGCACTGATCACGTGGCTATCATGCACTGATCACGTGGCTGATCATGCACTGATCACGTAGCTACCATGCACTGATCACGTGACTGATCATGCACTGATCACGTGACTGATCATGCACTGATCACGTGGCTGATCATGCACTGATCACGTGACTGATCATGCACTGATCACGTGGCTGATCATGCACTGATCACGTGGCTATCATGCACTGATCACGTGGCTGATCATGCACTGATCATGTAGCTACCATGTACTGGTCACGTGACTGATCATGCACTGATCAGGTGACTGATCATGCACTGATCACGTGGCTATCATGCACTGATCACGTGACTGATCATGCACTGATCACGTCTGATCATGCACTGATCACATGACTGATCATGCACTGATCACGTGGCTGATCATGCACTGATACCGTGACTGAGCATGGACTGATCACATGACTATCATGTAGTGATCACGTGAGTTAATGGCGCTGATCATGTGACTGATCATGCGCTGATCATGTTTGCTATCATACACTGATCACGTGCCTCTGGAGGCAATAAACAAAGAGCTGAGTAGGCACGAATCAAACAGTCAGCAGGCAATAATCATGGAACTCAAGTGTGAGGAATCATGCTGCTCAGCTGGCAATAATCAAGCAGCTGAGCAGGCAGGAATTACGCAGCACAGCTAGCAATTGTCAAGCAGATGACAGGCAGGAATCGTGCAGCTCAGCTGGCAATTGTCAAGCAGATGAGCAGACAGTAATCACGCAGCTCAGGAGGCCCTGATCACGTGACTGAGCATGCACTGTTCACGTGGCTGATCATACACTGATCACGTGATTGATCATGCACTGATCACTTGGATATCATGCACTGATCACGTGGCTGATCATACACTGTTCACGTGTCTGACCATGCACTGATCACGTGGCTGATCATACACTGTTCACGTAACTGATCATGCACTGATCACGTGGCTATCATGCACTGATCACGTGGCTGAACATGCACTGTTCACGTGGCTTATCACACACCTGTCACGTGACTGATCATGCACTGATCACGTGGCACTCATGCACTGATCACGTGGCTGATCATACTCTGCTCATGTAAATGATCATGCACACATCACGTGCCTATCATGCACTTCTCACCTGGCTGGTCATGCAATGTTCACGTAGCTACCATATACTGGTCACGTGACTGATCATGCACAGATCACGTAAATGATCATGCACTGTTCACGTGACTGATCATGTACTGATCACGTGACTGATCATGCACTGATCACGTGGCTATCATGCACTGCTCACGTGGCTGATCATGCAATGATCACGTAGCAACCATGTACTGGTCACGTGACTGATCATGCACTGATCACGTAATTAATCCTGCACTGATCACCTGGCTCATCATGCACTGATCACGTGGCTGATCACACACGTATCACGTGACTGATCACGCACTGATCAAGTGGCTATCATGCACTGATCACGTGGCATCATGCACTGATCACGTGGCTGATCATGCACTGATCACGTAACTGATCATGCACTGATCACGTGGCTATCATGCACTGATCACGTGGCTGATCATGCACTGATCACGTAGCTATCATGCACTGATCACGTGACTGATCATGCACTGATCACGTAACTGATCATGCACTGATCACGTGACTGATCATGCACTGATCACGTGACTGATCATGCACTGATCACGTGGCTATCATGCACTGATCACGTGGCTGATCATGCACTGATCACGTAGCTACCATGCACTGATCACGTGACTGATCATGCACTGATCACGTGATTGATCATGCACTGATCACGTGACTGATCATGCACTGATCACGTGGCTGATCATGCACGTATCACGTGACTGATCATGCACTGATCACGTGGCTGATCATGCACTGATCACGTGGCTATCATGCACTGATCACGTGGCTGATCATGCACTGATCACGTAGCTATCATGCACTGGTCACGTGACTGATCATGCACTGATCACGTGATTGATCATGCACTGATCACGTGACTGATCATGCACTGATCACGTGGCTGATCATGCACTGATCACGTGGCTATCATGCACTGATCACGTGGCTATCATGCACTGATCACGTGGCTGATCACACACGTATCACATGACTGATCATGCACTGATCACGTGGCTATCATGCACTGATCACGTGGCTATCATGCACTGATCACGTGGCTGATCATGCACTGATCACGTGACTGATCATGCACTGATCACGTGGCTATCATGCACTGATCACGTGGCTGTCATGCACTGATCACGTAGCTATCATGCACTGGTCACGTGACTGATCATGCACTGATCACGTATTGATCATGCACTGATCACGTGGCTGATCATGCACTGATCACGTGACTGATCATGCACTGATCACGTGGCTGATCATGCACTGATCACGTGGCTATCATGCACTGATCACGTGGCTGATCATGCACTGATCACGTAGCTATCATGCACTGATCACGTGACTGATCATGCACTGATCACGTGACTGATCATGCACTGATCACGTGGCTGATCATGCACTGATCACGTGGCTATCATGCACTGATCACGTGACTGATCATGCACTGATCACGTAACTGATCATGCACTGATCACGTGGCTGATCATGCACTGATCACGTGGCTATCATGCACTGATCACGTGGCTGATCATGCACTGATCACGCAGCTATCATGCACTGATCACGTGGCTGATCATGCACTGATCACGTGGCTGATCATGCACTGATCACGTGACTGATCATGCACTGATCACGTGGCTATCATGCACTGATCACGTGGCTGATCATGCACTGATCACGCAGCTACCATGCACTGATCACGTGACTGATCATGCACTGATCACGTGACTGATCATGCACTGATCACGTGGCTGATCATGCACTGATCACGTGCTGATCATGCACTGATCACGTGGCTATCATGCACTGATCACGTGGCTGATCATGCACTGATCACGTGCCTGATCATGCACTGATCACGTGACTGATCATGCACTGATCACGTAGCAATCATGCACTGATCACGTGGCTGATCATGCACTGATCACGTGGCTGATCATGCACTGATCACGTGGCTATCATGCACTGATCACGTGGCTGATCATGCACTGATACCGTGACTGAGCATGGACTGATCACATGACTATCATTTAGTGATCACGTGACTTAATGGCGCTGACCATGTGACTGATCATGCGCTGATCATGTTTGCTATCATACACTGATCATGTGCCTCTGGAGGCAATAAACAAAGAGCTGAGTAGGCATGAATCAAACAGTCAGCAGGCAATAATCATGGATCTCAGCTGTGAGGAATCATGCTGCTCAGCTGGCAATAATCAAGCAGCTAAGCAGGCAGGAATTACACAGCACAGCTGGCAATTGTCAAGCAGATGACAGGCAGGAATCATGCAGCTCAGCTGGCAATTGTCAAGCAGATGAGCAGACAGTAATCACGCAGCTCAGCAGGCCCTGATCACGTGACTGAGCATGCACTGTTCACGTGGCTGATCATACACTGATCACGTGACTGATCATGCACTGATCACGTGACTGATCATGCACTGATCACGTGACTGATCATGCACTGATCACGTGGCTGATCATGCACTGATCACGTGGCTGATCATGCACTGATCACACAGCTATCATGCACTGATCACGTGACTGATCATGCACTGATCACGTAACTGATCATGCACTGATCACGTGGCTTATCATGCACTGATCATGTGACTGATCATGCACTGATCATGTTTGGTGTCATACACTGATCATGTGCATCTGGAGGCAATGAACAAAGAGCTGAGTAGGCAGGAATCAGTCAGCAGGCTATAATCATGGAACTCAGCTCTGAGAAATCATGCTGCTCAGCTGGCAATAATCAAGTAGATGAGCAGGCAGGAATTATGCAGCACACGTGGCAATTGTCAAGCAGATGACAGGCAGGAATCGTGCAGCTCAGCTGGCAATTGTCAAGCAGATGAGCAGACAGTAATCACGCAGCTCAGCAGGCCCTGATCACGTGACTGAGCATGCACTGTTCACGTGGCTGATCACACACTGATCACGTGAATGATCATGCACTGATCACGTGGCTATCATGCACTGATCACGTGGCTGATCATGCACTGATCACGTAATTGTCATGCACTGATCACGTGGCTGATCATGCACTGATCACGTGACTGATCATGCACTGATCACGTGGCTATCATGCACTGATCACGTGGCTGATCATGCACTGATCACGGGACTGATCATGCACTGATCACGGCGCTATCATGCACTGACTACATGACTGCACATGCACTGATCACGTGGCTGATCATGCACTGATCACGTGACTGATCATGCACTGATCACGTGACTGATCATGCACTGATCACGTGGCTGATCATGCACTGATCACGTGGCTATCATGCACTGATCACGTGGCTGATCATGCAATGATCACGTAGCTACCATGTACTGGTCACGTGACTGATCATGCACTGATCACGTAACTGATCATGCACTGATCACGTGGCTGATCATGCACTGATCACGTGACTGATCATGCACTGATCACGTCTGATCATGCACTGATCACGTGACTGATCATGCACTGATCACGTGGCTGATCATGCACTGATCACGTGACTGATCATGCACTGATCACGTGGCTGATCATGCACTGATCACGTGACTGATCATGCACTGATCACGTGGCTGATCATACACTGATCACGTGACTGATCATGCACTGATCACGTGGCTATCATGCACTGATCACGTGGCTGATCATGCACTGATCACGTGGCTGATCATGCACTGTCACGTGACTGATCATGCACTGATCACGTGGCACTCATGCACTGATCACGTGGCTGATCATGCACTGATCACGTGACTGATCATGCACACATCACGTGGCTATCATGCACTGATCACGTGGCTGATCATGCAATGATCACGTAGCTACCATATACTGGTCACGTGACTGATCATGCACTGATCACGTGACTGATCATGCACTGATCACGTGACTGATCATGCACTGATCACGTGACTGATCATGCACTGATCACGTGGCTGATCATGCACTGATCACGTGACTGATCATGCACTGATCACGTGGCTGATCATGCACTGATCACGTGGCTGATCATGCACTGATCACGTGGCTATCATGCACTGATCACGTGGCTGATCATGCACTGATCACGTGACTGATCATGCACTGATCACGTGGCTATCATGCACTGATCACGTGGCTATCATGCACTGATCACGTGGCTGATCATGCACTGATCACGTGACTGATCATGCACTGATCACGTGGCTATCATGCACTGATCACGTGGCTATCATGCACTGATCACGTAGCTATCATGCACTGATCACGTGACTGATCATGCACTGATCACGTAATTGATCATGCACTGATCACGTGGCTGATCATGCACTGATCACGTGACTGATCATGCACTGATCACGTGGCTGATCATGCACTGATCACGTGGCTATCATGCACTGATCACGTGGCTGATCATGCACTGATCACGTAGCTACCATGCACTGATCACGTGAATGATCATACACTGATCACGTGACTGATCATGCACTGATCACGTGGCTATCATGCACTGATCACGTGACTGATCATGCACTGATCACGTCTGATCATGCACTGATCACATGACTGCCATGCACTGATCACGTGGATGATCATGCACTGATCACGTGACTGATCATGCACTGATCACGTGGCTGATCATGCACTGATCACGTAACTGATCATGCACTGATCACGTGACTGATCATGCACTGATCACGTGGCTGATCATGCACTGATCACGTGACTGATCATGCACTGATCACGTGACTGATCATGCACTGATCACGTGGCTGATCATGCACTGATCACGTGACTGATCATGCACTGATCACGTGACTGATCATGCACTGATCACGTGGCTAATCATGCACTGATCACGTGGCTGATCATGCACTGATCACGCAGCTACCATGCACTGGTCACGTGACTGATCATGCACTGATCACGTAATTGATCATGCACTGATCACGTGGCTGATCATGCACTGATCACGTGACTGATCATGCACTGATCACGTGGCTGATCATGCACTGATCACGTGGCTATCATGCACTGATCACGTGGCTGATCATGCACTGATCACGTGCTACCATGCACTGATCACGTGGCTGATCATACACTGATCACGTGACTGATCATGCACTGATCACGTGGCTATCATGCACTGATCACGTGGCTGATCATGCACTGATCACGTGGCTGATCACACACCTGTCACGTGACTGATCATGCACTGATCACGTGGCACTCATGCACTGATCACGTGGCTGATCATACACTGCTCACGTAACTGATCATGCACTGATCACGTGGCTATCATGCACTGCTCACGTGGCTGATCATGCAATGATCACGTAGCTACCATATACTGGTCACGTGACTGATCATGCACTGATCACGTAAATGATCATGCACTGATCACGTGGCTGATCATGCACTGATCACGTGACTGATCATGCACTGATCACGTGGCTATCATGCACTGATCACGTGGCTGATCATGCAATGATCACGTAGCAACCATGTACTGTCACGTGACTGATCATGCACTGATCACGTAATTGATCATGCACTGATCACGTGACTCATCATGCACTGATCACGTGGCTGATCACACACTGATCACGTGACTGATCATGCACTGATCACGTGGCTATCATGCACTGATCACGTGGCTATCATGCACTGATCACGTGGATATCATGCACTGATCACGTGGCTGATCACACACGTATCACATGACTGATCATGCACTGATCACGTGGCTATCATGCACTGATCACGTGGCTGATCATGCAATGATCAAGTAGCTACCATGTACTGGTCACGTGACTGATCATGCACTGATCACGTAATTGATCATGCACTGATCACGTGGCTGATCATGCACTGATCACGTGACTGATCATGCACTGATCACGTGACTGATCATGCACTGATCACGTGGCTATCATGCACTGATCACGTGGCTGATCATGCACTGATCACGTGGCTATCATGCACTGATCACGTGACTGATCATGCACTGATCACGTGGCTGATCATGCACTGATCACGTGGCTGATCATGCACTGATCACGTGGCTGATCATGCACTGATCACGTGGCTGATCATGCACTGATCACGTGGCTGATCATGCACTGTCACGTGACTGATCATGCACTGATCACGTGGCACTCATGCACTGATCACGTGGCTGATCATACACTGATCACGTGACTGATCATGCACTGATCACGTGGCTATCATGCACTGATCACGTGGCTGATCATGCACTGATCATGCAGCTACCATGCACTGATCACGTGACTGATCATGCACTGATCACGTAACTGATCATGCACTGATCACGTGGCTGATCATGCACTGATACCGTGACTGAGCATGGACTGATCACATGACTATCATGTAGTGATCACGTGACTTAATGGCGCTGATCATGTGACTGATCATGCGCTGATCATGTTTGCTATCATACACTGATCATGTGCCTCTGGAGGCAATAAACAAAGAGCTGAGTAGGCACGAATCAAACAGTCAGCAGGCAATAATCATGGAACTCAGCTGTGAGGAATCATGCTGCTCAGCTGGCAATAATCAAGCAGCTGAGCAGGCAGGAATTACGCAGCACAGCTGGCAATTGTCAAGCAGATGACAGGCAGGAATCGTGCAGCTCAGCTGGCAATTGTCAAGCAGATGAGCAGACAGTAATCACGCAGCTCAGCAGGCCCTGATCACGTGACTGAGCATGCACTGTTCACGTGGCTGATCATACACTGATCACGTGATTGATCATGCACTGATCACTTGGATATCATGCACTGATCACGTGGCTGATCATACACTGTTCACGTGTCTGACCATGCACTGATCACGTGGCTGATCATACACTGCTCACGTAACTGATCATGCACTGATCACGTGGCTATCATGCACTGATCACGTGGCTGATCATGCACTGATCACGTGACTGATCATGCACTGATCACGTGACTGATCATGCACTGATCACGTGGCAATCATGCACTGATCACGTGGCTGATCATGCACTGATCACGTGACTGATCATGCACTGATCACTGGCTATCATGCACTGATCACGTGGCTATCATGCACTGATCACGTGGCTGATCATGCACTGATCACGTGACTGATCATGCACTGATCACGTCTGATCATGCACTGATCACGTGACTGATCATGCACTGATCACGTGGATGATCATGCACTGATCATGTGACTGATCATGCACTGATCACGTGGCTATCATGCACTGATCACGTGGCTGATCATGCACTGATCACGTAGCTACCATGCACTGATCACGTGACTGATCATGCACTGATCACGTAATTGATCATGCACTGATCACGTGACTGATCATGCACTGATCACGTGACTGATCATGCACTGATCACGTGGCTATCATGCACTGATCACGTGGCTGATCATGCACTGATCACGTGGCTGATCATGCACTGATCACGTGGCTGATCATGCACTGATCACGTGACTGATCATGCACTGATCACGTGGCTATCATGCACTGATCACGTGGCTGATCATGCACTGATCACGTGGCTGATCATGCACTGATCACGTGGCTGATCATGCACTGATCACGTGACTGATCATGCACTGATCACGTGGCACTCATGCACTGATCACGTGGCTGATCATACACTGATCACGTAACTGATCATGCACTGATCACGTGGCTATCATGCACTGATCACGTGGCTGATCATGCAATGATCACGTAGCTACCATATACTGATCACGTGACTGATCATGCACTGATCACGTAAATGATCATGCACTGATCACGTGACTGATCATGCACTGATCACGTGACTGATCATGCACTGATCACGTGGCTATCATGCACTGATCACGTGGCTGATCATGCAATGATCACGTAGCAACCATGTACTGGTCACGTGACTGATCATGCACTGATCACGTAATTGATCATGCACTGATCACGTGGCTGATCATGCACTGATCACGTGGCTGATCATGCACTGATCACGTGGCTGATCATGCACTGATCACGTGACTGATCATGCACTGATCACGTGGCTATCATGCACTGATCACGTGGCTGATCATGCACTGATCACGTGGCTGATCATGCACTGATCACATGACTGATCATGCACTGAACACGTGACTCATGCACTGAGCACGTGGCTATCATGCACTACTCACGTGGCTGATCATGCAATGATCATGTAGCTACCATGTACCTGTCACGTGACTGATCATACACCCATCAGGTGACTGATCATGCACTGATCACGTGCCTGATCATGCACTGATCACGTGACTGATCATGCACTGATCACATAGCTATCATGAACTGATCACCTGGCTGATCATGCACTGATCACGTGGCTGATCATGCACTGATACCGTGACTGAGCATGGACTGATCACATGACTATCATGTAGTGATCACGTGACTTAATGGCGCTGATCATGTGACTGATCATGCGCTGATCATGTTTGCTATCATACACTGATCATGTGCCTCTGGAGGCAATAAACAAAGAGCTGAGTAGGCACGAATCAAACAGTCAGCAGGCAATAATCATGGAACTCAGCTGTGAGGAATCCTGCTGCTCAGCTGGCAATAATCAAGCAGCTAGCAGGCAGGAATTACGCAGCACAGCTGGCAATTGTCAAGCAGATGACAGGCAGGAATCGTGCAGCTCAGCTGGCAATTGTCAAGCAGATGAGCAGACAGTAATCACGCAGCTCAGCAGGCCCTGATCACGTGACTGAGCATGCACTGTTCACGTGGCTGATCATACACTGATCACGTGATTGATCATGCACTGATCACTTGGATATCATGCACTGATCACGTGGCTGATCATACACGGTTCACGTGTCTGACCATGCACTGATCACGTGGCTGATCATACACTGCTCACGTAACTGATCATGCACTGATCACGTGGCTATCATGCACTGATCACGTGGCTGAACATGCACAGTTCACGTGGCTGATCACACACCTGTCACGTGACATATCATGCACTGATCACGTGGCACTCATGCACTGATCACGTGGCTGATCATAATCTGCTCACGTAACTGATCATGCACACATCACGTGGCTATCATGCACTGCTCACGTGGTTCGTCATGGAATGATCATGAAGCTACCATATAGAGGTCACGTGACTGATCATGCACAGATCACGTAAATGATCATGCACTGTTCACGTGACTGATCATGTACTGATCACGTGACTGATCATGCACTGATCACGTGGCTATCATGCACTGCTCACGTGGCTGATCATGCAACGATCACGTAGCAACCATGTACTGGTCACGTGACTGATCATGCACTGATCACGTAATTGATCCTGCACTGATCACGTGGCTCATCATGCACTGATCACGTGGCTGATCACACTGTATCACGTGACTGATCATGCACTGATCACGTGACTAATCATGCACTGATCACGTGGCTATCATGCACTGATCACGTGGATATCATGCACTGATCACGTGGCTGATCACACATGTATCACGTGACTGATCATGCACTGATCACGTGGCTATCATGCACTGATCACGTGGCTGATCATGCACTGATCACGTGGCTATCATGCACTGATCACGTGGCTGATCATGCACTGATCACGTAGCTACCATGCACTGATCACGTGACTGATCATGCACTGATCACGTGGCTGATCATGCACTGATCACGTGACTGATCATGCACTGATCACGTGGCTGATCATGCACTGATCACGCAGCTACCATGCACTGATCACATGACTGATCATGCACTGATCACGTGATTGATCATGCACTGATCACGTGGCTTATCATGCACTGATCATGTGACTGATCATGTGCTGATCATGTTTCTGTCATACACTGATCATGTGCCTCTGGAGGCAATGAACAAAGAGCTGAGTAGGCACGAATCAGTAGGCAATAATCATGGAACTCAGCTCTGAGAAATCATGCTGCTCAGCTGGCAATAATCAAGCAGATGAGCAGGCAGGAATTATGCAGCACAGTGGCAATTGTCAAGGAGATGACAGGCAGGAATCGTGCAGCTCAGCTGGCAATTGTCAAGCAGATGAGCAGACAGTAATCACGCAGCTCAGCAGGCCCTGATCACGTGACTGAGCATGCACTGTTCACGTGGCTGATCACACACTGATCACGTGACTGATCATGCACTGATCACGTGGCTATCATGCACTGATCACGTGACTGATCATGCACTGATCACGTAACTGATCATGCACTGATCACGTGGCTATCATGCACTGATCACGTGGCTGATCATGCACTGATCACGTGACTGATCATGCACTGATCACGTGGCTGATCATGCACTGATCACGTGGCTATCATGCACTGATCACGTGGCTGATCATGCACTGATCACGTAGCTACCATGTACTGATCACGTGACTGATCATGCACTGATCACGTAATTGATCATGCACTGATCACGTGGCTGATCATGCACTGATCACGTGGCTGATCATACACTGATCACGTGACTGATCATGCACTGATCACGTGGCTGATCATGCACTGATCACGTGACTGATCATGCACTGATCACGTGTCTGATCATGCACTGATCACGTGGCTATCATGCACTGCTCACGTGGCTGATCATGCATGATCACGCAGCTACCATGTACTGGTCACATGACTGATCATGCACTGATCACGTGACTGATCATGCAGTGATTACGTGGCTATCGTGCACTACTCACGTGGCTGATTATGCAATGATCATGTAGCTACCATGTACAGGTCACGTGAATGATCATACCCCCATCAGGTGACAGATCATGCACTGATCACGTGGCTATCATGCACTGATCACGAGACTGATCATGCACTGATCACGTCTATATCATGCACTGATCACATGACTGCCCATGCACTGATCACGTGGATGATCATACACTAATCATGTGACAGATCATGCACTGATCACGTGGCTGATCATGCACTGATACCGTGACTGAGCATGGACTGATCACATGACTATCATGTAGTGATCACGTGACTTAATGGCGCTGATCATGTGACTGATCATGCACTGATCATGTTTGCTATCATACACTGATCATGTGCCTCTGGAGGCAGTAAACAAAGAGCTGAGTAGGCACGAAACAAACAGTCAGCAGGCAATAATCATGGAACTCAGCTGTGAGGAATCATGCTGCTCAGCTGGCAATAATCAAGCAGCTGAGCAGGCAGGAATTACGCAGCACAGCTGGCAATTGTCAAGCAGATGACAGGCAGGAATCGTGCAGCTCAGCTGGCAATTGTCAAGCAGATGAGCAGACAGTAATCACGCAGCTCAGCAGGCCCTGATAACGTGACTGAGCATGCACTGTTCACGTGGCTGATTATACACTGATCACGTGATGATCATGCACTGATCACTTGGATATCATGCACTGATCACGTGGCTGATCATACACTGTTCACGTGTCTGATCATGCACTGATCACGTGGCTATCATGCACTGATCACGTGGCTGATCATACACTGTTCACGTGGCTGATCACACACCTGTCACGTGACATATCATGCACTGATCACCTGGTACTCATGCACTGATCACGTGGCTGATCATACTCTGCTCACGTAACTCATCATGCACACATCACCTGGCTATCATGCACTGCTCACGTGGCTCGTCATGGAATGATCACGTAGCTACCATATACTGGTCACGTGACTGATCATGCACAGATCACGTAAATGTTCATGCACTGTTCACGTGACTGATCACGTACTGATCACGTGACTGATCATGCACTGATCACGTGGCTATCATGCACTGCTCACGTGGCTGATCATGCAACGATCACGTAGTAACCATGTACTGGTCACGTGGCTGATCATGCACTGATCACGTGGCTGATCACACATGATCACGTGACTGATCATGCACTGATCACGTGGCTGTCATGCACTGATCACGTGGCTGTCATGCACTGATCACGTGGATATCATGCACTGATCACGTGGCTGATCACACGCGTATCACATGACTGATCATGCACTGATCACGTGGCTATCATGCACTGATCACGTGGCTACCATGCACTGATCACGTGGCTATCATGCACTGATCACGTGGCTGATCATGCACTGATCACGTGACTGATCATGCACTGATCACGTGGCTGATCATGCACTGATCACGTGACTGATCATGCACTGATCACGTGACTGATCATGCACTGATCACGTGGCTATCATGCACTGATCACGTGGCTGATCATGCGATGATCACGCAGCTATCATGCACTGATCACGTGACTGATCATGCACTGATCACGTGACTGATCATGCACTGATCACGTGGCTATCATGCACTGATCACGTGGCTGATCATGCACTGATCATGTAGCTATCATGCACTGATCACGTGGCTGATCATGCACTGATCACGTGGCTGATCATGCACTGATCACGTGGCTGATCATGCACTGATCACGTGACTGATCATGCACTGATCACGTGACTGATCATGCACTGATCACGTGGCTATCATGCACTGATCACGTGGCTATCATGCACTGATCACGTGGCTGATCATACACTGATCACGTAACTGATCATGCACTGATCACGTGGCTATCATGCACTGATCACGTGGCTGATCATGCAATGATCACGTAGCTACCATATACTGGTCACGTGACTGATCATGCACTGATCACGTAAATGATCATGCACTGATCACGTGACTGATCATGCACTGATCACGTGACTGATCATGCACTGATCACGTGGCTATCATGCACTGATCACGTGGCTGATCATGCACTGATCACGTAGCAACCATGTACTGATCACGTGACTGATCATGCACTGATCACGTAATTGATCATGCACTGATCACGTGGCTGATCATGCACTGATCACGTGGCTGATCACACACGTATCACGTGACTGATCATGCACTGATCACGTGGCTATCATGCACTGATCACGTGGCTGATCATGCACTGATCACGTGGATATCATGCACTGATCACGTGGCTGATCACACACTGATCACGTGACTGATCATGCACTGATCACGTGGCTATCATGCACTGATCACGTGGCTACCATGCACTGATCACGTGGCTGATCATGCAATGATCACGTAGCTACCATGCACTGGTCACGTGACTGATCATGCACTGATCACGTAATTGATCATGCACTGATCACGTGACTGATCATGCACTGATCACGTGACTGATCATGCACTGATCACGTGGCTATCATGCACTGATCACGTGGCTGATCATGCACTGATCACGTAGCTACCATGTACTGTCACGTGACTGATCATGCACTGATCACGTAATTGATCATGCACTGATCACGTGACTGATCATGCACTGATCACGTGACTGATCATGCACTGATCACGTGGCTATCATGCACTGATCACGTGGCTGATCATGCACTGATCACGCAGCTATCATGCACTGATCACGTGACTGATCATGCACTGATCACGTGGCTGATCATGCACTGATCACGTGGCTGATCATGCACTGATCACGTGACTGATCATGCACTGATCACGTGGCTGATCATGCACTGATCACGTGGCTATCATGCACTATCACGTGGCTGATCATGCACTGATCATGTAGCTACCATGTACAGGTCACGTGAATGATCCTACACCCATCAGGTGACTGATCATGCACTTTTCACGTGGCTATCATGCACTGATCACGAGACTGATCATGCACTGATCACGTCTAATCATGCACTGATCACATGACTGCCCATGCACTGATCACGTGTATGATCATACACTAATCAAGTGACAGATCATGCACTGATCACGTGGCTGATCATGCACTGATACCGTGACTGAACATGGACTGATCACATGACTATCATGTAGTGATCACGTGACTTAATGGCGCTGATCATGTGACTGATCATGCGCTGATCATGTTTGCTATCATACACTGATCATGTGCCTCTGGAGGCAATAAACAAAGACCTGAGTAGGCACGAATCAAACAGTCAGCAGGCAACAATCATGGAACTCAGCTGTGAGGAATCATGCTGCTCAGCTGGCAATAATCAAGCAGCTGAGCAGGCAGGAATTACGCAGCACAGCTGGCAATTGTCAAGCAGTTGACAGGCAGGAATCGTGCAGCTCAGCTGGCAATCGTCAAGCAGATGAGCAGACAGTAATCACGCAGCTCAGCAGGCCCTGATCACGTGACTGAGCATGCACTGTTCACGTGGCTGATCATACACTTATCACGTGATTGATCATGCACTGATCAGTTGGATATCCTGCATTGATCACGTGGCTGATCATACACTTTTCACGTGTCTGAACATGCACTGATCACGTGGCTGATCATGCACTGCTCACGTAACTGATCATGCACTGATCACGTGGCTATCATGCACTGATCACGTGGCTGATCATGCACTGATCATGTGACTGATCATGCACTGGTCACGTGACTGATCATGCCCTGATCACGTGGCTATCATGCACTGATCACGTGGCTGATCAAGTAGCTACCATGTACCAGTCACGTGGCCAATAATACACCCATCAGGTGACTGATCATGCACTGATCACGTGGCTATATTGCATTGTTAACGTGGCTGATCATACAGTGATCACGTGACTGATCATGCACTGATCAGGTGACTGATCATGAACTGATTACTTAGCTATCATGTACTGATCACCTGGCTGATCATGCACTGATCATGTGGCTGATCATGCAATGATCACGAGGCTATCATGCACTGATCACGTGGTTGATCATGCACTGATACCGTGACTGAGCATGGACTGATCACATAACTATCATGTAGTGATCACGTGACTTAATGCGCTGATCATGTGACTGATCATGCGCTGATCATGTTTGCTATCATACACTGATCATGTGCCTCTGGAGGCAATAAACAAAGAGCTGAGTAGGCACGAATCAAACAGTCAGCAGGCAAAAATCATGGAACACAGCTGTGAGGAATCATGCTGCTCAGCTGGCAATAATCAAGCAGCTGAGCAGGCAGGAATTACACAGCACAGCTGGCAATTGTCAAGCAGATGACAGGCAGGAATCATGCAGCTCAGCTGGCAATTGTCAAGCAGATGAGCAGACAGGAATCACGCAGTTCAGCAGGCCCTGATCACGTGACTGAGCATGCACTGTTCACCTGGCTGATCATACACTGATCACGTGATTGATCATACACTGATCACGTGGCTCTCATGCACTGATCACGTGATTGCGCATGCACTGATCACGTGATTGTATGCACTGCTCACGTGGCTATCATGCACTGATGACGTGGCTGATCATGCACTGATCACTTGGCTATCTTGCACTGATCACTTGGCTGATCATGCACTCATCACGGGACTGATCGTGCACTGATCACGGCACTATCATGCATTGTCTACATGACTCAACATGTACTGACCACGTGGATGATAATGCACTGATCACGTGACTGATCATGCAGTGATCACGTGCCTATCATGCACTACTCACGTGGCTGACCATGCAATGATCATGTAGCTACCATGTACAGGTCACGTGAATGATCATACACCCATCAGGTGACTGATCATGCACTGATCACGTGGCTATCATGCACTGATCACGTGACTGATCATGCACTGATCACGCACTGATCACGTCTATATCATGCACTGATCACATGACTGCCCATGCACTGATCACGTGGATGATCATACATTAATCATGTGACAGATCATGCACTGATCACGTGGCTGATCATGCACTGATACCGTGACTGTGCATGGACTGATCACATGACTATCATGTAGTGATCACGTGACTTAATGGAGCTGATCATGTGACTCATCATACGCTGATCATGTTTGCTATCATACACTGATCATGTGCCTCTGGAGGCAATAAACAAAGAGCTGAGTAGGCACGAATCAAAAGTCAGCAGTCAATAATCATGGAACTCAGCTGTGAGGAATCATGCTGCTCAGCTGGCAATAATCAAGCAGCTGAGCAGGCAGGAATTACGCAGCACAGCTGACAATTGTCAAGCAGATGACAGGCAGGAATCGTGCAGCTCAGCTGGCAATTGTCAAGCAGATGAGCAGACAGTAATCACGCAGCTCAGCAGGCCCTGATCACGTGACTGAGCATGTACTGTTCACGTGGTTGATCATACACTGATCACGTGATTGATCATACACTGATCACTTGGATATCATGCACTGATCACGTGGCTGATCATACACTGTTCACGTGTCTGACCATGCACTGATCACGTGTCTGGTCATACACTGCTCACGTAACTGATCATGCACTGATCACGTGGCTATCATGCACTGAATACGTGGCGGAACATGCACTGTTCACGTGGCTGATCACACACCTGTCACGTGATATATCATGCACTGATCACGTGGCACTCATGCACTGATCACGTGGCTGATCATACTCTGCTAACGTAACTGATCAAGAACACATCACTTGGCTCTCATGCACTTCTCACTTGGCTGGTCATGCAATGTTCACGTAGCTACCATATACTGGTCACATGATTGATCATGCTCAAATTACGTAAATGATCATGCACTGTTCAGTTGACTGATCATGTACTGATTACGTGACTGATCATGCACTGATCACGTGACTGATCATGCACTAATCACGTGGCTATCATGCTCTGATAACGTGGCTATCATGCACTGCTCACGTGGCTGATCATGCAATGATCACGTAGCAACCATGTACTGGTCACGTGGCTGATCATGCACTGATCACGTAATTAATCCTGCACTGATCACTTGACACATCATGCACTGATCACGGGGCTGATCACACACGTATCACATGACTGATCATGCACTGATCACGTGGCTATCATGCACTGATCACTTGGCTATCATGCACTGATCACGTGGTTGATCAGGCAATGATCACGTATCTACCAAGTACTGGTCACGTGACTGATCATGCACTGATCACGTAATTGATCATGCACTGATCATGTGGCTGATCATGCACTGATCACGTGGCTGATCATACACTGATCACATAACTGATCATGCACTGATCACGTGGCTGATCATACACTGTTCACGTGTCTGTCCATGATGATCACGTGGCTGATCATACACTGCTCAGGTAACTGATCATGCACTGATCACGTGGATATCATGCACTGATCACGTGGCTGAACAAGCACTGTTCACGTGGCTGATCACACACCTGTCATGTGACATATCATGCACTGAACACGTGGCACTCATGCACTGATCACGTGGCTGATCATACTCTGCTCACGTAACTGATCATGTACACATCACGTGGCTATCAGGCACTGCTCACGTGGCTCGTCATGGAATGATCACGTAGCTACCATATACTGGTCACGGGACTGATCATGCACAGATCACGTAAATGATCATGCACTGTTCACGTGACTGATCATGTACTGATCACGTGACTGATCATGCACTGATCACGTAATTGATCATGCACTGATCACGTGGCTGATCATACACTGATAACGTGACTGATCATGCACTGATAACGTGACTGAACATGCACTGATCACGTGGCTATCATGCACTGATCACTTGGCTGGACATACACTGATCACGTGCCTCGTCATGCACTTATCACGTGGTTGATCATGCACTGATCACGTGACTGATCATGCACTGATCTCGTGTATGATCATGCACTGATCATGTGGCTATCATGCACTGCTCACGTGGCTATCATGCACTGCTCACGTGGCTGATCATGCGATGATCACGCAGCTACCATGTAGTGGTCACATGACTGATCAGGCACTGATCACGTGACTGATCATGCAGTGATCACGTGGCTATCATGCACTACTCACGTGGCTGATCATGCAATGATCATGTAGCTACCATGTACAGGTCACGTGAATGATCATACACCCATCAGGTGACAGATCATGCACTGATCACGTGGCTATCATGCACTGATCACGAGACTGATCATGCACTGATCACGTGGCTAATCATACACTGTTCATGTGTCTGACCATGCACTGATCACATTGCTGATCATACACTGCTCACGTAACTGATCACGCACTGATCACGTGGCTGATCATGCAATGATCATGTAGCTACCATGTACTGGCCCCGTGAGTGATCATGCACTGATTACGTAATTGATCATGCACTGATCACGTGGCTGATCATGCACTGAACACGTGACTGATCATGCTCTGATCATGTGACTGATCATGCACTGATGATGTGGCTATCATGCACTGCTCACGTGGCTGATCATGCAATGATCACGTAATTGATCATGCACTGATCACCTGGCTTATCATGCATTGATCATCTGACTGATCATGTGCTGATCATGTTTGGTGTCACACACTGATCATGTGCATCTGCAGGCAATGAACAAAGGGCTGAGTAGGCAGGAATCAGTCAGCAGGCTATAATCATGGAACTCAGCTCTGAGAAATCATGCTGCTAACCTGGCAATAATCAAGTAGATGAGCAGGCAGGAATTATGCAGCACAGGTGGCAATTGTCAAGGAGATGACAGGCAGGAATCGTACATCTCAGCTGGCAATTGTCAAGCAGATCAGCAGACAGTAATCACGCAGCTCAGCAGGCCCTGATCACGTGACTGAGCATGCACTGATCACGTGGCTGAACAAGCACTGTTCACGTGGCTGATCACACACCTGTCATGTGACATATCATGCACTGAACACGTGGCTGATCATGCACTGATCACGTGGCTGATCATACTCTGCTCACGTAACTGATCATGTACACATCACGTAGCTGATCATGCACTGTTCACGTGACTGATCATGTACTGATCACGTGACTGATCATGCACTGATCACGTAATTGATCATGCACTGATCACGTGGCTGATCATACACTGATAACGTAACTGATCATGCACTGATAACGTGACTGAACATGCACTGATCACGTGGCTATCATGCACTGATCACTTGGCTGGACATACACTGATCACGTGCCTCGTCATGCACTTATCACGTGGTTGATCATGCACTGATCACGTGACTGATCATGCACTGATCTCGTGTATGATCATGCACTGATCATGTGGCTATCATGCACTGCTCACGTGGCTATCATGCACTGCTCACGTGGCTGATCATGCGATGATCACGCAGCTACCATGTAGTGGTCACATGACTGATCAGGCACTGATCACGTGACTGATCATGCAGTGATCACGTGGCTATCATGCACTACTCACGTGGCTGATCATGCAATGATCATGTAGCTACCATGTACAGGTCACGTGAATGATCATACACCCATCAGGTGACAGATCATGCACTGATCACGTGGCTATCATGCACTGATCACGAGACTGATCATGCACTGATCACGTGGCTAATCATACACTGTTCATGTGTCTGACCATGCACTGATCACATTGCTGATCATACACTGCTCACGTAACTGATCACGCACTGATCACGTGGCTGATCATGCAATGATCATGTAGCTACCATGTACTGGCCCCGTGAGTGATCATGCACTGATTACGTAATTGATCATGCACTGATCACGTGGCTGATCATGCACTGAACACGTGACTGATCATGCTCTGATCATGTGACTGATCATGCACTGATGATGTGGCTATCATGCACTGCTCACGTGGCTGATCATGCAATGATCACGTAATTGATCATGCACTGATCACCTGGCTTATCATGCATTGATCATCTGACTGATCATGTGCTGATCATGTTTGGTGTCACACACTGATCATGTGCATCTGCAGGCAATGAACAAAGGGCTGAGTAGGCAGGAATCAGTCAGCAGGCTATAATCATGGAACTCAGCTCTGAGAAATCATGCTGCTAACCTGGCAATAATCAAGTAGATGAGCAGGCAGGAATTATGCAGCACAGGTGGCAATTGTCAAGGAGATGACAGGCAGGAATCGTACATCTCAGCTGGCAATTGTCAAGCAGATCAGCAGACAGTAATCACGCAGCTCAGCAGGCCCTGATCACGTGACTGAGCATGCACTGTTCACGTGGCTGATCAAACACCTATCACGTGACTGATCATGAATTGATCACGTGGCTCTCATGCACTGATCACGTGACTGATCATGCACTAATCACGTGACTGATCATGCACTGTTCACGTGACTGATCATGTACTGATCACGTGACTGATCATGCACTGATCACGTGACTGATCATGCACTGTTCACGTGACTGATCATGTACTGATCACGTGACTGATCATGCACTGATCACGTGACTGATCATGCACTGATCTCGTGGCTATCATGCACGGCTCATTTGGCTGATCATGCAATGATCACCTAGCTACCATATACTGGTCATGTGACTGATCATGCACTGATCACGTAATAGATCATGCACTGATCATGTGGCTGATCATGCACTGATCACGTGGCTGATCATCCACTGATCACGTGACTGATCATGCACTGATCACGTGACTGATCATGCACTGATCACGTGGCTATCATGCACTGATCACTTGGCTGGTCATACACTGATCACGTGCCTGGTCATGCACAGATTACATGACTGATCATGCACTGAACACGTTACTGATCATGCACTGATCACGTGGCTATCATGCACTGCTTACGTGGCTGTTCTGGCAATGATCACGTAGCTACCAAGTACTGGTCACGTGACTGATCATGCACTGATCACGTAATTGATCATGCACTGATCATGTGGCTGATCATGCACTGATCACGTGGCTGATCAAACACCTATCACGTGAATAATCATGAATTGATCACGTGGCTCTAATGCACTGATCACGTGATTGCGCATGCACTAATCACGTAATTGTATGCACTGCTCTCGTGGCTATCATGCACTGATGACGTGGCTGATCATGCACTGATCACTTAGCTATCTTGCACTGATCACTTGGCTGATCATACACTCATCACGGGACTGATCGTGCACTGATCACGGCAATATCATGCATTGTCTACATGACTCCACATGCACTGACCACGTGGATGATCATGCACTGATCACGTGACTGATCATGCAGTGATCACGTGGCTATCGTGCACTACTCACGTGGCTGATCATGCAATGATCATGTAGCTACCATGTACAGGTCACGTGAATGATCATACACCCATCAGGTGACTGATCATGCACTGATCACGTGGCTATCATGCACTGATCACTAGACTGATCATGCACTGATCACGCACTGATCACGTCTATATTATGCACTGATCACATGACTGCCCATGCACTGATCATGTGGATGATCATACACTAATCATGTGACAGATCATGCACTGATCACGTGGCTGATCATGCACTGATACCTTGACTGTGCATGGACTGATCACATGACTATCATGTAGTGATCACGTGACTTAATGGCACTGATCATGTGACTGATCATGCGCTGATCATGTTTGCTATCATACACTGATCATGTGCCTCTGGAGGCAATAAACAAAGAGCTGAGTAGGCACGAATCATAAGTCAGCAGTCAATAATCATGGAACTGAGCTGTGAGGAATCATGCTGCTCACCTGGCAATAATCAAGCAGCTGAGCAGGCAGGAATTACACAGCACAGTTGGCAATTGTCAAGCAGATGACAGGCAGGAATCGTGCAGCTCAGCTGGCAATTGTCAAGCAGATGAGCAGACAGTAATCACGCAGCTCAGCAGGCCCTGATCACGTGACTCAGCATGCACTGTTCACGTGGTTGATCATACACTGATCACGTGACTGATCATGCACTGATCACGTGATTGATCATGTACTGATCACGTGGCTATCATGCTCTGCTCATGTGGCTGATCATGCAACGATCACGTAGCAACCATGTACTGGTCTCGTGACTGATCATGCACTGATCACGTAATTGATCCTGCACTGACCACATGGCTCATCACGCACTGATCGGGTGGCTGATCACACACGTATCACGTGACTGATCATGTATAGATCACGTGACTACTCATGAAGTGATCACGTGGCTATCCTGCACTGATCACGTGGATATCATGCACTGATCACGTGGCTGATCACACACGTATCACGTGACTGATCATGCACTGAGCACGTGGCTATCATGCACTGATCACGTGAATATCATGCACTGATATCATGCACTGGTCACGTGGCTTATCACACACGTATCACATGACTGACATGCACTGATTACGTGGCTGATCATACACTGATCACGTGACTGATCATGCACTGATCACGTGACTGATCATGCACTGTTCACGTGACTGATCATGTACTGATCACGTGACTGATCATGCACTGATCACGTGGCTGATCATGCACTGATCACGTGACTGATCATGTACTGATCACGTGACTGATCATGCACTGATCACGTGACTGATCATGCACTGATCTCGTGGCTATCATGCACGGCTCATTTGGCTGATCATGCAATGATCACCTAGCTACCATATACTGGTCATGTGACTGATCATGCACTGATCACGTAATAGATCATGCACTGATCATGTGGCTGATCATGCACTGATCACGTGGCTGATCATCCACTGATCACGTGACTGATCATGCACTGATCACGTGACTGATCATGCACTGATCACGTGGCTATCATGCACTGATCACTTGGCTGGTCATACACTGATCACGTGCCTGGTCATGCACAGATTACATGACTGATCATGCACTGAACACGTTACTGATCATGCACTGATCACGTGGCTATCATGCACTGCTTACGTGGCTGTTCTGGCAATGATCACGTAGCTACCAAGTACTGGTCACGTGACTGATCATGCACTGATCACGTAATTGATCATGCACTGATCATGTGGCTGATCATGCACTGATCACGTGGCTGATCAAACACCTATCACGTGAATAATCATGAATTGATCACGTGGCTCTCATGCACTGATCACGTGATTGCGCATGCACTAATCACGTTATTGTATGCACTGCTCTCGTGGCTATCATGCACTGATGACGTGGCTGATCATGCACTGATCACTTAGCTATCTTGCACTGATCACTTGGCTGATCATACACTCATCACGGGACTGATCGTGCACTGATCACGGCAATATCATGCATTGTCTACATGACTCCACATGCACTGACCACGTGGATGATCATGCACTGATCACGTGACTGATCATGCAGTGATCACGTGGCTATCGTGCACTACTCACGTGGCTGATCATGCAATGATCATGTAGCTACCATGTACAGGTCACGTGAATGATCATACACCCATCAGGTGACTGATCATGCACTGATCACGTGGCTATCATGCACTGATCACTAGACTGATCATGCACTGATCACGCACTGATCACGTCTATATTATGCACTGATCACATGACTGCCCATGCACTGATCATGTGGATGATCATACACTAATCATGTGACAGATCATGCACTGATCACGTGGCTGATCATGCACTGATACCGTGACTGTGCATGGACTGATCACATGACTATCATGTAGTGATCACGTGACTTAATGGCACTGATCATGTGACTGATCATGCGCTGATCATGTTTGCTATCATACACTGATCATGTGCCTCTGGAGGCAATAAACAAAGAGCTGAGTAGGCACGAATCATAAGTCAGCAGTCAATAATCATGGAACTGAGCTGTGAGGAATCATGCTGCTCACCTGGCAATAATCAAGCAGCTGAGCAGGCAGGAATTACACAGCACAGTTGGCAATTGTCAAGCAGATGACAGGCAGGAATCGTGCAGCTCAGCTGGCAATTGTCAAGCAGATGAGCAGACAGTAATCACGCAGCTCAGCAGGCCCTGATCACGTGACTCAGCATGCACTGTTCACGTGGTTGATCATACACTGATCACGTGACTGATCATGCACTGATCACGTGATTGATCATGTACTGATCACGTGGCTATCATGCTCTGCTCATGTGGCTGATCATGCAACGATCACGTAGCAACCATGTACTGGTCTCGTGACTGATCATGCACTGATCACGTAATTGATCCTGCACTGACCACATGGCTCATCACGCACTGATCGGGTGGCTGATCACACACGTATCACGTGACTGATCATGTATAGATCACGTGACTACTCATGAAGTGATCACGTGGCTATCCTGCACTGATCACGTGGATATCATGCACTGATCACATGGCTGATCACACACATATCACGTGACTGATCATGCACTGAGCACGTGGCTATCATGCACTGATCACGTGAATATCATGCACTGATATCATGCACTGGTCACGTGGCTTATCACACACGTATCACGTGACTGATCATGCACTGATTACGTGGCTGATCATACACTGATCACGTGACTGATCATGCACTGATCACGTGACTGATCATGCACTGTTCACGTGACTGATCATGTACTGATCACGTGACTGATCATGCACTGATCACGTGACTGATCATGCACTGTTCACGTGACTGATCATGTACTGATCACGTGACTGATCATGCACTGATCACGTGACTGATCATGCACTGATCTCGTGGCTATCATGCACGGCTCATTTGGCTGATCATGCAATGATCACCTAGCTACCATATACTGGTCATGTGACTGATCATGCACTGATCACGTAATAGATCATGCACTGATCATGTGGCTGATCATGCACTGATCACGTGGCTGATCATCCACTGATCACGTGACTGATCATGCACTGATCACGTGACTGATCATGCACTGATCACGTGGCTATCATGCACTGATAACTTGGCTGGTCATACACTGATCACGTGCCTGGTCATGCACAGATTACATGACTGATCATGCACTGAACACGTTACTGATCATGCACTGATCACGTGGCTATCATGCACTGCTTACGTGTCTGTTCTGGCAATGATCACGTAGCTACCAAGTACTGGTCACGTGACTGATCATGCACTGATCACGTAATTGATCATGCACTGATCATGTGTCTGATCATGCACTGATCACGTGGCTGATCATACACTGATCACATAACTGATCATGCACTGATCACGTGGCTGATCATACACTGTTCACGTGTCTGTCCATGAACTGATCACGTGGCTGATCATACACTGCTCAGGTAACTGATCATGCACTGATCACGTGGATATCATGCACTGATTACGAGACTGATCATGCACTGATCACGTCTATATCATGCACTGATCACATGACTGCCCATGCACTGATCACGTGGATGATCATACACTAATCATGTGACAGATTATGCACTGATCACGTGGCTGATCATGCACTGATACCGTGACTGTGCATGGACTGATCACATGACTATCATGTAGTGATCACGTGACTTAATGGCGCTGATCATGTGACTGATCATGCGCGGATCATGTTTGCTATCATACACTGATCATGTGCCTCTGGAGGCAATAAACAAAGAGCTGAGTAAGCACGAATCATAAGTCAGCAGGCAATAATCATGGAACTCAGCTGTGAGGAATCATGCTGCTCAGCTGGCAATAATCAAGCAGCTGAGCAGGCAGGAATTACGCAGCACAGCTGGCAATTGTCAAGCAGATGACAGGCAGGAATCGTGCAGCTCTGCTGGCAATTGTCAAGCATATGAGCAGACAGTAATCACGCAGCTCAGCAGGCCCTGATCACCTGACTGAGCATGCACTGTTCACGTGGCTGATTATACACTGATCACGTGATTGATCATGCACTGATCACTTGGATATCATGCACTCATCACGTGGCTGATCATACACTGTTCACGTGTCTGACCATGCACTGATCACGTGGCTGATCATACACTGCTCACGTAACTGATCATGCACTGATCACGTGGCTATCATGCACTGCTAACGTGGCTGATCATGCAATGATCACGCAGCTACCATGTACTGGTCACATGACTGATCATGCACTGATCACATAATTGATCATGCACTGATCACCTGGCTTATCATGCATTGATCATGTGACTGATCATGTGCTGATCATGTTTGGTGTCACACACTGATCATGTGCCTCTGGAGGCAATGAACGTAGAGCTCAGTAGGCAGGAATCAGTCAGCAGGCTATAATCATGGAACTCACCTCTGATAAATCATGCTACTCAGCTGGCAATAATCAAGTAGATGAGCAGGCAGGAATTATGCAGCACAGGTGGCAATTGTCAAGGAGATGACAGGCAGGAATCGTGCAGCTCAGCTGGAAATTGTCAAGCAGATGAGCAGACAGTAATCACACAGCTCAGCAGGGCCTGGTCACGTGACTGAGCATGCACTGTTCACATGGCTGATCACACACCTATCACGTGACTGATCATGCACTGATCATGTGACTGATCATGCACTGATCATGTAGCTATCTTGCACTGATCACTTGGCTGATCATACACTCATCACGGGACTGATCATGCACTGATCACGGCGCTATCATGCATTGACTACATGACTCCACATGCACTGATCACGTGGATGATCATGCACTGATCACGTGACTGATCATGCACTGATCATGTGACTGATCATGCACTGATCACATGGCTAATCATGCACTGCTCACGTGGCTGATCTGGCAATGATCACGTAGCTACCAAGTACTGGTCACGTGACTGATCATGCACTGATCACGTAATTGATCATGCACTGATCATGTGGCTGATCATGCACTGATCACGTGGCTGATCATACACTGATCACGTGACTGATCATGCACTGATCACGTGACTGATCATGCGCTGATCACGTGGCTATCATGCACTGATCACTTGGCTGGACATACACTGATCACGTGCCTGGTCATGCACTGAACACGTGGCTGATCATGCACTGATCACGTGACTGATCATGCACTGATCTCGTGTCTGATCATGCACTGATCACGTGGCTATCATGCACTGCTCACGTGGCTGATCATGCGATGATCACGCAGCTACCATGTATTGATCACATGACTGATCATGCACTGATCATGTGACTGATCATGCAGTGATCACGTGGCTATCGAGCACTACTCACGTGGCTGATCATGCAATGATCATGTAGCTACCATGTACAGGTCACGTGAATGATCATACACCCATCAGGTGACTGATCATGCACTGATCACGTAATTGATCATGCACTGATCATGTGGCTGATCATGCACTGATCACGTGGCTGATCAAACACCTATCACGTGAATAATCATGAATTGATCACGTGGCTCTCATGCACTGATCACGTGATTGCGCATGCACTAATCACGTAATTGTATGCACTGCTCTCGTGGCTATCATGCACTGATGACGTGGCTGATCATGCACTGATCACTTAGCTATCTTGCACTGATCACTTGGCTGATCATACACTCATCACGGGACTGATCGTGCACTGATCACGGCAATATCATGCATTGTCTACATGACTCCACATGCACTGACCACGTGGATGATCATGCACTGATCACGTGACTGATCATGCAGTGATCACGTGGCTATCGTGCACTACTCACGTGGCTGATCATGCAATGATCATGTAGCTACCATGTACAGGTCACGTGAATGATCATACACCCATCAGGTGACTGATCATGCACTGATCACGTGGCTATCATGCACTGATCACTAGACTGATCATGCACTGATCACGCACTGATCACGTCTATATTATGCACTGATCACATGACTGCCCATGCACTGATCATGTGGATGATCATACACTAATCATGTGACAGATCATGCACTGATCACGTGGCTGATCATGCACTGATACCGTGACTGTGCATGGACTGATCACATGACTATCATGTAGTGATCACGTGACTTAATGGCACTGATCATGTGACTGATCATGCGCTGATCATGTTTGCTATCATACACTGATCATGTGCCTCTGGAGGCAATAAACAAAGAGCTGAGTAGGCACGAATCATAGAGTCAGCAGTCAATAATCATGGAACTGAGCTGTGAGGAATCATGCTGCTCACCTGGCAATAATCAAGCAGCTGAGCAGGCAGGAATTACACAGCACAGTTGGCAATTGTCAAGCAGATGACAGGCAGGAATCGTGCAGCTCAGCTGGCAATTGTCAAGCAGATGAGCAGACAGTAATCACGCAGCTCAGCAGGCCCTGATCACGTGACTCAGCATGCACTGTTCACGTGGTTGATCATACACTGATCACGTGACTGATCATGCACTGATCACGTGATTGATCATGTACTGATCACGTGGCTATCATGCTCTGCTCACGTGGCTGATCATGCAACGATCACGTAGCAACCATGTACTGGTCTCGTGACTGATCATGCACTGATCACGTAATTGATCCTGCACTGACCACATGGCTCATCACGCACTGATCGGGTGGCTGATCACACACGTATCACGTGACTGATCATGTATAGATCACGTGACTACTCATGAAGTGATCACGTGGCTATCCTGCACTGATCACGTGGATATCATGCACTGATCACATGGCTGATCACACACGTATCACGTGACTGATCATGCACTGAGCACGTGGCTATCATGCACTGATCACGTGAATATCATGCACTGATATCATGCATTGGTCACGTGGCTTATCACACACGTATCACGTGACTGATCATGCACTGATTACGTGGCTGATCATACACTGATCACGTGACTGATCATGCAATGATCACGTGACTGATCATGCACTGTTCACGTGACTGATCATGTACTGATCACGTGACTGATCATGCACTGATCACGTGACTGATCATGCACTGTTCACGTGACTGATCATGTACTGATCACGTGACTGATCATGCACTGATCACGTGACTGATCATGCACTGATCTCGTGGCTATCATGCACGGCTCATTTGGCTGATCATGCAATGATCACCTAGCTACCATATACTGGTCATGTGACTGATCATGCACTGATCACGTAATAGATCATGCACTGATCATGTGGCTGATCATGCACTGATCACGTGGCTGATCATCCACTGATCACGTGACTGATCATGCACTGATCACGTGACTGATCATGCACTGATCACGTGGCTATCATGCACTGATAACTTGGCTGGTCATACACTGATCACGTGCCTGGTCATGCACAGATTACATGACTGATCATGCACTGAACACGTTACTGATCATGCACTGATCACGTGGCTATCATGCACTGCTTACGTGTCTGTTCTGGCAATGATCACGTAGCTACCAAGTACTGGTCACGTGACTGATCATGCACTGATCACGTAATTGATCATGCACTGATCATGTGGCTGATCATGCACTGATCACGTGGCTGATCATACACTGATCACATAACTGATCATGCACTGATCACGTGGCTGATCATACACTGTTCACGTGTCTGTCCATGAACTGATCACGTGGCTGATCATACACTGCTCAGGGAACTGATCATGCACTGATCACGTGGATATCATGCACTGATCACGAGACTGATCATGCACTGATCACGTCTATATCATGCACTGATCACATGACTGCCCATGCACTGATCACGTGGATGATCATACACTAATCATGTGACAGATTATGCACTGATCACGTGGCTGATCATGCACTGATACCGTGACTGTGCATGGACTGATCACATGACTATCATGTAGTGATCACGTGACTTAATGGCGCTGATCATGTGACTGATCATGCGCGGATCATGTTTGCTATCATACACTGATCATGTGCCTCTGGAGGCAATAAACAAAGAGCTGAGTAAGCACGAATCATAAGTCAGCAGGCAATAATCATGGAACTCAGCTGTGAGGAATCATGCTGCTCAGCTGGCAATAATCAAGCAGCTGAGCAGGCAGGAATTACGCAGCACAGCTGGCAATTGTCAAGCAGATGACAGGCAGGAATCGTGCAGCTCTGCTGGCAATTGTCAAGCATATGAGCAGACAGTAATCACGCAGCTCAGCAGGCCCTGATCACGTGACTGAGCATGCACTGTTCACGTGGCTGATTATACACTGATCACGTGATTGATCATGCACTGATCACTTGGATATCATGCACTCATCACGTGGCTGATCATACACTATTCACGTGTCTGACCATGCACTGATCACGTGGCTGATCATACACTGCTCACGTAACTGATCATGCACTGATCACGTGGCTATCATGCACTGCTAACGTGGCTGATCATGCAATGATCACGCAGCTTACCATGTACTGGTCACATGACTGATCATGCACTGATCACATAATTGATCATGCACTGATCACCTGGCTTATCATGCATTGATCATGTGACTGATCATGTGCTGATCATGTTTGGTGTCACACACTGATCATGTGCCTCTGGAGGCAATGAACGTAGAGCTCAGTAGGCAGGAATCAGTCAGCAGGCTATAATCATGGAACTCACCTCTGATAAATCATGCTACTCAGCTGGCAATAATCAAGTAGATGAGCAGGCAGGAATTATGCAGCACAGGTGGCAATTGTCAAGGAGATGACAGGCAGGAATCGTGCAGCTCAGCTGGAAATTGTCAAGCAGATGAGCAGACAGTAATCACACAGCTCAGCAGGGCCTGGTCACGTGACTGAGCATGCACTGTTCACATGGCTGATCACACACCTATCACGTGACTGATCATGCACTGATCATGTGACTGATCATGCACTGATCATGTAGCTATCTTGCACTGATCACTTGGCTGATCATACACTCATCACGGGACTGATCATGCACTGATCACGGCGCTATCATGCATTGACTACATGACTCCACATGCACTGATCACGTGGATGATCATGCACTGATCACGTGACTGATCATGCACTGATCATGTGACTGATCATGCACTGATCACATGGCTAATCATGCACTGCTCACGTGGCTGATCTGGCAATGATCACGTAGCTACCAAGTACTGGTCACGTGACTGATCATGCACTGATCACGTAATTGATCATGCACTGATCATGTGGCTGATCATGCACTGATCACGTGGCTGATCATACACTGATCACGTGACTGATCATGCACTGATCACGTGACTGATCATGCGCTGATCACGTGGCTATCATGCACTGATCACTTGGCTGGACATACACTGATCACGTGCCTGGTCATGCACTGAACACGTGGCTGATCATGCACTGATCACGTGACTGATCATGCACTGATCTCGTGTCTGATCATGCACTGATCACGTGGCTATCATGCACTGCTCACGTGGCTGATCATGCATGATCACGCAGCTACCATGTATTGATCACATGACTGATCATGCACTGATCACGTGACTGATCATGCAGTGATCACGTGGCTATCGAGCACTACTCACGTGGCTGATCATGCAATGATCATGTAGCTACCATGTACAGGTCACGTGAATGATCATACACCCATCAGGTGACTGATCATGCACTGATCACGTAATTGATCATGCACTGATGACCTGGCTTATCATGCATTGATCATGTGACTGATCATGTGCTGATCATGTTTGGTGTCACACACTGATCATGTGCATCTGCAGGAAATGAACAAAGAGCTGAGTAGGCAGGAATCAGTCAGCAGGCAATAATCATGGAACTCAGCTTTGAGAAATCATGCTGCTCACCTGGCAATAATCAAGTAGATGAGCAGGCAGGAATTATGCAGCACAGGTGGCAGTTGTCAAGGAGATGACAGACAGGAATCGTACAGCTCAGCTGGCAATTGTCAAGCAGATGAGCAGACAGTAATCACGCAGCTCAGCAGGCCCTTATCCCGTGACTGAGCATGCACTGTTCACGTGGCTGATCACACACCTATCACGTGAATAATCATGCATTGATCACGTGGCCCTCATGCACTGATCACTTGATTGTTCATGAACTGATCACGTAATTGTATGCACTGCTCACGTGGCTATCATGCACTGATGACGTGGCTGCTCATGCACTGATCACGTAGCTATCTTGCAGTGATCACTTGGCTGATCATACACTCATCACGGGACTGATCGTGCACTGATCACGGCGCTATCATGCATTGTCTACATGACTCCACATGCACTGATCACGTGGATGATCATGCACTGATCACGTGACTGACCATGCACTGATCACGTGGCTGATCTTGCACTGATCACGTAATTGATCATGCACTGATCATTTGGCTGATCATGCACTGATCACGTGGCTGATAAAACACTGATCAAGTGACTGATCATGCACTGATCACGTGACTGATCATGCACTAATCACGTGGCTATCATGCACTGATCACTTGGCTGGTAATACACTGATCACATGACTGATCATGCACTGTTCACATGACTGATCATGCACTGATCACGTAATTGATCATGCACTATTCATGTGGCTGATCATGCAATGATCACGTGACTGACCATGCACTGATCACGTGACTGATAATGCACTGATCATCTGGCTATCATGCACTCATTACCTGGCTATCGTGCAATGATCACGTGGTTGATCATACACTGATCACGAGACTGATCATGCACTGATCACGTCTATATCATGCACTGATCACATGACCGCCCATGCACTGATAACCTGGATGATCATACACTGATCATGTGACAGTTCATGCAGTGATCATGTGGCTATCATGCACTGCTCACGCGGCTGTTCATGCAATGATCACTTAGCTACCATGTACTGATCACGTGAGTGATCATGCACTGATCACGTAATTGATCATGAACTGATCATGTGGATGAACATGCACTGATCACGTGGCTGATCATCCAATGATCACGTGACTGATCAAGCACTGATTACGTGACTGATCATGCACTGATCACGTGGCTATCATACACTGATCACTTGGCTGGTCATACACTGATCACGTGCCTGGTCATGCACAGATTACATGACTGAGCATGCACTGAACACGTGACAGATCATGCACTGATCACGTGGCTATCATGCACTACTCACGTGGCTGATCATGCAATGATCATGTAGCTACCATGTACCGGTCAGGTGACTGATCACACACCCATCAGGTGACGGATCATGCACTGATCACGTGGCTGATCATACACTGATCACCTGCCTGGTCATGCACAGATCACGTGACAAATCATGAACTGATCACATAGCTATCATGAACTGATCACCTGGCTGATCATGCACTGATCACGTGGCTGATCATGCACTGATACCGTGACTGAGCATGGACTGATCACATGACTATCATGTAGTGATCACGTGACTTAATGGCTCTGATCATGCGTTGATCATGTTTGCTATCATACACAGATCATGTGCCTCTGGAGGCAATAAACAAAGAGCTGAGTAGGCACGAATCAAACAGTCAGCAGGCAATAATCATGGAAGTCAGCTGTGAGGAATCATGCTGCTCAGCTGGCAATAATCAAGCAGCTGAGCAGGCAGGAATTACGCAGCACAGCTGGCAATTGTCAAGCAGATGACAGGCAGGAATCGTGCAGCTCACCTGGCAATTGTCAAGCAGATGAGCAGACAGTAATCACACAGCTCAGTAGGCCCTGATCACGTGACTGAGCATGCACTGTTCACGTGGCTGATCATACACTGATCACGTGATGATCATGCACTGATCACTTGGATATCATGCACTGATCACATGGCTGATCATACACTGTTCACGTGTTTGACATGCACTGATCACGTGGCTGATCATACACTGCTCACGTAACTGATCATGCACTGATCACGTGGCTATCATGCACTGATCACGTGGCTGAACATGCACTGTTCACGTGGCTGATCACACACCTGTCACGTGACATATCATGCACTGATCACGTGGCACTCATGCACTGATCACGTGGCTGATCATACTCTGCTCACGTAACTCATCATGCACACATCACGTGGCTATCATGCACTGCTCACGTGGCTTGTCATGGAATGATCACGTAGCTACCATATACTGGTCACGTGACTGATCATGCAAAGATCACGTAAATGATCATGCACTGTTCACGTGACTGATCTCGTACTGATCACGTGAATGATCATGCACTGATCACGTGGCTATCATGCTCTGCTCACGTGGCTGATCATGCAACGATCACGTAGCAAACATGTATTGGTCATGTGACTGATCATGCACTGATCACGTAATTGATCCTGCACTGATCACGTGGCTCATCATGCATTGATCACGTGGCTGATCACACATGTATCACGTGACTGATCATGCACTGATCACGTGGCTCTCATGCACTGATCACGTGGCTGTCATGCACTGATCACGTGGATATCATGCACTGATCACGTGGCTGATCACACACGTATCACATGACTTATCATGCCCTGATCACGTGGCTATCATGCACTGATCACGTGGCTATCATGCACTCTACACGTGGCTGATCAGGCAATGATCACGTAGCTACCAAGTACTGGTCACGTGACTGATCATGCACTGATCACATAACTGATCATGCACTGATCACGTGACTGATCATGCACTGATCACGTGGCTATCATGCACTGATCACTTGGCTGGATATACACTGATCACGTGCCTGGTCATGCACTGATCACGTGGCTGATCATGCACTGCTCACGTGACTGATCATGCACTGATCTCGTCTCTGATCATGCACTGATCACGTGGCTATCATGCACTGCACACGTAGCTGATCATGCGATGATCTCGCAGCTACCGTGTACTGGTCACATGACTGATCATGCATTGATCACGTGATTGATCATGCGGTGATCACGTGGCTATCATGCACTTCTGACGTGGCTGATCATGCAAGGATCATGTAGCTACCATGTACAGGTCACGTGAATCATCATACACCCATCAGGTGACTGATCATGCACTGATCACGTGGCTATCATGCACTGATCACGAGACTGATCATGCAATGTTCACGTCTATATCATGCACTGATCACATGACTGCCCATGCACTGATCACGTGGATGATCATACACTAATCTTGTGACAGATCATGCACTGATACCGTGACTGTGCATGGACTGATCACATGACTATCATGTAGTGATCACGTGACTTAATGGAGCTGATCATGTGACTCATCATGCGCTGTTCATGTTTGCTATCATACACTGATCATGTGCCTCTGGAGGCAATAAACAAAGAGCTGAGTAGGCACGAATCATAAGTCAGCAGTCAATAATCATGGAACTCAGCTGTGAGGAATCATGCTGCTCAGCTGGCAATAATCAAGCAGCTGAGCAGGCAGGAATTACGCAGCACAGCTGACAATTGTCAAGCAGATGACAGGCAGGAATCGTGCAGCTCAGCTGGCAATTGTCAAGCAGATGAGCAGACAGTAATCACGCAGCTCAGCAGGCCCTGATCACGTGACTGAGCATGCACTGTTCACGTGGTTGATCATACACTTATCACGTGATTGATCATGCACTGATCACTTGGATATCATGCACTGATCACGTGGCTGATCATACACTGTTCACGTGTCTGACCATGCACTGATCACGTGTCTGGTCATACACTGCTCACGTAACTGATCATGCACTGATCACGTGGCTATCATGCACTGAATACGTGGCGGAACATGCACTGTTCACGTGGCTGATCACACACCTGTCACGTGATATATCATGCACTGATCAAGTGGCACTCATGCACTGATCACGTGGCTGATCATACTCTGCTCACGTAACTGATCAAGAACACATCACTTGGCTCTCATGCACTTTTCACCTAGCTGGTCATGCAATGTTCACGTAGCTACCATATACTGGTCACATGATTGATCATGCTCAAATTACGTAAATGATCATGCACTGTTCAGTTGACTGATCATGTGACTGATCATGCACTGATCATGTAGCTATATTGCACTGATCACTTGGCTGATCATACACTCATCACGGGACTGATCGTGCACTGATCACGGCTCTATCATGCATTGACTACATGACTCCACATGCACTGATCACGTGGATGATCATGCACTGGTCACGTGACTGATCATGCACTGATCACGTGACTGATCATGCACTGATCACATGGCTAATCATGCACTGATCACGTGGCTATCATGCACTGCTCACGTGGCTATCATGCACTGCTCACGTGGCTGATCTGGAAATGATCACGTAGCTACCAAGTACTGGTCACGTGACTGATCATGCACTGATCACGTAATTGATCATGCACTGATCATGTGGCTGATCATGCACTGATCACGTGGCTGATCATACACTGATAACGTGACTGATCATGCACTGATAACGTGACTGAACATGCACTGATCACGTGGCTATCATGCACTGATCACTTGGCTGGACATACACTGATCACGTGCCTCGTCATGCACTGATCACGTCGTTGATCATGCACTGATCACGTGACTGATCATGCACTGATCTCGTGTATGATCATGCACTGATCATGTGGCTATCATGCACTGCTCACGTGGCTATCATGCACTGCTCACGTGGCTGATCATGCGATGATCACGCAGCTACCATGTAGTGGTCACATGACTGATCAGGCACTGATCACGTGACTGATCATGCAGTGATCACGTGGCTATCATGCACTACTCACGTGGCTGATCATGCAATGATCATGTAGCTACCCTGTACAGGTCACGTGAATGATCATACACCCATCAGGTGACAGATCATGCACTGATCACGTGGCTATCATGCACTGATCACGAGACTGATCATGCACTGATCACGTGGCTAATCATACACTGTTCATGTGTCTGACCATGCACTGATCACATTGCTGATCATACACTGCTCACGTAACTGATCACGCACTGATCACGTGGCTGATCATGCAATGATCATGTAGCTACCATGTACTGGCCCCGTGAGTGATCATGCACTGATTACGTAATTGATCATGCACTGATCACGTGGCTGATCATTCACTGAACACGTGACTGATCATGCTCTGATCATGTGACTGATCATGCACTGATCATGTGGCTATCATGCACTGCTCACGTGGCTGATCATGCAATGATCACATAATTGATCATGCACTGATCACCTGGCTTATCATGCATTGATCATCTGACTGATCATGTGCTGATCATGTTTGGTGTCACACACTGATCATGTGCATCTGCAGGCAATGAACAAAGGGCTGAGTAGGCAGGAATCAGTCAGCAGGCTATAATCATGGAACTCAGCTCTGAGAAATCATGCTGCTAACCTGGCAATAATCAAGTAGATGAGCAGGCAGGAATTATGCAGCACAGGTGGCAATTGTCAAGGAGATGACAGGCAGGAATCGTACATCTCAGCTGGCAATTGTCAAGCAGATCAGCAGACAGTAATCACGCAGCTCAGCAGGCCCTGATCACGTGACTGAGCATGCACTGTTCACGTGGCTGATCAAACACCTATCACGTGAATAATCATGCATTGATCACGTGGCTCTCATGCACTGATCACGTGATTGCGCATGCACTAATCACGTAATTGTATGCACTGCTCTCGTGGCTATCATGCACTGATGACGTGGCTGATCATGCACTGATCACTTAGCTATCTTGCACTGATCACTTGGCTGATCATACACTCATCACGGGACTGATCGTGCACTGATCACGGCAATATCATGCATTGTCTACATGACTCCACATGCACTGACCACGTGGATGATCATGCACTGATCACGTGACTGATCATGCAGTGATCACGTGGCTATCGTGCACTACTCACGTGGCTGATCATGCAATGATCATGTAGCTACCATGTACAGGTCACGTGAATGATCATACACCCATCAGGTGACTGATCATGCACTGATCACGTGGCTATCATGCACTGATCACTAGACTGATCATGCACTGATCACGCACTGATCACGTCTATATTATGCACTGATCACATGACTGCCCATGCACTGATCATGTGGATGATCATACACTAATCATGTGACAGATCATGCACTGATCACGTGGCTGATCATGCACTGATACCGTGACTGTGCATGGACTGATCACATGACTATCATGAAGTGATCACGTGACTTAATGGCACTGATCATGTGACTGATCATGCGCTGATCATGTTTGCTATCATACACTGATCATGTGCCTCTGGAGGCAGTAAACAAAGAGCTGAGTAGGCACGAATCATAAGTCAGCAGTCAATAATCATGGAACTGAGCTTTGAGGAATCATGCTGCTCAGCTGGCAATAATCAAGCAGCTGAGCAGGCAGGAATTACACAGCACAGTTGGCAATTGTCAAGCAGATGACAGGCAGGAATCGTGCAGCTCAGCTGGCAATTGTCAAGTAGATGAGCAGACAGTAATCACGCAGCTCAGCAGGCCCTGATCACGTGACTCAGCATGCACTGTTCACGTGGTTGATCATACACTGATCACGTGACTGATCATGCACTGATCACGTGATTGATCATGTACTGATCACGTGGCTAATCATGCTCTGCTCACGTGGCTGATCATGCAATGATCACGTAGCAACCATGTACTGGTCTCGTGACTGATCATGCACTGATCACGTAATTGATCCTGCACTGACCACATGGCTCATCACGCACTGATCGGGTGGCTGATCACACACGTATCACGTGACTGATCATGTATAGATCACGTGACTACTCATGAAGTGATCACGTGGCTATCCTGCACTGATCACGTGGATATCATGCACTGATCACGTGGCTGGTCACACACGTATCACGTGACTGATCATGCACTGATCACGTGGCTATCATGCACTGATCACGTGAATATCATGCACTGATATCATGCACTGGTCACGTGGCTTATCACACACGTATCACGTGACTGATTATGCACTGATTACGTGGCTGATCATACACTGATCACGTGACTGATCATGCACTGATCACGTCACTGATCATGCACTGATCACGTGACTGATCATGCACTGTTCACGTGACTGATCATGTACTGATCACGTGACTGATCATGCACTGATCACGTGACTGATCATGCACTGTTCACGTGACTGATCATGTACTGATCACGTGACTGATCATGCACTGATCACGTGACTGATCATGCACTGATCTCGTGGCTATCATGCACGGCTCATTTGGCTGATCATGCAATGATCACCTAGCTACCATATACTGGTCATGTGACTGATCATGCACTGATCACGTAATGATCATGCACTGATCATGTGGCTGATCATGCACTGATCACGTGGCTGATCATCCACTGATCACGTGACTGATCATGCACAGATCACGTGACTGATCATGCACTGATCACGTGGCTATCATGCACTGATAACTTGGCTAATCATGCACTGCTCACGTGGCTGATCTGGCAATGATCACGTAGCTACCAAGTACTGGTCACGTGACTGATCATGCACTGATCACGTAATTGATCATGCACTGATCATGTGGCTGATCATGCACTGATCACGTGGCTGATCATACACTGATCACGTGACTGATCATGCACTGATCACGTGACTGATCATGCACTGATCACGTGGCTATCATGCACTGATCACTTGGCTGGACATACACTGATCACCTGCCTGGTCATGCACTGAACACGTGGCTGATCATGCACTGATCACGTGACTGATCATGCACTGATCTCGTGTCTGATCATGCACTGATCACGTGGCTATCATGCACTGCTCACGTGGCTGATCATGCATTGATCACGTGGCTATCGCGTACTACTCACGTGGCTGATCATGCAATGATCATATAGCTACCATGTACAGGTCACGTGAATGATCATACACCCATCAGGTGACTGATCATGCACTGATCACGTAATTGATCATGCACTGATCACCTGGCTTATCATGCATTGATCATGTGACTGATCATGTGCTGATCATGTTTGGTGTCACACACTGATCATGTGCATCTGCAGGAAATGAACAAAGAGCTGAGTAGGCAGGAATCAGTCAGCAGGCAATAATCATGGAACTCAGCTTTGACAAATCATGCTGCTCACCTGGCAATAATCAAGTAGATGAGCAGGCAGGAATTATGCAGCACAGGTGGCAGTTGTCAAGGAGATGACAGACAGGAATCGTACAGCTCAGCTGGCAATTGTCAAGCAGATGAGCAGACAGTAATCACGCAGCTCAGCAGGCCCTTATCCCGTGACTGAGCATGCACTGTTCACGTGGCTGATCACACACCTATCACGTGAATAATCATGCATTGATCACGTGGCCCTCATGCACTGATCACGTGATTGTGCATGAACTGATCACGTAATTGTATGCACTGCTCACGTGGCTATCATGCACTGATGACGTGGCTGATCATGCACTGATCACGTAGCTATCTTGCAGTGATCACTTGGCTGATCATACACTCATCACGGGACTGATCGTGCACTGATCACGGCGCTATCATGCATTGTCTACATGACTCCACATGCACTGATCACGTGGATGATCATGCACTGATCACGTGACTGACCATGCACTGATCACGTGGCTGATCATGCACTGATCACGTAATTGATCATGCACTGATCATTTGGCTGATCATGCACTGATCACGTGGCTGATCAAACACTGATCACGTGACTGATCATGCACTGATCACGTGACTGATGATGCACTAATCACGTGGCTATCATGCACTGATCACTTGGCTGGTAATACACTGATCACATGACTGATCATGCACTGTTCACATGACTGATCATGCACTGATCACGTAATTGATCATGCACTATTCACGTGGCTGATCATGCAATGATCACGTGACTGACCATGCACTGATCACGTGACTGATAATGCACTGATCATCTGGCTATCATGCACTCATTACCTGGCTATCGTGCAATGATCACGTGGTTGATCATACACTGATCACGAGACTGATCATGCACTGATCACGTCTATATCATGCACTGATCACAAGACCGCCCATGCACTGATAACCTGGATGATCAAACACTGATCATGTGACAGTTCATGCAGTGATCATGTGGCCATCATGCACTGCTCACGCGGCTGTTCATGCAATGATCACGTAGCTACCATGTACTGGTCACGTGAGTGATCATGCACTGATCACGTAATTGATCATGAACTGATCATGTGGATGAACATGCACTGATCACGTGGCTGATCATTCAATGATCACGTGACTGATCAAGCACTGATTACGTGACTGATCATGCACTGATCACGTGGCTATCATACACTGATCACTTGGCTGGTCATACACTGATCACGTGCCTGGTCATGCACAGATTACATGACTGATCATGCACTGAACACGTGACAGATCATGCACTGATCACGTGGCTATCATGCACTACTCACGTGGCTGATCATGCAATGATCATGTAGCTACCATGTACCGGTCAGGTGACTGATCATACACCCATCATGTGACGGATCATGCACTGATCACATGGCTGATCATACACTGATCACCTGCCTGGTCATGCACAGATCACTTTCCAAATCATGAAGTGATCACATCGCTATCATTAACTGATCACCTGGCTGATCATGCACTGATCACGTGGCTGATCATGCACTGATACCGTGACTGAGCATGGACTGATCACATGACTATCATGTAGTGATCACGTGACTTAATGGCTCTGATCATGCGCTGATCATGTTTGCTATCATAAACTGATCATGGGCCTCTGGAGGCAATAAACAAAGAGCTGAGTAGGCACGAATCAAACAGTCAGCAGGCAATAATCATGGAACTCAGCTGTGAGGAATCATGCTGCTCAGCTGGCAATAATCAAGCAGCTGAGCAGGCAGGAATTACGCAGCACAGCTGGCAATTGTCAAGCAGATGACAGGCAGGAATCGTGCAGCTCAGCTGGCAATTGTCAAGCAGATGAGCAGACAGTAATCACACAGCTCAGTAGGCCCTGATCACGTGACTGAGCATGCACTGTTCACGTGGCTGATCATACACTGATCACGTGATGATCATGCACTGATCACTTGGATATCATGCACTGATCACGTGGCTGATGATACACTGTTCACGTGTGTGACATGCACTGATCACGTGGCTGATCATACACTGCTCACGTAACTGATCATGCACTGATCACGTGGCTATCATGCACTGATCACGTGGCTGAACATGCACTGTTCACGTGGCTGATCACACACCTGTCACATGACATATCATGCACTGATCACGTGGCACTCATGCACTGATCACGTGGCTGATCATACTCTGCTCACGTAACTCATCATGCACACATCACGTGGCTATCATGCACTGCTCACGTGGCTTGTCATGGAATGATCACGTAGCTACCATATACTGGTCATGTGACTGATCATGCAAAGATCACGTAAATGATCATGCACTGTTCACGTGACTGATCACGTACTGATCACGTGAATGATCATGCACTGATCACGTAGCTATCATGCTCTGCTCACGTGGCTGATCATGCAACGATCACGTAGCAAACATGTATTGGTCACGTGACTGATCATGCACTGATCACGTAATTGATCCTGCACTGATCACGTGGCTCATCATGCACTGATCACGTGGCTGATCACACATGTATCACGTGACTGATCATGCACTGATCACGTGGCTCTCATGCACTGATCACGTGGCTGTCATGCACTGATCACGTGGCTGATCACACACGTATCACATGACTTATCATGCCCTGATCACGTGGCTATCATGCACTGATCACGTGACTGATCATGCACTGATCACGTGGCTATCATGCACTGATCACTTGGCTGGATATACACTGATCACGTGCCTGGTCATGCACTGATCACGTGGCTGATCATGCACTGCTCACATGACTGATCATGCACTGATCTCGTCTCTGATCATGCACTGATCACGTGGCTATCATGCACTGCACACGTAGCTGATCATGCGATGATCTCGCAGCTACCGTGTACTGGTCACATGACTGATCATGCACTGATCACGTGATTGATCATGCGGTGATCACGTGGCTATCATGCACTTCTGACGTGGCTGATCATGCAAGGATCATGTAGCTACCATGTACAGGTCACGTGAATCATCATACACCCATCAGGTGACTGATCATGCACTGATCACGTGGCTATCATGCACTGATCACGAGACTGATCATGCACTGTTCACGTCTATATCATGCACTGATCACATGACTGCCCATGCACTGATCACGTGGATGATAATACACTAATCTTGTGACAGATCATGCACTGATCACGTGGCTGATCATGCACTTATACCATGACTGAGCATGGACTGATCATATGACTATCATGTAGTGATCACGTGACTTAATAGCGCTGATCATGTGACTGATCATGCACTGATCATGTTTGCTATCATACACTGATCATGTGCCTCTGGAGGCAATAAACAAAGAGCTGAGTAGGCACGAATCAAACAGTCAGCAGGCAATAATCATGGAACTCAGGTGTGAGGAATCATGCTGCTCAGCTGGCAATAATCAAGCAGCTGAGCAGGCAGGAATTACGCAGCACAGCTGGCAATTGTCAAGCAGATGACAGGCAGGAATCGTGCAGCTCAGCTGGCAATTGTCAAGCAGATGAGCAGACAGTAATCACGCAGCTCAGCAGGCCCAGATCACGTGACTGAGCATGCACTGTTCACGTGGCTGATCATACACTGATCACATGATTGATCATGCATTGATCACTTGGATATCATGCACTGATCACGTGGCTGATCTAACACTGTTCACGTGTCTGACCATGCACTGCTCACGTGGCTGATCATACACTGCTCAAGTAACCGATCATGCACTGATCACTTGGCTATCATGCACTGATCACGTGGCTGAACATGCACTGTTCACGTGGCTGATCACACACCTGTCACGTGACATATCATGCACTGATCACGTGGCACTCATGCACTGATCACGTGGCTGATCATACTCTGCTCACGTAACTCATCATGCACACATCACGTTTCTATCATGCACTGCTCACATGGCTCGTCATGGAATGATCACCTAGCTACCATATACTGGTCACCTGACTGATCATGCACAGATCACGTAAATGATCACGCACTGTTCATGTGACTGATCATGTACTGATCACGTGACTGATCATGCACTGATCACATGGCTGATCATGCACTGATCACGTAATTGATCTTGCACTTATTATTTGGCTGACCATGCACTGATTACGTGGCTGATCATACACTGATCACGTGACTGATCATGCACTGATCACGTGACTGATCATGCACTGATCACGTGGCTATCATGCACTGATCACATGGCTCGTCATGGAATGATCACCTAGCTACCATATACTGGTCACGTGACTGATCATGCACAGATCACGTAAATGATCACGCACTGTTCACGTGACTGATCATGTACTGATCACGTGGCTGATCATACACTGTTCACGTGTCTGACCATGCACTGATCACATTGCTGATCATACACTGCTCACATAACTGATCATGCACTGATCACGTGGCTGATCATGCAATGATCATGTAGCTACCATGTACTGGCCACGTGAGTGATCATGCACTGATCACGTAATTGATCATGCACTGATCACGTGGCTGATCATGCACTGAACACGTGACTGATCATGCTCTGATCATGTGACTGATCATGCACTGATCACGTGGCTATCATGAAGTGCTCACGTGGCTGATCATGCAATGATCACGTAATTGATCATGCACTGATCACATGGCTTATCATGCATTGATCATCTGACTGATCATTTGCTGATCATGTTTTGTGTCACACACTGATCATGTGCATATGCAGGCAATGAACAAAGAGCTGAGTAGGCAGGAATCAGTCAGCAGGCTATAATCATGGAACTCACCTCTGAGAAATCATGCTGCTCACCTGGCAATAATCAAGTAGATGAGCAGGCAAGAATTATGCAGCACAGGTGGCAATTGTCAAGGAGATGACAGGTAGGAATCGTACATCTCAGCTGGCAATTGTCAAGCAGATGAGCAGACAGTAATCACGCAGCTCAGCAGGCCCTGATCACGTGACTGAGCATGCACTGTTCATGTGGCTGATCACACACCTATCACGTGAATAATCATGCATTGATCACGTGGCTCTCATGCACTGATCACGTGATTGCGCATGCACTGATCACGTAATTGTATGCACTGCTCACGTGGCTATCATGCACTGATCACTTGGCTGGTCATACACTGATCACGTGCCTGGTCATGCACAGAGTACATGACTGATCATGCACTGAACACGTGACTGATCATGCACCCATCAGGTGACGGATCATGCACTGATCACATGGCTGATCATACACTGATCACCTGCCTGGTCATGCACAGATCACGTGACAAATCATGAACTGATCACATAGCTATCATGAACTGATCACCTGGCTTATCATGCACTGATCACGTGGCTGATCATGCACTGATACCGTGACTGAGCATGGACTGATCACATGACTATCATGTAGTGATCACGTGACTTAATGGCGCTGATCATGTGACTGATCATGCGCTGATCATGTTTGCTTTCATACACTGATCATGTGCCTCTGGAGGCAATAAACAAAGAGCTGAGTAAGCACGAATCAAACAGTCAGCAGGCAATAATCATGGAACTCAGCTGTGAGGAATCATGCTGCTCAGCGGTCAATAATCAAGCAGCTGAGCAGGCAGGAATTACGCAGAACAGCTGGCAATTGTCAAGCAGATGACAGGCAGGAATCGTGCAGCTCAGCTGGCAATTGTCAAGCAGATGAGCAGACAGGAATCACGCAGCTCTGCAGGCCCTGATCACGTGACTGAGCATGCACTGCTCACGTGGCTGATCATACACTGTTCACGTGATGATCATGCACTGATCACTTGGATATCATGCACTGATCACGTGGCTGATCATACACTGTTCATGTGTCTGACCATGCACTGATCACGTGGCTGATCATACACTGCTCACGTAACTGATCATGCACTGATCACGTGGCTATCATGCACTGATCCCGTGACTGACCATGCACTGATCACATGACTGATTATGCACTGATCACGTGGCTGATCATGCACTGATCTCGTGGCTATCATGCACTACTCAAGTGGCTGATCATGCAATTATCATGTAGCTACCATGTACTGGTCACGTGACTGATCATGCACTGATCACGTAATTTATCATGCATTGGTCATGTGGCTGATCATGCACTGATCACGTGACTGATCATGCACTGATTACGTGACTGATCATGCACTGATCACGTGGCTATCATGCCCTGTTCACTTGGCTGGTCATACTGAACACGTGCTCGTCATGCACTGATCAGGTGGCTGATCATTCACTGATCACGTGACTGATCATGCACTGATCACGTGGCTATCATGCACTGATCACGTGGCTATCAGGCACAGATTATGTGGCTGATCATGCAATGATCACGTAGCTACCATGTACTGGTCACGTGACTGATCATGCACTGATCACGTGACTGATCATGCACTGATCACGTGACTGATCATGCACTGTTCACGAGACTCATCATGCACTGATCACGTGGATATCATGCACTGATCACTTGTTTGATCATAGGCTGTTCACGTGTCTGACCATGCACTGCTCACGTGGCTGATGATACACTGTTCACGTAACTGATCATGCACTGATCACGTGGATATCATGCACTGATCACGTGGCTGAACATGCACTGTTCACGTGGCTTACCACACACCTGTCACGTGACTGAACATGCACTGATCACGTGGCAGTCATGCACTGATCACGTGGCTGATCATACTCTGCTCACGTAACTGATCATGAACACATCACTTGGCTCTCATGCACTTCTCACCTGGCTGGTCATGCAATGTTCACGTAGCTACCATATACTGGTCACATGATTGATCATGCTCAGATTACGTAAATGATCATGCACTGTTCAGTTGACTGATCATGTACTGATCACGTGACTGATCATGCACTGATCACATGACTGATCATGCACTAATCACGTGGCTATCATGCACTGATAACGTGGCTATCATGCACTGCTCACGTGGCTGATCATGCAATGATCACGAAGCAACCATGTACTGGTCACGTGGCTGATCATGCACTGATCACGTTATTAATCCTGCACTGATCACCTGACACATCATGCACTGATCACGTGGCTGATCACACACGTATCACGTGACTGATCATGCACTGATCACGTGGCTATCATGCACTAATCACGTGGCTATCATTCACTGATCACGTGGATATCATGCACTGATCACGTGGCTGATCACACACGTATTACATGACTGATCATGCACTGATCACGTGGCTATCCTGCACTGATCACGTGGCTATCATGCATTGATCACGTGGCTGATCATGCAATGATCACGTAGCTACCACGTACTGGTCACGTAACTGATCATACACCCATCAGGTGACGGATCATGCACTGATCACGTGGCTGATCATGCACTGATACCGCGACTGAGCATGGACTGATCACATAACTATCATGTAGTGATCACGTGACTTAATGGCGCTGATCATGTGACTGATCATGCGCTGATCATGTTTGCTTTTACACACTGATCATGTGCTTCTGGAGGCAATAAACAAAGAGCTGAGTAAGCACGAATCAAACAGTCAGCAGGCAATAATCATGGAACTCAGCTGTGAGGAATCATGCTGCTCAGCGGTCAATAATCAAGCAGCTGAGCAGGCAGGAATTACGCAGAACAGCTGGCAATTGTCAAGCAGATGACAGGCAGGAATCGTGCAGCTCAGCTGGCAATTGTCAAGCAGATGAGCAGACAGGAATCACGCAGCTCTGCAGGCCCTGATCACGTGACTGAGCATGCACTGTTCACGTGGCTGATCATACACTGTTCACGTGATGATCATGCACTGATCACTTGGATATCATGCACTGATCACGTGGCTGATCATACACTGTTCATGTGTCTGACCATGCACTGATCACGTGGCTGATCATACACTGCTCACGTAACTGATCATGCACTGATCACGTGGCTATCATGCACTGATCTCGTGACTGACCATGCACTGATCACATGACTGATTATGCACTGATCACGTGGCTGATCATGCACTGATCTCGTGGCTATCATGCACTACTCAAGTGGCTGATCATGCAATTATCATGTAGCTACCATGTACTGGTCACGTGACTGATCATGCACTGATCACGTAATTTATCATGCACTGGTCATGTGGCTGATCATGCACTGATCACGTGACTGATCATGCACTGATTACGTGACTGATCATGCACTGATCACGTGGCTGATCATGCACTGATACCGTGACTGAGCATGGACTGATCACATGACTATCATGTAGTGATCACGTGACTTAATGGCTCTGATCATGCGCTGATCATGTTTGCTATCATAAACTGATCATGGGCCTCTGGAGGCAATAAACAAAGAGCTGAGTAGGCACGAATCAAACAGTCAGCAGGCAATAATCATGGAACTCAGCTGTGAGGAATCATGCTGCTCAGCTGGCAATAATCAAGCAGCTGAGCAGGCAGGAATTACGCAGCACAGCTGGCAATTGTCAAGCAGATGACAGGCAGGAATCGTGCAGCTCAGCTGGCAATTGTCAAGCAGATGAGCAGACAGTAATCACGCAGCTCAGCAGGCCCAGATCACGTGACTGAGCATGCACTGTTCACGTGGCTGATCATACACTGATCACATGATTGATCATGCATTGATCACTTGGATATCATGCACTGATCACGTGGCTGATCTAACACTGTTCACGTGTCTGACCATGCACTGCTCACGTGGCTGATCATACACTGCTCAAGTAACCGATCATGCACTGATCACTTGGCTATCATGCACTGATCACGTGGCTGAACATGCACTGTTCACGTGGCTGATCACACACCTGTCACGTGACATATCATGCACTGATCACGTGGCACTCATGCACTGATCACGTGGCTGATCATACTCTGCTCACGTAACTCATCATGCACACATCACGTTTCTATCATGCACTGCTCACATGGCTCGTCATGGAATGATCACCTAGCTACCATATACTGGTCACCTGACTGATCATGCACAGATCACGTAAATGATCACGCACTGTTCATGTGACTGATCATGTACTGATCACGTGACTGATCATGCACTGATCACATGGCTGATCATGCACTGATCACGTAATTGATCTTGCACTTATTATTTGGCTGACCATGCACTGATTACGTGGCTGATCATACACTGATCACGTGACTGATCATGCACTGATCACGTGACTGATCATGCACTGATCACGTGGCTATCATGCACTGATCACATGGCTCGTCATGGAATGATCACCTAGCTACCATATACTGGTCACGTGACTGATCATGCACAGATCACGTAAATGATCACGCACTGTTCACGTGACTGATCATGTACTGATCACGTGGCTGATCATACACTGTTCACGTGTCTGACCATGCACTGATCACATTGCTGATCATACACTGCTCACATAACTGATCATGCACTGATCACGTGGCTGATCATGCAATGATCATGTAGCTACCATGTACTGGCCACGTGAGTGATCATGCACTGATCACGTAATTGATCATGCACTGATCACGTGGCTGATCATGCACTGAACACGTGACTGATCATGCTCTGATCATGTGACTGATCATGCACTGATCACGTGGCTATCATGAAGTGCTCACGTGGCTGATCATGCAATGATCACGTAATTGATCATGCACTGATCACATGGCTTATCATGCATTGATCATCTGACTGATCATTTGCTGATCATGTTTTGTGTCACACACTGATCATGTGCATATGCAGGCAATGAACAAAGAGCTGAGTAGGCAGGAATCAGTCAGCAGGCTATAATCATGGAACTCACCTCTGAGAAATCATGCTGCTCACCTGGCAATAATCAAGTAGATGAGCAGGCAAGAATTATGCAGCACAGGTGGCAATTGTCAAGGAGATGACAGGTAGGAATCGTACATCTCAGCTGGCAATTGTCAAGCAGATGAGCAGACAGTAATCACGCAGCTCAGCAGGCCCTGATCACGTGACTGAGCATGCACTGTTCATGTGGCTGATCACACACCTATCACGTGAATAATCATGCATTGATCACGTGGCTCTCATGCACTGATCACGTGATTGCGCATGCACTGATCACGTAATTGTATGCACTGCTCACGTGGCTATCATGCACTGATCACTTGGCTGGTCATACACTGATCACGTGCCTGGTCATGCACAGAGTACATGACTGATCATGCACTGAACACGTGACTGATCATGCACCCATCAGGTGACGGATCATGCACTGATCACATGGCTGATCATACACTGATCACCTGCCTGGTCATGCACAGATCACGTGACAAATCATGAACTGATCACATAGCTATCATGAACTGATCACCTGGCTTATCATGCACTGATCACGTGGCTGATCATGCACTGATACCGTGACTGAGCATGGACTGATCACATGACTATCATGTAGTGATCACGTGACTTAATGGCGCTGATCATGTGACTGATCATGCGCTGATCATGTTTGCTTTCATACACTGATCATGTGCCTCTGGAGGCAATAAACAAAGAGCTGAGTAAGCACGAATCAAACAGTCAGCAGGCAATAATCATGGAACTCAGCTGTGAGGAATCATGCTGCTCAGCGGTCAATAATCAAGCAGCTGAGCAGGCAGGAATTACGCAGAACAGCTGGCAATTGTCAAGCAGATGACAGGCAGGAATCGTGCAGCTCAGCTGGCAATTGTCAAGCAGATGAGCAGACAGGAATCACGCAGCTCTGCAGGCCCTGATCACGTGACTGAGCATGCACTGCTCACGTGGCTGATCATACACTGTTCACGTGATGATCATGCACTGATCACTTGGATATCATGCACTGATCACGTGGCTGATCATACACTGTTCATGTGTCTGACCATGCACTGATCACGTGGCTGATCATACACTGCTCACGTAACTGATCATGCACTGATCACGTGGCTATCATGCACTGATCCCGTGACTGACCATGCACTGATCACATGACTGATTATGCACTGATCACGTGGCTGATCATGCACTGATCTCGTGGCTATCATGCACTACTCAAGTGGCTGATCATGCAATTATCATGTAGCTACCATGTACTGGTCACGTGACTGATCATGCACTGATCACGTAATTTATCATGCATTGGTCATGTGGCTGATCATGCACTGATCACGTGACTGATCATGCACTGATTACGTGACTGATCATGCACTGATCACGTGGCTATCATGCCCTGTTCACTTGGCTGGTCATACTGAACACGTGCCTCGTCATGCACTGATCAGGTGGCTGATCATTCACTGATCACGTGACTGATCATGCACTGATCACGTGGCTATCATGCACTGATCACGTGGCTATCAGGCACAGATTATGTGGCTGATCATGCAATGATCACGTAGCTACCATGTACTGGTCACGTGACTGATCATGCACTGATCACGTGACTGATCATGCACTGATCACGTGACTGATCATGCACTGTTCACGAGACTCATCATGCACTGATCACGTGGATATCATGCACTGATCACTTGTTTGATCATAGGCTGTTCACGTGTCTGACCATGCACTGCTCACGTGGCTGATGATACACTGTTCACGTAACTGATCATGCACTGATCACGTGGATATCATGCACTGATCACGTGGCTGAACATGCACTGTTCACGTGGCTTACCACACACCTGTCACGTGACTGAACATGCACTGATCACGTGGCAGTCATGCACTGATCACGTGGCTGATCATACTCTGCTCACGTAACTGATCATGAACACATCACTTGGCTCTCATGCACTTCTCACCTGGCTGGTCATGCAATGTTCACGTAGCTACCATATACTGGTCACATGATTGATCATGCTCAGATTACGTAAATGATCATGCACTGTTCAGTTGACTGATCATGTACTGATCACGTGACTGATCATGCACTGATCACATGACTGATCATGCACTAATCACGTGGCTATCATGCACTGATAACGTGGCTATCATGCACTGCTCACGTGGCTGATCATGCAATGATCACGAAGCAACCATGTACTGGTCACGTGGCTGATCATGCACTGATCACGTTATTAATCCTGCACTGATCACCTGACACATCATGCACTGATCACGTGGCTGATCACACACGTATCACGTGACTGATCATGCACTGATCACGTGGCTATCATGCACTAATCACGTGGCTATCATTCACTGATCACGTGGATATCATGCACTGATCACGTGGCTGATCACACACGTATTACATGACTGATCATGCACTGATCACGTGGCTATCCTGCACTGATCACGTGGCTATCATGCATTGATCACGTGGCTGATCATGCAATGATCACGTAGCTACCACGTACTGGTCACGTAACTGATCATACACCCATCAGGTGACGGATCATGCACTGATCACGTGGCTGATCATGCACTGATACCGCGACTGAGCATGGACTGATCACATAACTATCATGTAGTGATCACGTGACTTAATGGCGCTGATCATGTGACTGATCATGCGCTGATCATGTTTGCTTTTACACACTGATCATGTGCTTCTGGAGGCAATAAACAAAGAGCTGAGTAAGCACGAATCAAACAGTCAGCAGGCAATAATCATGGAACTCAGCTGTGAGGAATCATGCTGCTCAGCGGTCAATAATCAAGCAGCTGAGCAGGCAGGAATTACGCAGAACAGCTGGCAATTGTCAAGCAGATGACAGGCAGGAATCGTGCAGCTCAGCTGGCAATTGTCAAGCAGATGAGCAGACAGGAATCACGCAGCTCTGCAGGCCCTGATCACGTGACTGAGCATGCACTGTTCACGTGGCTGATCATACACTGTTCACGTGATGATCATGCACTGATCACTTGGATATCATGCACTGATCACGTGGCTGATCATACACTGTTCATGTGTCTGACCATGCACTGATCACGTGGCTGATCATACACTGCTCACGTAACTGATCATGCACTGATCACGTGGCTATCATGCACTGATCTCGTGACTGACCATGCACTGATCACATGACTGATTATGCACTGATCACGTGGCTGATCATGCACTGATCTCGTGGCTATCATGCACTACTCAAGTGGCTGATCATGCAATTATCATGTAGCTACCATGTACTGGTCACGTGACTGATCATGCACTGATCACGTAATTTATCATGCACTGGTCATGTGGCTGATCATGCACTGATCACGTGACTGATCATGCACTGATTACGTGACTGATCATGCACTGATCACGTGGCTGATCATGCACTGATACCGTGACTGAGCATGGACTGATCACATGACTATCATGTAGTGATCACGTGACTTAATGGCTCTGATCATGCGCTGATCATGTTTGCTATCATAAACTGATCATGGGCCTCTGGAGGCAATAAACAAAGAGCTGAGTAGGCACGAATCAAACAGTCAGCAGGCAATAATCATGGAACTCAGCTGTGAGGAATCATGCTGCTCAGCTGGCAATAATCAAGCAGCTGAGCAGGCAGGAATTACGCAGCACAGCTGGCAATTGTCAAGCAGATGACAGGCAGGAATCGTGCAGCTCAGCTGGCAATTGTCAAGCAGATGAGCAGACAGTAATCACAGAGCTCAGTAGGCCCTGATCACGTGACTGAGCATGCACTGTTCACGTGGCTGATCATACACTGATCACGTGATGATCATGCACTGATCACTTGGATATCATGCACTGATCACGTGGCTGATCATACACTGTTCACGTGTGTAACATGCACTGATCACGTGGCTGAACATGCACTGGTCACGTGGCTGATCACACACCTGTCACATGACATATCATGCACTGATCACGTGGCACTCATGCACTGATCACGTGGCTGATCATACTCTGCTCACGTAACTCATCATGCACACATCACGTGGCTATCATGCACTGCTCACGTGGCTTGTCATGGAATGATCACGTAGCTACCATATACTGGTCACGTGACTGATCATGCAAAGATCACGTAAATGATCATGCACTGTTCACGTGACTGATCACGTACTGATCACGTGAATGATCATGCACTGATCACGTGGCTATCATGCTCTGCTCACGTGGCTGATCATGCAACGATCACGTAGCAAACATGTATTGGTCACGTGACTGATCATGCACTGATCACGTAATTGATCCTGCACTGATCACGTGGCTCATCATGCACTGATCACGTGGCTGATCACACATGTATCACGTGACTGATCATGCACTGATCACGTGGCTCTCATGCACTGATCACGTGGCTGTCATGCACTGATCACGTGGATATCATGCACTGATCACGTGGCTGATCACACACGTATCACATGACTTATCATGCCCTGATCACGTGGCTATCATGCACTGATCACGTGGCTATCATGCACTCTACACGTGGCTGATCAGGCAATGATCACGTAGCTACCAAGTACTGGTCACGTGACTGATCATGCACTGATCACGTAATTGATCATGCACTGATCACGTGGCTCATCATGCACTGATCACGTGGCTGAACATACACTGATCACATAACTGATCATGCACTGATCACGTGACTGATCATGCACTGATCACGTGGCTATCATGCACTGATCACTTGGCTGGATATACACTGATCACGTGCCTGGTCATGCACTGATCACGTGGCTGATCATGCACTGCTCACGTGACTGATCATGCACTGATCTCGTCTCTGATCATGCACTGATCACGTGGCTATCATGCACTGCACACGTAGCTGATCATGCGATGATCTCGCAGCTACCGTGTACTGGTCACATGACTGATCATGCACTGATCACGTGATTGATCATGCGGTGATCACGTGGCTATCATGCACTTCTGACGTGGCTGATCATGCAAGGATCATGTAGCTACCATGTAGAGGTCACGTGAATCATCATACACCCATCAGGTGACTGATCATGCACTGATCACGTGGCTATCATGCACTGATCACGAGACTGATCATGCACTGTTCACGTCTATATCATGCACTGATCACATGACTGCCCATGCACTGATCACGTGGATGATAATACACTAATCTTGTGACAGATCATGCACTGATCACGTGGCTGATCATGCACTTATACCATGACTGAGCATGGACTGATCACATGACTATCATGTAGTGATCACGTGACTTAATAGCGCTGATCATGTGACTGATCATGCACTGATCATGTTTGCTATCATACACTGATCATGTGCCTCTGGAGGCAATAAACAAAGAGCTGAGTAGGCACGAATCAAACAGTCAGCAGGCAATAATCATGGAACTCAGGTGTGAGGAATCATGCTGCTCAGCTGGCAATAATCAAGCAGCTGAGCAGGCAGGAATTACGCAGCACAGCTGGCAATTGTCAAGCAGATGACAGGCAGGAATCGTGCAGCTCAGCTGGCAATTGTCAAGCAGATGAGCAGACAGTAATCACGCAGCTCAGCAGGCCCAGATCACGTGACTGAGCATGGACTGTTCACGTGGCTGATCATACACTGATCACGTGATTGATCATGCATTGATCACTTGGATATCATGCACTGATCACGTGGCTGATCTAACACTGTTCACGTGTCTGACCATGCACTGCTCACGTGGCTGATCATACACTGCTCAAGTAACCGATCATGCACTGATCACATGGCTATCATGCACTGATCACGTGGCTGAACATGCACTGTTCACGTGGCTGATCACACACCTGTCACGTGACATATCATGCACTGATCACGTGGCACTCATGCACTGATCACGTGGCTGATCATACTCTGCTCACGTAACTCATCATGCACACATCACGTTTCTATCATGCACTGCTCACATGGCTCGTCATGGAATGATCACCTAGCTACCATATACTGGTCACGTGACTGATCATGCACAGATCACGTAAATGATCACGCACTGTTCACGTGACTGATCATGTACTGATCACGTGGCTGATCATACACTGTTCACGTGTCTGACCATGCACTGATCACATTGCTGATCATACACTGCTCACATAACTGATCATGCACTGATCACGTGGCTGATCATGCAATGATCATGTAGCTACCATGTACTGGCCCCATGAGTGATCATGCACTGATCACGTAATTGATCATGCACTGATCACGTGGCTGATCATGCACTGAACACGTGACTGATCATGCTCTGATCATGTGACTGATCATGCACTGTACACGTGGCTATCATGAAGTGCTCACGTGGCTGATCATGCAATGATCACGTAATTGATCATGCACTGATCACATGGCTTATCATGCATTGATCATCTGACTGATCATGTGCTGATCATGTTTGGTGTCACACACTGATCATGTGCATATGCAGGCAATGAACAAAGAGCTGAGTAGGCAGGAATCAGTCAGCAGGCTATAATCATGGAACTCAGCTTTGAGAAATCATGCTGCTCACCTGGCAATAATCAAGTAGATGAGCAGGCAAGAATTATGCAGCACAGGTGGCAATTGTCAAGGAGATGACAGGCAGGAATCGTACATCTCAGCTGGCAATTGTCAAGCAGATGAGCAGACAGTAATCACGCAGCTCAGCAGGCCCTGATCACGTGACTGAGCATGCACTGTTCATGTGGCTGATCACACACCTATCACGTGAATAATCATGCATTGATCACGTGGCTCTCATGCACTGATCACGTGATTGCGCATGCACTGATCACGTAATTGTATGCACTGCTCACGTGGCTATCATGCACTGATCACTTGGCTGGTCATACACTGATCACGTGCCTGGTCATGCACAGAGTACATGACTGATCATGCACTGAACACGTGACTGATCATGCACCCATCAGGTGACGGATCATGCACTGATCACATGGCTGATCATACACTGATCACCTGCCTGGTCATGCACAGATCACGTGACAAATCATGAACTGATCACATAGCTATCATGAACTGATCACCTGGCTTATCATGCACTGATCACGTGGCTGATCATGCACTGATACCGTGACTGAGCATGGACTGATCACATGACTATCATGTAGTGATCACGTGACTTAATGGCGCTGATCATGTGACTGATCATGCGCTGATCATGTTTGCTTTCATACACTGATCATGTGCCTCTGGAGGCAATAAACAAAGAGCTGAGTAAGCACGAATCAAACAGTCAGCAGGCAATAATCATGGAACTCAGCTGTGAGGAATCATGCTGCTCAGCTGGCAATAATCAAGCAGCTGAGCAGGCAGGAATTACGCAGCACAGCTGGCAATTGTCAAGCAGATGACAGGCAGGAATCGTGCAGCTCAGCTGGCAATTGTCAAGCAGATGAGCAGACAGTAATCACGCAGCTCAGCAGGCCCAGATCACGTGACTGAGCATGGACTGTTCACGTGGCTGATCATACACTTATCACGTGATTGATCATGCATTGATCACTTGGATATCATGCACTGATCACGTGGCTGATCTAACACTGTTCACGTGTCTGACCATGCACTGCTCACGTGGCTGATCATACACTGCTCAAGTAACCGATCATGCACTGATCACATGGCTATCATGCACTGATCACGTGGCTGAACATGCACTGTTCACGTGGCTGATCACACACCTGTCACGTGACATATCATGCACTGATCACGTGGCACTCATGCACTGATCACGTGGCTGATCATACTCTGCTCACGTAACTCATCATGCACACATCACGTTTCTATCATGCACTGCTCACATGGCTCGTCATGGAATGATCACCTAGCTACCATATACTGGTCACGTGACTGATCATGCACAGATCACGTAAATGATCACGCACTGTTCACGTGACTGATCATGTACTGATCACGTGGCTGATCATACACTGTTCACGTGTCTGACCATGCACTGATCACATTGCTGATCATACACTGCTCACATAACTGATCATGCACTGATCACGTGGCTGATCATGCAATGATCATGTAGCTACCATGTACTGGCCCCATGAGTGATCATGCACTGATCACGTAATTGATCATGCACTGATCACGTGGCTGATCATGCACTGAACACGTGACTGATCATGCTCTGATCATGTGACTGATCATGCACTGTACACGTGGCTATCATGAAGTGCTCACGTGGCTGATCATGCAATGATCACGTAATTGATCATGCACTGATCACATGGCTTATCATGCATTGATCATCTGACTGATCATGTGCTGATCATGTTTGGTGTCACACACTGATCATGTGCATATGCAGGCAATGAACAAAGAGCTGAGTAGGCAGGAATCAGTCAGCAGGCTATAATCATGGAACTCAGCTTTGAGAAATCATGCTGCTCACCTGGCAATAATCAAGTAGATGAGCAGGCAAGAATTATGCAGCACAGGTGGCAATTGTCAAGGAGATGACAGGCAGGAATCGTACATCTCAGCTGGCAATTGTCAAGCAGATGAGCAGACAGTAATCACGCAGCTCAGCAGGCCCTGATCACGTGACTGAGCATGCACTGTTCATGTGGCTGATCACACACCTATCACGTGAATAATCATGCATTGATCACGTGGCTCTCATGCACTGATCACGTGATTGCGCATGCACTGATCACGTAATTGTATGCACTGCTCACGTGGCTATCATGCACTGATCACTTGGCTGGTCATACACTGATCACGTGCCTGGTCATGCACAGAGTACATGACTGATCATGCACTGAACACGTGACTGATCATGCACCCATCAGGTGACGGATCATGCACTGATCACATGGCTGATCATACACTGATCACCTGCCTGGTCATGCACAGATCACGTGACAAATCATGAACTGATCACATAGCTATCATGAACTGATCACCTGGCTTATCATGCACTGATCACGTGGCTGATCATGCACTGATACCGTGACTGAGCATGGACTGATCACATGACTATCATGTAGTGATCACGTGACTTAATGGCGCTGATCATGTGACTGATCATGCGCTGATCATGTTTGCTTTCATACACTGATCATGTGCCTCTGGAGGCAATAAACAAAGAGCTGAGTAAGCACGAATCAAACAGTCAGCAGGCAATAATCATGGAACTCAGCTGTGAGGAATCATGCTGCTCAGCTGGCAATAATCAAGCAGCTGAGCAGGCAGGAATTACGCAGCACAGCTGGCAATTGTCAAGCAGATGACAGGCAGGAATCGTGCAGCTCAGCTGGCAATTGTCAAGCAGATGAGCAGACAGTAATCACGCAGCTCAGCAGGCCCAGATCACGTGACTGAGCATGGACTGTTCACGTGGCTGATCATACACTTATCACGTGATTGATCATGCATTGATCACTTGGATATCATGCACTGATCACGTGGCTGATCTAACACTGTTCACGTGTCTGACCATGCACTGCTCACGTGGCTGATCATACACTGCTCAAGTAACCGATCATGCACTGATCACATGGCTATCATGCACTGATCACGTGGCTGAACATGCACTGTTCACGTGGCTGATCACACACCTGTCACGTGACATATCATGCACTGATCACGTGGCACTCATGCACTGATCACGTGGCTGATCATACTCTGCTCACGTAACTCATCATGCACACATCACGTTTCTATCATGCACTGCTCACATGGCTCGTCATGGAATGATCACCTAGCTACCATATACTGGTCACGTGACTGATCATGCACAGATCACGTAAATGATCACGCACTGTTCACGTGACTGATCATGTACTGATCACGTGGCTGATCATACACTGTTCACGTGTCTGACCATGCACTGATCACATTGCTGATCATACACTGCTCACATAACTGATCATGCACTGATCACGTGGCTGATCATGCAATGATCATGTAGCTACCATGTACTGGCCCCATGAGTGATCATGCACTGATCACGTAATTGATCATGCACTGATCACGTGGCTGATCATGCACTGAACACGTGACTGATCATGCTCTGATCATGTGACTGATCATGCACTGTACACGTGGCTATCATGAAGTGCTCACGTGGCTGATCATGCAATGATCACGTAATTGATCATGCACTGATCACATGGCTTATCATGCATTGATCATCTGACTGATCATGTGCTGATCATGTTTGGTGTCACACACTGATCATGTGCATATGCAGGCAATGAACAAAGAGCTGAGTAGGCAGGAATCAGTCAGCAGGCTATAATCATGGAACTCAGCTTTGAGAAATCATGCTGCTCACCTGGCAATAATCAAGTAGATGAGCAGGCAAGAATTATGCAGCACAGGTGGCAATTGTCAAGGAGATGACAGGCAGGAATCGTACATCTTAGCTGGCAATTGTCAAGCAGATGAGCAGACAGTAATCACGCAGCTCAGCAGGCCCTGATCACGTGACTGAGCATGCACTGTTCATGTGGCTGATCACACACCTATCACGTGAATAATCATGCATTGATCACGTGGCTCTCATGCACTGATCACGTGATTGCGCATGCACTGATCACGTAATTGTATGCACTGCTCACGTGGCTATCATGCACTGATCACTTGGCTGGTCATACACTGATCACGTGCCTGGTCATGCACAGAGTACATGACTGATCATGCACTGAACACGTGACTGATCATGCACCCATCAGGTGACGGATCATGCACTGATCACATGGCTGATCATACACTGATTACCTGCCTGGTCATGCACAGATCACGTGACAAATCATGAACTGATCACATAGCTATCATGAACTGATCACCTGGCTTATCATGCACTGATCACGTGGCTGATCATGCACTGATACCGTGACTGAGCATGGACTGATCACATGACTATCATGTAGTGATCACGTGACTTAATGGCGCTGATCATGTGACTGATCATGCGCTGATCATGTTTGCTTTCATACACTGATCATGTGCCTCTGGAGGCAATAAACAAAGAGCTGAGTAAGCACGAATCAAACAGTCAGCAGGCAATAATCATGGAACTCAGCTGTGAGGAATCATGCTGCTCAGCGGTCAATAATCAAGCAGCTGAGCAGGCAGGAATTACGCAGAACAGCTGGCAATTGTCAAGCAGATGACAGGCAGGAATCGTGCAGCTCAGCTGGCAATTGTCAAGCAGATGAGCAGACAGGAATCACGCAGCTCTGCAGGCCCTGATCACGTGACTGAGCATGCACTGTTCACGTGGCTGATCATACACTGTTCACGTGATGATCATGCACTGATCACTTGGATATCATGCACTGATCACGTGGCTGATCATACACTGTTCATGTGTCTGACCATGCACTGATCACGTGGCTGATCATACACTGCTCACGTAACTGATCATGCACTGATCACGTGGCTATCATGCACTGATCTCGTGACTGACCATGCACTGATCACATGACTGATTATGCACTGATCACGTGGCTGATCATGCACTGATCTCGTGGCTATCATGCACTACTCAAGTGGCTGATCATGCAATTATCATGTAGCTACCATGTACTGGTCACGTGACTGATCATGCACTGATCACGTAATTTATCATGCATTGGTCATGTGGCTGATCATGCACTGATCACGTGACTGATCATGCACTGATTACGTGACTGATCATGCACTGATCACGTGGCTATCATGCCCTGTTCACTTGGCTGGTCATACTGAACACGTGCCTCGTCATGCACTGATCAGGTGGCTGATCATTCACTGATCACGTGACTGATCATGCACTGATCACGTGGCTATCATGCACTGATCACGTGGCTATCAGGCACAGATTATGTGGCTGATCATGCAATGATCACGTAGCTACCATGTACTGGTCACGTGACTGATCATGCACTGATCACGTGACTGATCATGCACTGATCACGTGACTGATCATGCACTGTTCACGAGACTCATCATGCACTGATCACGTGGATATCATGCACTGATCACTTGTTTGATCATAGGCTGTTCACGTGTCTGACCATGCACTGCTCACGTGGCTGATGATACACTGTTCACGTAACTGATCATGCACTGATCACGTGGATATCATGCACTGATCACGTGGCTGAACATGCACTGTTCACGTGGCTTACCACACACCTGTCACGTGACTGAACATGCACTGATCACGTGGCAGTCATGCACTGATCACGTGGCTGATCATACTCTGCTCACGTAACTGATCATGAACACATCACTTGGCTCTCATGCACTTCTCACCTGGCTGGTCATGCAATGTTCACGTAGCTACCATATACTGGTCACATGATTGATCATGCTCAGATTACGTAAATGATCATGCACTGTTCAGTTGACTGATCATGTACTGATCACGTGACTGATCATGCACTGATCACATGACTGATCATGCACTAATCACGTGGCTATCATGCACTGATGACGTGGCTATCATGCACTGCTCACGTGGCTGATCATGCAATGATCACGAAGCAACCATGTACTGGTCACGTGGCTGATCATGCACTGATCACGTTATTAATCCTGCACTGATCACCTGACACATCATGCACTGATCACGTGGCTGATCACACACGTATCACGTGACTGATCATGCACTGATCACGTGGCTATCATGCACTGATCACGTGGCTGATCATACACTGATCACGTAACTGATCATGCACTGATCACGTGACTGATCATGCACTGATCACGTGGCTATCATGCACTGATCACTTGGCTGGATATACACTGATCACGTGCCTGGTCATGCACTGATCACGTGGCTGATCATACACTGATCACATGACTGATCATACACTGATCTCGTGTCTGATCATGCACTGATCACGTGGCTGATCATGCGATGATCACGCAGCTACCATGTACTGGTCACATGACTGATCATGCACTGATCACGTGACTGATCATGCAGTGGTCACGTGGCTATCGTGCACTACTCACGTGGCTGATCATGCAATGATCATGTAGCTACCATGTACAGGTCACGTGAATGATCATACACCCATCAGGTGACTGATCATGCACTGATCACGTGGCTGTCATGCACTGATCACGAGACTGATTATGCACTGATCACGTCTATATCATGCACTGATCACATGACTGCCCATGCACTGATCACGTGGATGATCATACACTAATCATGTGACAGATCATGCACTGATTACGTGGCTGATCATGCACTGATACCGTGACTGAGCATGGACGGATCACATGACTATCATGTAGTGATCACGTAACTTAATGGCGCTGATCATGTGACTGATCATGCCCTGATCATGTTTGCTATCATACACTGATCATGTGCCTCTGGAGGCAATAAACAAAGAGCTGAGTAGGCACAATCATACAGTCAGCAGGCAATAATCATGGAACTCAGCTGTGAGGAATCATGCTGCTCAGCTGGCAATAATCAAGCAGATGAGAGGCAGGAATCGTGCAGCTCAGCTGGGAATTGTCAAGCAGATGAGCAGACAGGAATCACGCAGCTCAGCAGGCCCTGATCATGTGACTGAGCATGCACTGTTCACGTGGCTGATCATACACTGATCACGTGATTGATCATGCACTGATCACTTGGATATCATGCACTGATCACGTGGCTGATCATACACTGTTCACGTGTCTGACCATGCACTGATCACATGGCTGATCATACACTGCTCACGTAACTGATCATGCACTGATCACGTGGCTATCATGCACTGAATACGTGGCTGAACATGCACTGTTCACGTGGCTGATCACACACCTGTCACGTGACATATCATTCACTGATCACGTGGCTGATCACACACGTATCACATGACTGATCAATCACTGATCACGTGGCTATCATGCACTGATCACGTAATTGATCATGTAATGATCACGTGGCTGATCATGCACTGAACACGTGAATAATCATGCACTGATCACGTGATTGATCATGCACTGATCACGTGGCTATCATGCATTGCTAACTTGGCTGATCATGCAATGATCACGCAGCTACCATGTACTGGTCATGTGACTGATCATGCACTGATGATGTAATTGATCATGCACTGATCACGTGACTGATCATGCACTGATCATGCAGTGATCACGTGGCTATCATGCACTGATCACTTGGCTGGTCATACACTAATCACTTAGCTACAATGTACTGCTCACGTGACTGATCATGCACTGATGACGTAATTGATCATGCACTGATCATGTGGCTGATCATGCACTTATCACGTGACTGATCATGCACTGATCACGTGGCTGATCATGCAATGATCACGTGGCTATCATGCACTTATCACATTGCTGGACATACACTGATCATATAGCTGCCATGTACCGGTCACGTGAATGATCATACACCCATCAGGTGACTGATCATGCACTGATCACGTGGCTATCATGCACTGACCGCGAGACTGAAAATGCAGTGATCACGTCTAATCATGCACTGATCACATGACTGCCCATGCACTGATCATGTGGATGATCATACACTAATCATGTGACAGATCATGCACTGATCACGTGGCTGATCATGCACTGAAACCGTGACTGAGCATGGACTGATCACATGACTATCATGTAGTGATCACGTGACTTAATGGCGCTGATCATGTGACTGATCATGCGCTGATCATGTTTGCTATCATACACTGATCATGGGCCTCTGGAGGCAATAAACAAAGAGCTGAGTAGGCACAAATCAAACAGTCAGCAGGCAATAATCATGGAACTCAGCTGTGAGGAATCATGCTGCTCAGCTGGCAATAATAAGGCAGCTGAGCAGGCAGGAATTACGCAGCACAGCTGGCAATTGTCAAGCAGATGACAGGCAGGAATCGTGCACCTCAGCAGGCCCTGATCACGTGACTGAGCATGCACTGTTCACGTGGCTGATCATACACTGATCACGTGATTGATCATGCACTGATCACTTGGATATCATGCACTGATCATGTGGCTGATCATACACTGTTCACGTGTCTGACCATGCACTGATCACGTTGCTGATCATACACTGCTCACGTAACTGATCATGCACTGATCACGTGGCTATCATGCACTGATCACGTGACTGGTCATGCACTGGTCACGTGACTGATCATGCCCTGATCAAGTGGCTATCAGGCACTGATCACGTGGCTGATCATGCAATGATCATGAAGCTACCATGTACCGGTCACGTGACCGATCATACACCCATCAGGTGACTGATCATGCACTGATCACGTGGCTATATTGCACTGTTAACGTGGCTGATCATACACTGATCACCTGCCTGGTCATGCACAGATCAGGTGACTAATCATGAACTGATTACTTAGCTATCATGTAATGATCACCTGGCTGATCATGCACTGATCATGTGGCTATCATGCAATGATCACGTGGCTGATCATGCACTGATACCGTGACTGAGCATGGACTGATCACATGACTATCATGTAGTGATCACGTGACTTAATGGCGCTGATCATGTGACTGATCATGCTCTGATCATGTTTGCTATCATACACTGATCATGGGCCTCTGGAGGCAATAAACAAAGAGCTGAGTAGGCACGAATCAAACAGTCAGTAGGCAAAAATCATGGAACTCAGCTGTGAGGAATCATGCTGCTCAGCTGGCAATAATCAAGCAGCTGAGCAGGCAGGAATTACGCAGCACAGCTGGCATTTGTCAAGCAGATGACAGGCAGGAATCGTGCAGCTCAGCTGGCAATTGTCAAGCCGATGAGCAGACAGGAATCACGCAGCTCAGCAGGCCCTGATCACGAGACTGAGCATGCACTGTTCACCTGGCTGATCATACACTGATCAAGTGATTGATCATGCACTGATCACTTGGATATCATTCACTGATAACCTGGCTGATCATACACTGTTCACGTGTCTGACCATGCACTGATCACATGGCTGATCATACACTGCTCACGCAACTGATCATGCAATGATCACGTAATTTATCATGCACTGATCACGTGGCTGATCATGCAATGATCATGTAGCTACCATGTACTGGTCCCGTGAGTGACCATGCACTGATCACGTAATTGATCATGCACTGATCACGTGGCTGCTCCTGCACTGAACACGTGACTGACCATGCACTGATCACGTGACTGATCATGCAGTGATCACGTGGCTATCATGCCCTGCTCACGTGGCTGATCATGCAATGGTCACGCAGCTACCATGTACTGGTCACATGACTGATCATGCACTGATCACGTAATTGATCATGCACTGATCACCTGGCTTATCATGCATTGATCATGTGACTGATCATGTGCTGATCATGTTTGGTGTCACACACTGATCATGTGCATCTGCAGGCAATGAACAAAGAGCAGAGTAGGCAGGAATCAGTCAGCAGGCTATAATCATGGAACTCAGCTTTGAAAAATCCTGCTGCGCAGCTGGCAATAATCAAGTAGATGAGCAGGCAGGAATTATGCAGCACAGGTGGCAATTGTCAAGGAGATGACAGGCAGGAATCGTATAGCTCAGCTAGCAATTGTCAAGCAGATGAGCAGACAGTAATCACGCAGCTCAGCAGGCCCTTATCACGTGACTGAGCATGCACTGTTCACGTGGCTGATCACACACCTATCACGTGAATAATCATGCACTGATCACGTGGCTCTCATGCATTGATCACATGATTGCGCATGCACTGATCACGTAACTGCATTCACTGCTCACGTGGCTATCATGCACTGATGACGTGGCTGATCATGCACTGATCACGTAGCTATCTTGCACTGATCACTTGGCTGATCATACACTCATCACGGGACTGATCGTGCACTGATCATGGCGCTATCATGCATTGTCTACACGACTCCACATGCACTGATCACGTGGATGATCATGCACTGATCATGTGACTGACCAAGCACTGATCACGTGACTGATCATGCACTGATCACGTGGCTGATCATGCACTGATCACATAATTGATCATGCACTGATCATTTGGCTGATCATGCACTGATCACGTGGCTGATCATACACTGATCACGTGACTGATCATGAACTGATCACGTGACTTATCATCCACTGATCAGTTGGCTATCATGCACTGATTACTTGGCTGATCATACACTGATCACGTGACTGATATTGCACTGATCATCTGGCTATCATGCACTCATTACCTGGCTATCGTGCACTGATTACGTGGTTGATCATACACTGATCAAGAGACTGATCATGCACTGATCACGTCTAGATCATGCACTGATCACTTCTATATCATGCACTGATCACATGACTGCCCATGCACTGATCACCCGGATGATCATACACTGATCATGTGACAGATCATGCACTGATCACGTGGCTATCATGCACTGCTCACGCGGCTGTTCATGCAATGATCACGTAGCTACCATGTACTGGTCACGTGAGTGATCATGCACTGATCACGTAATTGATCATGCACTGATCATGTGGCTGATCATGCACTGATCACATGGCTGATCCTACACTGATCACGTAATTGATCATGCACTGATCACGTGACTGATCATGCACTGATCACGTGGCTATCATGCACTGATCACTTGGCTGGACATACACTGATCACGTGCCTGGTCATGCACTGATCACGTGGCTGATCATACACTGATCACATGACTGATCATACACTGATCTCGTGTCTGATCATGCACTGATCACGTGGCTGATCATGCGATGATCACGCAGCTACCATGTACTGGTCACATGTCTGATCATGCACTGATCACGTGACTGATCATGCAGTGGTCACGTGGCTATCGTGCACTACTCACGTGGCTGATCATGCAATGATCATGTAGCTACCATGTACAGGTCACGTGAATGATCATACACCCATCAGGTGACTGATCATGCACTGATCACATGGCTATCATGCACTGATCACGAGACTGATTATGCACTGATCACGTCTATATCATGCACTGATCACATGACTGCCCATGCACTGATCACGTGGATGATCATACACTAATCATGTGACAGATCATGCACTGTTCACGTGGCTGATCATGCACTGATACCGTGACTGAGCATGGACTGATCACATGACTATCATGTAGTGATCACGTAACTTAATGGCGCTGATCATGTGACTGATCATGCGCTGATCATGTTTGCTATCATACACTGATCATGTGCCTCTGGAGGCAATAAACAAAGAGCTGAGTAGGCACGAATCATACAGTCAGCAGGCAATAATCATGGAACTCAGCTGTGAGGAATCATGCTGCTCAGCTTGCAATAATCAAGCAGATGAAAGGCAGGAATCCTGCAGCTCAGCTGGGAATGGTCAAGCAGATGAACAGACAGGAATCACGCAGCTCAGCAGGCCCTGATCACGTGACTGAGCATGCACTGTTCACGTGGCTGATCATACACTGATCACGTGATTGATCATGCACTGATCACTTGGATATCATGCACTGATCACGTGGCTGATCATACACTGTTCAAGTGTCTGACCATGCACTGATCACATGGCTGATCATACACTGCTCACGTAACTGATCATGCACTGATCACATGGCTATCATGCACTGAATACGTGGCTGAACATGCACTGTTCACGTGGCTGATCACACACCTGTCACGTGACATATCATTCCCTGATCACGTGGCTGATCACACACGTATCACATGACTGATCAATCACTGATCACGTGGCTATCATGCACTGATCACGTAATTGATCATGTAATGATCACGTGGCTGATCATGCACTGAACACGTGAATAATCATGCACTGATCACGTGATTGATCATGCACTGATCACATGGCTATCATGCATTGCTAACTTGGCTGATCATGCAATGATCACGCAGCTACCATGTACTGGTCATGTGACTGATCATGCACTGATCATGTGGATGATCATACACTAATCATGTGACAGATCATACACTGATCACGTGGCTGATCATGCACTGATACCGTGACTGAGCATGGACTGATCACATGACTATCATGTAGTGGTCACGTGACTTAATGGCGCTGATCATGTGACTGATCATGCGCTGATCATGTTTGCTATCATACACTGATCATGGGCCTCTGGAGGCAATAAACAAAGCTGAGTAGGCACGAATCAAACAGTCAGTAGGCAAAAATCATGGAACTCAACTGTGAGGAATCATGCTGCTCAGCTGGCAATAATCAAGCAGCTGAGCAGGCAGGAATTACGCAGCACAGCTGGCATTTGTCAAGCAGATGACAGGCAGGAATCGTGCAGCTCAGCTGGCAATTGTCAAGCAGATGAGCAGACAGGAATCACGCAGCTCAGCAGGCCCAGATCACGTGACTGAGCATGCACTGTTCACCTGGCTGATCATACACTGATCACGTGATTGATCATGCACTGATCACTTGGATATCATGCAATGATCACGTGGCTGATCATACACTGTTCACGTGTGTGACCATGCACTGATCACCTGGCTGATCATACACTGCTCACGTAACTGATCATGCACTGATCACGTAATTGATCATGCACTGATCACGTGGCTGATCATGCAATGATCATGTAGCTACCATGTACTGGTCCCGTGAGTGACCATGCACTGATCACGTAATTGATCATGCACTGATCACGTGGCTGATCATGCACTGAACACGTGACTAATCATGCACTGATCACGTGACTGATCATGCACTGATCACGTGGCTATCATGCACTGCTCACGTGGCTGATCATGCAATGATCACGCAGCTACCATGTACTGATCACATGACTGATCATGCACTGATCACATAATTGATCATGCACTGATCACCTGGCTTATCATGCATTGATCATGTGACTGATCATGTGCTGATCATGTTTAGTGTCAGACACTGATCATGTGCATCTGCAGGCAATGAACAAAGAGCTGAGTAGGCAGGAATCAGTCAGCAGGCTATAATCATGGAACTCAGCTTTGAGAAATCATGCTGCTCAGCTGGCAATAATCAAGTAATTGAGCAGGCAGGAATTATGCAGCACAGGTGGCAATTGTCAAGGAGATGACAGGCAGGAATCGTACAGCTCAGCTGGCAATTGTCAAGCAGATGAGCAGACAGTAATCACGCAGCTCAGCAGGCCCTCATTACGTGACTGAGCATGCACTGTTCACGTGGCTGATCACACACCTATCACGTGAATGATCATGCACTGATCACGTGGCTCTCATGCATTGATCACGTTATTGCGCATGCACTGATCACGTAACTGTATGCACTGCTCACGTGGCTACTATGCACTGATGACGTGGCTGATCATGCACTGATCACGTAGCTATCTTGCACTTATCACTTGGCTGATCATACACTCATCACGGGACTGATCGTGCACTGATCACGGCGCTATCATGCATTGTCTACATGACTCCACATGCACTGATCACGTGGATGATCATGCACTGATCACGTGACTGACCATGCACTGATCACGTGACTGATCATGCACTGATCACGTGGCTGATCATGCAGTGATCACATAATTGAACATGCACTGATGATTTGGCTGATCATGCACTGATCACGTGGCTGATCATACACTGATCACGAGACTGATCATGCACTGATCACGTCTATATCATGCACTGATCACATGACTGCCCATGCACTTATCACCCAGATGATCATACACTGATCATGTGACAGATCATGCACTGCTCACGTGGCTATCATGCACTGCTCACGTGGCTGTTCATGCAATGATCACGTAGCTACCATTACTGGTCACGTGAGTGATCATGCACTGATCACGTAATTGATCATGCACTGATCATGTGGCTGATCATGCCCTGATCACGTGGCTGATCCTACACTGATCACGTAACTGATCATGCACTGATCACGTGACTGATCATGCACTGATCACGTGGCTATCATGCACTGATCACTTGGCTGGACACACACTGATCACGAGCCTGGTCATGCACTGATCACGTGGCTGATCATACACTGATCACATGACTGATCATACACTGATCTCGTGTCTGATCATGCACTGATCACGTGGCTGATCAGGCGATGATCATGCAGCTACCATGTACTGGTCACATGACTGATCATGCACTTATCACGTGACTGATCATGCAGTGGTCACGTGGCTATCGTGCACTACTCACGTGGCTGATCATGCAATGATCATGTAGCTACCATGTACAGGTCACGTGAATGATCATACACCCATCAGGTGACTGATCATGCACTGATCACGTGGCTATCATGCACTGATCACGAGACTGATCATGCACTGATCACGTCTATATCATGCACTGATCACATGACTGCCCATGCACTGATTACGTGGATGATCATACACTAATCATGTGACACACCATGCACTGATCACGTGGCTGATCATGCACTGATACCGTGACTGAGCATGGACTGATCACATGACTATCATGTAGTGATCACGTAACTTAATGGCGCTGATCATGTGACTGATCATGCGCTGATCATGTTTGCTATCATACACTGATCATGTGCCTCTGGAGGCAATAAACAAAGAGCTGAGTAGGCACGAATCATACAGTCAGCAGGCAAAAATCATGGAACTCAGCTGTGAGGAATCATGCTGCTCAGCTGGCAATAATCAAGCAGCTGAGCAGGCAGGAATTACACAGCACAGCTGGCAATTGTCAAGCAGATGACAGGCAGGAATCATGCAGCTCAGCTGGCAATTGTCAAGCAGATGAGCAGACAGGAATCACGCAGCTCAGCAGGCCCTGATCACGTGACTGAGCATGCACTGTTCACCTGGCTGATCATACACTGATCACGTGATTGATCAAGCACTGATCACTTGGATATCATGCACTGATCACGTGGCTAATCATACACTGTTCACGTGTCTGACCATGCACTGATCACGTGTCTGATCATACACTGCTCACGTAACTGATCATGCACTCATCACGTAATTGATCATGCACTGATCACGTGGCTGATCATGCAATGATCACGGAGCTACCATGTACTGGTCCCGTGAGTGATCATTCACTGATAACGCAATTGATCATGCACTGATCACGTGGCTGATCATGCACTGATCACGTGACTAATCATGCACTGATCACGTGGCTATCATGCACTGATCATTTGGCTGTCATACACTGATCATGTGCCTGGTCATGCACTGATTATGTGGCTGATCATGCACTTATCACGTGACTGATCATGCACTGATCACGTGTCTATCATACACTGATCAAGTGGCTATAATGCACAGATCACGTGGCTGATCATGCAATGGTCACGTAGCTACCATGTACTGGTCACGAGACTCATCATGCACTGATAACGTGGCTATCATGCACTGATCACGTGGCTGATCATACACTGTTCACCTGTCTGACCATGCGCTGCTCACGTGGCTGATCATACACTGTTCACGTAACTGATCATGCACTGATCACGTGGCTTTCATGCAATGGTCACGTGGCTCTCAGCACTGATCACGTGGCTGATCATGTACTGATACGGTGACTGAGCATGGACTGATCACATGACTATCATGTAATGATCACGTGACTTAATGATGCTGACCATGTGACTGATCATGCGCTGAGCATGTTTTCTATCATACACTGATCATGTGCCTCTGGAAGCAATAAACAAAGAGCTGAGTAGGCACGAATCAAACAGTCAGCAGGCAATAATCATGGAACTCAGCTGTGAGGAATCATGCTGCTCAGCTGGCAATAATCAAGCAGCTGAGCAGGCAGGAATTACACAGCACAGCTGGACATTGTCAAGCAGATGACAGGAAGGAATCGTGCAGCTCAGCTGGCAATTGTCAAGCAGATGAGCAGACAGGAATCACGCAGCTCAGCAGGCCCAGATCACGTGACTGAGCATGCACTGTTCACCTGGCTGATCATACACTGATCACGTGATTGATCAAGCACTGATCACTTGGATATCATGCACTGATCACGTGGCTAATCATACACTGTTCACGTGTCTGACCATGCACTGATCACGTGGCTGATCATACACTGCTCACGTAAATGATCATGCACTGATCATGTAATTGATCATGCACTGATCACGTGGCTGATCATGCAATGATCACGTAGCTACCATGTACTGGTCCCGTGAGTGGTCATGCACTGATCACGTAATTGATCATGCACTGATCACGTGGCTGATCATGCACTGATCACGTGACTGATCATGCACTGATCACGTGATTGATCAAGCACTGATCACTTGGATATCATGCAATGATCACGTGGCTGATCATACACTGTTCACGTGTCTCACCATGCACTGATCACGTGGCTGATCATACACTGCTCACGTAACTGATCATGCACTGATCACGTGGCTATCATGCACTGAATACGTGGCTGAACATGCACTGTTCACGTGGCTGATCACACACCTGTCACGTGACATATCATGCACTGATCACGTAGCTGATCACACACGTATCACATGACTGATCAATCACTGATCACGTGGCTATCATGCACTGATCACGTAATTGATCATGTAATGATCACGTGGCTGATCATGCACTGAACACGTGAATAATCATGCACTGATCACGTGACTGATCATGCACTGATCACGTGGCTATCATGCACTGCTAACTTGGCTGATCATGCAATGATCACGCAGCTACCATGTACGGGTCATGTGACTGATCATGCACTGATGACGTAATTGATCATGCATTGATCACGTGACTGATCATGCACTGATCACGTTGACTGATCATGCACTGATCACGTGGCTATCATGCACTGATCACTTGGCTGGTCATACACTAATCACTCAGCTACAATGTACTGCTCTCGTGACTGATCATGCACTGATGACGTAATTGATCATGCACTGATCATGTGGCTGATCATGCACTGATCACGTGACTGATCATGCACTGATCACGTGGCTGATCATGCACTGATCACGTGGCTATCATGCACTTATCACATTGCTGGACATACACTGATCATATAGCTGCCATGTACCGGTCACGTGAATGATCATACACCCATTAGGTGACTGATCATGCACTGATCACGTGGCTATCATGCACTGACCGCGAGACTGAAAATGCACTGATCACGTCTAATCATGCACTGATCACGTGACTGATCATGCACTGATCACGTGGCTGATCATGCACTGATCACGTGACTGATCATGCACTGATCACGTGGCTGATCATGCACTGATCACGTGACTGATCATGCACTGATCACGTGACTGATCATGCACTGATCACGTGACTGATCATGCACTGATCACGTGGCTGATCATGCACTGATCACGTAGCTATCATGTACTGATCACGTGACTGATCATGCACTGATCACGTGGCTGATCATGCACTGATCACGTGACTGATCATGCACTGATCACGTGACTGATCATGCACTGATCACGTGACTGATCATGCACTGATCACGTGGCTATCATGCACTGATCACGTGGCTGATCATGCACTGATCACGTGGCTGATCACACACTGATCACGTGACTGATCATGCACTGATCACGTGGCACTCATGCACTGATCACGTGGCTGATCATACACTGATCACGTGACTGATCATGCACTGATCACGTGGCTATCATGCACTGATCACGTGGCTGATCATGCAATGATCACGTAGCTACCATGCACTGTCACGTGACTGATCATGCACTGATCACGTGACTGATCATGCACTGATCACGTGACTGATCATGCACTGATCACGTGACTGATCATGCACTGATCACGTGGCTATCATGCACTGATCACGTGACTGATCATGCACTGATCACGTGACTGATCATGCACTGATCACGTGACTGATCATGCACTGATCACGTGGCTATCATGCACTGATCACGTGGCTGATCATGCACTGATCACGTGACTGATCATGCACTGATCACTGGCAATCATGCACTGATCACGTGGCTATCATGCACTGATCACGTGGCTGATCATGCACTGATCACGTGACTGATCATGCACTGATCACGTCTGATCATGCACTGATATCATGCACTGATCACGTGGCTGATCATGCACTGATCACGTGACTGATCATGCACTGATCACGTCTGATCATGCACTGATCACGTGACTGATCATGCACTGATCACGTGGATGATCATGCACTGATCACGTGACTGATCATGCACTGATCACGTGGCTATCATGCACTGATCACGTGGCTGATCATGCACTGATCACGTAGCTATCATGCACTGATCACGTGACTGATCATGCACTGATCACGTAATTGATCATGCACTGATCACGTGACTGATCATGCACTGATCACGTGACTGATCATGCACTGATCACGTGGCTATCATGCACTGATCACGTGGCTGATCATGCACTGATCACGTGCTGATCATGCACTGATCACGTGGCTGATCATGCACTGATCACGTGACTGATCATGCACTGATCACGTGGCTATCATGCACTGATCACGTGGCTGATCATGCACTGATCACGTGGCTGATCATGCACTGATCACGTGACTGATCATGCACTGATCACGTGGCTGATCATGCACTGATCACGTGACTGATCATGCACTGATCACGTGGCTATCATGCACTGATCACGTGGCTGATCATGCACTGATCACGTAGCTGCCATGCACTGATCACGTGACTGATCATGCACTGATCACGTAATTGATCATGCACTGATCACGTGGCTGATCATGCACTGATCACGTGACTGATCATGCACTGATCACGTGGCTATCATGCACTGATCACGTGGCTGATCATGCACTGATCACGTAGCTACCATGCACTGGTCACGTGACTGATCATGCACTGATCACGTGGCTGATCATGCACTGATCACGTGACTGATCATGCACTGATCACGTGACTGATCATGCACTGATCACGTGGCTATCATGCACTGATCACGTGGCTGATCATGCACTGATCACGTGGCTATCATGCACTGATCACGTGACTGATCATGCACTGATCACGTGACTGATCATGCACTGATCACGTGGCTATCATGCACTGATCACGTGGCTGATCATGCAATGATCATGTAGCTACCATGTACTGGTCACGTGACTGATCATGCACTGATCACGTGACTGATCATGCACTGATCACGTGGCTATCATGCACTGATCACGTGGCTGATCATGCACTGATCACGTGCCTGATCATGCACTGATCACGTGACTGATCATGCACTGATCACGTGGCTATCATGCACTGATCACGTGGCTGATCATGCACTGATCACGTGGCTGATCATGCACTGATCACGTGGCTATCATGCACTGATCACGTGGCTGATCATGCACTGATACCGTGACTGAGCATGGACTGATCACATGACTATCATGTAGTGATCACGTGACTTAATGGCGCTGATCATGTGACTGATCATGCGCTGATCATGTTTGCTATCATACACTGATCATGTGCCTCTGGAGGCAATAAACAAAGAGCTGAGTAGGCACGAATCAACAGTCAGCAGGCAATAATCATGGAACTCAGCTGTGAGGAATCATGCTGCTCAGCTGGCAATAATCAAGCAGCTGAGCAGGCAGGAATTACGCAGCACAGCTGGCAATTGTCAAGCAGATGACAGGCAGGAATCGTGCAGCTCAGCTGCCAATTGTCAAGCAGATGAGCAGACAGTAATCACGCAGCTCAGCAGGCCCTGATCACGTGACTGAGCATGCACTGTTCACGTGGCTGATCATACACTGATCACGTGATTGATCATGCACTGATCACTTGGATATCATGCACTGATCACGTGGCTGATCATACACTGTTCACGTGTCTGACCATGCACTGATCACGTGGCTGATCATACACTGCTCACGTAACTGATCATGCACTGATCACGTAACTGATCATGCACTGATCACGTGGCTGATCATGCACTGATCACGTGGCTATCATGCACTGGTCACGTGACTGATCATGCACTGATCACGTGACTGATCATGCACTGATCACGTGGCTGATCATGCACTGATCACGTGACTGATCATGCACTGATCACGTGGCTATCATGCACTGCTCACGTGGCTGATCATGCACTGATCACGTAGCTATCATGCACTGATCACGTGGCTGATCATGCACTGATCACGTGACTGATCATGCACTGATCACGTGCTATCATGCACTGATCACGTGACTGATCATGCACTGATCACGTGGCTGATCATGCACTGATCACGTGACTGATCATGCACTGATCACGTGACTGATCATGCACTGATCACGTGGCTGATCATGCACTGATCACGTAATTGATCATGCACTGATCACGTGGCTGATCATGCACTGATCACGTGGCTGATCATGCACTGATCACGTGGCTATCATGCACTGATCACGTGGCTGATCATGCACTGATCACGTGACTGATCATGCACTGATCACGTGACTGATCATGCACTGATCACGTGACTGATCATGCACTGATCACGTGGCTGATCATGCACTGATCACGTGGCTGATCATGCACTGATCACGTGACTGATCATGCACTGATCACGTGACTGATCATGCACTGATCACGTGGCTATCATGCACTGATCACGTGGCTGATCATGCACTGATCACGTGACTGATCATGCACTGATCACTGGCTATCATGCACTGATCACGTGGCTATCATGCACTGATCACGTGGCTGATCATGCACTGATCACGTGACTGATCATGCACTGATCACGTCTATATCATGCACTGATCACATGACTGATCATGCACTGATCACGTGGATGATCATGCACTGATCACGTGACTGATCATGCACTGATCACGTGGCTATCATGCACTGATCACGTGGCTGATCATGCACTGATCACGTAGCTATCATGCACTGGTCACGTGACTGATCATGCACTGATCACGTGACTGATCATGCACTGATCACGTGACTGATCATGCACTGATCACGTGACTGATCATGCACTGATCACGTGACTGATCATGCACTGATCACGTGACTGATCATGCACTGATCACGTGGCTATCATGCACTGATCACGTGGCTGATCATGCAATGATCATGTAGCTACCATGTACTGGTCACGTGACTGATCATGCACTGATCACGTGACTGATCATGCACTGATCACGTGGCTATCATGCACTGATCACGTGGCTGATCATGCACTGATCACGTGCCTGATCATGCACTGATCACGTGACTGATCATGCACTGATCACGTGGCTATCATGCACTGATCACGTGGCTGATCATGCACTGATCACGTGGCTGATCATGCACTGATCACGTGGCTATCATGCACTGATCACGTGGCTGATCATGCACTGATACCGTGACTGAGCATGGACTGATCACATGACTATCATGTAGTGATCACGTGACTTAATGGCGCTGATCATGTGACTGATCATGCGCTGATCATGTTTGCTATCATACACTGATCATGTGCCTCTGGTGGCAATAAACAAAGAGCTGAGTAGGCACGAATCAAAGTCAGCAGGCAATAATCATGGAACTCAGCTGTGAGGAATCATGCTGCTCAGCTGGCAATAATCAAGCAGCTGAGCAGGCAGGAATTACGCAGCACAGCTGGCAATTGTCAAGCAGATGACAGGCAGGAATCATGCAGCTCAGCTGCCAATTGTCAAGCAGATGAGCAGACAGTAATCACGCAGCTCAGCAGGCCCTGATCACGTGACTGAGCATGCACTGTTCACGTGGCTGATCATACACTGATCACGTGACTGATCATGCACTGATCACTTGGATATCATGCACTGATCACGTGGCTGATCATACACTGTTCACGTGTCTGACCATGCACTGATCACGTGGCTGATCATACACTGCTCACGTAACTGATCATGCACTGATCACGTGGCTGATCATGCACTGATCACGTGGCTGATCATGCACTGATCACGTGGCTATCATGCACTGGTCACGTGACTGATCATGCACTGATCACGTGACTGATCATGCACTGATCACGTGGCTGATCATGCACTGATCACGTGACTGATCATGCACTGATCACGTGGCTATCATGCACTGATCACGTGGCTGATCATGCACTGATCACGTAGCTATCATGCACTGATCACGTGGCTGATCATGCACTGATCACGTGACTGATCATGCACTGATCACGTGCTATCATGCACTGATCACATGACTGATCATGCACTGATCACGTGGCTGATCATGCACTGATCACGTGACTGATCATGCACTGATCACGTGACTGATCATGCACTGATCACGTGCCTGATCATGCACTGATCACGTGGCTGATCATGCACTGATCACGTGGCTGATCATGCACTGATCACGTGGCTGATCATGCACTGATCACGTGACTGATCATGCACTGATCACGTAACTGATCATGCACTGATCACGTGGCTGATCATGCACTGATCACGTAGCTATCATGCACTGATCACGTGACTGATCATGCACTGATCACGTGACTGATCATGCACTGATCACGTGGCTGATCATGCACTGATCACGTGACTGATCATGCACTGATCACGTGACTGATCATGCACTGATCACGTGGCTGATCATGCACTGATCACGTGACTGATCATGCACTGATCACGTGCCTGATCATGCACTGATCACGTGGCTGATCATGCACTGATCACGTGGCTATCATGCACTGATCACGTGGCTGATCATGCACTGATCACGTGACTGATCATGCACTGATCACGTGACTGATCATGCACTGATCACGTGACTGATCATGCACTGATCACGTGGCTGATCATGCACTGATCACGTGGCTGATCATGCACTGATCACGTGACTGATCATGCACTGATCACGTGACTGATCATGCACTGATCACGTGGCTATCATGCACTGATCACGTGGCTGATCATGCACTGATCACGTGACTGATCATGCACTGATCACTGGCTATCATGCACTGATCACGTGGCTATCATGCACTGATCACGTGGCTGATCATGCACTGATCACGTGACTGATCATGCACTGATCACGTCTATATCATGCACTGATCACGTGACTGATCATGCACTGATCACGTGGATGATCATGCACTGATCACGTGACTGATCATGCACTGATCACGTGGCTATCATGCACTGATCACGTGGCTGATCATGCACTGATCACGTAGCTATCATGCACTGATCACGTGACTGATCATGCACTGATCACGTGATTGATCATGCACTGATCACGTGACTGATCATGCACTGATCACGTGACTGATCATGCACTGATCACGTGACTGATCATGCACTGATCACGTGACTGATCATGCACTGATCACGTGGCTATCATGCACTGATCACGTGGCTGATCATGCAATGATCATGTAGCTACCATGTACTGGTCACGTGACTGATCATGCACTGATCACGTGACTGATCATGCACTGATCACGTGGCTATCATGCACTGATCACGTGGCTGATCATGCACTGATCACGTGACTGATCATGCACTGATCACGTGACTGATCATGCACTGATCACGTGGCTATCATGCACTGATCACGTGGCTGATCATGCACTGATCACGTGGCTGATCATGCACTGATCACGTGGCTATCATGCACTGATCACGTGGCTGATCATGCACTGATCACGTGACTGATCATGGACTGATCACATGACTATCATGTAGTGATCCCGTGACTTAATGGCGCTGATCATGTGACTGATCATGCGCTGATCATGTTTGCTATCATACACTGATCATGTGCCTCTGGAGGCAATAAACAAAGAGCTGAGTAGGCACGAATCAAACAGTCAGCAGGCAATAATCATGGAACTCAGCTGTGAGGAATCATGCTGCTCAGCTGGCAATAATCAAGCAGCTGAGCAGGCAGGAATTACGCAGCACAGCTGGCAATTGTCAAGCAGATGACAGGCAGGAATCGTGCAGCTCAGCTGGCAATTGTCAAGCAGATGAGCAGACAGTAATCACGCAGCTCAGCAGGCCCTGATCACGTGACTGAGCATGCACTGTTCACGTGGCTGATCATACACTGATCACGTGATTGATCATGCACTGATCACTTGGATATCATGCACTGATCACGTGGCTGATCATACACTGTTCACGTGTCTGACCATGCACTGATCACGTGGCTGATCATGCACTGATCACGTAGCTGATCATGCACTGATCACGTGGCTGATCATGCACTGATCACGTGGCTGATCATGCACTGATCACGTGGCTGATCATGCACTGATCACGTGACTGATCATGCACTGATCACGTGGCTATCATGCACTGCACGTGGCTGATCATGCACTGATCACGTGGCTATCATGCACTGATCACGTGACTGATCATGCACTGATCACGTGACTGATCATGCACTGATCACGTGACTGATCATGCACTGATCACGTGACTGATCATGCACTGATCACGTGACTGATCATGCACTGATCACGTGGCTATCATGCACTGATCACGTGGCTGATCATGCACTGATCACGTAGCTACCATACACTGGTCACGTGACTGATCATGCACTGATCACGTAATTGATCATGCACTGATCACGTGGCTGATCATGCACTGATCACGTGGCTGATCATGCACTGATCACGTGACTGATCATGCACTGATCACGTGACTGATCATGCACTGATCACGTGGCTATCATGCACTGATCACGTGGCTGATCATGCACTGATCACGTGGCTGATCATGCACTGATCACATGACTGATCATGCACTGATCACGTGACTGATCATGCACTGATCACGTGGCTATCATGCACTGATCACGTGGCTGATCATGCAATGATCACGTAGCTACCATGTACTGGTCACGTGACTGATCATGCACTGATCACGTGACTGATCATGCACTGATCACGTGGCTGATCATGCACTGATCACGTGACTGATCATGCACTGATCACGTGACTGATCATGCACTGATCACGTGGCTATCATGCACTGATCACGTGGCTGATCATGCACTGATCACGTGACTGATCATGCACTGATCACGTGACTGATCATGCACTGATCACGTGGCTATCATGCACTGATCACGTGGCTGATCATGCACTGATCACGTAGCTATCATGCACTGATCACGTGACTGATCATGCACTGATCACGTGGCTGATCATGCACTGATCACGTGGATATCATGCACTGATCACGTGGCTATCATGCACTGATCACGTGGCTGATCATGCACTGATCACGTAGCAATCATGCACTGATCACGTGACTGATCATGCACTGATCACGTAATTGATCATGCACTGATCACGTGGCTGATCATGCACTGATCACGTGGCTGATCATGCACTGATCACGTGACTGATCATGCACTGATCACGTGACTGATCATGCACTGATCACGTGGCTATCATGCACTGATCACGTGGATATCATGCACTGATCACGTGGCTGATCATGCACTGATCACGTGACTGATCATGCACTGATCACGTGGCTATCATGCACTGATCACGTGGCTATCATGCACTGATCACGTGGCTGATCATGCACTGATCACGTAGCTATCATGCACTGATCACGTGACTGATCATGCACTGATCACGTGACTGATCATGCACTGATCACGTGACTGATCATGCACTGATCACGTGACTGATCATGCACTGATCACGTGGCTATCATGCACTGATCACGTGGCTGATCATGCACTGATCACGCAGCTACCATGCACTGATCACGTGACTGATCATGCACTGATCACGTAATTGATCATGCACTGATCACGTGGCTTATCATGCACTGATCATGTGACTGATCATGCACTGATCATGTTTGGTGTCATACACTGATCATGTGCCTCTGGAGGCAATGAACATAGAGCTGAGTAGGCAGGAATCAGTCAGCAGGCTGTAATCATGGAACTCAGCTCTGAGAAATCATGCTGCTCAGCTGGCAATAATCAAGTAGATGAGCAGGCAGGAATTACGCAGCACAGGTGGCAATTGTCAAGCAGATGACAGGCAGGAATCGTGCAGCTCAGCTGGCAATTGTCAAGCAGATGAGCAGACAGTAATCACGCAGCTCAGCAGGCCCTGATCACGTGACTGATCATGCACTGTTCACGTGGCTGATCATGCACTGATCACGTGGCTATCATGCACTGATCACGTGACTGATCATGCACTGATCACGTGACTGATCATGCACTGATCACATGACTGCACATGCACTGATCACGTGGATGATCATACACCAATCATGTGACAGATCATGCACTGATCACGTGGCTGATCATGCACTGATACCGTGACTGAGCATGGACTGATCACATGACTATCATGTAGTAATCACGTGACTTAATGGCGCTGACCATGTGACTGATCATGCACTGATCATGTTTGCTATCATACACTGATCATGTGCCTCTGGAGGCAATAAACAAAGAGCTGAGTAGGCACGAATCATACAGTCAGCAGGCAATAATCATGGAACTCAGCTGTGAGGAATCATGCTGCTCAGCTGGCAATAATCAAGCAGCTGAGCAGGCAGGAATTACGCAGCACAGCTGGCAATTGTCAAGCAGATGACAGGCAGGAATCATGCAGCTCAGCTGGCAATTGTCAAGCAGATGAGCAGACAGTAATCACGCAGCTCAGCAGGCCCTGATCACGTGACTGAGCATGCACTGTTCACATGGCTGATCATACACTGATCACATGATTGATCAAGCACTGATCACTTAGATATCATGTACTCATCACGTGGCTTATCATACACTGTTCACGTGTCTGAGCATGCACTGATCACGTGGCTGATCATACACTGCTCACGTAACTGATCATGCACTGATCACGTAACTGATCATGCACTGATCACCTGGCTGATCATGCACTGATCACCTAGCTATCATGTACTGGTCACGTGACTGATCATGCACTGATCACGTACTGATCATGCACTGATCACGTGGTTGATCATGCACTGAACACGTGACTGGTCATGCACTGATCACGTGACTGATCATGCACTGATCACGTGGCTATCATGCACTGATCACGTGGCTGATCATGCAGTGATCACGCAGCCACCATGTACTGGTCACATGACTGATCATGCACTGATCACGTAATTGATCATGCACTGATCACCTGGCTTATCATGCATTCATCATGTGACTGATCATGTGCTGATCATGTTTGGTGTCACACACTGATCATGTGCATCTGGAGGCAATGAACAAAGAGCTGAGTAGGCAGGAATCAGTCAGCAGACTATAATCATGGAACTCAGCTTTGAGAAATCATGCTGCTCAGCTGGCAATAATCAAGCAGATGAGCAGGCAGGAATTATGCAGCACAGGTGGCAATTGTCAAGGAGATGACAGGCAGGAATCGTACAGCTCAGCTGGCAATTGTCAAGCAGATGAGCAGACAGTAATCACGCAGCTCAGCAGGCCCTGATCACGTGACTGAGCATGCACTGTTCACGTGGCTGATCACACACTGATCACGTGAATGATCATGCACTGATCACGTGGCTATCATGCACTGATCACGTGACTGATCATGCACTGATCACGTAATTGTCATGCACTGATCACGTGGCTATCATGCACTGATGACGTGGCTGATCATGCACTGATCATGTGACTGATCATGCACTGATCACGTAGCTATCTTGCACTGATCACGTGGCTGATCATGCACTCATCACGGGACTGATGGTGCCCTGATTACGGCGCTATCATGCATTGACTACATGTCTCCACATGCACTGATCACGTGGATGATCATGCACTGATCACGTGGCTGATCATGCACTAACCACGTGGCTATCATTCACTGATCACGTGGCTATCATGCACTGATCACGTGGCTGATCATGCAATGATCACGTAGCTACCATGTACTGTCACGTGACTGATCATGCACTGATCACGTAATTGATCATGCACAGATCACGTGGCTGATCATGCACTGAACACGTGAATAATCATGCACTGATCACGTGACTGATCATGTACTGATTACGTGGATATCATGCACTGATCACGTGGCTGATCATGCAATGACCACGCAGCTACCATGTACTGGTCACGTGACTGATCATGCACTGATGACGTAATTGATCATGCACTGATCACGTGCCTGATCATGCACTGATCACGTGACTGATCATGCACTGATCACGTGACTGATCATGCACTGATCACGTGGCTATCATGCACTGATCACTTGTCTGGTCATACACTGATCACGCAGCTATCATGTACTGGTCACGTGACTGATCATGCACTGATAACGTAATTGATCATGCACTCATCATGTGGCTGATCATGCACTGATCACGTGACTGATCATGCACTGATCACGGCTGATCATGCACTTATCACGTGGCTATCATGCACTGATCATATGGCTGGTCATACACTGATCTTATAGCTTCCATGTACCGGTCACGTGAATGATCATACACCGATCAGGTGACTGATCATGCACTGATCACGTGGCTATCATTCACTGACCACTAGACTGAAAATGCACTGATCACGTCTAATCATGCACTGATCACATGACTGCCCATGCACTGATCATGTGGCTGATCATACACTAATCATGTGACAGATCATGCACTGATCACGTGACTGATCATGCACTGATCACGTGACTGATCATGCAGTGGTCACGTGGCTATCGTGCACTACTCACGTGGCTGATCATGCAATGATCATGTAGCTACTATGTACAGGTCACGTGAATGATCATACACCCATCAGGTGACTGATCATGCACTGATCACGTGGCTATCATGCACTGATCACGAGACTGATTATGCACTGATCACGTCTATATCATGCACTGATCACATGACTGCCCATGCACTGATCACGTGGATAATCATACACTAATCATGTGACAGATCATGCACTGATCACGTGGCTGATCATGCACTGATACCGTGACTGAGCATGGACTGATCACATGACTATCATGTAGTGATCACGTGACTTAATGGCGCTGATCATGTGACTGATCATGCGCTGATCATGTTTTCTATCATACACTGATCATGTGCCTCTGGAGGCAATAAACAAAGAGCTGAGTAGGCACGAATCATACAGTCAGCAGGCAATAATCATGGAACTCAACTGTGAGGAATCATGCTGCTCAGCTTGCAATAATCAAGCAGATGAGCAGGCAGGAATCGTGCAGCTCAGCTGGGAATGGTCAAGCAGATGAGCAGACAGGAATCACGCAGCTCAGCAGGCCCTGATCACGTGACTGAGCATGCACTGTCCACGTGGCTGATCATACACTGATCACGTGATTGATCATGCAATGATCACTTGGATATCATGCACTGATCACGTGGCTGATCATACACTGTTCACGTGTCTGACCATGCACTGATCACATGGCTGATCATACACTGCTCACGTAACTGATCATGCACTGATCACGTGGCTATCATGCACTGAATACGTGGCTGAACATGCACTGTTCACGTGGCTGATCACACACCTGTCATGTGATATATCATTCACTGATCACGTGGCTGATCACACACTGATCACATGACTGATCAATCACTGATCACGTGGCTATCATGCACTGATCACGTAAATGATCATGCACTGATCACGTGGCTGATCATGCACTGAACACATGAATAATCATGCACTGATCACGTGATTGATCATGCACTGATCACATGGCTATCGTGCATTGCTAACTTGGCTGATCATGCAATGATCACGTAGCTACCATGTACTGGTCACGTGACTGATCATGCACTGATGATGTAATTGATCATGCACTGATCACGTGACTGATCATGCACTGATCATGCACTGATCACGTGGCTATCATGCACTGATCACGTGGCTGGTCATACACTAATCACTCAGCTACAATGTACTGCTCACGTGACTGATCATGCACTGATGACGTAACTGATCATGCACTGATCACGTGGCTGATCATGCACTGATCACGTGACTGATCATGCACTGATCACGTGGCTGATCATGCACTGATCACGTGGCTATCATGCACTTATCACATTGCTGGACATACACTGATCATATAGCTGCCATGTACCGGTCACGTGAATGATCATACACCCATCAGGTGACTGATCGTGCACTGATCACGTGGCTATCATGCACTGACCGTGAGACTGAAAATGCACTGATCACGTCTAATCATGCACTGATCACATGACTGCCCATGCACTGATCACGTGGATGATCATACACTAATCATGTGACAGATGATACACTGATCACGTGGCTGATCATGCACTGATACCGTGACTGAGCATGGACTGATCACATGACTATCATGTAGTGATCACGTGACCTAATGGCGCTGATCATGTGACTGATCATGCGCTGATCATGTTTGCTATCATACACTGATCATGGGCCTCTGGAGGCAATAAACAAAGAGCTGAGTAGGCACGAATCAAACAGTCAGTAGGCAAAAATCATGGAACTCAGCTGTGAGGAATCATGCTGCTCAGCTGGCAATAATCAAGCAGCTGAGCAGGCAGGAATTACGCAGCACAGCTGGCATTTGTCAAGCAGATGACAGGCAGGAATCGCGCAGCTCAGCTGGCAATTGTCAAGCAGATGAGCAGACAGGAATCACGCAGCTCAGCAGGCCCTGATCACGTGACTGAGCATGCACTGTTCACGTGGCTGATCATACACTGATCACGTGATTGATCATGCACTGATCACTTGGATATCATGCAATGATCACGTGGCTGATCATACACTGTTCACGTGTGTGACCATGCACTGATCACCTGGCTGATCATACACTGCTCACGTAACTGATCATGCACTGATCACGTAATTGATCATGCACTGATCACGTGGCTGATCATGCAATGATCATGTAGCTACCATGTACTGGTCCCGTGAGTGACCATGCACTGATCACGTAATTGATCATGCACTGATCACGTGGCTGATCATGCACTGAACACGTGACTAATCATGCACTGATCACGTGACTGATCATGCACTGATCACGTGGCTATCATGCACTGCTCACGTGGCTGATCATGCAATGATCACGCAGCTACCATTTACTGATCACATGACTGATCATGCACTGATCACATAATTGATCATGCACTGATCACCTGGCTTATCATGCATTGATCATGTGACTGATCATGTGCTGATCATGTTTAGTGTCAGACACTGATCATGTGCATCTGCAGGCAATGAACAAAGAGCTGAGTAGGCAGGAATCAGTCAGCAGGCTATAATCATGGAACTCAGCTTTGAGAAATCATGCTGCTCAGCTGGCAATAATCAAGTAGATGAGCAGGCAGGAATTATGCAGCACAGGTGGCAATTGTCAAGGAGATGACAGGCAGGAATCGTGCAGCTCAGCTGGCAAATGTCAAGCAGATGAGCAGACAGTAATCACGCAGCTCAGCAGGCCCTGATCACGTGACTGAGCATGCACTGTTCACATGGATGATCACACACCTATCACGTGACTGATCATGCACTGATCATGTGACTGATCATGCACTGATCACGTGGCTATCATGCACTGATTACTTGGCTGGAGATACACTGATCACGTGCCTGGATATGCACTGATCACGTGGCTGATCATGCACTGATCACGTGACTGATCTGCACTGATCTCGTGTCTGATCATGCACTGATCACGTGGCTGATCATGCACTGCTCACGTGGCTTATCATGCAGTGATCACGTGGCTATCATGCACTATCACGTGGCTGATCATGCAATGATCATGTAGCTATCATGCACAGGTCACGTGAATGATCATACACCCATCAGGTGACTGATCATGCACTGATCAATTGGCTATCATGCACTGATCACGAGACTGATCATGCACTGATCACGTGGATGATCATACACTAATCATGTGACAGATCATGCACTGATCACGTGGCTGATCATGCACTGATACCGTGACTGAGCATGGACTGATCACATGACTATCATGTAGTGATCACGTGACTTAATGGCGCTGATCATGTGACTGATCATGCGCTGATCATGTTTGCTATCATACACTGATCATGTGCCTCTGGAGGCAATAAACAATGAGCTGAGTAGGCACGAATCATACAGTCAGCAGGCAATAATCATGGAACTCAGCTGTGAGGAATCATGCTGCTCAGCTGGCAATAATCAAGCAGCTGAGCAGGCAGGAATTACGCAGGACAGCTGGCAATTGTCAAGCAGATGACAGGCAGGAATCATGCAGCTCAGCTGGCAATTGTCAAGCAGATGAGCAGACATTAATCACGCAGCTCAGCAGGCCCTGATCACGTGACTGAGCATGCACTGTTCACGTGGCTGATCATACACTGATCACGTGATTGATCAAGCACTGATCACTTAGATATCATGCACTCATCACGTGGCTAATCATACACTGTTCACCTGTCTGAGCATGTACTGATCACGTGGCTGATCATACACTGCTCACGTGACTGATAATGCACTGATCATCTGGCTATGATGCACTCATTACCTGGCTATCGTGCACTGATCACGTGGTTGATCATACACAGATCACGAGACTGATCATGCACTGATCACGTCTATGTCATGCACTGATCACATGACTGCCCATGCAATGATAACCCGGATGATCATACACTGATCATGTGACAGATCATGCACTGATCACGTGGCTATCATGCACTGCTCAGGCGGCTGTTCATGCAATGATCACGTAGCTACCATGTACTGGTCACGTGAGTGATCATGCACTGATCATGTAATTGATCATGCACTGATCAGTTGACTTATCATGCACTGTTCACGTGACTGATCATGCACTGATCTCGTGGCTATCATGCGCTGCTCATGTGGCTGATCATGCAATGATCACCTAGCTACAATATACTGGTCACGTGATTGATCATGCACTATTCACGTAATTGATCATGCACTGATCATGGGGCTGATCATGCACTGATCACGTGGCTGATCATCCACTGGTCACGTGACTGATCATGCACTGATCACGTGACGGATCATGCACTGATCACGTGGCTATCATGCACTGATCACTTGGCTGGTCATACACTGATCACGTGCCTGGTAATGCACAGATTACATGACTGATCATGCACTGAACACGTGACTGATCATGCACTGATCACGTGGCTATCATGCACTACCACGTGGCTGATCATGCAATGATCATGTAGCTACCATTTACCGGTCTGTTGAATGATCATACACCCATTAGGTGACGGATCATGCACTGATCACGTGGCTGATCATACACTGATCACCTGCCTGATCATGAACAGATCACGTGACAAATCATGAACTGATCACATAGCTATCATGAAATGATCACCTGGCTGATCACACACCTGTCATGTAACATATCATGCACTAATCACGTGACTGATCATGCACTGATCACGTGGCTATCATGCTCTGCTCACGTGGCTGATCATGTAAGGATCACGTAGCAACCATGTACTGGTCACGTGACTGATCATGCACTGATCATGTAATTGATCCGGCACTGATCACGTGGCTCATCATGCACTGACCACGTGGCTGATCACACATGTATCACGTGACTGATCATGCACTGATCACGTGGCTCATCATGCACTGATCATGTAGCTATCATGCACTGATCACGTGGCTATCATGCACTGATCACGTGGCTGATCACGCAATGATCACGTAGTAACCATGTACTGGTCATGTGACTGATCGTGCACTGATCACGTAATTGATCCTGCACTGTTCACATGGCTCATCACGCACTCATCCGGTGGCTCATCACACACGTATCACGTGACTGATCATGCACTGATCACGTAAATAATCATGAAGTGATCACGTGGCTATCCTGCACTGATCACGTGGATAACATGCACTGATCACGTGGCTGATCACACACATATCAGGTGACTGATCATGCACTGATCACGTGGCTATCATGCACTGATCACGTGGCTATCCTTCCACTGATCACGTGGCTGATCATGCAATGATCACGTGGCTACCATGCACTGGTCACGTGACTGATAATGCACTGATCAGGTAACTGATCATGCACTGATCAAGTGACTGATCATGAACAGATCACTTGACTGATCATGCACAGATCACGCGATTGATCATGCACTGATCACGCGGCTATCATGCACTGATCACGTGGTTGATCATGCACTGATCACGCAGCTACCATGTACTGGTCACGTGACTGATCATGCACCGATCACATAATTGATCATGCACTGATCACCTGGCTTATCATGCATTCATTATGTGACTGATCATGTGCTGATCATGTTTGGTGTCACACACTGATCATGTGCCTCTGGAGGCAAAGAACATAGAGCTGAGTAGGCAGGAAACAGTCAGCAGGCTATAATCATGGAACTCAGCTCTGAGAAATCATGCTGCTCAGCTGGCAATAATCAAGTAGATGAGCAGGCAGGAATTACGCAGCACAGGTGACAATTGTCAAGGACATGACAGGCAGGAATCGTGCAGCTCAGCTGGAAATTGTCAAGCAGATGAGCAGACAGTAATCACGCAGCTCAGCAGGCCCTGATCACGTGACTGAGCATGCACTGTTCACATGGCTGATCACACACCTATCACGTGACTGATCATGCACTGATCATGTGACAGATCATTCACTGATCACGTGGCTGATCATGCACTGATACCGTGACTGAGCATGGACTGATCACATGACTATCATGTAGTGATCACGTGACTTAATGGCGCTGATCATGTGACTGATCATGCGCTGATCATGTTTGCTTTCATACACTGATCATGTGCCTCTGGAGGCAATAAAAAAAGAGCTGAGTAGGCAGGAATCATACAGTCAGCAGGCAATAATCATGGAACTCAGCTGTGAGGAATCATGCTGCTCAGCTGGCAATAATCAAGCAGCTGAGCAGGCAGGAATTATGCAGCACAGCTGGCAATTGTCAAGCAGATGACAGGCAGGAATCATGCAGCTCAGATGGCAATTGTCAAGCAGATGAGCAGACAGTAATCACGCAGCTCAGCAGGCCGTGATCACGTGACTGAGCATGCACTGTTCACGTGGCTGATCATACACTGTTCACATGTCTGACCATGCACGGATAACGTGGCTGATCATACACTGCTCACGTAACTGATCATGCACTGATCACGTGGCTATCATGCACTGAATATGTGGCTGAACATGCACTGTTCACGTTGCTGATCACACACCTGTCACGTGACATATCATGCAATGATCACGTGGCACTCATGCACTGATCACGTGGCTGATCATACTCTGCTCACGTAACTCATCATGCACACATCACGTAGATATCATGCACTGCTCACGTGGTTCGTCATGGAATGATCACGTGGCTACCATATACTGGTCACGCGACTGATCATGCACAGATCACGTAAATGATCATGCACTGTTCACGTGACTGATCATGTACTGATCATGTGATTGATAATGCACTGATCACGTGGCTATCATGCTCTGCTCACGTGGCTGATCATGCAACCATCACGTAGCAACCATGTACTGGTCTCGTGACTGATCATGCACTGATCATGTAATTGATCCTGCACTGATCACGCGGCTCATCACGCACTGATCCTGAGGCTGATCACACACGTATCACGTGACTGATCATGCACAGATCACGTGACTAATCATGAAGTGATCTCGTGGCTATCCTGCAGTGATCACGTGACTGATCACACACGTATGACGTGACTGATCATGCACTGATCACGTGGCTATCATGCACTGATCACGTGGCTATCATGCACTGATATCATGCACTGGTCACGCGGCTGATCATGCACTGATCACATGACTGATCATGCACTCATCACGTGGCTATCATGCACAGATCACGTGGCTGATCATGCAATGATCACGTAGCTACCATGTACTGGTCACGTGACTGATCATGCACTGATCACGTGGCTGATCATGCACTGATCACGTGACTGATCATGCACTGATCACGTGGCTGATCATGCACTGATCACGTGGCTATCATGCAGTGATCACGTGGCTGATCATGCAATGATTACGCAGCTACCATGTACTGGTCACATGACTGATCATGCACTGGTCATGTAATTGATCATGCACTGATCACCTGGCTTATCATGCATTGATTATGTGATTCATCATGTGCTGATCCTGTTTGCTGTCATACACTGATCATGTGCCTCTGTAGGCAATGAACAAAGAGCTGAGTAGGCAGGAATCAGTAGGCAATAATCATGGAACTCAGCTCTGAGAAATCATGCTGCTCAGCTGGCACTAATCAAGTAGATGAGCAGGCAGGAATTATGCAGCACAGGTGGCAATTGTCAAGCAGATGACAGGCAGGAATCGTACAGCTCACCTGGCAATTGTCAAGCAGATGAGCAGAGAGTAATCACGCAGCTCAGCAGGCCCTGATCACGTGACTGAGCATGCACTGTTCACGTGGCTGATCATACACTGATCACGTGACTGATCATGCACTGATCACGTGGCTATCATGCACTGATCACGTGGCTGATCATGCACTGATCACGTGTTGTCATGCACTGATCACGTGGCTGATCATGCACTGATCACGTGGCTGATCATGCACTGATCACGTGACTGATCATGCACTGATCACGTGGCTATCATGCACTGATCACGTGGCTGATCATACACTGATCACGGGACTGATCATGCACTGATCACGGCGCTATCATGCACTGACTACATGACTGACATGCACTGATCACGTGCTGATCATGCACTGATCACGTGACTGATCATGCACTGATCACGTGACTGATCATGCACTGATCACGTGGCTATCATGCACTGATCACGTGGCTGATCATGCACTGATCACGTGACTGATCATGCACTGATCACGTGGCTGATCATGCACTGATCACGTGGCTGATCATGCACTGATCACGTGGCTACCATGCACTGGTCACGTGACTGATCATGCACTGATCACGTAAATGATCATGCACTGATCACGTGACTGATCATGCACTGATCACGTAACTGATCATGCACTGATCACGTGGCTATCATGCACTGATCACGTGGCTGATCATGCATGATCACGTAGCTACCATGTACTGGTCACGTGACTGATCATGCACTGATCACGTAATTGATCATGCACTGATCACGTGGCTGATCATGCACTGATCACGTGACTGATCATGCACTGATCACGTGACTGATCATGCACTGATCACGTGGCTATCATGCACTGATCACGTGGCTGATCATGCACTGATCACGTGGCTGATCATGCACTGATCACGTGACTGATCATGCACTGATCACGTGGCTATCATGCACTGATCACGTGGCTGATCATGCACTGATCACGTGGCTGATCATGCACTGATCACGTGACTGATCATGCACTGATCACGTGGCTATCATGCACTGATCACGTGGCTATCATGCACTGATCACGTGGCTATCATGCACTGATCACGTGGCTGATCATGCACGATCACGTGACTGATCATGCACTGATCACGTGGCTGATCATGCACTGATCACGTGGCTATCATGCACTGATCACGTGGCTGATCATGCAATGATCACGTAGCTACCATGCACTGGTCACGTGACTGATCATGCACTGATCACGTGACTGATCATGCACTGATCACGTGACTATCATGCACTGATCACGTGACTGATCATGCACTGATCACGTGACTGATCATGCACTGATCACGTGGCTATCATGCACTGATCACGTGGCTGATCATGCACTGATCACGTGGCTATCATGCACTGATCACGTGACTGATCATGCACTGATCACATGACTGATCATGCACTGATCACGTGGCTTATCATGCACTGATCATGTGACTGATCATGCACTGATCATGTTTGGTGTCATACACTGATCATGTGCCTCTGGAGGCAATGAACAAAGAGCTGAGTAGGCACGAATCAGTCAGCAGGCTATAATCATGGAACTCAGCTCTGAGAAATCATGCTGCTCAGCTGGCAATAATCAAGTAGCTGAGCAGGCAGGAATTACGCAGCACAGGTGGCAATTGTCAAGCAGATGACAGGCAGGAATCGTGCAGCTCAGCTGGCAATTGTCAAGCAGATGAGCAGACAGTAATCACGCAGCTCAGCAGGCCCTGATCACGTGACTGAGCATGCACTGATCACGTGGCTGATCACACACTGATCACGTGACTGATCATGCACTGATCACGTGACTGATCATGCACTGATCACGTGGCTATCATGCACTGATCACGTGGCTGATCATGCACTGATCACGTGGCTGATCATGCACTGATCACGTGGCTGATCATGCACTGATCACGTGACTGATCATGCACTGATCACGTGGCTGATCATGCACTGATCACGTGGCTGATCATGCACTGATCACGTGGCTGATCATGCACTGATCACGTGGCTATCATGCACTATCACGTGGCTGATCATGCACTGATCACGTAGCTATCATGCACTGATCACGTGACTGATCATGCACTGATCACGTGACTGATCATGCACTGATCACATGATGCCCATGCACTGATCACGTGGATGATCATACACTGATCATGTGACTGATCATGCACTGATCACGTGGCTGATCATGCACTGATACCGTGACTGAGCATGGACTGATCACATGACTATCATGTAGTGATCACGTGACTTAATGGCGCTGATCATGTGACTGATCATGCGCTGATCATGTTTGCTATCATACACTGATCATGTGCCTCTGGAGGCAATAAACAAAGAGCTGAGTAGGCACGAATCAAACAGTCAGCAGGCAATAATCATGGAACTCAGCTGTGAGGAATCATGCTGCTCAGCTGGCAATAATCAAGCAGCTGAGCAGGCAGGAATTACGCAGCACAGCTGGCAATTGTCAAGCAGATGACAGGCAGGAATCATGCAGCTCAGCTGGCAATTGTCAAGCAGATGAGCAGACAGTAATCACGCAGCTCAGCAGGCCCTGATCACGTGACTGAGCATGCACTGTTCACGTGGCTGATCATACACTGATCACGTGTCTGATCATGCACTGATCACGTGGCTGATCATGCACTGATCACGTAACTGATCATGCACTGATCACGTGGCTATCATGCACTGATCACGTGGCTGATCATGCACTGATCACGTGGCTGATCACACACTGTCACGTGACATATCATGCACTGATCACGTGGCACTCATGCACTGATCACGTGGCTGATCATACACTGATCACGTGACTCATCATGCACTGATCACGTGGCTGATCATGCACTGATCACGTAGCTACCATGCACTGATCACGTGACTGATCATGCACTGATCACGTGGCTGATCATGCACTGATCACGTGACTGATCATGCACTGATCACGTGGCTGATCATGCACTGATCACGTGGCTATCATGCACTGATCACGTGGCTGATCATGCAATGATCACGTAGCTACCATGTACTGATCACGTGACTGATCATGCACTGATCACGTAATTGATCATGCACTGATCACGTGGCTGATCATGCACTGATCACGTGGCTGATCATGCACTGATCACGTGACTGATCATGCACTGATCACGTGACTGATCATGCACTGATCACGTGGCTGATCATGCACTGATCACGTGACTGATCATGCACTGATCACGTGGCTGATCATGCACTGATCACGTGGCTACCATGCACTGATCACGTGACTGATCATGCACTGATCACGTAACTGATCATGCACTGATCACGTGGCTGATCATGCACTGATCACGTGACTGATCATGCACTGATCACGTGGCTGATCATGCACTGATCACGTGACTGATCATGCACTGATCACGTGGCTATCATGCACTGATCACGTGGCTGATCATGCACTGATCACGTAGCTATCATGCACTGATCACGTGACTGATCATGCACTGATCACGTGACTGATCATGCACTGATCACGTGACTGATCATGCACTGATCACGTGACTGATCATGCACTGATCACGTGACTGTCATGCACTGATCACGTGGCTATCATGCACTGATCACGTGGCTGATCATGCACTGATCACGTGGCTATCATGCACTGATCACGTGGCTGATCATGCACTGATCACGGACTGATCATGCACTGATCACGTGGCTATCATGCACTGATCACGTGACTGATCATGCACTGATCACGTGACTGATCATGCACTGATCACGTGACTGATCATGCACTGATCACGTGGCTGATCATGCACTGATCACGTGACTGATCATGCACTGATCACGTGGCTATCATGCACTGATCACGTGGCTGATCATGCACTGATCACGTAGCTACCATGCACTGATCACGTGATGATCATGCACTGATCACGTAATTGATCATGCACTGATCACGTGGCTGATCATGCACTGATCACGTGACTGATCATGCACTGATCACGTGGCTATCATGCACTGATCACGTGGCTGATCATGCACTGATCACGTGCCTGATCATGCACTGATCACGTGACTGATCATGCACTGATCACGTGACTGATCATGCACTGATCACGTGGCTATCATGCACTGATCACGTGGCTGATCATGCAATGATCACGTAGCTACCATGTACTGGTCACGTGACTGATCATGCACCCATCACGTGACTGATCATGCACTGATCACGTGGCTATCATGCACTGATCACGTGGCTGATCATGCACTGATCACGTGACTGATCATGCACTGATCACGTGACTGATCATGCACTGATCACGTGGCATCATGCACTGATCACGTGGCTGATCATGCACTGATCACGTGGCTATCATGCACTGATCACGTGGCTATCATGCACTGATCACGTGGCTGATCATGCACTGATACCGTGACTGAGCATGGACTGATCACATGACTATCATGCAGTGATCACGTGACTTAATGGCGCTGATCATGTGACTGATCATGCGCTGATCATGTTTGCTATCATACACTGATCATGTGCCTCTGGAGGCAATAAACAAAGAGCTGAGTAGGCACGAATCAAACAGTCAGCAGGCAATAATCATGGAACTCAGCTGTGAGGAATCATGCTGCTCAGCTGGCAATAATCAAGCAGCTGAGCAGGCAGGAATTACACAGCACAGCTGGCAATTGTCAAGCAGATGACAGGCAGGAATCATGCAGCTCAGCTGGCAATTGTCAAGCAGATGAGCAGACAGTAATCACGCAGCTCAGCAGGCCCTGATCACGTGACTGATCATGCACTGATCACGTGGCTGATCATGCACTGATCACGTGGCTGATCATGCACTGATCACGTGGCTGATCATGCACTGATCACGTGGCTACCATGCACTGGTCACGTGACTGATCATGCACTGATCACGTGGCTGATCATGCACTGATCACGTGACTGATCATGCACTGATCACGTGGCTGATCATGCACTGATCACGTGGCTATCATGCACTGATCACGTGGCTGATCATGCACTGATCACGCAGCTATCATGCACTGATCACGTGACTGATCATGCACTGATCACGTGACTGATCATGCACTGATCACGTGGCTTATCATGCACTGATCATGTGACTGATCATGCGCTGATCATGTTTGGTATCATACACTGATCATGTGCCTCTGGAGGCAATGAACAAAGAGCTGAGTAGGCACGAATCAGTCAGCAGGCAATAATCATGGAACTCAGCTCTGAGAAATCATGCTGCTCAGCTGGCAATAATCAAGCAGCTGAGCAGGCAGGAATTACGCAGCACAGGTGGCAATTGTCAAGCAGATGACAGGCAGGAATCGTGCAGCTCAGCTGGCAATTGTCAAGCAGATGTGCAGACAGTAATCACGCAGCTCAGCAGGCCCTGATCACGTGACTGAGCATGCACTGATCACGTGGCTGATCACACACTGATCACGTGACTGATCATGCACTGATCACGTGGCTATCATGCACTGATCACGTGGCTGATCATGCACTGATCACGTGACTGTCATGCACTGATCACGTGGCTATCATGCACTGATCACGTGGCTGATCATGCACTGATCACGTGACTGATCATGCACTGATCACGTGACTGATCATGCACTGATCACGTGTCTATCATGCACTGATCACGTGGCTATCATGCACAGATCACGTGGCTGATCATGCAATGATCACGTAGCTACCATGTACTGGTCACGTGACTGATCATGCACTGATCACGTGACTGATCATGCACTGATCACGTGACTGATCATGCACTGATCACGTGGCTGATCATGAACTGATCACGTGGCTATCATGCACTGATCACGTGGCTATCATGCACAGATCACGTGGCTGATCATGCAATGATCACGTAGCTACCCTGTATTGGTCACGTGACTGATCATGCACTGATCACGTGGCTGATCATGCACTGATCACGTGACTGATCATGCACTGATCACTTGACTGATCATGCACTGATCACGTGACTGACCATGCACTGATCACGTGGCTATCATGCACTGCTCACATGCCTGATCATGCAATGATCACGTAGCTACCATGTACTGGTCACGTGAGTGATCATGCACTGATCACGTAATTGATCATACACTGATCAGGTGACTTATCATGCACTGTTCACGTGACTGATCATGCACTGATCACGTGACTGAACATGCACTGATCTCGTTGCTATCATGCACGGTTCACATGGCTGATCATGCAATGATCACGTAGCTATCATGTACTGGTCACGTGATTATAATGCACTGATCACGTAATTGATCATGCACTGATCACGTGGCTGATCATACACTGATCACGTGACTGATCATGCACTGATCACGTGGCTGATCATGCAATGATCACGTAGCTACCATGTACTGGTCACGTGACTGATCATGCACTGATCACATAATTGATCATGCAGTGATCACGTGGCTGATCATGCACTAGTCACGTGACTTGTCATGCACTGATCATGTGGCTGATCATGCAATGATCACGTGACTGATCATGCACACATCACGTGGCTATCATGCACTGCTCACGTGGCTGGTCATGCAATGATCACGTATCTACCATATACTGGTCACGCGACTGATCATGCACAGATCACGTAAATGATCATGCACTGTTCCCGTGACTGATCATGTACTGATCACGTGACTGATCACGCACTGATCACGTGGCTATCATGCTCTCCTCACGTGGGTGATCATGCAATGATCATGTAGCAACCATGTACTGGTCACCTGACTGATCATGCACTGATCACGTGACTGTTCTTGCACTGATCACTTGACTGATCATGCACTGATCACGTGGCTCTAATGCCCTGATTACGTGGCTGATCATACACTGTTCAAGTTCCTGGTCATGCACAGATCACGTGACTAATGATGAACTTATCACGTGGCTATAATTCACTGATCACGTGAATATCATGCACTGATTACGTGCCTGTCACGCACAGATCACGTGACTGACCATGCACTGCTCACGTGACTGATCATGCACTGATGAGTTGGCAATCATGCACTGATTACATGGCTGATCATACACTGATCACATGACTGATAATGCACTGATCAATTGGCTATCGAGCACTCATTACCTGGCTATCATGCCCTGATCACGTGGTTGATCATACACTGATCACGCGACTGATCTTGCACTGATCACGTCTGTATCATGCACTGATCACCTGACTGCCCATGCACTGATCACGTGGATAAACATACACTGATCATGTGACAGATCATGCAGTGATCCCGCGGCTATCATGCACTGCTCACGTGGCGGATCATGCAATGATCACGGAGCTACCATGTACTGGTCTCGTGACTATCATGCACTGATCACGTAATTGATCATGCACTGATCACGTGGCTGATCATGCACTGATCACGTGGCTGATCATGCAATGATCACGTAGCTACCATGTACTGGTCACGTGACTGATCATGCACTGATCACATAATTGATCATGCACAGATCACGTGGCTGATCATGCACTAATCACGTGACTTGTCATGCACTGATCACGTGGCTGATCATGCACTGATCACGTGACTGATCATGCACACATCACGTGGCTATCATGCACTGCTCACGTGGCCGGTCATGCAATGATCACGTATCTACCATATACTGGTCACGCGACTGATCATGCAGAGATCTCGTAAATGATCATGCACTGTTCCCGTGACTGATCATGTACTGATCACGTGAGTGATCACGCACTGATCACGTGGCTATCATGCTCTCCTCACGTGGGTGATCATGCAATGATCATGTAGCAACCATGTACTGGTCACCTGACTGATCATGCACTGATCACGTGACTGTTCTCGCACTGATCACTTGACTGATCATGCACTGATCACGTGGCTCTAATGCCCTGATTACGTGGCTGATCATACACTGTTCACGTGCCTGGTCATGCACAGATCACGTGACTAATCATGAACTTATCACGTGGCTATAATGCACTGATCACGAGGCTGATCATACACTGTTCAAGTTCCTGGTCATGCACAGATCACGTGACTAATCATGAAATTATCACGTGGCTATAATTCACTGATCACGTGAATATCATGCACTGATTACGTGCCTGTCACGCACAGATCACGTGACTAATCATGAAATGATCACGTAGGTATCATGCACTGATCACGTGGCTGATCATACACTGTTCACGTGTCTGATAATGCACTGATCACGTGCCTGATCATACACTGTTCACGTAGCTGATCATGCACTGATCACGTGGATATCATGCACTGATCACGTGGCTGAACATGCACTGTTCACGTGGCTTACCACACACCTGTCACGTGACTGATCATGCACTGATCACGTGGCACTCATGCACTGATCATGTGGCTGATCATACTCTGTTCACGTAACTGATCATGCACACATCAGGTGGCTATCATGCACTTCTCACCTGGCTGGTCATGCAATGTTCACGTAGGTACCATATACTGGTCACGTGACTGATCATGCACAGATCACGTAAATGATCATGCACTGTTCACGTGACTGATCATGTACTGATCACGTGACTGATCACGCACTGATCACTTGGCTATCATGCACTGCTCACATGGCTGATCATGCAATGATCACGTAGCAACCATGTACTGGTCACGTGACTGATCATGCACTGATCACGTAATTAATCCTGCACTGATCACCTGACTCAGCATGCACTGATCACGTGGCTGATCACACACGTATCATGTGACTGATCATGCACTGATCACGTGGTTATCATTCACTGATCACGTGGCTATCATTCACTGATCACGTGGATATCATGCACGGATCACGTGGCTGATCACACACGTATCACGTGACTGATCATGCACTGATCACCTGACTCAGCATGCACTGATCACGTGGCTGATCACACACGTATCACGTGACTGATCTTGCACTGATCACGTAATTGATCATGCACTGATCACGTGGCTGATCAAGCACTGATCCGGTGGCTATCATGCACTGCTAACGTGGCTGATCATGAAATGATCATGCAGCTACCATGTGCTGGTCACGTGACTGATCATGCACTGAATATGTGGCTGATCATGCACTGATCACGTGACTGATCATGCACTGATCACGTGGCTATCATACACTGATCACTTGGCTGGTCATACACTGATCACGCAGCTACCATGTACTGGTCACGTGACTGATCATGTACTGATGACGTAATTGATCATGCACTGATCATGTGGCTGATCATGCCCCGATCACTTGACTGATCATGCACTGATCACGTGACTTATCATGCACTGATCACGTGGCTATCATGCACTGATCACATGGCTGATCATAAACTGATCACGTGCCTGGTCATGCACAGATAACATGACTGATCATGCACTGATCACGTCACTGATCATGCACTGATCACGTGGCTATCATGCACTACTCACGTGGCTGATCATGCAATGATCATGTAGCTACCATGTACCTGTCACGTGACTGATCATACACCCATCAGGTGACTGATCATGCACTGATCACGTGGCTATATTGCACTGTTCACGTGGCTGATCATACACTGATCACCTGCCTGGTCATGCACAGATCACGTGACTAATCATGAACTGATCACGTAGCTATCATCCACTGGTCACCTGGCTGATCATGCACTGATCACGTGTTTATCATGCAATGATCACGTGGCTATCATGCACTGACCACGTGGCTGATCATGCACTGATACCGTGACAGAGCATGGACTGATCACATGACTATCATGTAGTGATCACGTGACTTAATGGCGCTGACCATCTAACTGATCATGCGCTGAGCATGTTTGCTATCATACACTGATCATGTACCTCTGGAGGCAATAAACATAGAGCTGAGTAGGCATGAATCAGTCAGCAGGCAATAATCATGGAACTCAGCTGTGAGGAATCATGCAGCTCAGCTGGCAATAATCAAGCAGCTGAGCAGGCAGGAATTACAAAGCACAGCTGGCAATTGTCAAGCAGATGACAGGCAGGAATCATGCAGCTCAGCTGCCAATTGTAAAGCAGATGAGCAGACAGTAATCACGCAGCTCAGCAGGCCCTGATCACCTGACTGAGCATGCACTGTTCACCTGGCTGATCATACACTGATCACGTGATTGATCAAGCACTGATCACTTGGATATCATTCACTGATCACGTGGCTAATCATACACTGTTTACGTGTCTGACCATGCACTGATCAGGTGGCTGATCATACACTGCTCACGTAACTGGTCATGCACTGATGACGTAATTGATCATGCACTGATCACGTGGCTGATCATGCAATGATCACGTAGCTACCATGTACTGGTCCCGTGAGTGATCATGCACTGATCACGTAATTGATCATGCACTGATCACGTGGCTATAATGTACTGATCACATGGATATCATGCACTCATCGTGCCTGGTCATGCACAGCTCACGTGACTAATCTTGAAGTGATCACGTGGATATCATGCACTGATTATATGGATATCATGCACTGATCACGTGGCTGATCACACACATATCAAAGGTCATGAGGAAGGAGGCTCGGCATACGCAAATGCGGGATCGAGCCTCAGGAGTCCACCCGGATATTCTCGAGCATCTCCCCCCCAAAAAAACCAGAGTCTGCCTACGGTACTGCTTTGTGCCCTCACCTCTGATTTCACTGGGGGCTCTCCCCCACCACCATCTCGCTCTCTCTGTCAAAGAGTTAACTTACAGCTCCAATTCATAAAGTTCCTTGTCATTCTTCTCTTTAACTTCCAGCTGAGTCTCCATCTGAGCGCGGAACCCACCACGCTTACTAATTATGCCTGGGCTGCTAAGACCCACTCGAGAAGGTGTCTAGGGTGAGGCACCTTTCGCTATTCGAGAGGGCGCCTGCGGCCTACGAAAGTGGTGCAAACTTCTTGTCTTGAAGTTTGATTGGTCTTCCGCGTAAACCAAGCTACTCAGTCTCTTTTCTCCACCGAATTTTCCTACTGAACTCTCCTCATACTATTATTCTTGACATCTCTGATTAGCATATAAATAGTCGCATAGGCCATCTCTCCTTCGAATTCCCTGGATCAGTTGGGGCTGGTCCCCGGAAGGTGACGACCGAACAGGGACCTCAGGAGGCGATACTCAAAGAGCTGAGTAGACACGAACCACTCAATCAGCAGGCAATAAGCATGGAGCTCAGCAGTGACGAATCATGCTGCTCAACTGGCAATAATCAAGCAGGTGACCAGGCAGCAATCACGCAGCTCAGCTGGCAATTGTCAAGCAGATGAGCCGACAGGAATCACGCAGCTCAGCTGGCAATTGTCATGCAGATGAGCCGGCAGGAATCACGCAGCTCAGCAGGCCCTGATCACGTGACTCTGAAGGCACTGATCACGTGGCTGATCAAGTACAGATCACGTGACTGAGCATGCACTGATCACGTGGCTATCATGCACTGCTGACATGACTGCGCATGCACTGATGACGTGGCTGATCAGGCACTGATCACGTGACTGATCATGCACTGATCTCGTGTCTGATCATGCACTGATCACGTGGCTATCATGCACTGCTCACGTGGCTGATCATGCGATGATCACGCAGCTACCATGTACTGGTCACATGACTGATCATGCACTGATCACATAATTGATCATGCACTGATCACCTGGCTTATCATGCATTGATCATGTGACTGATCATGTACTGATCATGTTTGGTGTCACACACTGATCATGTGCCTCTGGAGGCAAAGAACATAGAGCTGAGTAGGCAAGAATCAGTCAGCAGGCTATAATCATGGAACTCAGCTCTGAGAAATCATGCCGCTCAGCTGGCAATAATCAAGTAGATGAGCAGGCAGGAATTACGCAGCACAGGTGGTAATTGTCAAGGAGATGACAGGCAGGAATCGTGCAGCTCAGCTGGAAATTGTCAAGCAGATGAGCAGACAGTAATCACGCAGCTCAGCAGGCCCTGATCACGTGACTGAGCATGCACTGTTCACGTGGCTGATCACACACCTATCACGTGACTGATCATGCACTGATCATGTGACTGATCATGCACTGATCACGTGTCTATCATGCACTGATCACGGGGCTGGACATACACTGATCACGTGCCTGGTCATGCACTGATCACGTGGCTGATCAGGCACTGATCACGTGACTGATCATGCACTGATCTCGTGTCTGATCATGCACTGATCACGTGGCTATCATGCACTGCTCACGTGGCTATTCATGCGATGATCACGCAGCTACCATGTACTGGTCACATGACTGATCAGGCACTGATCACGTGACAGATCATGCAGTGATCACGTGGCTATCATGCACTACTCACGTGGCTGATCATGCAATGATCATGTAGCTACCATGTACAGGTCACGTGAATGATCATACACCCATCAGGTGACTGATCATGCACTGATCACGTAATTGATCATGCACTGATCATGTGGCTGATCATGCACTGATCACGTGGCTGATCATGCACTGATCACGTGACTGATCATGCACTGATCACGTGACTGATCATGCACTGATCACGTGGCTATCATGCAATGATCACTTGGCTGGTCATACACTGATCCCGTGCCTGATCATGCACAGATTACATGACTGATCATGCACTGAACACGTGATTGATCATGCACTGATCACGTGGCTATCATGCACTACTCACGTGGCTGATCATGCAATGATCATGTAGCTACCATGTATCCGTCAGGTGACTGATCATACACCCATTAGGTGACGGATCATTCACTGATCACCTCGCTGATCATACACTGATCACCTGCCTGGTCATGCACAGATCACGTGACAAATCATGAACTGATCACATAGCTATCATGAAATGATCACCTGGCTGATCATGCACTGATCACGTGGCTGATCATGCACTGATACCGTGACTGAGCATGGACTGATCACATGACTATCATGTAGTGATCCCGTGACTTAATGGCTCTGATCATGTGACTGATCATGCGCTGATCATGTTTGCTATCATACACTGATCATTTGCCTCTGGAGGAAATAAACAAAGAGCTGAGTAGGCACGAATCAAACAGTCAGCAGGCAATAATCATGGAACTCAGCTGTGAGGAATCATGCTGCTCAGCTGGCAATAATCAAGCAGCTGAGCAGGCAGGAATTACGCAGCACAGCTGGCAATTGTCAAGCAGATGACAGGCAGGAATCATGCAGCTCAGCTGGCAATTTTCAAGCAGATGAGCAGACAGTAATCACGCAGCTCAGCAGGCCCTTATCATGTGACTGAGCATGCACTATTCACGTGGCTGATCATACACTGATCACGTGATGATCATGCACTTATCACTTCGATATCATGCACTGATCACGTGGCTGATCATACACTGTTCACGTGTCTGACCATGCACTGATCACGTGGCTGATCATACACTGCTCAGGTAACTGATCATGCACTGATCACGTGGCTATCATGCACTGATCACGTGGCTGAACATGCACTGTTCACGTGGCTGATCACACATCTTTCAGGTGACATATCATGCACTGATCACGTGGCACTCATGCACTGATCACGTGGCTGATCATACTCTGCTCACGTAACTGATCATGCACACATCACGTGGCTATCATGCACTGCTTACGTGGCTCGTCATGGAATGATCACGTAGCTACCATATACTGGTCACGTGACTGATCATGCACAGATCACGTCAATGATCATGCACTGTTCAAGTGACTGAACATGTACTGATCACGTGACTCATCATGCACTGATCACGTAATTGATCCTGCACTGATCACGTGGCTCATCATGCACTGATCACGTGGCTGATCACACATGTATCACGTGACTGATCATGCACTGATCACGTGGCTCTCATGCACCTATCATGTGGCTATCATGCACTGATCACGTAGCTATCATGCACTGATCACGTGGCTGATCACGCAATGATCACGTAGCTACAATGTACTGGTCATGTGACTGATCATGCACTGATCACGTAATTGATCCTGCACTGATCACATGGCTCATCACGCACTAATCCGGTAGCTGATCACACATGTATCACGTGACTGATCATGTACAGATCACGTAAATAATCATGAAGTGATCACGTGGCTATCCTGCACTGATCACGTTGATAACATGCACTGATCACGTGGCTGATCACACACGTATCACGTGACTGATCATGCACTTATCACGTGGCTATCATGCACTGATCACGTGGCTATCATGCACTGATCACGTGGCAGATCATGCAATGATCACGTAGCTACCATGCACTGGTCACGTGACTGATCATGCACTGATCAGGTAATTGATCATGCACTGATCACGTGACTGATCATGCACAGATTACGTGACTGATCATGCACAGATCACGTGACTGATCATGCACTGATCACGTGGCTATCATGCACTGCTCACGTGGCTGATCATGCAATGATCACACAGCTACCATGTACTGGTCACATGACTGATCATGCACTGATCACATAATTGATCATGCACTGATCATGTGGCTGATCATGCACTGATCACGTGGCTGATCATGCACTGATCACGTGGCTATCATGCACTGATCACTTGGCTGGTCATACACTGATCCTGTGCCTGGTCATGCACAGATTACATGACTGATCATGCACTGAACACGTGATTGATCATGCACTGATCACGTGGCTGATCATGCAATGATCATGTAGCTACCATGTACTGGTCAGGTGACTGATCATACACCCATTAGGTGACGGATCATGCACTGATCACGTCGCTGATCATACACTGATCACCTGCCTGGTCATGCACAGATCACGTGACAAATCATGAACTGATCACATAGCTATCATGAAATGATCACCTGGCTGATCATGCACTGATCACGTGGCTGATCATGCACTGATACCGTGACTGAGCATGGACTGATCACATGACTATCATGTAGTGATCACGTGACTTAATGGCTCTGATCATGTGACTGATCATGCGCTGATCATGTTTGCTATCATACACTGATCATTTGCCTCTGGAGGCAATAAACAAAGAGCTGAGTAGGCACGAATCAAACAGTCAGCAGGCAATAATCATGGAACTCAGCTGTGAGGAATCATGCTGCTCAGCTGGCAATAATCAAGCAGCTGAGCAGGCAGGAATTACGCAGCACAGCTGGCAATTGTCAAGCAGATGACAGGCAGGAATCATGCAGCTCAGCTGGCAATTTTCAAGCAGATGAGCAGACAGTAATCATGCAGCTCAGCAAGCCCTTATCACGTGACTGAGCATGCACTATTCACGTGGCTGATCATACACTGATCACGTGATGATCATGCACTGATCACGTGGATATCATGCACTCATCACGTGGCTGATCATACACTGTTCACGTGTCTGACCATGCACTGATCACGTGGCTGATCATACACTGCTCAGGTAACTGATCATGCACTGATCACGTGGCTATGATGCACTGATCACGTGGCTGAACTTGCACAGTTCACGTGGCTGATCACACACCTGTCAGGTGACATATCATGCACTGATCACGTGGCACGCATGCACTGATCACGTGGCTGATCAAAGTCTGCTCACGTAACTGATCATGCACACATCACGTGGCTATCATGCACTGCTTACGTGGCTCGTCATGGAATGATCACATAGCTACCATATACTGGTCACGTGACTGATCATGCACAGATCACGTCAATGATCATGCACTGTTCAATTGACTGATCATGTACTGATCACGTGACTGATCATGCACTGATCACGTGGCTATCATGCTCTGCTCACGTGGCTGATCATGCAAGGATCACGTAGTAACCATGTACTGGTAACGTGACTGATCATGCACTGATCACGTAATTGATCCTGCACTGATCACGTGACTGATCATGCACTGATCACGTGGCTGATCACACATGTATCACGTGACTGATCATGCACTGATCACGTGGCTGATCACGCAATGATCACGTAGCTACCATGTACTTGTCATGTGACTGATCATGCACTGATCACGTAATTGATCCTTCACTGATCACATGGCTCATCACGCATTGATCCGGTAGCTGATCATACACGTATCACGTGACTGATCATGTACAGATCAGGTAAATAATCATGAAGTGATCACGTGGCTATCCTGCACTGATCACGTTGATAACATGCACTGATCACGTGGCTGATCATGCACTATCACGTGACTGATCATGCACTGATCACGTGGCTATCATGCACTGATCACGTGGCTGATCATGCACTGATCACGTGGCTGATCATGCAATGATCACGTAGCTACCATGCACTGATCACGTGACTGATCATGCACAGATCACGTGACTGATCTTGCACAGATCACGTGACTGATCATGCACTGATCACGTGGCTATCATGCAGTGCTCACGTGGCTGATCATGCAATGATCAGGCAGCTACCATGTACTGGTCACATGACTGATCATGCACTGATCACATAATTGATCATGCACTGATCACCTGGTTTATCATGCATTGATCATGTGACTGATCATGCACTGATCATGTTTGGTGTCACACACTGATCATGTGCCTCTGGAGGCAATGAACATAGAGCTGAGTAGGCAGGAATCAGTCAGCAGGCTATAATCATGGAACTCAGCTCTGAGGAATCATGCTGCTCAGCTGGCAATAATCAAGTAGATGAGCAGGCAGGAATTACGCAGCACAGGTGGCAATTGTCAAGGAGATGACAGGCAGGAATCGTGCAGCTCAGCTGGAAATTGTCAAGCAGATGAGCGGACAGTAATCACGCAGCTCAGCAGGCCCTGATCACGTGACTGAGCATGCACTGTTCACGTGGCTGATCACATACCTATCACGTGACTAATCATGCACTGATCATGTGACTGATCATGCACTGATCACGTGTCTGATCATGCACTGATCACGTGGCTGATCAGGCACTGATCACGTGACTGATCATGCACTGATCTCGTGTCTGATCATGCACTGATCACGTGGCTATCATGCACTGATCACGTGGCTGATCATGCAATGATCACGTAGCAACCATGTACTGGTCACGTGACTGATCATGCACTGATCACGTAATTGATCCTGCACTGATCACGTGGCTCATCATGCACTGATCACGTGGCTGATCACACATGATCACGTGACTGATCATGCACTGATCACGTGGCTCTCATGCACTGATCACGTGGCTATCATGCACTGATCACGTAGCTATCATGCACTGATCACGTGGCTGATCACGCAATGATCACGTAGCTACCATGTACTGGTCATGTGACTGATCATGCACTGATCACGTAATTGATCCTGCACTGATCACGTGGCTCATCATGCACTGATCACGTGGCTGATCACACATGTATCACGTGACTGATCAAGCACTGATCACGTGGCTGATCATGCACTGATCACGTGGCTATCATGCACTGATCACCTAGCTATCATGCACTGATCACGTGGCTGATCACGCAATGATCACGTAGCTACCATGTACTGATCATGTGACTGATCATGCACTGATCACGTAATTGATCCTGCACTGATCACGTGGCTGATCATGCACTGATCACGTGGCTGATCATGCACGTATCACGTGACTGATCATGTACAGATCACGTAAATGATCATGAAGTGATCACGTGGCTATCCTGCACTGATCACGTTGATAACATGCACTGATCACGTGGTTGATCACACACGTATCACGTGACTGATCATGCACTGATCACGTGGCTGATCATGCACTGATCACGTGGCTATCATGCACTGATCACGTGGCTGATCATGCAATGATCACGTAGCTACCATGCACTGGTCACGTGACTGATCATGCACTGATCAGGTGACTGATCATGCACTGATCACGTGACTGATCATGCAATGATCAGGCAGCTACCATGTACTGGTCACATGACTGATCATGCACTGATCACATAATTGATCATGCACTGATCACCTGGCTTATCATGCATTGATCATGTGACTGATCATGTGCTGATCATGTTTGGTATCATACACTGATCATGTGCCTCTGGAGGCAATGAATATAGAGCTGAGTAGGCAGGAATCAGTCAGCAGGCTATAATCATGGAACTCAGCTCTGAGAAATCATGCTGCTCAGCTGGCAATAATCAAGTAGATGAGCAGGCAGGAATTACGCAGCACAGGTGGTAATTGTCAAGGAGATGACAGGCAGGAATCGTGCAGCTCAGCTGGAAATTGTCAAGCAGATGAGCAGACAGTAATCACGCAGCTCAGCAGGCACTGATCACGTGACTGAGCATGCACTGTTCACGTGGCTGATTACACACTTATCACGTGACTGATCATGCACTGATCATGTGACTGATCATGCACTGATCACGTGGCTGGTCATGCACTGATCACGTGGCTGATCAGGCACTGATCACGTGACTGATCATGCACTGATCTCCTGTCTGATCATGCACTGATCACGTGGCTATCATGCACTGCTCACGTGGCTGATCATGCACTGATCACGCAGCTACCATGCACTGGTCACATGACTGATCAGGCACTGATCACGTGACTGATCATGCAGTGATCACGTGGCTATCATGCACTACTCACGTGGCTGATCATGCAATGATCATGTAGCTACCATGTACAGGTCACGTGAATGATCATACACCCATCAGGTGACTGATCATGCACTGATCACGTGATTGATCATGCACTGATCACGTGGCTGATCATGCACTGATCACGTGGCTGATCATGCACTGATCACGTGACTGATCATGCACTGATCACGTGGCTATCATGCACTGATCACGTGGCTGATCATGCACTGATCACGTGCCTGATCATGCACTGATCACATGACTGATCATGCACTGATCACGTGACTGATCATGCACTGATCACGTGGCTATCATGCACTACTCACGTGGCTGATCATGCAATGATCATGTAGCTACCATGTACTGGTCACGTGACTGATCATACACCCATCAGGTGACTGATCATGCACTGATCACGTGGCTGATCATGCACTGATCACGTGACTGATCATGCACTGATCACGTGACTGATCATGCACTGATCACATGGCTATCATGCACTGATCACGTGGCTGATCATGCACTGATCACGTGGCTGATCATGCACTGATACCGTGACTGAGCATGGACTGATCACATGACTATCATGTAGTGATCACGTGACTTAATGGCGCTGATCATGTGACTGATCATGCGCTGATCATGTTTGCTATCATACACTGATCATGTGCCTCTGGAGGCAATAAACAAAGAGCTGAGTAGGCACGAATCAAACAGTCAGCAGGCAATAATCATGGAACTCAGCTGTGAGGAATCATGCTGCTCAGCTGGCAATAATCAAGCAGCTGAGCAGGCAGGAATTACGCAGCACAGCTGGCAATTGTCAAGCAGATGACAGGCAGGAATCATGCAGCTCAGCTGGAAATTGTCAAGCAGATGAGCAGAGAGTAATCACGCAGCTCAGCAGGCCCTGATCACGTGACTGAGCATGCACTGTTCACGTGGCTGATCATACACTGATCACGTGGCTGATCATGCACTGATCACGTGTCTGATCATGCACTGATCACGTGGCTGATCATACACTGCTCACGTAACTGATCATGCACTGATCACGTGGCTATCATGCACTGATCACGTGGCTGAACATGCACTGTTCACGTGGCTGATCACACACCTGTCACGTGACATATCATGCACTGATCACGTGGCACTCATGCACTGATCACGTGGCTGATCATACTCTGCTCACGTAACTGATCATGCACACATCACGTGGCTATCATGCACTGCTCACGTGGCTGTCATGGAATGATCACGTAGCTACCATATACTGGTCACGTGACTGATCATGCACTGATCACGTAAATGATCATGCACTGTTCACGTGACTGATCATGCACTGATCACGTGACTGATCATGCACTGATCACGTGGCTATCATGCACTGCTCACGTGGCTGATCATGCACTGATCACGTAGCAACCATGTACTGGTCACGTGACTGATCATGCACTGATCACGTAATTGATCATGCACTGATCACGTGGCTGATCATGCACTGATCACGTGGCTGATCATGCACTGATCACGTGACTGATCATGCACTGATCACGTGGCTGATCATGCACTGATCACGTGACTGATCATGCACTGATCACGTGGCTATCATGCACTGATCACGTGGCTGATCATGCACTGATCACGTACTGATCATGCACTGATCACGTGACTGATCATGCACTGATCACGTGGCTGATCATGCACTGATCACGTGACTGATCATGCACTGATCACTTGGCTGACATGCACTGATCACGTGACTGATCATGCACTGATCACGTGGCTGATCATGCACTGATCACGTGACTGATCATGCACTGATCACGTGGCTGATCATGCACTGATCACGTGACTGATCATGCACTGATCACGTGACTGATCATGCACTGATCACGTGGCTGATCATGCACTGATCACGTGGCTGATCATGCACTGATCACGTGACTGATCATGCACTGATCACGTGGCTGATCATGCACTGATCACGTGGCTGATCATGCACTGATCACGTGTCTGATCATGCACTGATCACGTGGCTGATCATGCACTGATCACGTGACTGATCATGCAGTGATCACGTGGCTATCATGCACTACTCACGTGGCTGATCATGCAATGATCATGTAGCTACCATGTACAGGTCACGTGAATGATCATACACCCATCAGGTGACTGATCATGCACTGATCACGTGGCTATCATGCACTGATCACGAGACTGATCATGCACTGATCACGTCTATATCATGCACTGATCACATGACTGCCCATGCACTGATCACGTGGATGATCATACACTAATCATGTGACAGATCATGCACTGATCACGTGGCTGATCATGCACTGATACCGTGACTGAGCATGGACTGATCACATGACTATCATGTAGTGATCACGTGACTTAATGGCGCTGATCATGTGACTGATCATGCGCTGATCATGTTTGCTATCATACACTGATCATGTGCCTCTGGAGGCAATAAACAAAGAGCTGAGTAGGCACGAATCAAACAGTCAGCAGGCAATAATCATGGAACTCAGCTGTGAGGAATCATGCTGCTCAGCTGGCAATAATCAAGCAGCTGAGCAGGCAGGAATTACGCAGCACAGCTGGCAATTGTCAAGCAGATGACAGGCAGGAATCGTGCAGCTCAGCTGGCAATTGTCAAGCAGATGAGCAGACAGTAATCACGCAGCTCAGCAGGCCCTGATCACGTGACTGAGCATGCACTGTTCACGTGGCTGATCATACACTGATCACGTGGCTGATCATGCACTGATCACGTGTCTGATCATGCACTGATCACGTGGCTGATCATACACTGCTCACGTAACTGATCATGCACTGATCACGTGGCTATCATGCACTGATCACGTGGCTGAACATGCACTGTTCACGTGGCTGATCACACACCTGTCACGTGACATATCATGCACTGATCACGTGGCACTCATGCACTGATCACGTGGCTGATCATACTCTGCTCACGTAACTGATCATGCACACATCACGTGGCTATCATGCACTGCTCACGTGGCTCGTCATGGAATGATCACGTAGCTACCATATACTGGTCACGTGACTGATCATGCACTGATCACGTAAATGATCATGCACTGTTCACGTGACTGATCATGCACTGATCACGTGACTGATCATGCACTGATCACGTGGCTATCATGCACTGCTCACGTGGCTGATCATGCAAGATCACGTAGCAACCATGTACTGGTCACGTGACTGATCATGCACTGATCACGTAATTGATCATGCACTGATCACGTGGCTGATCATGCACTGATCACGTGGCTGGACATGCACTGATCACGTGCCTGATCATGCACTGATCACGTGGCTGATCATGCACTGATCACGTGACTGATCATGCACTGATCACGTGGCTATCATGCACTGATCACGTGGCTGATCATGCACTGATCACGTAGTGACCATGCACTGATCACGTGACTGATCATGCACTGATCACGTAATTGATCATGCACTGATCACGTGGCTGATCATGCACTGATCACTTGGCTGACATGCACTGATCACGTGCCTGATCATGCACTGATCACGTGGCTGATCATGCACTGATCACGTGACTGATCATGCACTGATCACGTGGCTGATCATGCACTGATCACGTGACTGATCATGCACTGATCACGTGACTGATCATGCACTGATCACGTGGCTGATCATGCACTGATCACGTGGCTGATCATGCACTGATCACGTGACTGATCATGCACTGATCACGTGGCTGATCATGCACTGATCACGTGACTGATCATGCACTGATCACGTGTCTGATCATGCACTGATCACGTGGCTGATCATGCACTGATCACGTGGCTGATCATGCACTGATCACGTGGCTATCATGCACTACTCACGTGGCTGATCATGCAATGATCATGTAGCTACCATTTACAGGTCACGTGAATGATCATACACCCATCAGGTGACTGATCATGCACTGATCACGTGGCTATCATGCACTGATCACGAGACTGATCATGCACTGATCACGTCTATATCATGCACTGATCACATGACTGCCCATGCACTGATCACGTGGATGATCATACACTAATCATGTGACAGATCATGCACTGATCACGTGGCTGATCATGCACTGATACCGTGACTGAGCATGGACTGATCACATGACTATCATGTAGTGATCACGTGACTTAATGGCGCTGATCATGTGACTGATCATGCGCTGATCATGTTTGCTATCATATACTGATCATGTGCCTCTGGAGGCAATAAACAAAGAGCTGAGTAGGCACGAATCAAACAGTCAGCAGGCAATAATCATGGAACTCAGCTGTGAGGAATCATGCTGCTCAGCTGGCAATAATCAAGCAGCTGAGCAGGCAGGAATTATGCAGCACAGCTGGCCATTGTCAAGCAGATGACAGGCAGGAATCGTGCAGCTCAGCTGGCAATTGTCAAGCAGATGAGCAGACAGTAATCACGCAGCTCAGCAGGCCCTGATCACGTTACTGAGCATGCACTGTTCACGTGGCTGATCATACACTGATCACGTGATGATCATGCACTGATCACTTGGATATCATGCACTGATCACGTGGCTGATCATACACTGTTCACGTGTCTGACCATGCACTGATCACGTGGCTGATCATACACTGCTCACGTAACTGATCATGCACTGATCACGTGGCTATCATGCACTGATCACGTGGCTGAACATGCACTGTTCACGTGGCTGATCACACACCTGTCACGTGACATATCATGCACTGATCACGTGGCACTCATGCACTGATCACGTGGCTGATCATACTCTGCTCACGTAACTGATCATGCACACATCACGTGGCTATCATGCACTGCTTACGTGGCTCGTCATGGAATGATCACGTAGCTACCATATACTGGTCACGTGACTGATCATGCACAGATCACGTCAATGATCATGCACTGTTCAATTGACTGATCATGTACTGATCACGTGACTGATCATGCACTGATCACGTGGCTATCATGCTCTGCTCACGTGGCTGATCATGCAATGATCACGTAGCAACCATGTACTGGTCACGTGACTGATCATGCACTGATCACGTAATTGATCCTGCACTGATCACGTGGCTGATCATGCACTGATCACGTGGCTGATACACTGATCACGTGACTGATCATGCACTGATCACGTGGCTGATCATGCACTGATCACGTGGCTGATCATGCACTGATCACGTGGCTATCATGCACTGATCACGTGGCTGATCATGCACTGATCACGTACTGATCATGCACTGATCACGTGACTGATCATGCACTGATCACGTGGCTGATCATGCACTGATCACGTGACTGATCATGCACTGATCACTTGGCTGACATGCACTGATCACGTGCCTGATCATGCACTGATCACGTGGCTGATCATGCACTGATCACGTGACTGATCATGCACTGATCACGTGGCTGATCATGCACTGATCACGTGACTGATCATGCACTGATCACGTGACTGATCATGCACTGATCACGTGGCTGATCATGCACTGATCACGTGGCTGATCATGCACTGATCACGTGACTGATCATGCACTGATCACGTGGCTGATCATGCACTGATCACGTGACTGATCATGCACTGATCACGTGGCTGATCATGCACTGATCACGTGGCTGATCATGCACTGATCACGTGACTGATCATGCACTGATCACGTGGCTATCATGCACTACTCACGTGGCTGATCATGCAATGATCATGTAGCTACCTTGTACAGGTCACGTGACTGATCATACACCCATCAGGTGACTGATCATGCACTGATCACGTGGCTATCATGCACTGATCACGAGACTGATCATGCACTGATCACGTCTATATCATGCACTGATCACATGACTGCCCATGCACTGATCACGTGGATGATCATACACTAATCATGTGACAGATCATGCACTGATCACGTGGCTGATCATGCACTGATACCGTGACTGAGCATGGACTGATCACATGACTATCATGTAGTGATCACGTGACTTAATGGCGCTGATCATGTGACTGATCATGCGCTGATCATGTTTGCTATCATACACTGATCATGTGCCTCTGGAGGCAATAAACAAAGAGCTGAGTAGGCACGAATCAAACAGTCAGCAGGCAATAATCATGGAACTCAGGTGTGAGGAATCATGCTGCTCAGCTGGCAATAATCAAGCAGCTGAGCAGGCAGGAATTACGCAGCACAGCTGGCAATTGTCAAGCAGATGACAGGCAGGAATCGTGCAGCTCAGCTGGCAATTGTCAAGCAGATGAGCAGACAGTAATCACGCAGCTCAGCAGGCCCAGATCACGTGACTGAGCATGCACTGTTCACGTGGCTGATCATACACTGATCACGTGACTGATCATGCACTGATCACTTGGATATCATGCACTGATCACGTGGCTGATCATACACTGTTCACGTGTCTGACCATGCACTGATCACGTGGCTGATCATACACTGCTCACGTAACTGATCATGCACTGATCACGTGGCTATCATGCACTGATCACGTGGCTGAACATGCACAGTTCACGTGGCTGATCACACACCTGTCACGTGACTGATCATGCACTGATCCCGTGGCACTCATGCACTGATCACGTGGCTGATCATACACTGCTCACGTAACTGATCATGCACACATCACGTGGCTATCATGCACTGCTCACGTGGCTGTCATGGAATGATCACGTAGCTACCATATACTGGTCACGTGACTGATCATGCACTGATCACGTAAATGATCATGCACTGATCACGTGACTGATCATGCACTGATCACGTGACTGATCATGCACTGATCACGTGGCTATCATGCACTGATCACGTGGCTATCATGCACTGATCACGTGGCTGATCATGCACTGATCACGTAGCTGATCATGCACTGATCACGTGACTGATCATGCACTGATCACGTGGCTATCATGCACTGATCACGTGGCTGATCATGCACTGATCACGCAGCTATCATGCACTGGTCACGTGACTGATCATGCACTGATCACGTAACTGATCATGCACTGATCACGTGGCTTATCATGCACTGATCATGTGACTGATCATGCACTGATCATGTTTGGTGTCATACACTGATCATGTGCCTCTGGAGGCAATGAACATAGAGCTGAGTAGGCACGAAACAGTCAGCAGGCTATAATCATGGAACTCAGCTCTGAGAAATCATGCTGCTCAGCTGGCAATAATCAAATAGATGAGCAGGCAGGAATTACACAGCACAGGTGGCAATTGTCAAGCAGATGAGCAGACAGTAATCACGCAGCTCAGCAGGCACTGATCACGTGACTGAGCATGCACTGATCACGTGGCTGATCATACACTGATCACGTGACTGATCATGCACTGATCACGTGGCTATCATGCACTGATCACGTGACTGATCATGCACTGATCACGTGATATCATGCACTGATCACGTGGCTATCATGCACTGATCACGTGGCTGATCATGCACTGATCACGTGACTGATCATGCACTGATCACGTGGCTATCATGCACTGATCACGTGGCTGATCATGCACTGATCACGGGACTGATCATGCACTGATCACGGGCTATCATGCACTGATCACATGACTGATCATGCACTGATCACGTGGCTGATCATGCACTGATCACGTGACTGATCATGCACTGATCACGTGACTGATCATGCACTGATCACGTGGCTGATCATGCACTGATCACGTGGCTGATCATGCACTGATCACGTGACTGATCATGCACTGATCACGTGGCTGATCATGCACTGATCACGTGGCTGATCATGCACTGATCACGTGGCTGATCATGCACTGATCACGTGACTATCATGCACTGATCACGTGGCACTCATGCACTGATCACGTGGCTGATCATGCACTGATCACGTGACTGATCATGCACTGATCACGTGGCTATCATGCACTGATCACGTGGCTGATCATGCAATGATCACGTAGCTACCATGTACTGGTCACGTGACTGATCATGCACTGATCACGTGACTGATCATGCACTGATCACGTGACTGATCATGCACTGATCACGTGACTGATCATGCACTGATCACGTGGCTATCATGCACTGATCACGTGGCTGATCATGCACTGATCACGTAGCAACCATGCACTGATCACGTGACTGATCATGCACTGATCACATAATTGATCATGCACTGATCACGTGGCTTATCATGCACTGATCATGTGACTGATCATGTGCTGATCATGTTTGGTGTCATACACTGATCATGTGCCTCTGGAGGCAATGAACAAAGAGCTGAGTAGGCACGAATCAGTCAGCAGGCTATAATCATGGAACTCAGCTGTGAGAAATCATGCTGCTCAGCTGGCAATAATCAAGCAGATGAGCAGGCAGGAATTACGCAGCACAGCTGGCAATTGTCAAGCAGATGACAGGCAGGAATCGTGCAGCTCAGCTGGCAATTGTCAAGCAGATGAGCAGACAGTAATCACGCAGCTCAGCAGGCCCTGATCACGTGACTGAGCATGCACTGTTCACGTGGCTGATCATACACTGATCACGTGATGATCATGCACTGATCACGTGACTGATCATGCACTGATCACGTGGCTGATCATGCACTGATCACGTGGCTGATCATGCACTGATCACGGGACTGATCATGCACTGATCACGTGGCTATCATGCACTGATACGTGACTGCACATGCACTGATCACGTGGCTGATCATGCACTGATCACGTGACTGATCATGCACTGATCACGTGACTGATCATGCACTGATCACGTGGCTGATCATGCACTGATCACGTGGCTATCATGCACTGATCACGTGGCTGATCATGCACTGATCACGTGACTGATCATGCACTGATCACGTAACTGATCATGCACTGATCACGTGGCTGATCATGCACTGATCACGTGGCTGATCATGCACTGATCACGTGACTGATCATGCACTGATCACGTGACTGATCATGCACTGATCACGTGGCTGATCATGCACTGATCACGTGGCTGATCATGCACTGATCACGTGACTGATCATGCACTGATCACGTGGCTATCATGCACTGATCACGTGGCTGATCATGCACTGATCACGTGACTGATCATGCACTGATCACGTGGCTGATCATGCACTGATCACGTGACTGATCATGCACTGATCACGTGGCATCATGCACTGATCACGTGGCTGATCATGCACTGATCACGTGACTGATCATGCACTGATCACGTGGCTATCATGCACTGATCACGTGGCTGATCATGCAATGATCACGTAGCTACCATGTACTGGTCACGTGACTGATCATGCACTGATCACGTGACTGATCATGCACTGATCACGTGGCTGATCATGCACTGATCACGTGACTGATCATGCACTGATCACGTGGCTATCATGCACTGATCACGTGGCTATCATGCACTGATCACGTGGCTGATCATGCACTGATCACGTGGCTGATCATGCACTGATCACGTGACTGATCATGCACTGATCACGTGGCTATCATGCACTGATCACGTGGCTGATCATGCACTGATCACGCAGCTATCATGCACTGGTCACGTGACTGATCATGCACTGATCACGTGACTGATCATGCACTGATCACGTGGCTTATCATGCACTGATCATGTGACTGATCATGCACTGATCATGTTTGGTGTCATACACTGATCATGTGCCTCTGGAGGCAATGAACAAAGAGCTGAGTAGGCACGAAACAGTCAGCAGGCAATAATCATGGAACTCAGCTGTGAGAAATCATGCTGCTCAGCTGGCAATAATCAAGCAGATGAGCAGGCAGGAATTACACAGCACAGGTGGCAATTGTCAAGCAGATGAGCAGACAGTAATCACGCAGCTCAGCAGGCACTGATCACGTGACTGAGCATGCACTGATCACGTGGCTGATCACACACTGATCACGTGACTGATCATGCACTGATCACGTGGCTATCATGCACTGATCACGTGACTGATCATGCACTGATCACGTGATATCATGCACTGATCACGTGGCTATCATGCACTGATCACGTGGCTGATCATGCACTGATCACGTGACTGATCATGCACTGATCACGTGGCTATCATGCACTGATCACGTGGCTGATCATGCACTGATCACGGGACTGATCATGCACTGATCACGGGCTATCATGCACTGATCACATGACTGATCATGCACTGATCACGTGGCTGATCATGCACTGATCACGTGACTGATCATGCACTGATCACGTGACTGATCATGCACTGATCACGTGGCTATCATGCACTGATCACGTGGCTGATCATGCACTGATCACGTGACTGATCATGCACTGATCACGTGGCTGATCATGCACTGATCACGTGGCTGATCATGCACTGATCACGTGGCTGATCATGCACTGATCACGTGACTATCATGCACTGATCACGTGGCACTCATGCACTGATCACGTGGCTGATCATGCACTGATCACGTGACTGATCATGCACTGATCACGTGGCTATCATGCACTGATCACGTGGCTGATCATGCAATGATCACGTAGCTACCATGTACTGGTCACGTGACTGATCATGCACTGATCACGTGACTGATCATGCACTGATCACGTGACTGATCATGCACTGATCACGTGACTGATCATGCACTGATCACGTGGCTATCATGCACTGATCACGTGGCTGATCATGCACTGATCACGTAGCTATCATGCACTGATCACGTGACTGATCATGCACTGATCACATGACTGATCATGCACTGATCACGTGGCTTATCATGCACTGATCATGTGACTGATCATGTGCTGATCATGTTTGGTGTCATACACTGATCATGTGCCTCTGGAGGCAATGAACAAAGAGCTGAGTAGGCACGAATCAATCAGCAGGCAATAATCATGGAACTCAGCTGTGAGAAATCATGCTGCTCAGCTGGCAATAATCAAGCAGATGAGAAGGCAGGAATTACGCAACACAGCTGGCAATTGTCAAGCAGATGACAGGCAGGAATCGTGCAGCTCAGCTGGCAATTGTCAAGCAGATGAGCAGACAGTAATCACGCAGCTCAGCAGGCCCTGATCACGTGACTGAGCATGCACTGTTCACGTGGCTGATCACACACTGATCACGTGATGATCATGCACTGATCACGTGACTGATCATGCACTGATCACGTGGCTATCATGCACTGATCACGTGGCTGATCATGCACTGATCACGGACTGATCATGCACTGATCACGTGCTATCATGCACTGATACATGACTGATCATGCACTGATCACGTGGCTGATCATGCACTGATCACGTGACTGATCATGCACTGATCACGTGACTGATCATGCACTGATCACGTGGCTGATCATGCACTGATCACGTGGCTATCATGCACTGATCACGTGGCTGATCATGCACTGATCACGTGACTGATCATGCACTGATCACGTGACTGATCATGCACTGATCACGTGGCTGATCATGCACTGATCACGTGGCTGATCATGCACTGATCACGTGACTGATCATGCACTGATCACGTGACTGATCATGCACTGATCACGTGGCTATCATGCACTGATCACGTGGCTATCATGCACTGATCACGTGACTGATCATGCACTGATCACGTGGCTGATCATGCACTGATCACGTGACTGATCATGCACTGATCACGTGGCACTCATGCACTGATCACGTGGCTGATCATGCACTGATCACGTGACTGATCATGCACTGATCACGTGGCTATCATGCACTGATCACGTGGCTGATCATGCACTGATCACGCTACCATGCACTGATCACGTGACTGATCATGCACTGATCACGTGGCTGATCATGCACTGATCACGTGACTGATCATGCACTGATCACGTGACTGATCATGCACTGATCACGTGGCTATCATGCACTGATCACGTGGCTATCATGCACTGATCACGTGGCTGATCATGCACTGATCACGTGCTATCATGCACTGATCACGTGACTGATCATGCACTGATCACGTGGCTATCATGCACTGATCACGTGGCTGATCATGCACTGATCACAGCTACCATGCACTGATCACGTGACTGATCATGCACTGATCACGTGACTGATCATGCACTGATCACGTGGCTTATCATGCACTGATCATGTGACTGATCATGCACTGATCATGTTTGGTGTCATACACTGATCATGTGCCTCTGGAGGCAATGAACAAAGAGCTGAGTAGGCACGAAACAGTCAGCAGGCTATAATCATGGAACTCAGCTCTGAGAAATCATGCTGCTCAGCTGGCAATAATCAAGCAGATGAGCAGGCAGGAATTACACAGCACAGGTGGCAATTGTCAAGCAGATGAGCAGACAGTAATCACGCAGCTCAGCAGGCACTGATCACGTGACTGAGCATGCACTGATCACGTGGCTGATCACACACTGATCACGTGACTGATCATGCACTGATCACGTGGCTATCATGCACTGATCACGTGACTGATCATGCACTGATCACGTGATATCATGCACTGATCACGTGGCTGATCATGCACTGATCACGTGGCTGATCATGCACTGATCACGTGACTGATCATGCACTGATCACGTGGCTATCATGCACTGATCACGTGGCTGATCATGCACTGATCACGGGACTGATCATGCACTGATCACGGGCTATCATGCACTGATCACGTGACTGATCATGCACTGATCACGTGGCTGATCATGCACTGATCACGTGACTGATCATGCACTGATCACGTGACTGATCATGCACTGATCACGTGGCTGATCATGCACTGATCACGTGGCTGATCATGCACTGATCACGTGCCTGATCATGCACTGATCACGTGGCTGATCATGCACTGATCACGTGGCTGATCATGCACTGATCACGTGGCTGATCATGCACCTGTCACGTGACTATCATGCACTGATCACGTGGCACTCATGCACTGATCACGTGGCTGATCATGCACTGATCACGTGACTGATCATGCACTGATCACGTGGCTATCATGCACTGATCACGTGGCTGATCATGAATGATCACGTAGCTACCATATACTGATCACGTGACTGATCATGCACTGATCACGTGACTGATCATGCACTGATCACGTGACTGATCATGCACTGATCACGTGACTGATCATGCACTGATCACGTGGCTATCATGCACTGATCACGTGGCTGATCATGCACTGATCACGTAGCTACCATGTACTGATCACGTGACTGATCATGCACTGATCACATAATTGATCATGCACTGATCACGTGGCTTATCATGCACTGATCATGTGACTGATCATGTGCTGATCATGTTTGGTGTCATACACTGATCATGTGCCTCTGGAGGCAATGAACAAAGAGCTGAGTAGGCAGGAATCAATCAGCAGGCTATAATCATGGAACTCAGCTCTGAGAAATCATGCTGCTCAGCTGGCAATAATCAAGCAGATGAGCAGGCAGGAATTACGCAGCACAGCTGGCAATTGTCAAGCAGATGACAGGCAGGAATCGTGCAGCTCAGCTGGCAATTGTCAAGCAGATGAGCAGACAGTAATCACGCAGCTCAGCAGGCCCTGATCACGTGACTGAGCATGCACTGTTCACGTGGCTGATCATACACTGATCACGTGATGATCATGCACTGATCACGTGACTGATCATGCACTGATCACGTAGCTATCATGCACTGATCACGTGGCTGATCATGCACTGATCACGGGACTGATCATGCACTGATCACGGGCTATCATGCACTGACACATGACTGATCATGCACTGATCACGTGGCTGATCATGCACTGATCACGTGACTGATCATGCACTGATCACGTGACTGATCATGCACTGATCACGTGGCTGATCATGCACTGATCACGTGGCTATCATGCACTGATCACGTGGCTGATCATGCACTGATCACGTGACTGATCATGCACTGATCACGTGACTGATCATGCACTGATCACGTGGCTGATCATGCACTGATCACGTGGCTGATCATGCACTGATCACGTGACTGATCATGCACTGATCACGTGACTGATCATGCACTGATCACGTGGCTATCATGCACTGATCACGTGGCTGATCATGCACTGATCACGTGACTGATCATGCACTGATCACGTGGCTGATCATGCACTGATCACGTGACTGATCATGCACTGATCACGTGGCTATCATGCACTGATCACGTGGCTGATCATGCACTGATCACGTGACTGATCATGCACTGATCACGTGACTGATCATGCACTGATCACGTGGCTGATCATGCACTGATCACGTGGCTGATCATGCACTGATCACGTGACTGATCATGCACTGATCACGTGACTGATCATGCACTGATCACGTGGCTATCATGCACTGATCACGTGGCTATCATGCACTGATCACGTGACTGATCATGCACTGATCACGTGGCTGATCATGCACTGATCACGTGGCTGATCACACATGATCACGTGACTGATCATGCACTGATCACGTGGCTATCATGCACTGATCACGTGGCTGATCACACTGTATCACGTGACTGATCATGCACTGATCACGTGGCTATCATGCACTGATCACGTGGCTATCATGCACTGATCACGTGGCTGATCACACACTGATCACGTAGCTACCATGCACTGATCACGTGACTGATCATGCACTGATCACGTAATTGATCATGCACTGATCACGTGGCTGATCATGCACTGATCACGTGGCTGATCACACACGTATCACGTGACTGATCATGCACTGATCACGTGACTGATCATGCACTGATCACGTGGCTATCATGCACTGATCACGTGGCTATCATGCACTGATCACGTGGCTGATCACACACGTATCACGTGACTGATCATGCACTGATCACGTGGCTATCATGCACTGATCACGTGGCTGATCATGCACTGATCACGTGGCTATCATGCACTGATCACGTGACTGATCATGCACTGATCACGTGACTGATCATGCACTGATCACGTGGCTGATCATGCACTGATCACGTGGCTATCATGCACTGATCACGTGGCTGACATGCACTGATCACGTGCCTGATCATGCACTGATCACGTGGCTGATCATGCACTGATCACGTGGCTGATCATGCACTGATCACGTGGCTGATCATACTGATCACGTGACTGATCATGCACTGATCACGTGACTGATCATGCACTGATCACGTGGCTGATCATGCACTGATCACGTGACTGATCATGCACTGATCACGTGGCTGATCATGCACTGATCACGTGACTGATCATGCACTGATCACGTGCCTGATCATGCACTGATCACGTGGCTGATCATGCACTGATCACGTGGCTGATCATGCACTGATCACGTGTCTGATCATGCACTGATCACGTGACTGATCATGCACTGATCACGTGACTGATCATGCACTGATCACGTGGCTATCATGCACTACTCACGTGGCTGATCATGCAATGATCATGTAGCTACCATGTACAGGTCACGTGAATGATCATACACCCATCAGGTGACTGATCATGCACTGATCACGTGGCTATCATGCACTGATCACGTGACTGATCATGCACTGATCACATGACTGCCCATGCACTGATCACGTGGATGATCATACACTAATCATGTGACAGATCATGCACTGATCACGTGGCTGATCATGCACTGATACCGTGACTGAGCATGGACTGATCACGTGACTATCATGTAGTGATCACGTGACTTAATGGCGCTGATCATGTGACTGATCATGCGCTGATCATGTTTGCTATCATACACTGATCATGTGCCTCTGGAGGCAATAAACAAAGAGCTGAGTAGGCACGAATCAAACAGTCAGCAGGCAATAATCATGGAACTCAGGTGTGAGGAATCATGCTGCTCAGCTGGCAATAATCAAGCAGCTGAGCAGGCAGGAATTACGCAGCACAGCTGGCAATTGTCAAGCAGATGACAGGCAGGAATCGTGCAGCTCTGCTGGCAATTGTCAAGCAGATGAGCAGAGAGTAATCACGCAGCTCAGCAGGCCCAGATCACGTGACTGAGCATTCACTGTTCACGTGGCTGATCATACACTGATCACGTGATTGATCATGCACTGATCACTTGGATATCATGCACTGATCACGTGGCTGATCATACACTGTTCACGTGTCTGACCATGCCCTGATCACGTGGCTGATCATACACTGCTCACGTAACTGATCATGCACTGATCACGTGGCTATCATGCACTGATCACGTGGCTGAACATGCACTGTTCACGTGGCTGATCACACACATGTCACGTGACTGATCATGCACTGATCACGTGGCACTCATGCACTGATCACGTGGCTGATCATACTCTGCTCACGTAACTGATCATGCACACATCACGTGGCTATCATGCACTGCTCACGTGGCTCGTCATGGAATGATCACGTAGCTACCATATACTGGTCACGTGACTGATCATGCACTGATCACGTAAATGATCATGCACTGTTCACGTGACTGATCATGCACTGATCACGTGACTGATCATGCACTGATCACGTGGCTATCATGCACTGATCACGTGGCTGATCATGCACTGATCACGTGGCTGATCATGCACTGATCACGTGCTGATCATGCACTGATCACGTGACTGATCATGCACTGATCACGTGGCTATCATGCACTGATCACGTGGCTGATCATGCACTGATCACGCAGCTATCATGCACTGATCACGTGACTGATCATGCACTGATCACGTAACTGATCATGCACTGATCACGTGGCTTATCATGCACTGATCATGTGACTGATCATGCACTGATCATGTTTGGTGTCATACACTGATCATGTGCCTCTGGAGGCAATGAACATAGAGCTGAGTAGGCACGAAACAGTCAGCAGGCTATAATCATGGAACTCAGCTCTGAGAAATCATGCTGCTCAGCTGGCAATAATCAAGTAGATGAGCAGGCAGGAATTACACAGCACAGGTGGCAATTGTCAAGCAGATGAGCAGACAGTAATCACGCAGCTCAGCATGCACTGATCACGTGACTGAGCATGCACTGATCACGTGGCTGATCACACACTGATCACGTGACTGATCATGCACTGATCACGTGGCTATCATGCACTGATCACGTGACTGATCATGCACTGATCACGTAATATCATGCACTGATCACGTGGCTATCATGCACTGATCACGTGGCTGATCATGCACTGATCACGTGACTGATCATGCACTGATCACGTGGCTATCATGCACTGATCACGTGGCTGATCATGCACTGATCACGGGACTGATCATGCACTGATCACGGGCTATCATGCACTGATCACATGACTGATCATGCACTGATCACGTGGCTGATCATGCACTGATCACGTGACTGATCATGCACTGATCACGTGACTGATCATGCACTGATCACGTGGCTGATCATGCACTGATCACGTGGCTGATCATGCACTGATCACGTGACTGATCATGCACTGATCACGTGGCTGATCATGCACTGATCACGTGGCTGATCATGCACTGATCACGTGGCTGATCATGCACCTGTCACGTGACATATCATGCACTGATCACGTGGCACTCATGCACTGATCACGTGGCTGATCATACACTGATCACGTGACTGATCATGCACTGATCACGTGGCTATCATGCACTGATCACGTGGCTGATCATGCAATGATCACGTAGCTACCATATACTGGTCACGTGACTGATCATGCACTGATCACGTGAATGATCATGCACTGATCACGTGACTGATCATGCACTGATCACGTGACTGATCATGCACTGATCACGTGGCTATCATGCACTGATCACGTGGCTGATCATGCAATGATCACGTAGCTACCATGTACTGGTCACGTGACTGATCATGCACTGATCACGTAATTGATCATGCACTGATCACGTGGCTGATCATGCACTGATCACGTGGCTGATCACACATGATCACGTGACTGATCATGCACTGATCACGTGGCTGTCATGCACTGATCACGTGGCTATCATGCACTGATCACGTAGCTATCATGCACTGATCACGTGGCTGATCATGCACTGATCACGTAGCTATCATGCACTGATCACGTGACTGATCATGCACTGATCACGTGATTGATCATGCACTGATCACGTGGCTGATCATGCACTGATCACGTGGCTGATCACACACGTATCACGTGACTGATCATGCACTGATCACGTGACTGATCATGCACTGATCACGTGGCTATCATGCACTGATCACGTGGATATCATGCACTGATCACGTGGCTGATCACACACGTATCACGTGACTGATCATGCACTGATCACGTGGCTATCATGCACTGATCACGTGGCTATCATGCACTGATCACGTGGCTGATCATGCACTGATCACGTAGCTACCATGCACTGATCACGTGACTGATCATGCACTGATCACGTAACTGATCATGCACTGATCACGTGACTGATCATGCACTGATCACGTGACTGATCATGCACTGATCACGTGACTGATCATGCACTGATCACGTGGCTATCATGCACTGATCACGTGGCTGATCATGCACTGATCACGCAGCTATCATGCACTGGTCACATGACTGATCATGCACTGATCACGTGGCTTATCATGCACTGATCATGTGACTGATCATGCACTGATCATGTTTGGTGTCATACACTGATCATGTGCCTCTGGAGGCAATGAACATAGAGCTGAGTAGGCAGGAATCAGTCAGCAGGCTATAATCATGGAACTCATCTCTGAGAAATCATGCTGCTCAGCTGGCAATAATCAAGTAGATGAGCAGGCAGGAATTACGCAGCACAGGTGGCAATTGTCAAGCAGATGACAGGCAGGAATCGTGCAGCTCAGCTGGCAATTGTCAAGCAGATGAGCAGACAGTAATCACGCAGCTCAGCAGGCCCTGATCACGTGACTGATCATGCACTGATCACGTGGCTGATCATGCACTGATCACGTGGCTGATCATGCACTGATCACGTGGCTGATCATGCACTGATCACGTGACTGATCATGCACTGATCACGTGACTGATCATGCACTGATCACGTGGCTATCATGCACTGCTCACGTGGCTGATCATGCACTGATCACGTAGCTACCATGCACTGGTCACGTGACTGATCATGCACTGATCACGTGACTGATCATGCACTGATCACGTGGCTATCATGCACTGATCACGTGGCTGATCATGCACTGATCACGCACTGATCACGTCTATATCATGCACTGATCACGTGACTGATCATGCACTGATCACGTGGCTGATCATGCACTGATCACGTGACTGATCATGCACTGATCACGTGACTGATCATGCACTGATCACATGGCTATCATGCACTGATCACGTGGCTGATCATGCACTGATCACGTGGCTGATCATGCACTGATACCGTGACTGAGCATGGACTGATCACATGACTATCATGTAGTGATCACGTGACTTAATGGCGCTGATCATGTGACTGATCATGCGCTGATCATGTTTGCTATCATACACTGATCATGTGCCTCTGGAGGCAATAAACAAAGAGCTGAGTAGGCACGAATCAAACAGTCAGCAGGCAATAATCATGGAACTCAGCTGTGAGGAATCATGCTGCTCAGCTGGCAATAATCAAGCAGCTGAGCAGGCAGGAATTACGCAGCACAGCTGGCAATTGTCAAGCAGATGACAGGCAGGAATCGTGCAGCTCAGCTGGCAATTTTCTAGCAGATGAGCAGACAGTAATCACGAAGCTCAGCAGGCCCTTATCACGTGACTGAGCATGCACTGTTCACGTGGCTGATCATACACTGATCACGTGATGATCATGCACTGATCACGTGGATATCATGCACTGATCACGTGTCTGATCATACACTGTTCACGTGTCTGACCATGCACTGATCACGTGGCTGATCATACACTGCTCAGGTAACTGATCATGCACTGATCACGTGGCTATCATGCACTGATCACGTGGCTGAACATGCACTGTTCACGTGGCTGATCACACACTGTCACGTGACATATCATGCACTGATCACGTGGCTATCATGCACTGATCACGTGGCTGATCATGCACTGATCACGTGGCTGATCACACACTGATCACGTGACTGATCATGCACTGATCACGTGGCTATCATGCACTGATCACGTGACTGATCATGCACTGATCACGTGATGATCATGCACTGATCACGTGGCTGATCATGCACTGATCACGTGGCTGATCATGCACTGATCACGTGACTGATCATGCACTGATCACGTGGCTATCATGCACTGATCACGTGGCTGATCATGCACTGATCACGTGACTGATCATGCACTGATCACGGGCTATCATGCACTGATCACGTGACTGATCATGCACTGATCACGTGGCTGATCATGCACTGATCACGTGACTGATCATGCACTGATCACGTGACTGATCATGCACTGATCACGTGGCTATCATGCACTGATCACGTGGCTGATCATGCACTGATCACGTGGCTGATCATGCACTGATCACGTGGCTGATCATGCACTGATCACGTGGCTGATCATGCACTGATCACGTGGCTGATCATGCACTGATCACGTGACTGATCATGCACTGATCACGTGGCTATCATGCACTGATCACGTGGCTGATCACACGTATCACGTGACTGATCATGCACTGATCACGTGGCTATCATGCACTGATCACGTGACTGATCATGCACTGATCACGTGACTGATCATGCACTGATCACGTGACTGATCATGCACTGATCACGTGGCTATCATGCACTGATCACGTGGCTGATCATGCACTGATCACGTGGCTACATGCACTGATCACATGACTGATCATGCACTGATCACATGACTGATCATGCACTGATCACGTGGCTTATCATGCACTGATCATGTGACTGATCATGCACTGATCATGTTTGCTATCATACACTGATCATGTGCCTCTGGAGGCAATGAACAAAGAGCTGAGTAGGCACGAATCAGTCAGCAGGCTATAATCATGGAACTCAGCTGTGAGGAATCATGCTGCTCAGCTGGCAATAATCAAGCAGCTGAGCAGGCAGGAATTACGCAGCACAGCTGGCAATTGTCAAGCAGATGACAGGCAGGAATCGTGCAGCTCAGCTGGCAATTGTCAAGCAGATGAGCAGACAGTAATCACGCAGCTCAGCAGGCCCTGATCACGTGACTGAGCATGCACTGTTCACGTGGCTGATCATACACTGATCACGTGATGATCATGCACTGATCACGTGACTGATCATGCACTGATCACGTGGCTATCATGCACTGATCACGTGGCTGATCATGCACTGATCACGGGACTGATCATGCACTGATCACGGCGCTATCATGCACTGACTACATGACTGACATGCACTGATCACGTGGCTGATCATGCACTGATCACGTGACTGATCATGCACTGATCACGTGACTGATCATGCACTGATCACGTGGCTGATCATGCACTGATCACGTGGCTATCATGCACTGATCACGTGGCTGATCATGCACTGATCACGTGGCTGATCATGCACTGATCACGTGACTGATCATGCACTGATCACGTGGCTGATCATGCACTGATCACTGGGCTGATCATGCACTGATCACGTGACTGATCATGCACTGATCACGTGACTGATCATGCACTGATCACGTGGCTATCATGCACTGATCACGTGGCTGATCATGCACTGATCACGTGACTGATCATGCACTGATCACGTGGCTATCATGCACTGATCACGTGGCTGATCATGCACTGATCACGTGCCTGATCATGCACTGATCACGTGGCTGATCATGCACTGATCACGTGACTGATCATGCACTGATCACGTGGCTATCATGCACTGATCACGTGGCTGATCATGCACTGATCACGTGACTGATCATGCACTGATCACGTGACTGATCATGCACTGATCACGTGGCTGATCATGCACTGATCACGTGGCTGATCATGCACTGATCACGTGACTGATCATGCACTGATCACGTGACTGATCATGCACTGATCACGTGGCTATCATGCACTGATCACGTGGCTGATCATGCACTGATCACGTGGCTGATCATACACTGATCACGTGACTGATCATGCACTGATCACGTGGCTGATCATGCACTGATCACGTGACTGATCATGCACTGATCACGTCTATATCATGCACTGATCACATGACTGCCCATGCACTGATCACGTGGATGATCATACACTAATCATGTGACAGATCATGCACTGATCACGTGGCTGATCATGCACTGATACCGTGACTGAGCATGGACTGATCACATGACTATCATGTAGTGATCACGTGACTTAATGGCGCTGATCATGTGACTGATCATGCGCTGATCATGTTTGCTATCATACACTGATCATGTGCCTCTGGAGGCAATAAACAAAGAGCTGAGTAGGCACGAATCAAACAGTCAGCAGGCAATAATCATGGAACTCAGGTGTGAGGAATCATGCTGCTCAGCTGGCAATAATCAAGCAGCTGAGCAGGCAGGAATTATGCAGCACAGCTGGCAATTGTCAAGCAGATGAGCAGACAGTAATCACGCAGCTCAGCAGGCCCTGATCACGTGACTGAGCATGCACTGTTCACGTGGCTGATCATACACTGATCACGTGACTGATCATGCACTGATCACGTGGCTGATCATGCACTGATCACGTGACTGATCATGCACTGATCACGTGATATCATGCACTGATCACGTGGCTGATCATGCACTGATCACGTGGCTGATCATGCACTGATCACGTGACTGATCATGCACTGATCACGTGGTATCATGCACTGATCACGTGGCTATCATGCACTGATCACGGGACTGATCATGCACTGATCACGGGCTATCATGCACTGATCACGTGACTGATCATGCACTGATCACGTGGCTGATCATGCACTGATCACGTGACTGATCATGCACTGATCACGTGACTGATCATGCACTGATCACGTGGCTATCATGCACTGATCACGTGGCTGATCATGCACTGATCACGTGACTGATCATGCACTGATCACGTGGCTGATCATGCACTGATCACGTGGCTGATCATGCACTGATCACGTGGCTGATCATGCACTGTCACGTGACTGATCATGCACTGATCACGTGGCTATCATGCACTGATCACGTGGCTGATCACACTGATCACGTGACTGATCATGCACTGATCACGTGGCTGATCATGCACTGATCACGTGACTGATCATGCACTGATCACGTGGCTATCATGCACTGATCACGTGGCTGATCATGCAATGATCACGCAGCTACCATGTACTGGTCACGTGACTGATCATGCACTGATCACGTGACTGATCATGCACTGATCACGTGGCTGATCATGCACTGATCATGTGACTGATCATGTGCTGATCATGCACTGATCACGTGGTATCATGCACTGATCACGTGGCTGATCATGCACTGATCACGGGACTGATCATGCACTGATCACGGGCTATCATGCACTGATCACATGACTGACATGCACTGATCACGTGGCTGATCATGCACTGATCACGTGACTGATCATGCACTGATCACGTGACTGATCATGCACTGATCACGTGGCTGATCATGCACTGATCACGTGGCTATCATGCACTGATCACGTGACTGATCATGCACTGATCACGTGGCTATCATGCACTGATCACGTGGCTATCATGCACTGATCACGGGACTGATCATGCACTGATCAAGGCGCTATCATGCACTGATCACGTGACTGATCATGCACTGATCACGTGGCTGATCATGCACTGATCACGTGACTGATCATGCACTGATCACGTGACTGATCATGCACTGATCACGTGGCTGATCATGCACTGATCACGTGGCTGATCATGCACTGATCACGTGGCTGATCATGCACTGATCACGTGGCTGATCATGCACTGATCACGTGGCTGATCATGCACTGATCACGTGGCTGATCATGCACTGATCACGTGACTGATCATGCACTGATCACGTGGCTATCATGCACTGATCACGTGGCTGATCACACGTATCACGTGACTGATCATGCACTGATCACGTGGCTATCATGCACTGATCACGTGACTGATCATGCACTGATCACGTGACTGATCATGCACTGATCACGTGACTGATCATGCACTGATCACGTGGCTATCATGCACTGATCACGTGGCTGATCATGCACTGATCACGTGGCTACATGCACTGATCACGTGACTGATCATGCACTGATCACATGACTGATCATGCACTGATCACGTGGCTTATCATGCACTGATCATGTGACTGATCATGCGCTGATCATGTTTGGTATCATACACTGATCATGTGCCTCTGGAGGCAATGAACAAAGAGCTGAGTAGGCACGAATCAATCAGCAGGCAATAATCATGGAACTCAGCTGTGAGAAATCATGCTGCTCAGCTGGCAATAATCAAGCAGCTGAGCAGGCAGGAATTACGCAGCACAGCTGGCAATTGTCAAGCAGATGACAGGCAGGAATCATGCAGCTCAGCTGGCAATTGTCAAGCAGATGAGCAGACAGTAATCACGCAGCTCAGCAGGCCCTGATCACGTGACTGAGCATGCACTGTTCACGTGGCTGATCATACACTGATCACGTGATGATCATGCACTGATCACGTGACTGATCATGCACTGATCACGTGGCTGATCATGCACTGATCACGTGGCTGATCATGCACTGATCACGGGACTGATCATGCACTGATCACGGGCTATCATGCACTGATCACATGACTGACATGCACTGATCACGTGGCTGATCACACACGTATCACGTGACTGATCATGCACTGATCACGTGGCTATCATGCACTGATCACGTGGCTGATCATGCACTGATCACGTGACTGATCATGCACTGATCACGTGGCTATCATGCACTGATCACGTGGCTGATCATGCAATGATCACGTAGCTACCATGCACTGGTCACGTGACTGATCATGCACTGATCACGTGACTGATCATGCACTGATCACGTGGCTATCATGCACTGATCACGTGACTGATCATGCACTGATCACGTCTATATCATGCACTGATCACGTGACTGATCATGCACTGATCACGTGGCTGATCATGCACTGATCACGTGACTGATCATGCACTGATCACGTGGCTGATCATGCACTGATCACGTGACTGATCATGCACTGATCACGTGGCTATCATGCACTGATCACGTGGCTATCATGCACTGATCACGTGGCTGATCACACATGATCACGTGACTGATCATGCACTGATCACGTGGCTCTCATGCACTGATCACGTGGCTGTCATGCACTGATCACGTGGATATCATGCACTGATCACGTGGCTGATCACACACGTATCACATGACTGATCATGCACTGATCACGTGGCTATCATGCACTGATCACGTGGCTATCATGCACTGATCACGTGGCTGATCATGCAATGATCACGTAGCTACCATGTACTGGTCACGTGACTGATCATGCACTGATCACGTAATTGATCATGCATTGATCATGTGGCTGATCATGCACTGATCACGTGGCTGATCATGCACTGATCACGTAACTGATCATGCACTGATCACGTAACTGATCATGCACTGATCACGTGACTGATCATGCACTGATCACGTGGCTATCATGCACTGATCACGTGGCTGATCATGCACTGATCACGTGACTGATCATGCACTGATCACGTGTCTGATCATGCACTGATCACGTGGCTATCATGCACTGCTCACGTGGCTGATCATGCCATGATCACGCAGCTACCATGTACTGGTCACATGACTGATCATGCACTGATCACGTGACTGATCATGCAGTGATCACGTGGCTATCATGCACTACTCACGTGGCTGATCATGCAATGATCATGTAGCTACCATGTACAGGTCACGTGAATGATCATACACCCATCAGGTGACTGATCATGCACTGATCACGTGGCTATCATGCACTGATCACGAGACTGATCATGCACTGATCACGTCTATATCATGCACTGATCACATGACTGCCCATGCACTGATCACGTGGATGATCATACACTAATCATGTGACAGATCATGCACTGATCACGTGGCTGATCATGCACTGATACCGTGACTGAGCATGGACTGATCACATGACTATCATGTAGTGATCACGTGACTTAATGGCGCTGATCATGTGACTGATCATGCGCTGATCATGTTTGCTATCATACACTGATCATGTGCCTCTGGAGGCAATAAACAAAGAGCTGAGTAGGCACGAATCAAACAGTCAGCAGGCAATAATCATGGAACTCAGGTGTGAGGAATCATGCTGCTCAGCTGGCAATAATCAAGCAGCTGAGCAGGCAGGAATTACGCAGCACAGCTGGCAATTGTCAAGCAGATGACAGGCAGGAATCGTGCAGCTCAGCTGGCAATTGTCAAGCAGATGAGCAGACAGTAATCACGCAGCTCAGCAGGCCCTGATCACGTGACTGAGCATGCACTGTTCACGTGGCTGATCATACACTGATCACGTGATGATCATGCACTGATCACTTGGATATCATGCACTGATCACGTGGCTGATCATACACTGTTCACGTGTCTGACCATGCACTGATCACGTGGCTGATCATACACTGCTCACGTAACTGATCATGCACTGATCACGTGGCTATCATGCACTGATCACGTGGCTGAACATGCACTGTTCACGTGGCTGATCACTCACCTGTCACGTGACATATCATGCACTGATCACGTGGCACTCATGCACTGATCACGTGGCTGATCATACTCTGCTCACGTAACTGATCATGCACACATCACGTAGCTATCATGCACTGCTCACGTGGCTCGTCATGGAATGATCACGTAGCTACCATATACTGTTCACGTGACTGATCATGCAAAGATCACGTAAATGATCATGCACTGTTCACGTGACTGATCATGTACTGATCACGTGACTGATCATGCACTGATCACGTGGCTATCATGCTCTGCTCACGTGGCTGATCATGCAACGATCACGTAGCAACCATGTACTGGTCACGTGACTGATCATGCACTGATCACGTAATTGATCCTGCACTGATCACGTGGCTCATCATGCACTGATCACGTGGCTGATCACACATGTATCACGTGACTGATCATGCACTGATCACGTGGCTATCATGCACTGATCACGTGGCTGATCATGCACTGATCACGTGGCTGATCATCACTGATCACGTGACTATCATGCACTGATCACGTGGATCATGCACTGATCACGTGGCTGATCATGCACTGATCACGTGACTGATCATGCACTGATCACGTGGCTATCATGCACTGATCACGTGGCTGATCATGCACTGATCACGTAGCTACCATGTACTGATCACGTGACTGATCATGCACTGATCACGTGACTGATCATGCACTGATCACGTGGCTATCATGCACTGATCACGTGACTGATCATGCACTGATCACGTCTATATCATGCACTGATCACGTGACTGATCATGCACTGATCACGTGGATGATCATACACTGATCACGTGACTGATCATGCACTGATCACGTGGCTATCATGCACTGATCACGTGACTGATCATGCACTGATCACGTCTATATCATGCACTGATCACATGACTGCCCATGCACTGATCACGTGGATGATCATACACTGATCACGTGACTGATCATGCACTGATCACGTGGCTATCATGCACTGATCACGTGACTGATCATGCACTGATCACGTCTATATCATGCACTGATCACGTGACTGATCATGCACTGATCACGTGGATGATCATGCACTGATCATGTGACTGATCATGCACTGATCACGTGACTGATCATGCACTGATCACGTGACTGAACATGGACTGAGTAGGCACGAATCAGTCAGCAGGCAATAATCATGGAACTCAGCTGTGAGAAATCATGCTGCTCAGCTGGCAATAATCATGTAGCTGAGCAGGCAGGAATTACGCAGCACAGCTGGCAATTGTCAAGCAGATGACAGGCAGGAATCGTGCAGCTCAGCTGGCAATTGTCAAGCAGATGAGCAGACAGTAATCACGCAGCTCAGCAGGCCCTGATCACGTGACTGAGCATGCACTGTTCACGTGGCTGATCACACACTGATCACGTGACTGATCATGCACTGATCACGTGACTGATCATGCACTGATCACGTGGCTGATCATGCACTGATCACGTGGCTGATCATGCACTGATCACGGGACTGATCATGCACTGATCACGTGCTATCATGCACTGATACAGGACTGCACATGCACTGATCACGTGGCTGATCATGCACTGATCACGTGACTGATCATGCACTGATCACGTGACTGATCATGCACTGATCACGTGGCTGATCATGCACTGATCACGTGGCTATCATGCACTGATCACGTGGCTGATCATGCAATGATCACGTAGCTACCATGCACTGGTCACGTGACTGATCATGCACTGATCACGTAACTGATCATGCACTGATCACGTGGCTGATCATGCACTGATCACGTGACTGATCATGCACTGATCACGTGGCTATCATGCACTGATCACGTGGCTGATCATGCACTGATCACGTGCCTGATCATGCACTGATCACGTGACTGATCATGCACTGATCACGTGACTGATCATGCACTGATCACGTGGCTATCATGCACTGATCACGTGGCTGATCATGCACTGATCACGTAGCTACCATGTACTGATCACGTGACTGATCATGCACTGATCAGTGACTGATCATGCACTGATCACGTGACTGATCATGCACTGATCACGTGGCTGATCATGCACTGATCACGTGGCTGATCATGCACTGATCACGTGACTGATCATGCACTGATCACGTGACTGATCATGCACTGATCACGTGGCTATCATGCACTGATCACGTGGCTGATCATGCACTGATCACGTGACTGATCATGCACTGATCACGTGACTGATCATGCACTGATCACGTGGCTATCATGCACTGATCACGTGGCTGATCATGCACTGATCACGTGTCTGACATGCACTGATCACGTGGCTGATCATGCACTGATCACGTGACTGATCATGCACTGATCACGTGGCTATCATGCACTGATCACGTGGCTGATCATGCACTGATCACGTGGCTGATCATGCACTGATCACGTGACTGATCATGCACTGATCACGTGGCACTCATGCACTGATCACGTGGCTGATCATACTGATCACGTGACTGATCATGCACTGATCACGTGGCTATCATGCACTGATCACGTGGCTGATCATGCACTGATCACGTAGCTATCATGCACTGATCACGTGACTGATCATGCACTGATCACGTGGCTGATCATGCACTGATCACGTGACTGATCATGCACTGATCACGTGACTGATCATGCACTGATCACGTGGCTATCATGCACTGATCACGTGGCTGATCATGCACTGATCACGCAGCTACCATGTACTGATCACGTGACTGATCATGCACTGATCACGTGACTGATCATGCACTGATCACGTGGCTATCATGCACTGATCACGTGGCTGATCATGCACTGATCACGTAGCTATCATGCACTGATCACGTGACTGATCATGCACTGATCACGTGACTGATCATGCACTGATCACGTGGCTATCATGCACTGATCACGTGACTGATCATGCACTGATCACGTCTATATCATGCACTGATCACGTGACTGATCATGCACTGATCACGTGGCTGATCATGCACTGATCACGTGACTGATCATGCACTGATCACGTGGCTGATCATGCACTGATCACGTGGCTGATCATGCACTGATCACGTGACTGATCATGCACTGATCACGTGGCTATCATGCACTGATCACGTGGCTGATCATGCACTGATCACGTAGCTATCATGCACTGATCACGTGACTGATCATGCACTGATCACGTAATTGATCATGCACTGATCACGTGACTGATCATGCACTGATCACGTGACTGATCATGCACTGATCACGTGACTGATCATGCACTGATCACGTGGCTGTCATGCACTGATCACGTGGCTGATCATGCACTGATCACGTAGCTATCATGCACTGATCACGTGACTGATCATGCACTGATCACGTAATTGATCATGCACTGATCACGTGACTGATCATGCACTGATCACGTGACTGATCATGCACTGATCACGTGACTGATCATGCACTGATCACGTGGCTATCATGCACTGATCACGTGGCTGATCATGCACTGATCACGTAGCTACCATGCACTGATCACGTGACTGATCATGCACTGATCACGTAACTGATCATGCACTGATCACGTGGCTGATCATGCACTGATCACGTGGCTGATCATGCACTGATCACGTGACTGATCATGCACTGATCACGGACTGATCATGCACTGATCACGTGGCTGATCATGCACTGATCACGTGACTGATCATGCACTGATCACGTGGCTGATCATGCACTGATCACGTGGCTATCATGCACTACTCACGTGGCTGATCATGCAATGTTCATGTAGCTACCATGTACTGGTCACGTGACTGATCATGCACCCATCACGTGACTGATCATGCACTGATCACGTGGCTATCATGCACTGATCACGTGACTGATCATGCACTGATCACGTCTATATCATGCACTGATCACGTGACTGATCATGCACTGATCACGTGGATGATCATGCACTGATCATGTGACTGATCATGCACTGATCACGTGGCTATCATGCACTGATCACGTGGCTGATCATACATGATCACGTGACTGATCATGCACTGATCACGTGGCTGATCATGCACTGATCACGTGGCTGATCATGCACTGATCACGTGACTGATCATGCACTGATCACGTGGCTATCATGCACTGATCACGTGGCTGATCATGCACTGATCACGTGCCTATCATGCACTGATCACGTGGCTGATCATGCACTGATCACGTGACTGATCATGCACTGATCACGTGGCTGATCATGCACTGATCACGTGGCTGATCATGCACTGATCACGTAGCTATCATGCACTGTCACGTGACTGATCATGCACTGATCACGTGACTGATCATGCACTGATCACGTGACTGATCATGCACTGATCACGTGACTGATCATGCACTGATCACGTGGCTGATCATGCACTGATCACGTGACTGATCATGCACTGATCACGTGGCTGATCATGCACTGATCACGTGGCTATCATGCACTGATCACGTGGCTGATCATGCACTGATCACGTAGCTATCATGCACTGATCACGTGACTGATCATGCACTGATCACGTGACTGATCATGCACTGATCACGTGGCTATCATGCACTGATCACGTGGCTGATCATGCACTGATCACGTAGCTATCATGCACTGTCACGTGACTGATCATGCACTGATCAGTGACTGATCATGCACTGATCACGTGGCTATCATGCACTGATCACGTGGCTATCATGCACTGATCACGTGGCTGATCATGCACTGATCACGTAGCAACCATGTACTGGTCACGTGACTGATGATGCACTGATCACATGGCTATCATGCACTGCTCACGTGCTAATCTTGCAATGATCATGTAGCAACCATGTACTGGTCACGTGACTGATCATGCACTGATCACGTAATTGATCCTGCACTGATCACGTGGCTGATCACACATATATCTCGTGACTGATAATGCACTGATCACAAGGCTCTCATGCACTGATCACGTGGCTATCATGCACTGATCACGTGGATATCATGCACTGATCACGTGGCTGATCACACACGTATCACGTGAATGATCATGCACTGATATCGTGGCTCTCATGCACTGATCACGGGCTATCATGCACTGATATCATGCACTGATCACGTGGCTGATCACACCCGTATCACGTGACTGATCAGGCACTGATCAGGTTACTATCATGCACTGGTCACGTGGCTATCATGCACTGATCACGTGGCTGATCATGCAATGGTCACGTAGCTACCATGTACTGGTCATGTGACTGATCATGCACTGATCACGTAATTGATCCTGCACTGATCACGTGGCTCACCACGCACTGATCACCTGGCTGATCACACACGGATCACGTGACTGATCATGTACAGATCACGTGACTAATCATGTAGTGATCACGTGGCTATCCTGTACTGATCACGTGGATATCATGCACTGATCACGTGGCTGATCACACACGTATCACGTGACTGATCATGCACTGATCACGTGGCTATCATGCACTGATCACGTGGCAATCATGCACTGATCATGTGGCTGATCATGCAATGATCACGTAATTGATCATTCACTGATCACGTGGCTGATCATGCACTGATCACGTGACTGATCATGCACTGATCACGTGACGGATCATGCACTGATCATGTGACTGATCATGCGCTCATCATGTTTGCTATCATACACTGATGAAGTGCCTCTGTAGGCAATAAATAAAGAGCAGAGTAGGCACGAATCATACAGTCAGCAGTCAATAATCATTGAACTCAGGTGTGAGGAAACATGCTGCTCAGCTGGCAATAATCAAGCAGCTGAGCAGGCAGGAATTACGCAGCACAGCTGGCAATTGTGAAGCAGATGACACTCAGGAATCTTGCAGCTCAGCTTGCAATTGTCAAGCAGATGAACAAACAGTAATCACGCAACTCAGCAGGCCCTGATCACGTGACTGAGCATGCACTGTTCACGTGGATGATCATACACTGATCACGTGATTGATCATGCACTGATCACGTGGCTATCATGCACTGATCACGTGGCTGAACATGCACTGTTCACGTGGCTGATCACACACCTGTCACGTGACTGATCAGGCACTGATCACGTGGCACTCATGCACTGATCACATGGCTGATCATACTCTGCTCACGTAACTGAACATGCACATATCACGTGGCCATCATGCACTGCTCAAGTGGCTGGTCATGCAATGATCACGTAGCTACCATATACTGGTCACGTGATTCATCATGCACATTTCACGTAAATGATCATGCACTGTTCAAGTGACTGATCATGTACTGATCACGTGACTGATCATGCACTGATCACATGGCTATCATGCACTGCTCACGTGGCTGATCATGCAGTAATCATGTAGCATCCATGTATTGGTCACGTGACTGATCATGCACTGATCACGTAATTGATCTTGAACTGATCACGTGGCTCATCATGCACTGATCACGTTACTGTTCACCCACTGATCACTTGACTGATCATGTACTGATCACGTGGCTATAATGCACTGATCACGTGGCTGATCATACACTGTTCACGAGCCAGGTCATCCACAGATCACGTGACTAATCATGAACTGATCACGTGGCTATAATTCACTGATCACGTGGATTTCATACACTGATTACGTTCCTGTCATGCCCAGATCACGTGACTAATCATAAACTGATCACATAGGCATCATGCACTGATCACGTTGCTGATCATACACTGTTAACGTGTCTGATCATGCACTGATCACGTGGCTGATCATACACTGCTCATGTAGCTGATCATGCACTGATCACGTGTCTATCATGCAGTGCTCACGTGGCTGCTCCTGCAATGATCACGTAGCTAACATGTACTGGTCACGTGACTGATCATGCAAAGGTAACGTAATTGATCATGCACAGATTACGTGACTTATCATGCCCTGATCACGTGACTGATCATGCACTGATCACCTGGCTATCATGCACTGCTCACGTGGCTGATCATGCAATGATCACGTGACTGATCATGCACTGCTCACGTGGCAGATAATACAATGATCACATAGCTACCATGTACTGGTCACATGGTTGATCATGCACTGATCACGTAATTGATCACGCACTGATCACGTGGCTGATCGTACACTGATCACGTGACTGACCATGCACTGTTCACATGACTGATCATGCACTGATCACGTGGCTATCATGCACTGATCACGTGGCTGATCATACACTGATCACGTGCCTGGTCATGCACAGATAACGTGACTACTCATGAAGTGATCACGTGGCTATCATGAATTGATTACGTGGATATCATGCACTGATCACGTGGCGGATCACACACGTATCACGTGACTGATTATCCACTGATCACGTGGCTATCATGCACTGATCACGTGGCTGATCATGCAATGATCACGTAGCTACCATGTACTGGTCACGTGACTGATCATGCACTGATCACTTGACTGATCATGCACTGATCACGTGGCTGATCATGCACTGCTCACGTGGCTGATCACACAATGATCACACAGCTACTATGTACTGGTCACATGACTGATCATGCACTGATCACGTAATTGATCATGCACTGATCACGTGACTGATCATGCACTGACCACGTGACTGATCATCCACTGAACAGTTGACTACCATGCACTGATTACTTGGCTGATCATACACTGATCACCTGACTGATAATGCCCTGATCATCTGGCTCTCATGCACTCATTACCTGGCTATCGTGCACTGTTTATGTGGTTGATCATACACTGATCACGAGACTGATCATGCACTGATCACGTCTATATCACGCACTGATCCCATGACTGCCCATGCAATGAACATGTGGATGATCATACACTGATCATGTGACAGATCATGCAGTGATCACGTGGCTATCATGCACTGATCAAGTGGCTTATCATACTCTGCTCCCGAAACTGATCATGCACTGATCACGTGGCTATCATGCACTGCTGACGTGGCTGATCATGCAATGATCACGTAGCTAACATGTACTGGTCACGTGAGTGATCATGCACTGATCACGTAATTGATCATGCACTGATCAGGTGACTTATCATGCACTGTTCATGTGACTGATCATGCACTGTTCACGAGACTCATCATCCACTGATCACGTGGATATCATGCAATGATCACGTGTTTGACCATACACTGTTCACGTGTCTGACCATGCACTGCTCACGTGGCTGATCATACACTGTTCACGTAACTGATCATGCACTGATCACGTGGATATCATGCACTGATCACGTGGCTGAACATGCACTGTTCACGTGGCTGACACACACCTGTCACGTGACTGATCATGCAGTGATCACGGGGAACTCATGCACTGATCACGTGGCTGATCATACTCTGCTCACGTAACTGATCATGCACACATCACGTGGCTATCATGCACTGCTCCGTGGCTCGTCATGCAATGATCACGTAGCTACCATATACTGGTCAGGTGACTGATCATGCACAGATCAAGTAAATGATCATGCACTGTTCACGTGACTGATCATGTACTGATCACGTGACTCATCATGCACTGATCACGTGGCTATCATGCTCTGCTCACGTGGCTGAATATGCAATGATCACGTAGCAACCATGTACTGGTCACGTGACTGATCATGCACTGATCACGTAATTGATCCTGCACTGATCACGTGGCTCGTCATGCACTGATCACGTGGCTGATCACACATGTATCACGTGAATGACCATGCAATGATCACGTGGCTCTCATGCACTGATCACGTGGCTATAATGTACTGATCACGTGGATATCATGCACTCATCATGCCTGGTCATGCACAGCTCACGTGACTAATCCTGAAGTGATCACGTGGCTATCATGCACTGATTATATGGATATCATGCACTGATCACGTGGCTGATCACACACATATCACATGACTGATCATGCACTGATCACGTGGCTATCATGGCCTGATCACGTGGCTATCATGCACTGATCACGTGGCTGATCATGCAATGATCACGTGGCTACCATGTACTGGTCACATGACTAATTATGCACTGATCACGAAATTGATCATGCACTGATCACGTGGCTGATCATGCACTGATCACGTGACTGATCATGCCCTGATCACGTGACTGATCATGCACTGATCACCTGGCTATCATGCACTACTCACGTGGCTGATCATGACATGATCACGTGACTGATCATGCACTGATCACGTGGCTATCATGCACTGCTCACGTGGCTGATAATACAATGATCACATAGCTACCATTTACTGGTCACATGGTTGATCATGCACTGATCACGTAATTGATCACGCACTGATCACGTGGCTGATCATACACTGATCACGTGACTGACCATGCACTGTTCACATGACTGATCATGCACTGATCACGTGGCTATCATGCACTGATCACGTGGCTGATCATACACTGATCACGTGCCTGGTCATGCACAGATAAGGTGACTACTCATGAAGTGATCACGTGGCTATCATGAACTGATTACATGGATATCATGCACTGATCACGTGGCGGATCACACACGTATCACGTGACTGATCATCCACTGATCACGTGGCTATCATGCACTGATCACGTGGCTATCATGCACTGATGACGTGGCTGATCATGCAATGGTCACGTAGCTACCATGTACTGGTCACGTGACTGATCATGCACTGATCACTTGACTGATCATGCACTGATCACGTGGCTGATCATGCACTGCTCACGTGGCTGATCACACAATGATCACACAGCTACTATGTACTGGTCACCTGACTGATCATGCACTGATCACGTAATTGATCATGCACTGATCACGTGACTGATCATGCACTGACCACGTAACTGATCATCCACTGAACAGTTGACTACCATGCACTGATTACTTGGCTGATCATACACTGATCACCTGACTGATAATGCCCTGATCGTCTGGCTCTCATGCACTCATTACTTGGCTATCGTGCACTGTTTACGTGGTTGATCATACACTGCTCACGTGGCTGATCATGCAATGATCACGCATCTACCATGTAGTGGTCACATGACTGATCATGCACTGATCACGATTTGATCATTCACTGATCACCTGGCTTATCATGCATTGATCATGTGACTGATCATGTGCTGATCATGTTTGGTGTCATACACTGATCATGTGCCTCTGGAGGCAATGAACAAAGAGCTGAGTAAGCAGGAATCAGTCAGCAGGCGATAATCATGGAACTCAGCTCTGAGAAATCATGCTGCTCAGCTGGCAATAATCAAGCACGTGACCAGGCAGAAATCACGCAGCTCAGCTGGCAATGGTCATGCAGATGAGCCGGCAGGAATCACGCAGCTCAGCAGGCCCTGATCACGTGACTCTGCAGGCACTGATCACGTGGCTGATCACACACCTATCACGTGACTGATCATGCACTGATCACGTGGCTCTCATGCACTGATCACGTGTTTATCAGGCAATGATCAGTGACTGACAGGCGCTGATCATGGGACTGTGCAGGCACTGATCACGTGGCTATCATGCACTGATCACGTGACTGCGCATGCACTGATGACGTGGCTGTTCGGGCACTGATCACCTGTTTATCAGGCAGTGATCAGTGACTGACAGGCGCTGATCAGGGGACTGTGCACGCACTGATCAGGTGGCTGATCAGGAACTGACCACCTGACCGCGCATGCAGTGATCACGTGGCTGGTCATTCACTGATCACGTGTTTATCATACGGTGATCACGTGACTGAGAGGCGCTGATCACGTGACTGTGCCGTCAGTGATCACGTGGCTGAGCAGGCACTGATACCGTGACTGAGCATGCACTGATCATGTGCCGGGAGCCGGGGAGGCATTCCACTCTGGACAAAGGTCATGAGGAAGGAGGCTCGGCATACGCAAATGCGGGATCGAGCCTCAGGAGTCCACCCGGATGTTCTCGAGGATCTCCCCCCCCAAAGAAAACCGGAGTCTGCCTACTGTATTGGTTTGTGCTCTCACCTCTGATTTCACTCGGGGCTGTCCCCCACCACCATCTCGCTCTCTCTGTCAAAGAGTTAACTTACATCTCCAATTCATAAAGTTCCTTGTCATTCTTCCCTTTAACTTCCAGCTGAGTCTCCATCTGGAGCGCGGAACCCACCACGCTTACTAATTATGCCTGGGCTGCTAAGACCCACTCGAGAAGGTGTCTAGGGTGAGGCACCTTTCGCTATTCGAGAGGGCGCCTGCGGCCTACGTAAGTGGTGCAAACTTCTTGTCTTGAAGTTTGATTGGTCTTCCGCGTAAACCAAGCTACTCAGTCTCTTTTCTCCACCGAATTTTCCTACTGAGCTCTCCTCATACTATTATTCTTGACATCTCTGATTAGCATATAAATAGTCGCCTAGGCCATCTCTCCTTCGAATACCCTGGATCAGTTGGGGCTGGTCCCTGGCAGGTGGCGACCGAACAGGGACCTCAGGAGGCGATACTCAAAGAGCTGAGCAGACACGAACCACGCAATCAGCAGGCAATAAGCATGGAGCTCAGCAGTGACGAATCATGCTGCTCAACTGGCAATAATCAAGCACGTGACCAGGCAGGAATCACGCAGCTCAGCTGGCAATTGTCAAGCAGATGAGCCGGCAGGAATCACGCAGCTCAGCAGGCCCTGATCACGTGACTCTGCAGGCACTGATCACGTGGCTGATCAAGTCCAGATCACGTGACTGAGCATGCACTGATCATGTGGTTATCATGCACTGATGACGTGACTGCGCATGCACTGATGACGTGGCTGATCGGGCACTGATCACATGGCTCATCATGCACTGATCACGTGTTTTTCAGGCAATGATCAGTGACTGACAGGCGCTGATCATGGGACTGTGCACGCACTGATCACGTGGCTATCATGCACTGATCACGTGACTGCGCATGCACTGATGACGTGGCTGTTCGGGCACTGATCACGTGTTTATCAGGCAGTGATCAGTGACTGACAGGCGCTGATCAGGGGACTGTGCACGCACTGATCAGGTGGCTGATCAGGAACTGACCACCTGACCGCGCATGCAGTGATCACGTGGCTGGTCGTTCACTGATCACGTGTTTATCATACGGTGATCACGTGACTGAGAGGTGCTGATCACGTGACTGTGCCGTCAGTGATCACGTGGCTGAGCAGGCACTGATATCGTGACTGAGCATGCACTGATCATGTGCCGGGAGCCGGGGAGGCATTCCACTCTGGACAAAGGTCATGAGGAAGGAGGCTCGGCATACGCAAATGCGGGATCGAGCCTCAGGAGTCCACCCGGATGTTCTCGAGCATCTCCCCCCCCAAAAAAAAAACCCGAGTCTGCCTACTGTATTGCTTTGTGCTCTCACCTCTGATTTCACTGGGGGCTGTCCCCACCACCATCTCGCTCTCTCTGTCAAAGAGTTAACTTACAGCTCCAATTCATAAAGTTCCTTGTCATTCTTCCCTTTAACTTCCAGCTGAGTCTCCATCTGGAGCGCGGAACCCACCACGCTTACTAATTATGCCTGGGCTGCTAAGACCCACTCGAGAAGGTGTCTAGGGTGAGGCACCTTTCGCTATTCGAGAGGGCGCCTGCGGCCTACGTAATTGGTGCAAGCTTCTTGTCTTGAAGTTTGATTGGTCTTCTGCGTAAACCAAGCTAGTCAGTCTCTTTTCTCCACCGAATTTTCCTACTGAGCTCTCCTCATACTATTATTCTTGACATCTCTGATTAGCATATAAATAGTCGCCTAGGCCATCTCTCCTTCGTATACCCTGGATCAGTTGGGGCTGGTCCCCGGCAGGTGGCGACCGAACAGGGACCTCAGGAGGCAATTCTCAAAGAGCTGAGCAGACACGAACCACGCAATCAGCAGGCAATAAGCATGGAGCTCAGCTGTGACGAATCATGCTGCTCAACTGGCAATAATCAAGCACGTGACCAGGCAGGAATCACGCAGCTCAGCTGGCAATTGTCAAGCAGATGAGCCGACAGGAATCACGCAGCTCAGCTGGCAATTGTCATGCAGATGAGCCGGCAGGAATCACGCAGCTCAGCAGGCCCTGATCACGTGACTCTGCAAGCACTGATCACGTGGCTGATCAAGTCCAGATCACGTGACTGAGCATGCACTGATCACGTGGCTATCATGCACTGATGACGTGACTGCGCATGCACTGATGACGTGGCTGATCGGGCACTGATCACATGGCTCATCATGCACTGATCACGTGTTTTTCAGGCAATGATCAGTGACTGACAGGCGCTGATCATGGGACTGTGCACGCACTGATCACGTGGCTATCATGCACTGATGATGTGACTGCGCATGCACTGATGACGTGGCTGATCGGGCACTGATCACATGGCTCATCATGCACTGATCACGTGTTTTTCAGGCAATGATCAGTGACTGACAGGCGCTGATCATGGGACTGTGCACGCACTGATCACGTGGCTATCATGCACTGATCACGTGACTGCGCATGCACTGATGACGTGGCTGTTCGGGCACTGATCACGTGTTTATCAGGCAGTGATCAGTGACTGACAGGCGCTGATCAGGGGACTGTGCACGCACTGATCAGTTGGCTGATCAGGAACTGACCACCTGACCGCGCATGCAGTGATCACGTGGCTGGTCGTTCACTGATCACGTGTTTATCATACGGTGATCACGTGACTGAGAGGCGCTGATCACGTGACTGTGCCGTCAGTGATCACGTGGCTGAGCAGGCACTGATATCGTGACTGAGCATGCACTGATCATGTGCCGGGAGCCGGGGAGGCATTCCACTCTGGACAAAGGTCATGAGGAAGGAGGCTCGGCATACGCAAATGCGGGATCGAGCCTCAGGAGTCCACACGGATGTTCTCGAGCATCTCCCCCCCAAAAAGAAAACCGGAGTCTGCCTACTGTATTGCTTTGTGCTCTCACCTCTGATTTCACTGGGGGCTGTCCCCCACCACCATCTCGCTCTCTCTGTCAAAGAGTTAACTTACAGCTCCAATTCATAAAGTTCCTTGTCATTCTTCCCTTTAACTTCCAGCTGAGTCTCCATCTGGAGCGCGGAACCCACCACGCTTACTAATTATGCCTGGGCTGCTAAGACCCCCTCGAGAAGGTGTCTAGGGTGAGGCACCTTTCGATATTCGAGAGGGCGCCTGCGGCCTACGTAAGTGGTGCAAACTTCTTGTCTTGAAGTTTGATTGGTCTTCCGCGTAAACCAAGCTACTCAGTCTCTTTTCTCCACCGAATTTTCCTACTGAGCTCTCCTCATACTATTATTCTTGACATCTCTGATTAGCATATAAATAGTCGCCTAGGCCATCTCTCCTTCGAATACCCTGGATCAGTTGGGGCTGGTCCCCGGCAGGTGGCGACCGAACAGGGACCTCAGGAGGCAATACTCAAAGAGCTGAGCAGACACGAACCACGCAATCAGCAGGCAATAAGCATGGAGCTCAGCAGTGACGAATCATGCTGCTCAACTGGCAATAATCAAGCACGTGACCAGGCAGGAATCACGCAGCTCAGCTGGCAATTGTCAAGCAGATGAGCCGACAGGAATCACGCAGCTCAGCTGGCAATTGTCATGCAGATGAGCCGGCAGGAATCACGCAGCTCAGCAGGCCCTGATCACGTGACTCTGCAAGCACTGATCACGTGGCTGATCAAGTCCAGATCACGTGACTGAGCATGCACTGATCACGTGGCTATCATGCACTGATGACGTGACTGCGCATGCACTGATGACGTGGCTGATCGGGCACTGATCACATGGCTCATCATGCACTGATCACGTGTTTTTCAGGCAATGATCAGTGACTGACAGGTGCTGATCATGGGACTGTGCACGCACTGATCACGTGGCTATCATGCACTGATCACGTGACTGCGCATGCACTGATGACGTGGCTGTTCGGGCACTGATCACGTGTTTATCAGGCAGTGATCAGTGACTGACAGGCGCTGATCATGGGACTGTGCACGCACTGATCACGTGGCTATCATGCACTGATGATGTGACTGCGCATGCACTGATGACGTGGCTGATCGGGCACTGATCACATGGCTCATCATGCACTGATCACGTGTTTTTCAGGCAATGATCAGTGACTGACAGGCGCTGATCATGGGACTGTGCACGCACTGATCACGTGGCTATCATGCACTGATAACGTGACTGCGCATGCACTGATGACGTGGCTGTTCGGGCACTGATCACGTGTTTATCAGGCAGTGATCAGTGACTGACAGGCGCTGATCATGGGACTGTGCACGCACTGATCACGTGGCTATCATGCACTGATGATGTGACTGCGCATGCACTGATGACGTGGCTGATCGGGCACTGATCACATGGCTCATCATGCACTGATCACGTGTTTTTCAGGCAATGATCAGTGACTGACAGGCGCTGATCATGGGACTGTGCACGCACTGATCACGTGGCTATCATGCACTGATCACGTGACTGCGCATGCACTGATGGCGTGGCTGTTCGGGCACTGATCACCTGTTTATCAGGCAGTGATCAGTGACTGACAGGCGCTGATCAGGGGACTGTGCACGCACTGATCAGGTGGCTGATCAGGAACTGACCACCTGACCGCGCATGCAGTGATCACGTGGCTATCATGCACTGATGACGTGACTGTGCATGCACCGATGACATGGCTGATCGGGCACTGATCACATGGCTCATCATGCACTGATCACGTGTTTTTCAGGCAATGATCAGTGACTGACAGGCGCTGATCATGGGACTGTGCACGCACTGATCACGTGGCTATCATGCACTGACCACGTGACTGCGCATGCACTGATGACGTGGCTGTTCGGGCACTGATCACGTGTTTATCAGGCAGTGATCAGTGACTGACAGGCGCTGATCAGGGGACTGTGCACGCACTGATCAGGTGGCTGATCAGGAACTGACCACCTGACCGTGCATGCAGTGATCACGTGGCTGGTCGTTCACTGATCACGTGTTTATCATACGGTGATCACGTGACTGAGAGGCGCTGATCACGTGACTGTGCCGGCAGTGATCACGTGGCTGAGCAGGCACTGATATCGTGACTGAGCATGCACTGATCATGTGCCGGGAGCCGGGGAGGCATTCCACTCTGGACAAAGGTCATGAGGAAGGAGGCTCGGCATACGCAAATGCGGGATCGAGCCTCAGGAGTCCACCCGGATGTTCTCGAGCATCTCCCCCCAAAAAAACCGGAGTCTGCCTACTGTATTGCTTTGTGCTCTCACCTCTGATTTCACTGGGGGCTGTCCCCACCACCATCTCGCTCTCTCTGTCAAAGAGTTAACTTACAGCTCCAATTCATAAAGTTCCTTGTCATTCTTCCCTTTAACTTCCAGCTGAGTCTCCATCTGGAGCGCGGAACCCACCACGCTTACTAATTATGCCTGGGCTGCTAAGACCCACTCGAGAAGGTGTCTAGGGTGAGGCACCTTTCGCTATTCGAGAGGGCGCCTGCGGCCTACGTAAGTGGTGCAAACTTCTTGTCTTGAAGTTTGATTGGTCTTCCGCGTAAACCAAGCTACTCAGTCTCTTTTCTCCACCGAATTTTCCTACTGAGCTCTCCTCATACTATTATTCTTGACATCTCTGATTAGCATATAAATAGTCGCCTAGGCCATCTCTCCTTCGAATACCCTGGATCAGTTGGGGCTGGTCCCCGGAAGGTGGCGACCGAACAGGGACCTCAGGAGGCAATTCTCAAAGAGCTGAGCAGACACGAACCACGCACTCAGCAGGCAATTAGCATGGAGCTCAGCAGTGACGAATCATGTTGCTCAACTGGCAATAATCAAGCACGTGACCAGGCAGGAATCACGCAGCTCAGCTGGCAATTGTCAAGCAGATGAGCCGACAGGAATCACGCAGCTCAGATGGCAATGGTCATGCAGATGAGCCGGCAGGAATCACGCAGCTCAGCAGGCCCTGATCACGTGACTCTGCAGGCACTGATCACGTGGCTGATCAAGTACAGATCACGTGACTGAGCATGCACTGATCACGTGGCTATCATGCACTGATGACGTGACTGCGCATGCACTGATGACGTGGCTTATCGGGCACTGATCACATGGCTCATCATGCACTGATCACGTGTTTTTCAGGCAATGATCAGTGACTGACAGGCGCTGATCATGGGACTGTGCACGCACTGATCACGTGGCTATCATGCACTGACCACGTGACTGCGCATGCACTGATGACGTGGCTGTTCGGGCACTTATCACCTGTTTATCAGGCAGTGATCAGTGACTGACAGGCGCTGATCAGGGGACTGTGCACGCACTGATCAGGTGGCTGATCAGGAACTGACCACCTGACCGCGCATGCAGTGATCACGTGGCTGGTCGTTCACTGATCACGTGTTTATCATACGGTGATCACGTGACTGAGAGGTGCTGATCACGTGACTGTGCCGTCAGTGATCACGTGGCTGAGCAGGCACTGATATCGTGACTGAGCATGCACTGATCATGTGCCGGGAGCCGGGGAGGCATTCCACTCTGGACAAAGGTCATGAGGAAGGAGGCTCGGCAGACGCAAATGCGGGATCGAGCCTCAGGAGTCCACCCGGATGTTCTCGAGCATCTCCCCCCCAAAAAAACCCGAGTTTGCCTACTGTATTGCTTTGTGCTCTCACCTCTGATTTCACTGGGGGCTGTACCCCACCACCATCTCGCTCTCTCTGTCAAAGAGTTAACTTACAGCTCCAATTCATAAAGTTCCTTGTCATTCTTCCCTTTAACTTCCAGCTGAGTCTCCATCTGGAGCGCGGAACCGACCACGCTTACTAATTATGCCTGGGCTGCTAAGACCCACTCGAGAAGGTGTCTAGGGTGAGGCACCTTTCGCTATTCGAGAGGGCGCCTGCGGCCTACGTAATTGGTGCAAACTTCTTGTCTTGAAGTTTGATTGGTCTTCTGCGTAAACCAAGCTACTCAGTCTCTTTTCTCCACCGAATTTTCCTACTGAGCTCTCCTCATACTATTATTCTTGACATCTCTGATTAGCATATAAATAGTCGCCTAGGCCATCTCTCCTTCGTATACCCTGGATCAGTTGGGGCTGGTCCCCAGCAGGTGGCGACCGAACAGGGACCTCAGGAGGCAATTCTCAAAGAGCTGAGCAGACACGAACCACGCAATCAGCAGGCAATAAGCATGCAGCTCAGCTGTGACGAATCATGCTGCTCAACTGGCAATAATCAAGCACGTGACCAGGCAGGAATCACGCAGCTCAGCTGGCAATTGTCAAGCAGATGAGCCGACAGGAATCACGCAGCTCAGCTGGCAATTGTCATGCAGATGAGCCGGCAGGAATCACGCAGCTCAGCAGGCCCTGATCACGTGACTCTGCAAGCACTGATCACGTGGCTGATCAAGTCCAGATCACGTGACTGAGCATGCACTGATCACGTGGCTATCATGCACTGATGACGTGACTGCGCATGCACTGATGACGTGGCTGATCGGGCACTGATCACATGGCTCATCATGCACTGATCACGTGTTTTTCAGGCAATGATCAGTGACTGACAGGCGCTGATCATGGGACTGTGCACGCACTGATCACGTGGCTATCATGCACTGATCACGTGACTGCGCATGCACTGATGACGTGGCTGTTCGGGCACTGATCACGTGTTTATCAGGCAGTGATCAGTGACTGACAGGCGCTGATCATGGGACTGTGCACGCACTGATCACGTGGCTATCATGCACTGATGATGTGACTGCGCATGCACTGATGACGTGGCTGATCGGGCACTGATCACATGGCTCATCATGCACTGATCACGTGTTTTTCAGGCAATGATCAGTGACTGACAGGCGCTGATCATGGGACTGTGCACGCACTGATCACGTGGCTATCATGCACTGATCACGTGACTGCGCATGCACTGATGACGTGGCTGTTCGGGCACTGATCACCTGTTTATCAGGCAGTGATCAGTGACTGACAGGCGCTGATCAGGGGACTGTGCACGCACTGATCAGTTGGCTGATCAGGAACTGACCACCTGACCCCGCATGCAGTGATCACGTGGCTGGTCGTTCACTGATCACGTGTTTATCATACGGTGATCACGTGACTGAGAGGCGCTGATCACGTGACTGTGCCGTCAGTGATCACGTGGCTGAGCAGGCACTGATATCGTGACTGAGCATGCACTGATCATGTGCCGGGAGCCGGGGAGGCATTCCACTCTGGACAAAGGTCATGAGGAAGGAGGCTCGGCATACGCAAATGCGGGATCGAGCCTCAGGAGTCCACCCGGATGTTCTCGAGAATCTCCCCCCAAAAAAAAAACCGGAGTCTGCCTACTGTATTGCTTTGTGCTCTCACCTCTGATTTCACTGGGGGCTGTCCCCCACCACCATCTCGCTCTCTCTGTCAAAGAGTTAACTTACAGCTCCAATTCATAAAGTTCCTTGTCATTCTTCCCTTTAACTTCCAGCTGAGTCTCCATCTGGAGCGCGGAACCCACCACGCTTACTAATTATGCCTGGACTGCTAAGACCCACTCGAGAAGGTGTCTAGGGTGAGGCACCTTTCGATATTCGAGAGGGCGCCTGCGGCCTACGTAAGTGGTGCAAACTTCTTGTCTTGAAGTTTGATTGGTCTTCCGCGTAAACCAAGCTACTCAGTCTCTTTTCTCCACCAAATTTTCCTACTGAGCTCTCCTCATACTATTATTCTTGACATCTCTGATTAGCATATAAATAGTCGCCTAGGCCATCTCTCCTTCGAATACCCTGGATCAGTTGGGGCTGGTCCCCGGCAGGTGGCGACCGAACAGGGACCTCAGGAGGCAATTCTCAAAGAGCTGAGCAGACACGATCCACGCAATCAGCAGGCAATAAGCATGGAGCTCAGCAGTGACGAATCATGCTGCTCAACTGGCAATAATCAAGCACGTGACCAGGCAGGAATCACGCAGCTCAGCTGGCAATTGTCAAGCAGATGAGCCGACAGGAATCACGCAGCTCAGCTGGCAATTGTCATGCAGATGAGCCAGCAGGAATCACGCAGCTCAGCAGGCCCTGATCACGTGACTCTGCAAGCACTGATCACGTGGCTGATCAAGTCCAGATCACGTGACTGAGCATGCACTGATCACGTGGCTATCATGCACTGATGACGTGACTGCGCATGCACTGATGACGTGGCTGATCGGGCACTGATCACATGGCTCATCATGCACTGATCACGTGTTTTTCAGGCAATGATCAGTGACTGACAGGTGCTGATCATGGGACTGTGCACGCACTGATCACGTGGCTATCATGCACTGATCACGTGACTGCGCATGCACTGATGACGTGGCTGTTCGGGCACTGATCACGTGTTTATCAGGCATTGATCAGTGACTGACAGGCGCTGATCATGGGACTGTGCACGCACTGATCACGTGGCTATCATGCACTGATGATGTGACTGCGCATGCACTGATGACGTGGCTGATCGGGCACTGATCACATGGCTCATCATGCACTGATCACGTGTTTTTCAGGCAATGATCAGTGACTGACAGGCGCTGATCATGGGACTGTGCACGCACTGATCACGTGGCTATCATGCACTGATAACGTGACTGCGCATGCACTGATGACGTGGCTGTTCGGGCACTGATCACGTGTTTATCAGGCAGTGATCAGTGACTGACAGGCGCTGATCATGGGACTGTGCACGCACTGATCACGTGGCTATCATGCACTGATGATGTGACTGCGCATGCACTGATGACGTGGCTGATCGGGCACTGATCACATGGCTCATCATGCACTGATCACGTGTTTTTCAGGCAATGATCAGTGACTGACAGGCGCTGATCATGGGACTGTGCACGCACTGATCACGTGGCTATCATGCACTGATCACGTGACTGCGCATGCACTGATGACGTGGCTGTTCGGGCACTGATCACCTGTTTATCAGGCAGTGATCAGTGACTGACAGGCGCTGATCAGGGGACTGTGCACGCACTGATCAGGTGGCTGATCAGGAACTGACCACCTGACCGCGCATGCAGTGATCACGTGGCTATCATGCACTGATGACGTGACTGTGCATGCACCGATGACATGGCTGATCGGGCACTGATCACATGGCTCATCATGCACTGATCACGTGTTTTTCAGGCAATGATCAGTGACTGACAGGCGCTGATCATGGGACTGTGCACGCACTGATCACGTGGCTATCATGCACTGACCACGTGACTGCGCATGCACTGATGACGTGGCTGTTCGGGCACTGATCACGTGTTTATCAGGCAGTGATCAGTGACTGACAGGCGCTGATCAGGGGACTGTGCACGCACTGATCAGGTGGCTGATCAGGAACTGACCACCTGACCGTGCATGCAGTGATCACGTGGCTGGTCGTTCACTGATCACGTGTTTATCATACGGTGATCACGTGACTGAGAGGCGCTGATCACGTGACTGTGCCGGCAGTGATCACGTGGCTGAGCAGGCACTGATATCGTGACTGAGCATGCACTGATCATGTGCCGGGAGCCGGGGAGGCATTCCACTCTGGACAAAGGTCATGAGGAAGGAGGCTCGGCATACGCAAATGCGGGATCGAGCCTCAGGAGTCCACCCGGATGTTCTCGAGCATCACCCCCCCGCAAAAAAAACCGGAGTCTGCCTACTGTATTGCTTTGTGCTCTCACCTCTGATTTCACTGGGGGCTGTCCCCACCACCATCTCGCTCTCTCTGTCAAAGAGTTAACTTACAGCTCCAATTCATAAAGTTCCTTGTCATTCTTCCCTTTAACTTCCAGCTGAGTCTCCATCTGGAGCGCGGAACCCACCACGCTTACTAATTATGCCTGGGCTGCTAAGACCCACTCGAGAAGGTGTCTAGGGTGAGGCACCTTTCGCTATTCGAGAGGGCGCCTGCGGCCTACGTAAGTGGTGCAAACTTCTTGTCTTGAAGTTTGATTGGTCTTCCGCGTAAACCAAGCTACTCAGTCTCTTTTCTCCACCGAATTTTCCTACTGAGCTCTCCTCATACTATTATTCTTGACATCTCTGATTAGCATATAAATAGTCGCCTAGGCCATCTCTCCTTCGAATACCCTGGATCAGTTGGGGCTGGTCCCCGGCAGGTGGCGACCGAACAGGGACCTCAGGAGGCAATACTCAAAGAGCTGAGCAGACACGAACCACGCACTCAGCAGGCAATAAGCATGGAGCTCAGCAGTGACGAATCATGTTGCTCAACTGGCAATAATCAAGCACGTGACCAGGCAGGAATCACGCAGCTCAGCTGGCAATTGTCAAGCAGATGAGCCGACAGGAATCACGCAGCTCAGATGGCAATGGTCATGCAGATGAGCCGGCAGGAATCACGCAGCTCAGCAGGCCCTGATCACGTGACTCTGCAAGCACTGATCACGTGGCTGATCAAGTCCAGATCACGTGACTGAGCATGCACTGATCACGTGGCTATCATGCACTGATGACGTGACTGCGCATGCACTGATGACGTGGCTGATCGGGCACTGATCACATGGCTCATCATGCACTGATCACGTGTTTTTCAGGCAATGATCAGTGACTGACAGGCGCTGATCATGGGACTGTGCACGCACTGATCACGTGGCTATCATGCACTGATCACGTGACTGCGCATGCACTGATGACGTGGCTGTTCGGGCACTGATCACGTGTTTATCAGGCAGTGATCAGTGACTGACAGGCGCTGATCATGGGACTGTGCACGCACTGATCACGTGGCTATCATGCACTGATGATGTGACTGCGCATGCACTGATGACGTGGCTGATCGGGCACTGATCACATGGCTCATCATGCACTGATCACGTGTTTTTCAGGCAATGATCAGTGACTGACAGGCGCTGATCATGGGACTGTGCACGCACTGATCACGTGGCTATCATGCACTGATCACGTGACTGCGCATGCACTGATGACGTGGCTGTTCGGGCACTGATCACGTGTTTATCAGGCAGTGATCAGTGACTGACAGGCGCTGATCAGGGGACTGTGCACGCACTGATCAGTTGGCTGATCAGGAACTGACCACCTGACCGCGCATGCAGTGATCACATGGCTGGTCGTTCACTGATCACGTGTTTATCATACGGTGATCACGTGACTGAGAGGCGCTGATCACGTGACTGTGCCGTCAGTGATCACGTGGCTGAGCAGGCACTGATATCGTGACTGAGCATGCACTGATCATGTGCCGGGAGCCGGGGAGGCATTCCACTCTGGACAAAGGTCATGAGGAAGGAGGCTCGGCATACGCAAATGCGGGATCGAGCCTCAGGAGTCCACCCGGATGTTCTCGAGCATCTCCCCCCAAAAAGAAAACCGGAGTCTGCCTACTGTATTGCTTTGTGCTCTCACCTCTGATTTCACTGGGGGCTGTCCCCCACCACCATCTCGCTCTCTCTGTCAAAGAGTTAACTTACAGCTCCAATTCATAAAGTTCCTTGTCATTCTTCCCTTTAACTTCCAGCTGAGTCTCCATCTGGAGCGCGGAACCCACCACGCTTACTAATTATGCCTGGGCTGCTAAGACCCCCTCGAGAAGGTGTCTAGGGTGAGGCACCTTTCGATATTCGAGAGGGCGCCTGCGGCCTACGTAAGTGGTGCAAACTTCTTGTCTTGAAGTTTGATTGGTCTTCCGCGTAAACCAAGCTACTCAGTCTCTTTTCTCCACCGAATTTTCCTACTGAGCTCTCCTCATACTATTATTCTTGACATCTCTGATTAGCATATAAATAGTCGCCTAGGCCATCTCTCCTTCGTATACCCTGGATCAGTTGGGGCTGGTCCCCGGCAGGTGGCGACCGAACAGGGACCTCAGGAGGCAATTCTCAAAGAGCTGAGCAGACACGAACCACGGAATCAGCAGGCAATAAGCATGGAGCTCAGTAGTGACGAATCATGCTGCTCAACTGGCAATAATCAAGCACGTGACCAGGCAGGAATCACGCAGCTCAGCTGGCAATTGTCAAGCAGATGAGCCGACAGGAATCTCCCAGCTCAGCTGGCAATTGTCATGCAGATGAGCCGGCAGGAATCACGCAGCTCAGCAGGCCCTGATCACGTGACTCTGCAAGCACTGATCACGTGGCAGATCAAGTCCAGATCACGTGACTGAGCATGCACTGATCACGTGGCTATCATGCACTGATGATGTGAGTGCGCATGCACTGATGACGTGGCTGATCGGGCACTGATCACATGGCTCATCATGCACTGATCACGTGTTTTTCAGGCAATGATCAGTGACTGACAGGTGCTGATCATGGGACTGTGCACGCACTGATCACGTGGCTATCATGCACTGATCACGTGACTGCGCATGCACTGATGACGTGGCTGTTCGGGCACTGATCACGTGTTTATCAGGCAGTGATCAGTGACTGACAGGCGCTGATCATGGGACTGTGCACGCACTGATCACGTGGCTATCATGCACTGATGATGTGACTGTGCATGCACTGATGACGTGGCTGATCGGGCACTGATCACATGGCTCATCATGCACTGATCACGTGTTTTTCAGGCAATGATCAGTGACTGACAGGCGCTGATCATGGGACTGTGCACGCACTGATCACGTGGCTATCATGCACTGATAACGTGACTGCGCATGCACTGATGACGTGGCTGTTCGGGCACTGATCACGTGTTTATCAGGCAGTGATCAGTGACTGACAGGCGCTGATCATGGGACTGTGCACGCACTGATCACGTGGCTATCATGCACTGATGATGTGACTGCGCATGCACTGATGACGTGGCTGATCGGGCACTGATCACATGGCTCATCATGCACTGATCACGTGTTTTTCAGGCAATGATCAGTGACTGACAGGCGCTGATCATGGGACTGTGCACGCACTGATCACGTGGCTATCATGCACTGATCACGTGACTGCGCATGCACTGATGACGTGGCTGTTCGGGCACTGATCACCTGTTTATCAGGCAGTGATCAGTGACTGACAGGCGCTGATCAGGGGACTGTGCACGCACTGATCAGGTGGCTGATCAGGAACTGACCACCTGACCGCGCATGCAGTGATCACGTGGCTATCATGCACTGATGACGTGACTGTGCATGCACCGATGACATGGCTGATCGGGCACTGATCACATGGCTCATCATGCACTGATCACGTGTTTTTCAGGCAATGATCAGTGACTGACAGGCGCTGATCATGGGACTGTGCACGCACTGATCACGTGGCTATCATGCACTGACCACGTGACTGCGCATGCACTGATGACGTGGCTGTTCGGGCACTGATCACGTGTTTATCAGGCAGTGATCAGTGACTGACAGGCGCTGATCAGGGGACTGTGCACGCACTGATCAGGTGGCTGATCAGGAACTGACCACCTGACCGTGCATGCAGTGATCACGTGGCTGGTCGTTCACTGATCACGTGTTTATCATACGGTGATCACGTGACTGAGAGGCGCTGATCACGTGACTGTGCCGTCAGTGATCACCTGGCTGAGCAGGCACTGATATCGTGACTGAGCATGCACTGATCATGTGCCGGGAGCCGGGGAGGCATTCCACTCTGGACAAAGGTCATGAGGAAGGAGGCTCGGCATACGGAAATGCGGGATCGAGCCTCAGGAGTCCACCCGGATGTTCTCGAGCATCTCCCCCCCCAAAAAAAACCGGAGTCTGCCTACTGTATTGATTTGTGCTCTCACCTCTGATTTCACTGGGGGCTCCCCCCACCACCATCTCGCTCTCTCTGTCAAAGAGTTAACTTACAGCTCAAATTCATAAAGTTCCTTGTCATTCTTCCCTTTAACTTCCAGCTGAGTCTCCATCTGGAGCGCGGAACCCACCACGCTTACTAATTATGCCTGGGCTGCTAAGACCCACTCGAGAAGGTGTCTAGGGTGAGGCACCTTTCGCTATTCGAGAGGGTGCCTGCGGCCTACGTAAGTGGTGCAAACTTCTTGTCTTGAAGTTTGATTGGTCTTCCGCATAAACCAAGCTACTCAGTCTCTTTTCTCCACCGAATTTTCCTACTGAGCTCTCCTCATACTATTATTCTTGACATCTCTGATTAGCATATAAATAGTCGCCTAGGCCATCTCTCCTTCGAATACCCTGGATCAGTTGGGGCTGGTCCCCGGAAGGTGGCGACCGAACAGGGACCTCAGGAGGCAATACTCAAAGAGCTGAGCAGACACGAACCACGCACTCAGCAGGCAATTAGCATGGAGCTCAGCAGTGACGAATCATGTTGCTCAACTGGCAATAATCAAGCACGTGACCAGGCAGGAATCACGCAGCTCAGCTGGCAATTGTCAAGCAGATGAGCCGACAGGAATCACGCAGCTCAGATGGCAATGGTCATGCAGATGAGCCGGCAGGAATCACGCAGCTCAGCAGGCCCTGATCACGTGACTCTGCAGGCACTGATCACGTGGCTGATCAAGTACAGATCACGTGACTGAGCATGCACTGATCACGTGGCTATCATGCACTGATGACGTGACTGCGCATGCACTGATGACGTGGCTTATCGGGCACTGATCACATGGCTCATCATGCACTGATCACGTGTTTTTCAGGCAATGATCAGTGACTGACAGGCGCTGATCATGGGACTGTGCACGCACTGATCACGTGGCTATCATGCACTGACCACGTGACTGCGCATGCACTGATGACGTGGCTGTTCGGGCACTGATCACCTGTTTATCAGGCAGTGATCAGTGACTGACAGGCGCTGATCAGGGGACTGTGCACGCACTGATCAGGTGGCTGATCAGGAACTGACCACCTGACCGCGCATGCAGTGATCACGTGGCTGGTCGTTCACTGATCACGTGTTTATCATACGGTGATCACGTGACTGAGAGGTGCTGATCACGTGACTGTGCCGTCAGTGATCACGTGGCTGAGCAGGCACTGATATCGTGACTGAGCATGCACTGATCATGTGCCGGGAGCCGGGGAGGCATTCCACTCTGGACAAAGGTCATGAGGAAGGAGGCTCGGCATACGCAAATGCGGGATCGAGCCTCAGGAGTCCACCCGGATGTTCTCGAGCATCTCCCCCCCCAAAAAAAAACCCGAGTTTGCCTACTGTATTGCTTTGTGCTCTCACCTCTGATTTCACTGGGGGCTGTACCCCACCACCATCTCGCTCTCTCTGTCAAAGAGTTAACTTACAGCTCCAATTCATAAAGTTCCTTGTCATTCTTCCCTTTAACTTCCAGCTGAGTCTCCATCTGGAGCGCGGAACCCACCACGCTTACTAATTATGCCTGGGCTGCTAAGACCCACTCGAGAAGGTGTCTAGGGTGAGGCACCTTTCGCTATTCGAGAGGGCGCCTGCGGCCTACGTAATTGGTGCAAACTTCTTGTCTTGAAGTTTGATTGGTCTTCTGCGTAAACCAAGCTACTCAGTCTCTTTTCTCCACCGAATTTTCCTACTGAGCTCTCCTCATACTATTATTCTTGACATCTCTGATTAGCATATAAATAGTCGCCTAGGCCATCTCTCCTTCGTATACCCTGGATCAGTTGGGGCTGGTCCCCGGCAGGTGGCGACCGAACAGGGACCTCAGGAGGCAATTCTCAAAGAGCTGAGCAGACACGAACCACGCAATCAGCAGGCAATAAGCATGCAGCTCAGCTGTGACGAATCATGCTGCTCAACTGGCAATAATCAAGCACGTGACCAGGCAGGAATCACGCAGCTCAGCTGGCAATTGTCAAGCAGATGAGCCGACAGGAATCACGCAGCTCAGCTGGCAATTGTCATGCAGATGAGCCGGCAGGAATCACGCAGCTCAGCAGGCCCTGATCACGTGACTCTGCAAGCACTGATCACGTGGCTGATCAAGTCCAGATCACGTGACTGAGCATGCACTGATCACGTGGCTATCATGCACTGATGACGTGACTGCGCATGCACTGATGACGTGGCTGATCGGGCACTGATCACATGGCTCATCATGCACTGATCACGTGTTTTTCAGGCAATGATCAGTGACTGACAGGCGCTGATCATGGGACTGTGCACGCACTGATCACGTGGCTATCATGCACTGATCACGTGACTGCGCATGCACTGATGACGTGGCTGTTCGGGCACTGATCACGTGTTTATCAGGCAGTGATCAGTGACTGACAGGCGCTGATCATGGGACTGTGCACGCACTGATCACGTGGCTATCATGCACTGATGATGTGACTGCGCATGCACTGATGACGTGGCTGATCGGGCACTGATCACATGGCTCATCATGCACTGATCACGTGTTTTTCAGGCAATGATCAGTGACTGACAGGCGCTGATCATGGGACTGTGCACGCACTGATCACGTGGCTATCATGCACTGATCACGTGACTGCGCATGCACTGATGACGTGGCTGTTCGGGCACTGATCACGTGTTTATCAGGCAGTGATCAGTGACTGACAGGCGCTGATCAGGGGACTGTGCACGCACTGATCAGTTGGCTGATCAGGAACTGACCACCTGACCGCGCATGCAGTGATCACGTGGCTGGTCGTTCACTGATCACGTGTTTATCATACGGTGATCACGTGACTGAGAGGCGCTGATCACGTGACTGTGCCGTCAGTGATCACGTGGCTGAGCAGGCACTGATATCGTGACTGAGCATGCACTGATCATGTGCCGGGAGCCGGGGAGGCATTCCACTCTGGACAAAGGTCATGAGGAAGGAGGCTCGGCATACGCAAATGCGGGATCGAGCCTCAGGAGTCCACCCGGATGTTCTCGAGCATCTCCCCCCAAAAAGAAAACCGGAGTCTGCCTACTGTATTGCTTTGTGCTCTCACCTCTGATTTCACTGGGGGCTGTCCCCCACCACCATCTCGCTCTCTCTGTCAAAGAGTTAACTTACAGCTCCAATTCATAAAGTTCCTTGTCATTCTTCCCTTTAACTTCCAGCTGAGTCTCCATCTGGAGCGCGGAACCCACCACGCTTACTAATTATGCCTGGGCTGCTAAGACCCACTCGAGAAGGTGTCTAGGGTGAGGCACCTTTCGATATTCGAGAGGGCGCCTGCGGCCTACGTAAGTGGTGCAAACTTCTTGTCTTGAAGTTTGATTGGTCTTCCGCGTAAACCAAGCTACTCAGTCTCTTTTCTCCACCAAATTTTCCTACTGAGCTCTCCTCATACTATTATTCTTGACATCTCTGATTAGCATATAAATAGTCGCCTAGGCCATCTCTCCTTCGAATACCCTGGATCAGTTGGGGCTGGTCCCCGGCAGGTGGCGACCGAACAGGGACCTCAGGAGGCAATTCTCAAAGAGCTGAGCAGACACGATCCACGCAATCAGCAGGCAATAAGCATGGAGCTCAGCAGTGACGAATCATGCTGCTCAACTGGCAATAATCAAGCACGTGACCAGGCAGGAATCACGCAGCTCAGCTGGCAATTGTCAAGCAGATGAGCCGACAGGAATCACGCAGCTCAGCTGGCAATTGTCATGCAGATGAGCCAGCAGGAATCACGCAGCTCAGCAGGCCCTGATCACGTGACTCTGCAAGCACTGATCACGTGGCTGATCAAGTCCAGATCACGTGACTGAGCATGCACTGATCACGTGGCTATCATGCACTGATGATGTGACTGCGCATGCACTGATGACGTGGCTGATCGGGCACTGATCACATGGCTCATCATGCACTGATCACGTGTTTTTCAGGCAATGATCAGTGACTGACAGGCGCTGATCATGGGACTGTGCACGCACTGATCACGTGGCTATCATGCACTGATCACGTGACTGCGCATGCACTGATGACGTGGCTGTTCGGGCACTGATCACGTGTTTATCAGGCATTGATCAGTGACTGACAGGCGCTGATCATGGGACTGTGCACGCACTGATCACGTGGCTATCATGCACTGATGATGTGACTGCGCATGCACTGATGACGTGGCTGATCGGGCACTGATCACATGGCTCATCATGCACTGATCACGTGTTTTTCAGGCAATGATCAGTGACTGACAGGCGCTGATCATGGGACTGTGCACGCACTGATCACGTGGCTATCATGCACTGATAACGTGACTGCGCATGCACTGATGACGTGGCTGTTCGGGCACTGATCACGTGTTTATCAGGCAGTGATCAGTGACAGACAGGCGCTGATCATGGGACTGTGCACGCACTGATCACGTGGCTATCATGCACTGATGATGTGACTGCGCATGCACTGATGACGTGGCTGATCGGGCACTGATCACATGGCTCATCATGCACTGATCACGTGTTTTTCAGGCAATGATCAGTGACTGACAGGCGCTGATCATGGGACTGTGCACGCACTGATCACGTGGCTATCATGCACTGATAACGTGACTGCGCATGCACTGATGACGTGGCTGTTCGGGCACTGATCACGTGTTTATCAGGCAGTGATCAGTGACTGACAGGCGCTGATCATGGGACTGTGCACGCACTGATCACGTGGCTATCATGCACTGATGATGTGACTGCGCATGCACTGATGACGTGGCTGATCGGGCACTGATCACATGGCTCATCATGCACTGATCACGTGTTTTTCAGGCAATGATCAGTGACTGACAGGCGCTGATCATGGGACTGTGCACGCACTGATCACGTGGCTATCATGCACTGATCACGTGACTGCGCATGCACTGATGACGTGGCTGTTCGGGCACTGATCACCTGTTTATCAGGCAGTGATCAGTGACTGACAGGCGCTGATCAGGGGACTGTGCACGCACTGATCAGGTGGCTGATCAGGAACTGACCACCTGACCGCGCATGCAGTGATCACGTGGCTATCATGCACTGATGACGTGACTGTGCATGCACCGATGACATGGCTGATCGGGCACTGATCACATGGCTCATCATGCACTGATCACGTGTTTTTCAGGCAATGATCAGTGACTGACAGGCGCTGATCATGGGACTGTGCACGCACTGATCACGTGGCTATCATGCACTGACCACGTGACTGCGCATGCACTGATGACGTGGCTGTTCGGGCACTGATCACGTGTTTATCAGGCAGTGATCAGTGACTGACAGGCGCTGATCAGGGGACTGTGCACGCACTGATCAGGTGGCTGATCAGGAACTGACCACCTGACCGTGCATGCAGTGATCACGTGGCTGGTCGTTCACTGATCACGTGTTTATCATACGGTGATCACGTGACTGAGAGGCGCTGATCACGTGACTGTGCCGGCAGTGATCACGTGGCTGAGCAGGCACTGATATCGTGACTGAGCATGCACTGATCATGTGCCGGGAGCCGGGGAGGCATTCCACTCTGGACAAAGGTCATGAGGAAGGAGGCTCGGCATACGCAAATGCGGGATCGAGCCTCAGGAGTCCACCCGGATGTTCTCGAGCATCACCCCCCCGCAAAAAAAACCGGAGTCTGCCTACTGTATTGCTTTGTGCTCTCACCTCTGATTTCACTGGGGGCTCTCCCCACCACCATCTCGCTCTCTCTGTCAAAGAGTTAACTTACAGCTCCAATTCATAAAGTTCCTTGTCATTCTTCCCTTTAACTTCCAGCTGAGTCTCCATCTGGAGCGCGGAACCCACCACGCTTACTAATTATGCCTGGGCTGCTAAGACCCACTCGAGAAGGTGTCTAGGGTGAGGCACCTTTCGCTATTCGAGAGGGCGCCTGCGGCCTACGTAAGTGGTGCAAACTTCTTGTCTTGAAGTTTGATTGGTCTTCCGCGTAAACCAAGCTACTCAGTCTCTTTTCTCCACCGAATTTTCCTACTGAGCTCTCCTCATACTATTATTCTTGACATCTCTGATTAGCATATAAATAGTCGCCTAGGCCATCTCTCCTTCGAATACCCTGGATCAGTTGGGGCTGGTCCCCGGCAGGTGGCGACCGAACAGGGACCTCAGGAGGCAATACTCAAAGAGCTGAGCAGACACGAACCACGCACTCAGCAGGCAATAAGCATGGAGCTCAGCAGTGACGAATCATGTTGCTCAACTGGCAATAATCAAGCACGTGACCAGGCAGGAATCACGCAGCTCAGCTGGCAATTGTCAAGCAGATGAGCCGACAGGAATCACGCAGCTCAGATGGCAATGGTCATGCAGATGAGCCGGCAGGAATCACGCAGCTCAGCAGGCCCTGATCACGTGACTCTGCAAGCACTGATCACGTGGCTGATCAAGTCCAGATCACGTGACTGAGCATGCACTGATCACGTGGCTATAATGCACTGATGACGTGACTGCGCATGCACTGATGACGTGGCTGATCGGGCACTGATCACATGACTCATCATGCACTGATCACGTGTTTTTCAGGCAATGATCAGTGACTGACAGGCGCTGATCATGGGACTGTGCACGCACTGATCACGTGGCTATCATGCACTGATCACGTGACTGCGCATGCACTGATGACGTGGCTGTTCGGGCACTGATCACGTGTTTATCAGGCAGTGATCAGTGACTGACAGGCGCTGATCATGGGACTGTGCACGCACTGATCACGTGGCTATCATGCACTGATGATGTGACTGCGCATGCACTGATGACGTGGCTGATCGGGCACTGATCACATGGCTCATCATGCACTGATCACGTGTTTTTCAGGCAATGATCAGTGACTGACAGGCGCTGATCATGGGACTGTGCACGCACTGATCACGTGGCTATCATGCACTGATCACGTGACTGCGCATGCACTGATGACGTGGCTGTTCGGGCACTGATCACGTGTTTATCAGGCAGTGATCAGTGACTGACAGGCGCTGATCAGGGGACTGTGCACGCACTGATCAGTTGGCTGATCAGGAACTGACCACCTGACCGCGCATGCAGTGATCACATGGCTGGTCGTTCACTGATCACGTGTTTATCATACGGTGATCACGTGACTGAGAGGCGCTGATCACGTGACTGTGCCGTCAGTGATCACGTGGCTGAGCAGGCACTGATATCGAGACTGAGCATGCACTGATCATGTGCCGGGAGCCGGGGAGGCATTCCACTCTGGACAAAGGTCATGAGGAAGGAGGCTCGGCATACGCAAATGCGGGATCGAGCCTCAGGAGTCCACACGGATGTTCTCGAGCATCTCCCCCCCAAAAAGAAAACCGGAGTCTGCCTACTGTATTGCTTTGTGCTCTCACCTCTGATTTCACTGGGGGCTGTCCCCCACCACCATCTCGCTCTCTCTGTCAAAGAGTTAACTTACAGCTCCAATTCATAAAGTTCCTTGTCATTCTTCCCTTTAACTTCCAGCTGAGTCTCCATCTGGAGCGCGGAACCCACCACACTTACTAATTATGCCTGGGCTGCTAAGACCCACTCGAGAAGGTGTCTAGGGTGAGGCACCTTTCGATATTCGAGAGGGCGCCTGCGGCCTACGTAAGTGGTGCAAACTTCTTGTCTTGAAGTTTGATTGGTCTTCCGCGTAAACCAAGCTACTCAGTCTCTTTTCTCCACCAAATTTTCCTACTGAGCTCTCCTCATACTATTATTCTTGACATCTCTGATTAGCATATAAATAGTCGCCTAGGCCATCTCTCCTTCGAATACCCTGGATCAGTTGGGGCTGGTCCCCGGCAGGTGGCGACCGAACAGGGACCTCAGGAGGCAATTCTCAAAGAGCTGAGCAGACACGAACCACGCAATCAGCAGGCAATAAGCATGGAGCTCAGCAGTGACGAATCATGCTGCTCAACTGGCAATAATCAAGCACGTGACCAGGCAGGAATCACGCAGCTCAGCTGGCAATTGTCAAGCAGATGAGCCGACAGGAATCACGCAGCTCAGCTGGCAATTGTCATGCAGATGAGCCGGCAGGAATCACGCAGCTCAGCAGGCCCTGATCACGTGACTCTGCAAGCACTGATCACGTGGCTGATCAAGTCCAGATCACGTGACTGAGCATGCACTGATCACGTGGCTATCATGCACTGATGACGTGACTGCGCATGCACTGATGACGTGGCTGATCGGGCACTGATCACATGGCTCATCATGCACTGATCACGTGTTTTTCAGGCAATGATCAGTGACTGACAGGTGCTGATCATGGGACTGTGCACGCACTGATCACGTGGCTATCATGCACTGATCACGTGACTGCGCATGCACTGATGACGTGGCTGTTCGGGCACTGATCACGTGTTTATCAGGCAGTGATCAGTGACTGACAGGCGCTGATCATGGGACTGTGCACGCACTGATCACGTGGCTATCATGCACTGATGATGTGACTGCGCATGCACTGATGACGTGGCTGATCGGGCACTGATCACATGGCTCATCATGCACTGATCACGTGTTTTTCAGGCAATGATCAGTGACTGACAGGCGCTGATCATGGGACTGTGCACGCACTGATCACGTGGCTATCATGCACTGATAACGTGACTGCGCATGCACTGATGACGTGGCTGTTCGGGCACTGATCACGTGTTTATCAGGCAGTGATCAGTGACTGACAGGCGCTGATCATGGGACTGTGCACGCACTGATCACGTGGCTATCATGCACTGATGATGTGACTGCGCATGCACTGATGACGTGGCTGATCGGGCACTGATCACATGGCTCATCATGCACTGATCACGTGTTTTTCAGGCAATGATCAGTGACTGACAGGCGCTGATCATGGGACTGTGCACGCACTGATCACGTGGCTATCATGCACTGATCACGTGACTGCGCATGCACTGATGACGTGGCTGTTCGGGCACTGATCACCTGTTTATCAGGCAGTGATCAGTGACTGACAGGCGCTGATCAGGGGACTGTGCACGCACTGATCAGGTGGCTGATCAGGAACTGACCACCTGACCGCGCATGCAGTGATCACGTGGCTATCATGCACTGATGACGTGACTGTGCATGCACCGATGACATGGCTGATCGGGCACTGATCACATGGCTCATCATGCACTGATCACGTGTTTTTCAGGCAATGATCAGTGACTGACAGGCGCTGATCATGGGACTGTGCACGCACTGATCACGTGGCTATCATGCACTGACCACGTGACTGCGCATGCACTGATGACGTGGCTGTTCGGGCACTGATCACGTGTTTATCAGGCAGTGATCAGTGACTGACAGGCGCTGATCAGGGGACTGTGCACGCACTGATCAGGTGGCTGATCAGGAACTGACCACCTGACCGCGCATGCAGTGATCACGTGGCTATCATGCACTGATGACGTGACTGTGCATGCACCGATGACATGGCTGATCGGGCACTGATCACATGGCTCATCATGCACTGATCACGTGTTTTTCAGGCAATGATCAGTGACTGACAGGCACTGATCAGGGGACTGTGCACGCACTGATCAGGTGGCTGATCAGGAACTGACCACCTGACCGTGCATGCAGTGATCACGTGGCTGGTCGTTCACTGATCACGTGTTTATCATACGGTGATCACGTGACTGAGAGGCGCTGATCACGTGACTGTGCCGGCAGTGATCACGTGGCTGAGCAGGCACTGATATCGTGACTGAGCATGCACTGATCATGTGCCGGGAGCCGGGGAGGCATTCCACTCTGGACAAAGGTCATGAGGAAGGAGGCTCGGCATACGCAAATGCGGGATCGAGCCTCAGGAGTCCACCCGGATGTTCTCGAGCATCACCCCCCCGCAAAAAAAAACGGAGTCTGCCTACTGTATTGCTTTGTGCTCTCACCTCTGATTTCACTGGGGGCTCTCCCCACCACCATCTCGCTCTCTCTGTCAAAGAGTTAACTTACAGCTCCAATTCATAAAGTTCCTTGTCATTCTTCCCTTTAACTTCCAGCTGAGTCTCCATCTGGAGCGCGGAACCCACCACGCTTACTAATTATGCCTGGGCTGCTAAGACCCACTCGAGAAGGTGTCTAGGGTGAGGCACCTTTCGCTATTCGAGAGGGCGCCTGCGGCCTACGTAAGTGGTGCAAACTTCTTGTCTTGAAGTTTGATTGGTCTTCCGCGTAAACCAAGCTACTCAGTCTCTTTTCTCCACCGAATTTTCCTACTGAGCTCTCCTCATACTATTATTCTTGACATCTCTGATTAGCATATAAATAGTCGCCTAGGCCATCTCTCCTTCGAATACCCTGGATCAGTTGGGGCTGGTCCCCGGAAGGTGGCGACCGAACAGGGACCTCAGGAGGCAATACTCAAAGAGCTGAGCAGACACGAACCACGCACTCAGCAGGCAATAAGCATGGAGCTCAGCAGTGACGAATCATGTTGCTCAACTGGCAATAATCAAGCACGTGACCAGGCAGGAATCACGCAGCTCAGCTGGCAATTGTCAAGCAGATGAGCCGACAGGAATCACGCAGCTCAGATGGCAATGGTCATGCAGATGAGCCGGCAGGAATCACGCAGCTCAGCAGGCCCTGATCACGTGACTCTGCAGGCACTGATCACGTGGCTGATCAAGTACAGATCACGTGACTGAGCATGCACTGATCACGTGGCTATCATGCACTGATGACGTGACTGCGCATGCACTGATGACGTGGCTTATCGGGCACTGATCACATGGCTCATCATGCACTGATCACGTGTTTTTCAGGCAATGATCAGTGACTGACAGGCGCTGATCATGGGACTGTGCACGCACTGATCACGTGGCTATCATGCACTGATCACGTGACTGCGCATGCACTGATGACGTGGCTGTTCGGGCACTGATCACCTGTTTATCAGGCAGTGATCAGTGACTGACAGGCGCTGATCAGGGGACTGTGCACGCACTGATCAGGTGGCTGATCAGGAACTGACCACCTGACCGCGCATGCAGTGATCACGTGGCTGGTCGTTCACTGATCACGTGTTTATCATACGGTGATCACGTGACTGAGAGGCGCTGATCACGTGACAGTGCCGTCAGTGATCACGTGGCTGAGCAGGCACTGATATCGTGACTGAGCATGCACTGATCATGTGCCGGGAGCCGGGGAGGCATTCCACTCTGGACAAAGGTCATGAGGAAGGAGGCTCGGCATACGCAAATGCGGGATCGAGCCTCAGGAGTCCACCCGGATGTTCTCGAGCATCACCCCCCAAAAAAACCGGAGTCTGCCTACTGTATTGCTTTGTGCTCTCACCTCTGATTTCACTGGGGGCTGTCCCCACCACCATCTCGCTCTCTCTGTCAAAGAGTTAACTTACAGCTCCAATTCATAAAGTTCCTTGTCATTCTTCCCTTTAACTTCCAGCTGAGTCTCCATCTGGAGCGCGGAACCCACCACGCTTACTAATTATGCCTGGGCTGCTAAGAACCACTCGAGAAGGTGTCTAGGGTGAGGCACCTTTCGCTATTCGAGAGGGCGCCTGCGGCCTACGTAAGTGGTGCAAACTTCTTGTCTTGAAGTTTGATTGGTCTTCCGCGTAAACCATGCTACTCAGTCTCTTTTCTCCACCGAATTTTCCTACTGAGCTCTCCTCATACTATTATTCTTGACATCTCTGATTAGCATATAAATAGTCGCCAAGGCCATCTCTCCTTCGAATACCCTGGATCAGTTGGGGCTGGTCCCCGGCAGGTGGCGACCGAACAGGGACCTCAGGAGGCAATACTCAAAGAGCTGAGCAGACACGAACCACGCAATCAGCAGGCAATAAGCATGGAGCTCAGCAGTGACGAATCATGCTGCTCAACTGGCAATAATCAAGCACGTGACCAGGCAGGAATCACGCAGCTCAGCTGGCAATTGTCAAGCAGATGAGCCGGCAGGAATCACGCAGCTCAGCAGGCCCTGATCACGTGACTCTGCAGGCACTGATCACGTGGCTGATCAAGTCCAGATCACGTGACTGAGCATGCACTGATCACGTGGCTATCATGCACTGATGACGTGACTGCGCATGCACTGATGACGTGGCTGATCGGGCACTGATCACATGGCTCATCATGCACTGATCACGTGTTTTTCAGGCAATGATCAGTGACTGACAGGCGCTGATCATGGGACTGTGCACGCACTGATCACGTGGCTATCATGCACTGATCACGTGACTGCGCATGCACTGATGACGTGGCTGTTCGGGCACTGATCACGTGTTTATCAGGCAGTGATCAGTGACTGACAGGCGCTGATCATGGGACTGTGCACGCACTGATCACCTGGCTATCATGCACTGATGATGTGACTGCGCATGCACTGATGACGTGGCTGATCGGGCACTGATCACATGGCTCATCATGCACTGATCACGTGTTTTTCAGGCAATGATCAGTGACTGACAGGCGCTGATCATGGGACTGTGCACGCACTGATCACGTGGCTATCATGCACTGATCACGTGACTGCGCATGCACTGATGCCGTGGCTGTTCGGGCACTGATCACGTGTTTATCAGGCAGTGATCAGTGACTGACAGGCGCTGATCAGGGGACTGTGCACGCACTGATCAGTTGGCTGATCAGGAACTGACCACCTGACCGCGCATGCAGTGATCACGTGGCTGGTCGTTCACTGATCACGTGTTTATCATACGGTGATCACGTGACTGAGAGGCGCTGATCACGTGACTGTAGCATCAGTGATCACGTGGCTGAGCAGGCACTGATATCGTGACTGAGCATGCACTGATCATGTGCCGGGAGCCGGGGAGGCATTCCACTCTGGACAAAGGTCATGAGGAAGGAGGCTCGGCATACGCAAATGCGGGATCGAGCCTCAGGAGTCCACCCGGATGTTCTCGAGCATCTCCCCCCCAAAAAAAAACCGGAGTCTGCCTACTGTATTGCTTTGTGCTCTCACCTCTGATTTCACTGGGGGCTGTCCCCCACCACCATCTCGCTCTCTCTGTCAAAGAGTTAACTTACAGCTCCAATTCATAAAGTTCCTTGTCATTCTTCCCTTTAACTTCCAGCTGAGTCTCCATCTGGAGCGCGGAACCCACCACGCTTACTAATTATGCCTGGGCTGCTAAGACCCACTCGAGAAGGTGTCTAGGGTGAGGCACCTTTCGATATTCGAGAGGGCGCCTGCGGCCTACGTAAGTGGTGCAAGCTTCTTGTCTTGAAGTTTGATTGGTCTTCCGCGTAAACCAAGCTACTCAGTCTCTTTTCTCCACCGAATTTTCCTACTGAGCTCTCCTCATACTATTATTCTTGACATCTCTGATTAGCATATAAATAGTCGCCTAGGCCATCTCTCCTTCGAATACCCTGGATCAGTTGGGGCTGGTCCCCGGCAGGTGGCGACCGAACAGGGACCTCAGGAGGCAATTCTCAAAGAGCTGAGCAGACACGAACCACGCAATCAGCAGGCAATAAGCATGGAGCTCAGCAGTGACGAATCATGCTGCTCAACTGGCAATAATCAAGCACGTGACCAGGCAGGAATCACGCAGCTCAGCTGGCAATTGTCAAGCAGATGAGCCGACAGGAATCACGCAGCTCAGCTGGCAATTGTCATGCAGATGAGCCGGCAGGAATCACGCAGCTCAGCAGGCCCTGATCACGTGACTCTGCAAGCACTGATCACGTGGCTGATCAAGTCCAGATCACGTGACTGAGCATGCACTGATCACGTGGCTATCATGCACTGATGACGTGACTGCGCATGCACTGATGACGTGGCTGATCGGGCACTGATCACATGGCTCATCATGCACTGATCACGTGTTTTTCAGGCAATGATCAGTGACTGACAGGCGCTGATCATGGGACTGTGCACGCACTGATCACGTGGCTATCATGCACTGATCACGTGACTGCGCATGCACTGATGACGTGGCTGTTCGGGCACTGATCACGTGTTTATCAGGCAGTGATCAGTGACTGACAGGCGCTGATCATGGGACTGTGCACGCACTGATCACGTGGCTATCATGCACTGATGATGTGACTGCGCATGCACTGATGACGTGGCTGATCGGGCACTGATCACATGGCTCATCATGCACTGATCACGTGTTTTTCAGGCAATGATCAGTGACTGACAGGCGCTGATCATGGGACTGTGCACGCACTGATCACGTGGCTATCATGCACTGATAACGTGACTGCGCATGCACTGATGACGTGGCTGTTCGGGCACTGATCACGTGTTTATCAGGCAGTGATCAGTGACTGACAGGCGCTGATCATGGGACTGTGCACGCACTGATCACGTGGCTATCATGCACTGATGATGTGACTGCGCATGCACTGATGACGTGGCTGATCGGGCACTGATCACATGGCTCATCATGCACTGATCACGTGTTTTTCAGGCAATGATCAGTGACTGACAGGCGCTGATCATGGGAGTGTGCACGCACTGATCACGTGGCTATCATGCACTGATCACGTGACTGCGCATGCACTGATGACGTGGCTGTTCGGGCACTGATCACCTGTTTATCAGGCAGTGATCAGTGACTGACAGGCGCTGATCAGGGGACTGTGCACGCACTGATCAGGTGGCTGATCAGGAACTGACCACCTGACCGCGCATGCAGTGATCACGTGGCTATCATGGACTGATGACGTGACTGCGCATGCACTGATGACATGGCTGATCGGGCACTGATCACATGGCTCATCATGCACTGATCACGTGTTTGTCAGGTAATGATCAGTGACTGACAGGCGCTGATCATGGGACTGTTCTCGCACTGATCAAGTGGCTATCATGCACTGATCACGTGACTGCGCATGCACTGATGACGTGGCTGTTCGGGCACTGATCACGTGTTTATCAGGCAGTGATCAGTGACTGACAGGGGCTGATCAGGGGACTGTGCACGCACTGATCAGGTGGCTGATCAGGAACTGACCACCTGACCGCGCATGCAGTGATCACGTGGCTGGTCGTTCACTGATCACGTGTTTATCATACGGTGATCACGTGACTGAGAGGCGCTGATCACGTGACTGTGCCGGCAGTGATCACGTGGCTGAGCAGGCACTGATATCGTGACTGAGCATGCACTGATCATGTGCCGGGAGCCGGGGAGGCATTCCACTCTGGACAAAGGTCATGAGGAAGGAGGCTCGGCATACGCAAATGCGGGATCGAGCCTCAGGAGTCCACCCGGATGTTCTCGAGCATCACCCCCCCGAAAAAAAAACCGGAGTCTGCCTACTGTATTGCTTTGTGCTCTCACCTCTGATTTCACTGGGGGCTGTACCCCACCACCATCTCGCTCTCTCTGTCAAAGAGTTAACTTACAGCTCCAATTCATAAAGTTCCTTGTCATTCTTCCCTTTAACTTCCAGCTGAGTCTCCATCTGGAGCGCGGAACCCACCACGCTTACTAATTATGCCTGGGCTGCTAAGACCCACTCGAGAAGGTGTCTAGGGTGAGGCACCTTTCGCTATTCAAGAGGGCGCCTGCGGCCTACGTAAGTGGTGCAAACTTCTTGTCTTGAAGTTTGATTGGTCTTCCGCGTAAACCAAGCTACTCAGTCTCTTTTCTCCACCGAATTTTCCTACTGAGCTCTCCTCATACTATTATTCTTGACATCTCTGATTAGCATATAAATAGTCGCCTAGGCCATCTCTCCTTCGAATACCCTGGATCAGTTGGGGCTGGTCCCCGGAAGGTGGCGACCGAACAGGGACCTCAGGAGGCAATACTCAAAGAGCTGAGCAGACACGAACCACGCACTCAGCAGGCAATAAGCATGGAGCTCAGCAGTGACGAATCATGCTGCTCAACTGGCAATAATCAAGCACGTGACCAGGCAGGAATCACGCAGCTCAGCTGGCAATTGTCAAGCAGATGAGCCGACAGGAATCACGCAGCTCAGATGGCAATGGTCATGCAGATGAGCCGGCAGGAATCACGCAGCTCAGCAGGCCCTGATCACGTGACTCTGCAGGCACTGATCACGTGGCTGATCAAGTACAGATCACGTGACTGAGCATGCACTGATCACGTGGCTATCATGCACTGATGACGTGACTGCGCATGCACTGATGACGTGGCTTATCGGGCACTGATCACATGGCTCATCATGCACTGATCACGTGTTTTTCAGGCAATGATCAGTGACTGACAGGCGCTGATCATGGGACTGTGCACGCACTGATCACGTGGCTATCATGCACTGATCACGTGACTGCGCATGCACTGATGACGTGGCTGTTCGGGCACTGATCACCTGTTTATCAGGCAGTGATCAGTGACTGACAGGCGCTGATCAGGGGACTGTGCACGCACTGATCAGGTGGCTGATCAGGAACTGACCACCTGACCGCGCATGCAGTGATCACGTGGCTGGTCGTTCACTGATCACGTGATTATCATACGGTGATCACGTGACTGAGAGGCGCTGATCACGTGACTGTGCCGTCAGTGATCACGTGGCTGAGCAGGCACTGATATTGTGACTGAGCATGCACTGATCATATGCCGGGAGCCGGGGAGGCCTTCCATTCTGGACAAAGGTCATGAGGAAGGAGGCTCGGCATACGCAAATGCGGGATCGAGCCTCAGGAGTCCACCCGGATGTTCTCGAGCATCTCCCCCCCAAAAACCCGGAGTCTGCCTACTGTATTGCTTTGTGCTCTCACCTCTGATTTCACTGGGGGCTGTCCCCACCACCATCTCGCTCTCTCTGTCAAAGAGTTAACTTACAGCTCCAATTCATAAAGTTCCTTGTCATTCTTCCCTTTAACTTCCAGATGAGTCTCCATCTGGAGCGCGGAACCCACCACGCTTACTAATTATGCCTGGGCTGCTAAGACCCACTCGAGAAGGTGTCTAGGGTGAGGCACCTTTCGCTATTCGAGAGGGCGCCTGTGGCCTACGTAAGTGGGGCAAACTTCTTGTCTTGAAGTTTGATTGGTCTTCCGCGTAAACCAAGCTACTCAGTCTCTTTTCTCCACCGAATTTTCCTACTGAGCTCTCCTCATACTATTATTCTTGACATCTCTGATTAGCATATAAATAGTCGCCTAGGCCATCTCTCCTTCGAATACCCTGGATCAGTTGGGGCTGGTCCCCGGCAGGTGGCGACCGAACAGGGACCTCAGGAGGCAATTCTCAAAGAGCTGAGCAGACACGAACCACGCAATCAGCAGGCAATAAGCATGGAGCTCAGCAGGGACGAATCATGCTGCTCAACTGGCAATAATCAAGCACGTGACCAGGCAGGAATCACGCAGCTCAGCTGGCAATTGTCAAGCAGATGAGCCGACAGGAATCTCCCAGCTCAGCTGGCAATTGTCATGCAGATGAGCCGGCAGGAATCACGCAGCTCAGCAGGCCCTGATCACGTGAATCTGCAGGCACTGATCACGTGGCAGATCAAGTCCAGATCACGTGACTGAGCATGCACTGATCACATGGCTATCATGCACTGATGATGTGAGTGCGCATGCACTGATGACGTGGCTGATCGGGCACTGATCACATGGCTCATCATGCACTGATCACGTGTTTTTCAGGCAATGATCAGTGACTGACAGGCGCTGATCATGGGACTGTGAACGCACTGATCACGTGGCTATCATGCACTGATCACGTGACTGCGCATGCACTGATGACGTGGCTGTTCGGGCACTGATCACGTGTTTATCAGGCAGTGATCAGTGACTGACAGGCGCTGATCAGGGGACTGTGCACGCACTGATCAGGTGGCTGATCAGGAACTGACCACCTGACCGTGCATGCAGTGATCACGTGGCTGGTCGTTCACTGATCACGTGTTTATCATACGGTGATCACGTGACTGAGAGGCGCTGATCACGTGACTGTGCCGTCAGTGATCACGTGGCTGAGCAGGCACTGATATCGTGACTGAGCATGCACTGATCATGTGCCGGGAGCCGGGGAGGCATTCCACTCTGGACAAAGGTCATGAGGAAGGAGGCTCGGCATACGCAAATGCGGGATCGAGCCTCAGGAGTCCACCCGGATGTTCTCGAGCATCTCCCCCCCAAAAAAAAACCGGAGTCTGCCTACTGTATTGCTTTGTGCTCTCACCTCTGATTTCACTGGGGGCTGTCCCCCACCACCATCTCGCTCTCTCTGTCAAAGAGTTAACTTACAGCTCCAATTCATAAAGTTCCTTGTCATTCTTCCCTTTAACTTCCAGCTGAGTCTCCATCTGGAGCGCGGAACCCACCACGCTTACTAATTATGCCTGGGCTGCTAAGACCCACTCGAGAAGGTGTCTAGGGTGAGGCACCTTTCGCTATTCGAGAGGGCGCCTGCGGCCTACGTAAGTGGTGCAAACTTCTTGTCTTGAAGTTTGATTGGTCTTCCGCGTAAACCAAGCTACTCAGTCTCTTTTCTCCACCGAATTTTCCTACTGAGCTCTCCTCATACTATTATTCTTGACATCTCTGATTAGCATATAAATAGTCCCCTAGGCCATCTCTCCTTCGAATACCCTGGATCAGTTGGGGCTGGTCCCCGGCAGGTGGCGACCGAACAGGGACCTCAGGAGGCAATTCTCAAAGAGCTGAGCAGACACGAACCACGCAATCAGCAGGCAATAAGCATGGAGCTCAGCAGGGACGAATCATGCTGCTCAACTGGCAATAATCAAGCACGTGACCAGGCAGGAATCACGCAGCTCAGCTGGCAATTGTCAAGCAGATGAGCCGACAGGAATCACGCAGCTCAGCTGGCAATTGTCATGCAGATGAGCCGGCAGGAATCACGCAGCTCAGCAGGCCCTGATCACGTGACTCTGCAAGCACTGATCACGTGGCTGATCAAGTCCAGATCACGTGACTGAGCATGCACTGATCACGTGGCTATCATGCACTGATGATGTGACTGCGCATGCACTGATGACGTGGCTGATCGGGCACTGATCACATGGCTCATCATGCACTGATCACGTGTTTTTCAGGCAATGATCAGTGACTGACAGGCGCTGATCATGGGACTGTGCACGCACTGATTACGTGGCTATCATGCACTGATCACGTGACTGCGCATGCACTGATGACGTGGCTGTTCGGGCACTGATCACGTGTTTATCAGGCAGTGATCAGTGACTGACAGGCGCTGATCAGGGGACTGTGCACGCACTGATCAGGTGGCTGATCAGGAACTGACCACCTGACCGTGCATGCAGTGATCACGTGGCTGGTCGTTCACTGATCACGTGTTTATCATACGGTGATCACGTGACTGAGAGGCGCTGATCACGTGACTGTGCCGTCAGTGATCACGTGGCTGAGCAGGCACTGATATCGTGACTGAGCATGCACTGATCATGTGCCGGGAGCCGGGGAGGCATTCCACTCTGGACAAAGGTCATGAGGAAGGAGGCTCGGCATACGCAAATGCGGGATCGAGCCTCAGGAGTCCACCCGGATGTTCTCGAGCATCTCCCCCCAAAAAAACCGGAGTCTGCCTACTGTATTGCTTTGTGCTCTCACCTCTGATTTCACTGGGGGCTGTCCCCCACCACCATCTCGCTCTCTCTGTCAAAGAGTTAACTTACAGCTCCAATTCATAAAGTTCCTTGTCATTCTTCCCTTTAACTTCCAGCTGAGTCTCCATCTGGAGCGCGGAACCCACCACGCTTACTAATTATGCCTGGGCTGCTAAGACCCACTCGAGAAGGTGTCTAGGGTGAGGCACCTTTCGCTATTCGAGAGGGCGCCTGCGGCCTACGTAAGTGGTGCAAACTTCTTGTCTTGAAGTTTGATTGGTCTTCCGCGTAAACCAAGCTACTCAGTCTCTTTTCTCCACCGAATTTTCCTACTGAGCTCTCCTCATACTATTATTCTTGACATCTCTGATTAGCATATAAATAGTCGCCTAGGCCATCTCTCCTTCGAATACCCTGGATCAGTTGGGGCTGGTCCCCGGCAGGTGGCGACCGAACAGGGACCTCAGGAGGCAATTCTCAAAGAGCTGAGCAGACACGAACCACGCAATCAGCAGGCAATAAGCATGGAGCTCAGCAGTGACGAATCATGCTGCTCAACTGGCAATAATCAAGCACGTGACCAGGCAGGAATCACGCAGCTCAGCTGGCAATTGTCAAGCAGATGAGCCGGCAGGAATCACGCAGCTCAGCAGGCCCTGATCACGTGACTCTGCAGGCACTGATCACGTGTTTATCAGGCAGTGATCAGTGACTGACAGGCGCTGATCAGGGGACTGTGCACGCACTGATCAGGTGGCTGATCAGGAACTGACCACCTGACCGTGCATGCAGTGATCACGTGGCTGGTCGTTCACTGATCACGTGTTTATCATACGGTGATCACGTGACTGAGAGGCGCTGATCACGTGACTGTGCCGTCAGTGATCACGTGGCTGAGCAGGCACTGATATCGTGACTGAGCATGCACTGATCATGTGCCGGGAGCCGGGGAGGCATTCCACTCTGGACAAAGGTCATGAGGAAGGAGGCTCGGCATACGCAAATGCGGGATCGAGCCTCAGGAGTCCACCCGGATATTCTCGAGCATCTCCCCCCAAAAAAACCGGAGTCTGCCTACTGTATTGCTTTGTGCTCTCACCTCTGATTTCACTGGGGGCTGTCCCCCACCACCATCTCGCTCTCTCTGTCAAAGAGTTAACTTACAGCTCCAATTCATAAAGTTCCTTGTCATTCTTCCCTTTAACTTCCAGCTGAGTCTCCATCTGGAGCGCGGAACCCACCACGCTTACTAATTATGCCTGGGCTGCTAAGACCCACTCGAGAAGGTGTCTAGGGTGAGGCACCTTTCGCTATTCGAGAGGGCGCCTGCGGCCTACGTAAGTGGTGCAAACTTCTTGTCTTGAAGTTTGATTGGTCTTCCGCGTAAACCAAGCTACTCAGTCTCTTTTCTCCACCGAATTTTCCTACTGAGCTCTCCTCATACTATTATTCTTGACATCTCTGATTAGCATATAAATAGTCGCCTAGGCCATCTCTCCTTCGAATACCCTGGATCAGTTGGGGCTGGTCCCCGGCAGGTGGCGACCGAACAGGGACCTCAGGAGGCAATACTCAAAGAGCTGAGCAGACACGAACCACGCAATCAGCAGGCAATAAGCATGGAGCTCAGCAGTGACGAATCATGCTGCTCAACTGGCAATAATCAAGCACGTGACCAGGCAGGAATCACGCAGCTCAGCTGGCAATTGTCAAGCAGATGAGCCGACAGGAATCACGCAGCTCAGCTGGCAATTGTCATGCAGATGAGCCGGCAGGAATCACGCAGCTCAGCAGGCCCTGATCACGTGACTCTGCAGGCACTGATCACGTGGCTGATCAAGTCCAGATCACGTGACTGAGCATGCACTGATCACGTGGCTATCATGCACTGATGACGTGACTGCGCATGCACTGATGACGTGGCTGATCGGGCACTGATCACATGGCTCATCATGCACTGATCACGTGTTTTTCAGGCAATGATCAGTGACGGACAGGCGCTGATCATGGGACTGTGCACGCACTGATCACGTGGCTATCATGCACTGATCACGTGACTGCGCATGCACTGATGACGTGGCTGTTCGGGCACTGATCACGTGTTTATCAGGCAGTGATCAGTGACTGACAGGCGCTGATCAGGGGACTGTGCACGCACTGATCAGGTGGCTGATCAGGAACTGACCACCTGACCGCGCATGCAGTGATCACGTGGCTGGTCGTTCACTGATCACGTGTTTATCATACGGTGATCACGTGACTGAGAGGCGCTGATCACGTGACTGTGCCGTCAGTGATCACGTGGCTGAGCAGGCACTGATATCGTGACTGAGCATGCACTGATCATGTGCCGGGAGCCGGGGAGGCATTCCACTCTGGACAAAGGTCATGAGGAAGGAGGCTCGGCATACGCAAATGCGGGATCGAGCCTCAGGAGTCCACCCGGATGTTCTCGAGCATCTCCCCCCCAAAAAAAACCGGAGTCTGCCTACTGTATTGCTTTGTGCTCTCACCTCTGATTTCACTGGGGGCTGTCCCCCACCACCATCTCGCTCTCTCTGTCAAAGAGTTAACTTACAGCTCCAATTCATAAAGTTCCTTGTCATTCTTCCCTTTAACTTCCAGCTGAGTCTCCATCTGGAGCGCGGAACCCACCACGCTTACTAATTATGCCTGGGCTGCTAAGACCCACTCGAGAAGGTGTCTAGGGTGAGGCACCTTTCGCTATTCGAGAGGGCGCCTGCGGCCTACGTAAGTGGTGCAAACTTCTTGTCTTGAAGTTTGATTGGTCTTCCGCGTAAACCAAGCTACTCAGTCTCTTTTCTCCACCGAATTTTCCTACTGAGCTCTCCTCATACTATTATTCTTGACATCTCTGATTAGCATATAAATAGTCGCCTAGGCCATCTCTCCTTCGAATACCCTGGATCAGTTGGGGCTGGTCCCCGGCAGGTGGCGACCGAACAGGGACCTCAGGAGGCAATTCTCAAAGAGCTGAGCAGACACGAACCACGCAATCAGCAGGCAATAAGCATGGAGCTCAGCAGTGACGAATCATGCTGCTCAACTGGCAATAATCAAGCACGTGACCAGGCAGGAATCACGCAGCTCAGCTGGCAATTGTCAAGCAGATGAGCCGGCAGGAATCACGCAGCTCAGCAGGCCCTGATCACGTGACTCTGCAGGCACTGATCACGTGGCTGATCAAGTCCAGATCACGTGACTGAGCATGCACTGATCACGTGGCTATCATGCACTGATGATGTGACTGCGCATGCACTGATGACGTGGCTGATCGGGCACTGATCACATGGCTCATCATGCACTGATCACGTGTTTTGCAGGCAATGATCAGTGACTGACAGGCGCTGATCATGGGACTGTGCACGCACTGATCACGTGGCTATCATGCACTGATCACGTGACTGCGCATGCACTGATGACGTGGCTCTTCGGGCACTGATCACGTGTTTATCAGGCAGTGATCAGTGACTGACAGGCGCTGATCAGGGGACTGTGCACGCACTGATCAGGTGGCTGATCAGGAACTGACCACCTGACCGCGCATGCAGTGATCACGTGGCTGGTCGTTCACTGATCACGTGTTTATCATACGGTGATCACGTGACTGAGAGGCGCTGATCACGTGACTGTGCCGTCAGTGATCACGTGGCTGAGCAGGCACTGATATCGTGACTGAGCATGCACTGATCATGTGCCGGGAGCTGGGGAGGCATTCCACTCTGGACAAAGGTCATGAGGAAGGAGGCTCGGCATACGCAAATGCGGGATCGAGCGTCAGGAGTCCACCCGGATGTTCTCGAGCATCTCCCCCCAAAAAAAAACCGGAGTCTGCCTACTGTATTGCTTTGTGCTCTCACCTCTGATTTCACTGGGGGCTGTCCCCACCACCATCTCGCTCTCTCTGTCAAAGAGTTAACTTACAGCTCCAATTCATAAAGTTCCTTGTCATTCTTCCCTTTAACTTCCAGCTGAGTCTCCATCTGGAGCGCGGAACCCACCACGCTTACTAATTATGCCTGGGCTGCTAAGACCCACTCGAGAAGGTGTCTAGGGTGAGGCACCTTTCGCTATTCGAGAGGGCGCCTGCGGCCTACGTAAGTGGTGCAAACTTCTTGTCTTGAAGTTTGATTGGTCTTCCGCGTAAACCAAGCTACTCAGTCTCTTTTCTCCACCGAATTTTCCTACTGAGCTCTCCTCATACTATTATTCTTGACATCTCTGATTAGCATATAAATAGTCGCCTAGGCCATCTCTCCTTCGAATACCCTGGATCAGTTGGGGCTGGTCCCCGGCAGGTGGCGACCGAACAGGGACCTCAGGAGGCAATTCTCAAAGAGCTGAGCAGACACGAACCACGCAATCAACAGGCAATAAGCATGGAGCTCAGCAGTGACGAATCATGCTGCTCAACTGGCAATAATCAAGCACGTGACCAGGCAGGAATCACGCAGCTCAGCTGGCAATTGTCAAGCAGATGAGCCGACAGGAATCACGCAGCTCAGCTGGCAATTGTCATGCAGATGAGCTGGCAGGAATCACGCAGCTCAGCAGGCCCTGATCACGTGACTCTGCAGGCACTGATCACGTGGCTGATCAAGTCCAGATCACGTGACTGAGCATGCACTGATCACGTGGCTATCATGCACTGATGACGTGACTGCGCATGCACTGATGACGTGGCTGATCGGGCACTGATCACATGGCTCATCATGCACTGATCACGTGTTTTTCAGGCAATGATCAGTGACTGTCAGGCGCTGATCATGGGACTGTGCACGCACTGATCACGTGGCTATCATGCACTGATCACGTGACTGCGCATGCACTGATGACGTGGCTGTTCGGGCACTGATCACGTGTTTATCAGGCAGTGATCAGTGACTGACAGGCGCTGATCAGGGGACTGTGCACGCACTGATCAGGTGGCTCATCAGGAACTGACACACCTGACCACTGATCATGCAGTGATCACGTGGCTGATCAGTGACTGTGATCACTGACGCACTGATCAGGTGGCTGATCACCTGACGCATGCAGTGATCACGTGGCTGGTCGTTCACTGATCACGTGTTTATCATACGGTGATCACGTGACTGAGGCGCTGATCACGTGACTGTGCCGTCAGTGATCACGTGGCTGAGCAGGCACTGATATCGTGACTGAGCATGCACTGATCATGTGCCGGGAGCCGGGGAGGCATTCCACTCTGGACAAAGGTCATGAGGAAGGAGGCTCGGCATACGCAAATGCGGGATCGAGCCTCAGGAGTCCACCCGGATGTTCTCGAGCATCTCCCCCCAAAAAAAACCGGAGTCTGCCTACTGTATTGCTTTGTGCTCTCACCTCTGATTTCACTGGGGGCTGTCCCCCACCACCATCTCGCTCTCTCTGTCAAAGAGTTAACTTACAGCTCCAATTCATAAAGTTCCTTGTCATTCTTCCCTTTAACTTCCAGCTGAGTCTCCATCTGGAGCGCGGAACCCACCACGCTTACTAATTATGCCTGGGCTGCTAAGACCCACTCGAGAAGGTGTCTAGGGTGAGGCACCTTTCGCTATTCGAGAGGGCGCCTGCGGCCTACGTAAGTGGTGCAAACTTCTTGTCTTGAAGTTTGATTGGTCTTCCGCGTAAACCAAGCTACTCAGTCTCTTTTCGCCACCGAATTTTCCTACTGAGCTCTCCTCATACTATTATTCTTGACATCTCTGATTAGCATATAAATAGTCGCCTAGGCCATCTCTCCTTCGAATACCCTGGATCAGTTGGGGCTGGTCCCCGGCAGGTGGCGACCGAACAGGGACCTCAGGAGGCAATTCTCAAAGAGCTGAGCAGACACGAACCACGCAATCAGCAGGCAATAAGCATGGAGCTCAGCAGTGACGAATCATGCTGCTCAACTGGCAATAATCAAGCACGTGACCAGGCAGGAATCACGCAGCTCAGCTGGCAATTGTCAAGCAGATGAGCCGACAGGAATCACGCAGCTCAGCTGGCAATTGTCATGCAGATGAGCCGGCAGGAATCACGCAGCTCAGCAGGCCCTGATCACGTGACTCTGCAGGCACTGATCACGTGGCTGATCAAGTCCAGATCACGTGACTGAGCATGCACTGATCACGTGGCTATCATGCACTGATGATGTGACTGCGCATGCACTGATGACGTGGCTGATCGGGCACTGATCACATGGCTCATCATGCACTGATCACGTGTTTTTCAGGCAATGATCAGTGACTGACAGGCGCTGATCATGGGACTGTGCACGCACTGATCACGTGGCTATCATGCACTGATCACGTGACTGCGCATGCACTGATGACGTGGCTGTTCGGGCACTGATCACGTGTTTATCAGGCAGTGATCAGTGACTGACAGGCGCTGATCAGGGGACTTTGCACGCACTGATCAGGTGGCTGATCAGGAACTGACCACCTGACCGCGCATGCAGTGATCACGTGGCTGGTCGTTCACTGATCACGTGTTTATCATACGGTGATCACGTGACTGAGAGGCGCTGATCACGTGACTGTGCCGTCAGTGATCACGTGGCTGAGCAGGCACTGATATCGTGACTGAGCATGCACTGATCATGTGCCGGGAGCCGGGGAGGCATTCCACTCTGGACAAAGGTCATGAGGAAGGAGGCTCGGCATACGCAAATGCGGGATCGAGCCTCAGGAGTCCACCCGGATGTTCTCGAGCATCTCCCCCCCCCAAAAAAAACCGGAGTCTGCCTACTGTATTGCTTTGTGCTCTCACCTCTGATTTCACTGGGGGCTGTACCCCACCACCATCTCGCTCTCTCTGTCAAAGAGTTAACTTACAGCTCCAATTCATAAAGTTCCTTGTCATTCTTCCCTTTAACTTCCAGCTGAGTCTCCATCTGGAGCGCGGAACCCACCACGCTTACTAATTATGCCTGGGCTGCTAAGACCCACTCGAGAAGGTGTCTAGGGTGAGGCACCTTTCGCTATTCGAGAGGGCGCCTGCGGCCTACGTAAGTGGTGCAAACTTCTTGTCTTGAAGTTTGATTGGTCTTCCGCGTAAACCAAGCTACTCAGTCTCTTTTCTCCACCGAATTTTCCTACTGAGCTCTCCTCATACTATTATTCTTGACATCTCTGATTAGCATATAAAGAGTCGCCTAGGCCATCTCTCCTTCGAATACCCTGGATCAGTTGGGGCTGGTCCCCGGCAGGTGGCGACCGAACAGGGACCTCAGGAGGCAATACTCAAAGAGCTGAGCAGACACGAACCACGCAATCAGCAGGCAATAAGCATGGAGCTCAGCAGTGACGAATCATGCTGCTCAACTGGCAATAATCAAGCACGTGACCAGGCAGGAATCACGCAGCTCAGCTGGCAATTGTCAAGCAGATGAGCCGACAGGAATCACGCAGCTCAGCTGGCAATTGTCATGCAGATGAGCCGGCAGGAATCACGCAGCTCAGCAGGCCCTGATCACGTGACTCTGCAGGCACTGATCACGTGGCTGATCAAGTCCAGATCACGTGACTGAGCATGCACTGATCACGTGGCTATCATGCACTGATGACGTGACTGCGCATGCACTGATGACGTGGCTGATCGGGCACTGATCACATGGCTCATCATGCACTGATCACGTGTTTTTCAGGCAATGATCAGTGACTGACAGGCGCTGATCATGGGACTGTGCACGCACTGATCACGTGGCTATCATGCACTGATCACGTGACTGCGCATGCACTGATGACGTGGCTGTTCGGGCACTGATCACGTGTTTATCAGGCAGTGATCAGTGACTGACAGGCGCTGATCAGGGGACTGTGCACGCACTGATCAGGTGGCTGATCAGGAACTGACCACCTGACCGCGCATGCAGTGATCACGTGGCTGGTCGTTCACTGATCACGTGTTTATCATACGGTGATCACGTGACTGAGAGGCGCTGATCACGTGACTGTGCCGTCAGTGATCACGTGGCTGAGCAGGCACTGATATCGTGACTGAGCATGCACTGATCATGTGCCGGGAGCCGGGGAGGCATTCCACTCTGGACAAAGGTCATGAGGAAGGAGGCTCGGCATACGCAAATGCGGGATCGAGCCTCAGGAGTCCACCCGGATGTTCTCGAGCATCTCCCCCCAAAAAAACCGGAGTCTGCCTACTGTATTGCTTTGTGCTCTCACCTCTGATTTCACTGGGGGCTGTCCCCCACCACCATCTCGCTCTCTCTGTCAAAGAGTTAACTTACAGCTCCAATTCATAAAGTTCCTTGTCATTCTTCCCTTTAACTTCCAGCTGAGTCTCCATCTGGAGCGCGGAACCCACCACGCTTACTAATTATGCCTGGGCTGCTAAGACCCACTCGAGAAGGTGTCTAGGGTGAGGCACCTTTCGCTATTCGAGAGGGCGCCTGCGGCCTACGTAAGTGGTGCAAACTTCTTGTCTTGAAGTTTGATTGGTCTTCTGCGTAAACCAAGCTACTCAGTCTCTTTTCTCCACCGAATTTTCCTACTGAGCTCTCCTCATACTATTATTCTTGACATCTCTGATTAGCATATAAATAGTCGCCTAGGCCATCTCTCCTTCGAATACCCTGGATCAGTTGGGGCTGGTCCCCGGCAGGTGGCGACCGAACAGGGACCTCAGGAGGCAATTCTCAAAGAGCTGAGCAGACACGAACCACGCAATCAGCAGGCAATAAGCATGGAGCTCAGCAGTGACGAATCATGCTGCTCAACTGGCAATAATCAAGCACGTGACCAGGCAGGAATCTCCCAGCTCAGCTGGCAATTGTCATGCAGATGAGCCGGCAGGAATCACGCAGCTCAGCAGGCCCTGATCACGTGACTCTGCAGGCACTGATCACGTGGCTGATCAAGTCCAGATCACGTGACTGAGCATGCACTGATCACGTGGCTATCATGCACTGATGATGTGACTGCGCATGCACTGATGACGTGGCTGATCGGGCACTGATCACATGGCTCATCATGCACTGATCACGTGTTTTTCAGGCAATGATCAGTGACTGACAGGCGCTGATCATGGGACTGTGCACGCACTGATCACGTGGCTATCATGCACTGATCACGTGACTGCGCATGCACTGATGACTTGGCTGTTCGGGCACTGATCACGTGTTTATCAGGCAGTGATCAGTGACTGACAGGCGCTGATCAGGGGACTGTGCACGCACTGATCAGGTGGCTGATCAGGAACTGACCACCTGACCGCGCATGCAGTGATCACGTGGCTGGTCGTTCACTGATCACGTGTTTATCATACGGTGATCACGTGACTGAGAGGCGCTGATCACGTGACTGTGCCGTCAGTGATCACGTGGCTGAGCAGGCACTGATATCGTGACTGAGCATGCACTGATCATGTGCCGGGAGCCGGGGAGGCATTCCACTCTGGACAAAGGTCATGAGGAAGGAGGCTCGGCATACGCAAATGCGGGATCGAGCCTCAGGAGTCCACCCGGATGTTCTCGAGCATCTCCCCCAAAAAAACCGGAGTCTGCCTACTGTATTGCTTTGTGCTCTCACCTCTGATTTCACTGGGGGCTGTCCCCCACCACCATCTCGCTCTCTCTGTCAAAGAGTTAACTTACAGCTCCAATTCATAAAGTTCCTTGTCATTCTTCCCTTTAACTTCCAGCTGAGTCTCCATCTGGAGCGCGGAACCCACCACGCTTACTAATTATGCCTGGGCTGCTAAGACCCACTCGAGAAGGTGTCTAGGGTGAGGCACCTTTCGCTATTCGAGAGGGCGCCTGCGGCCTACGTAAGTGGTGCAAACTTCTTGTCTTGAAGTTTGATTGGTCTTCTGCGTAAACCAAGCTACTCAGTCTCTTTTCTCCACCGAATTTTCCTACTGAGCTCTCCTCATACTATTATTCTTGACATCTCTGATTAGCATATAAATAGTCGCCTAGGCCATCTCTCCTTCGAATACCCTGGATCAGTTGGGGCTGGTCCCCGGCAGGTGGCGACCGAACAGGGACCTCAGGAGGCAATTCTCAAAGAGCTGAGCAGACACGAACCACGCAATCAGCAGGCAATAAGCATGGAGCTCAGCAGTGACGAATCATGCTGCTCAACTGGCAATAATCAAGCACGTGACCAGGCAGGAATCACGCAGCTCAGCTGGCAATTGTCAAGCAGATGAGCCGACAGGAATCACGCAGCTCAGCTGGCAATTGTCATGCAGATGAGCCGGCAGGAATCACGCAGCTCAGCAGGCCCTGATCACGTGACTCTGCAGGCACTGATCACGTGGCTGATCAAGTCCAGATCACGTGACTGAGCATGCACTGATCACGTGGCTATCATGCACTGATGATGTGACTGCGCATGCACTGATGACGTGGCTCATCGGGCACTGATCACATGGCTCATCATGCACTGATCACGTGTTTTTCAGGCAATGATCAGTGACTGACAGGCGCTGATCATGGGACTGTGCACGCACTGATCACGTGGCTATCATGCACTGATCACGTGACTGCGCATGCACTGATGACGTGGCTGTTCGGGCACTGATCACGTGTTTATCAGGCAGTGATCAGTGACTGACAGGCGCTGATCAGGGGACTGTGCACGCACTGATCAGGTGGCTGATCAGGAACTGACCACCTGACCTCGCATGCAGTGATCACGTGGCTGGTCGTTCACTGATCACGTGTTTATCATACGGTCATCACGTGACTGAGAGGCGCTGATCACGTGACTGTGCCGTCAGTGATCACGTGGCTGAGCAGGCACTGATATCGTGACTGAGCATGCACTGATCATGTGCCGGGAGCCGGGGAGGCATTCCACTCTGGACAAAGGTCATGAGGAAGGAGGCTCGGCATACGCAAATGCGGGATCGAGCCTCAGGAGTCCACCCGGATGTTCTCGAGCATCTCCCCCCAAAAAAACCGGAGTCTGCCTACTGTATTGCTTTGTGCTCTCACCTCTGATTTCACTGGGGGCTGTCCCCCACCACCATCTCGCTCTCTCTGTCAAAGAGTTAACTTACAGCTCCAATTCATAAAGTTCCTTGTCATTCTTCCCTTTAACTTCCAGCTGAGTCTCCATCTGGAGCGCGGAACCCACCACGCTTACTAATTATGCCTGGGCTGCTAAGACCCACTCGAGAAGGTGTCTAGGGTGAGGCACCTTTCGCTATTCGAGAGGGCGCCTGCGGCCTACGTAAGTGGTGCAAACTTCTTGTCTTGAAGTTTGATTGGTCTTCCGCGTAAACCAAGCTACTCAGTCTCTTTTCTCCACCGAATTTTCCTACTGAGCTCTCCTCATACTATTATTCTTGACATCTCTGATTAGCATATAAATAGTCGCCTAGGCCATCTCTCCTTCGAATACCCTGGATCAGTTGGGGCTGGTCCCCGGCAGGTGGCGACCGAACAGGGACCTCAGGAGGCAATTCTCAAAGAGCTGAGCAGACACGAACCACGCAATCAGCAGGCAATAAGCATGGAGCTCAGCAGTGACGAATCATGCTGCTCAACTGGCAATAATCAAGCACGTGACCAGGCAGGAATCACGCAGCTCAGCTGGCAATTGTCAAGCAGATGAGCCGACAGGAATCACGCAGCTCAGCTGGCAATTGTCATGCAGATGAGCCGGCAGGAATCACGCAGCTCAGCAGGCCCTGATCACGTGACTCTGCAGGCACTGATCACGTGGCTGATCAAGTCCAGATCACGTGACTGAGCATGCACTGATCACGTGGCTATCATGCACTGATGACGTGACTGCGCATGCACTGATGACGTGGCTGATCGGGCACTGATCACATGGCTCATCATGCACTGATCACGTGTTTTTCAGGCAATGATCAGTGACTGACAGGCGCTGATCATGGGACTGTGCACGCACTGATCACGTGGCTATCATGCACTGATCACGTGACTGCGCATGCACTGATGACGTGGCTGTTCGGGCACTGATCACGTGTTTATCAGGCAGTGATCAGTGACTGACAGGCGCTGATCAGGGGACTGTGCACGCACTGATCAGGTGGCTGATCAGGAACTGACCACCTGACCGCGCATGCAGTGATCACGTGGCTGGTCGTTCACTGATCACGTGTTTATCATACGGTGATCACGTGACTGAGAGGCGCTGATCACGTGACTGTGCCGTCAGTGATCACGTGGCTGAGCAGGCACTGATATCGTGACTGAGCATGCACTGATCATGTGCCGGGAGCCGGGGAGGCATTCCACTCTGGACAAAGGTCATGAGGAAGGAGGCTCGGCATACGCAAATGCGGGATCGAGCCTCAGGAGTCCACCCGGATGTTCTCGAGCATCTCCCCCCAAAAAAACCGGAGTCTGCCTACTGTATTGCTTTGTGCTCTCACCTCTGATTTCACTGGGGGCTGTCCCCACCACCATCTCGCTCTCTCTGTCAAAGAGTTAACTTACAGCTCCAATTCATAAAGTTCCTTGTCATTCTTCCCTTTAACTTCCAGCTGAGTCTCCATCTGGAGCGCGGAACCCACCACGCTTACTAATTATGCCTGGGCTGCTAAGACCCACTCGAGAAGGTGTCTAGGGTGAGGCACCTTTCGCTATTCGAGAGGGCGCCTGCGGCCTACGTAAGTGGTGCAAACTTCTTGTCTTGAAGTTTGATTGGTCTTCCGCGTAAACCAAGCTACTCAGTCTCTTTTCTCCACCGAATTTTCCTACTGAGCTCTCCTCATACTATTATTCTTGACATCTCTGATTAGCATATAAATAGTCGCCTAGGCCATCTCTCCTTCGAATACCCTGGATCAGTTGGGGCTGGTCCCCGGCAGGTGGCGACCGAACAGGGACCTCAGGAGGCAATTCTCAAAGAGCTGAGCAGACACGAACCACGCAATCAGCAGGCAATAAGCATGGAGCTCAGCAGTGACGAATCATGCTGCTCAACTGGCAATAATCAAGCACGTGACCAGGCAGGAATCACGCAGCTCAGCTGGCAATTGTCAAGCAGATGAGCCGACAGGAATCACGCAGCTCAGCTGGCAATTGTCATGCAGATGAGCCGGCAGGAATCACGCAGCTCAGCAGGCCCTGATCACGTGACTCTGCAGGCACTGATCACGTGGCTGATCAAGTCCAGATCACGTGACTGAGCATGCACTGATCACGTGGCTATCATGCACTGATGACGTGACTGCGCATGCACTGATGACGTGGCTGATCGGGCACTGATCACATGGCTCATCATGCACTGATCACGTGTTTATCAGGCAGTGATCAGTGACTGACAGGCGCTGATCAGGGGACTGTGCACGCACTGATCAGGTGGCTGATCAGGAACTGACCACCTGACCGCGCATGCAGTGATCACGTGGCTGGTCGTTCACTGATCACGTGTTTATCATACGGTGATCACGTGACTGAGAGGCGCTGATCACGTGACTGTGCCGTCAGTGATCACGTGGCTGAGCAGGCACTGATATCGTGACTGAGCATGCACTGATCATGTGCCGGGAGCCGGGGAGGCATTCCACTCTGGACAAAGGTCATGAGGAAGGAGGCTCGGCATACGCAAATGCGGGATCGAGCCTCAGGAGTCCACCCGGATGTTCTCGAGCATCTCCCCCCAAAAAAACCGGAGTCTGCCTACTGTATTGCTTTGTGCTCTCACCTCTGATTTCACTGGGGGCTGTCCCCCACCACCATCTCGCTCTCTCTGTCAAAGAGTTAACTTACAGCTCCAATTCATAAAGTTCCTTGTCATTCTTCCCTTTAACTTCCAGCTGAGTCTCCATCTGGAGCGCGGAACCCACCACGCTTACTAATTATGCCTGGGCTGCTAAGACCCACTCGAGAAGGTGTCTAGGGTGAGGCACCTTTCGCTATTCGAGAGGGCGCCTGCGGCCTACGTAAGTGGTGCAAACTTCTTGTCTTGAAGTTTGATTGGTCTTCCGCGTAAACCAAGCTACTCAGTCTCTTTTCTCCACCGAATTTTCCTACTGAGCTCTCCTCATACTATTATTCTTGACATCTCTGATTAGCATATAAATAGTCGCCTAGGCCATCTCTCCTTCGAATACCCTGGATCAGTTGGGGCTGGTCCCCGGCAGGTGGCGACCGAACAGGGACCTCAGGAGGCAATTCTCAAAGAGCTGAGCAGACACGAACCACGCAATCAGCAGGCAATAAGCATGGAGCTCAGCAGTGACGAATCATGCTGCTCAACTGGCAATAATCAAGCACGTGACCAGGCAGGAATCACGCAGCTCAGCTGGCAATTGTCAAGCAGATGAGCCGACAGGAATCACGCAGCTCAGCTGGCAATTGTCATGCAGATGAGCCGGCAGGAATCACGCAGCTCAGCAGGCCCTGATCACGTGACTCTGCAGGCACTGATCACGTGGCTGATCAAGTCCAGATCACGTGACTGAGCATGCACTGATCACGTGGCTATCATGCACTGATGACGTGACTGCGCATGCACTGATGACGTGGCTGATCGGGCACTGATCACATGGCTCATCATGCACTGATCACGTGTTTTTCAGGCAATGATCAGTGACTGACAGGCGCTGATCATGGGACTGTGCACGCACTGATCACGTGGCTATCATGCACTGATCACGTGACTGCGCATGCACTGATGACGTGGCTGTTCGGGCACTGATCACGTGTTTATCAGGCAGTGATCAGTGACTGACAGGCGCTGATCAGGGGACTGTGCACGCACTGATCAGGTGGCTGATCAGGAACTGACCACCTGACCGCGCATGCAGTGATCACGTGGCTGGTCGTTCACTGATCACGTGTTTATCATACGGTGATCACGTGACTGAGAGGCGCTGATCACGTGACTGTGCCGTAAGTGATCACGTGGCTGAGCAGGCACTGATATCGTGACTGAGCATGCACTGATCATGTGCCGGGAGCCGGGGAGGCATTCCACTCTGGACAAAGGTCATGAGGAAGGAGGCTCGGCATACGCAAATGCGGGATCGAGCCTCAGGAGTCCACCCGGATGTTCTCGAGCATCTCCCCCCCCCAAAAAAAACCGGAGTCTGCCTACTGTATTGCTTTGTGCTCTCACCTCTGATTTCACTGGGGGCTGTCCACCACCACCATCTCGCTCTCTCTGTCAAAGAGTTAACTTACAGCTCCAATTCATAAAGTTCCTTGTCATTCTTCCCTTTAACTTCCAGCTGAGTCTCCATCTGGAGCGCGGAACCCACAACGCTTACTAATTATGCCTGGGCTGCTAAGACCCACTCGAGAAGGTGTCTAGGGTGAGGCACCTTTCGCTATTCGAGAGGGCGCCTGCGGCCTACGTAAGTGGTGCAAACTTCTTGTCTTGAAGTTTGATTGGTCTTCCGCGTAAACCAAGCTACTCAGTCTCTTTTCTCCACCGAATTTTCCTACTGAGCTCTCCTCATACTATTATTCTTGACATCTCTGATTAGCATATAAATAGTCGCCTAGGCCATCTCTCCTTCGTATACCCTGGATCAGTTGGGGCTGGTCCCCGGCAGGTGGCGACCGAACAGGGACCTCAGGAGGCAATTCTCAAAGAGCTGAGCAGACACGAACCACGCAATCAGCAGGCAATCAGCATGGAGCTCAGCAGTGACGAATCATGCTGCTCAACTGGCAATAATCAAGCACGTGACCAGGCAGGAATCACGCAGCTCAGCTGGCAATTGTCAAGCAGATGAGCCGGCAGGAATCACGCAGCTCAGCAGGCCCTGATCACGTGACTCTGCAGGCACTGATCACGTGGCTGATCAAGTCCAGATCACGTGACTGAGCATGCACTGATCACGTGGCTATCATGCACTGATCACGTGACTGCGCATGCACTGATGACGTGGCTGATCGGGCACTGATCACATGGCTCATCATGCACTGATCACGTGCTTTTCAGGCAATGATCAGTGACTGACAGGCGCTGATCATGGGACTGTGCACGCACTGATCACGTGGCTATCATGCACTGATCACGTGACTGCGCATGCACTGATGACGTGGCTGTTCGGGCACTGATCACGTGTTTATCAGGCAGTGATCAGTGACTGACAGGCGCTGATCAGGGGACTGTGCACGCACTGATCAGGTGGCTGATCAGGAACTGACCACCTGACCGTGCATGCAGTGATCACGTGGCTGGTCGTTCACTGATCACGTGTTTATCATACGGTGATCACGTGACTGAGAGGCGCTGATCACGTGACTGTGCCGTCAGTGATCACATGGCTGAGCAGGCACTGATATCGTGACTGAGCATGCACTGATCATGTGCCGGGAGCCGGGGAGGCATTCCACTCTGGACAAAGGTCATGAGGAAGGAGGCTCGGCATACGCAAATGCGGGATCGAGCCTCAGGAGTCCACCCGGATATTCTCGAGCATCTCCCCCCAAAAAAACCGGAGTCTGCCTACTGTATTGCTTTGTGCTCTCACCTCTGATTTCACTGGGGGCTGTCCCCCACCACCATCTCGCTCTCTCTGTCAAAGAGTTAACTTACAGCTCCAATTCATAAAGTTCCTTGTCATTCTTCCCTTTAACTTCCAGCTGAGTCTCCATCTGGAGCGCGGAACCCACCACGCTTACTAATTATGCCTGGGCTGCTAAGACCCACTCGAGAAGGTGTCTAGGGTGAGGCACCTTTCGCTATTCGAGAGGGCGCCTGCGGCCTACGTAAGTGGTGCAAACTTCTTGTCTTGAAGTTTGATTGGTCTTCCGCGTAAACCAAGCTACTCAGTCTCTTTTCTCCACCGAATTTTCCTACTGAGCTCTCCTCATACTATTATTCTTGACATCTCTGATTAGCATATAAATAGTCGCCTAGGCCATCTCTCCTTCGAATACCCTGGATCAGTTGGGGCTGGTCCCCGGCAGGTGGCGACCGAACAGGGACCTCAGGAGGCAATACTCAAAGAGCTGAGCAGACACGAACCACGCAATCAGCAGGCAATAAGCATGGAGCTCAGCAGTGACGAATCATGCTGCTCAACTGGCAATAATCAAGCACGTGACCAGGCAGGAATCACGCAGCTCAGCTGGCAATTGTCAAGCAGATGAGCCGACAGGAATCACGCAGCTCAGCTGGCAATTGTCATGCAGATGAGCCGGCAGGAATCACGCAGCTCAGCAGGCCCTGATCACGTGACTCTGCAGGCACTGATCACGTGGCTGATCAAGTCCAGATCACGTGACTGAGCATGCACTGATCACGTGGCTATCATGCACTGATGACGTGACTGCGCATGCACTGATGACGTGGCTGATCGGGCACTGATCACATGGCTCATCATGCACTGATCACGTGTTTATCAGGCAATGATCAGTGACTGACAGGCGCTGATCATGGGACTGTGCACGCACTGATCACGTGGCTATCATGCACTGATCACGTGACTGCGCATGCACTGATGACGTGGCTGTTCGGGCACTGATCACGTGTTTATCAGGCAGTGATCAGTGACTGACAGGCGCTGATCAGGGGACTGTGCACGCACTGATCAGGTGGCTGATCAGGAACTGACCACCTGACCGCGCATGCAGTGATCACGTGGCTGGTCGTTCACTGATCACGTGTTTATCATACGGTGATCACGTGACTGAGAGGCGCTGATCACGTGACTGTGCCGTCAGTGATCACGTGGCTGAGCAGGCACTGATATCGTGACTGAGCATGCACTGATCATGTGCCGGGAGCCGGGGAGGCATTCCACTCTGGACAAAGGTCATGAGGAAGGAGGCTCGGCATACGCAAATGCGGGATCGAGCCTCAGGAGTCCACCCGGATATTCTCGAGCATCTCCCCCCAAAAAAACCGGAGTCTGCCTACTGTATTGCTTTGTGCTCTCACCTCTGATTTCACTGGGGGCTGTCCCCCACCACCATCTCGCTCTCTCTGTCAAAGAGTTAACTTACAGCTCCAATTCATAAAGTTCCTTGTCATTCTTCCCTTTAACTTCCAGCTGAGTCTCCATCTGGAGCGCGGAACCCACCACGCTTACTAATTATGCCTGGGCTGCTAAGACCCACTCGAGAAGGTGTCTAGGGTGAGGCACCTTTCGCTATTCGAGAGGGCGCCTGCGGCCTACGTAAGTGGTGCAAACTTCTTGTCTTGAAGTTTGATTGGTCTTCCGCGTAAACCAAGCTACTCAGTCTCTTTTCTCCACCGAATTTTCCTACTGAGCTCTCCTCATACTATTATTCTTGACATCTCTGATTAGCATATAAATAGTCGCCTAGGCCATCTCTCCTTCGAATACCCTGGATCAGTTGGGGCTGGTCCCCGGCAGGTGGCGACCGAACAGGGACCTCAGGAGGCAATACTCAAAGAGCTGAGCAGACACGAACCACGCAATCAGCAGGCAATAAGCATGGAGCTCAGCAGTGACGAATCATGCTGCTCAACTGGCAATAATCAAGCACGTGACCAGGCAGGAATCACGCAGCTCAGCTGGCAATTGTCAAGCAGATGAGCCGACAGGAATCACGCAGCTCAGCTGGCAATTGTCATGCAGATGAGCCGGCAGGAATCACGCAGCTCAGCAGGCCCTGATCACGTGACTCTGCAGGCACTGATCACGTGGCTGATCAAGTCCAGATCACGTGACTGAGCATGCACTGATCACGTGGCTATCATGCACTGATGACGTGACTGCGCATGCACTGATGACGTGGCTGATCGGGCACTGATCACATGGCTCATCATGCACTGATCACGTGTTTATCAGGCAATGATCAGTGACTGACAGGCGCTGATCATGGGACTGTGCACGCACTGATCACGTGGCTATCATGCACTGATCACGTGACTGCGCATGCACTGATGACGTGGCTGTTCGGGCACTGATCACGTGTTTATCAGGCAGTGATCAGTGACTGACAGGCGCTGATCAGGGGACTGTGCACGCACTGATCAGGTGGCTGATCAGGAACTGACCACCTGACCGCGCATGCAGTGATCACGTGGCTGGTCGTTCACTGATCACGTGTTTATCATACGGTGATCACGTGACTGAGAGGCGCTGATCACGTGACTGTGCCGTCAGTGATCACGTGGCTGAGCAGGCACTGATATCGTGACTGAGCATGCACTGATCATGTGCCGGGAGCCGGGGAGGCATTCCACTCTGGACAAAGGTCATGAGGAAGGAGGCTCGGCATACGCAAATGCGGGATCGAGCCTCAGGAGTCCACCCGGATATTCTCGAGCATCTCCCCCCAAAAAAACCGGAGTCTGCCTACTGTATTGCTTTGTGCTCTCACCTCTGATTTCACTGGGGGCTGTCCCCCACCACCATCTCGCTCTCTCTGTCAAAGAGTTAACTTACAGCTCCAATTCATAAAGTTCCTTGTCATTCTTCCCTTTAACTTCCAGCTGAGTCTCCATCTGGAGCGCGGAACCCACCACGCTTACTAATTATGCCTGGGCTGCTAAGACCCACTCGAGAAGGTGTCTAGGGTGAGGCACCTTTCGCTATTCGAGAGGGCGCCTGCGGCCTACGTAAGTGGTGCAAACTTCTTGTCTTGAAGTTTGATTGGTCTTCCGCGTAAACCAAGCTACTCAGTCTCTTTTCTCCACCGAATTTTCCTACTGAGCTCTCCTCATACTATTATTCTTGACATCTCTGATTAGCATATAAATAGTCGCCTAGGCCATCTCTCCTTCGAATACCCTGGATCAGTTGGGGCTGGTCCCCGGCAGGTGGCGACCGAACAGGGACCTCAGGAGGCAATACTCAAAGAGCTGAGCAGACACGAACCACGCAATCAGCAGGCAATAAGCATGGAGCTCAGCAGTGACGAATCATGCTGCTCAACTGGCAATAATCAAGCACGTGACCAGGCAGGAATCACGCAGCTCAGCTGGCAATTGTCAAGCAGATGAGCCGAGCCGGCAGGAATCACGCAGCTCAGCAGGCCCTGATCACGTGACTCTGCAGGCACTGATCACGTGGCTGATCAAGTCCAGATCACGTGACTGAGCATGCACTGATCACGTGGCTATCATGCACTGATGACGTGACTGCGCATGCACTGATGACGTGGCTGATCGGGCACTGATCACATGGCTCATCATGCACTGATCACGTGTTTATCAGGCAATGATCAGTGACTGACAGGCGCTGATCATGGGACTGTGCACGCACTGATCACGTGGCTATCATGCACTGATCACGTGACTGCGCATGCACTGATGACGTGGCTGTTCGGGCACTGATCACGTGTTTATCAGGCAGTGATCAGTGACTGACAGGCGCTGATCAGGGGACTGTGCACGCACTGATCAGGTGGCTGATCAGGAACTGACCACCTGACCGCGCATGCAGTGATCACGTGGCTGGTCGTTCACTGATCACGTGTTTATCATACGGTGATCACGTGACTGAGAGGCGCTGATCACGTGACTGTGCCGTCAGTGATCACGTGGCTGAGCAGGCACTGATATCGTGACTGAGCATGCACTGATCATGTGCCGGGAGCCGGGGAGGCATTCCACTCTGGACAAAGGTCATGAGGAAGGAGGCTCGGCATACGCAAATGCGGGATCGAGCCTCAGGAGTCCACCCGGATATTCTCGAGCATCTCCCCCAAAAAAACCGGAGTCTGCCTACTGTATTGCTTTGTGCTCTCACCTCTGATTTCACTGGGGGCTGTCCCCCACCACCATCTCGCTCTCTCTGTCAAAGAGTTAACTTACAGCTCCAATTCATAAAGTTCCTTGTCATTCTTCCCTTTAACTTCCAGCTGAGTCTCCATCTGGAGCGCGGAACCCACCACGCTTACTAATTATGCCTGGGCTGCTAAGACCCACTCGAGAAGGTGTCTAGGGTGAGGCACCTTTCGCTATTCGAGAGGGCGCCTGCGGCCTACGTAAGTGGTGCAAACTTCTTGTCTTGAAGTTTGATTGGTCTTCCGCGTAAACCAAGCTACTCAGTCTCTTTTCTCCACCGAATTTTCCTACTGAGCTCTCCTCATACTATTATTCTTGACATCTCTGATTAGCATATAAATAGTCGCCTAGGCCATCTCTCCTTCGAATACCCTGGATCAGTTGGGGCTGGTCCCCGGCAGGTGGCGACCGAACAGGGACCTCAGGAGGCAATACTCAAAGAGCTGAGCAGACACGAACCACGCAATCAGCAGGCAATAAGCATGGAGCTCAGCAGTGACGAATCATGCTGCTCAACTGGCAATAATCAAGCACGTGACCAGGCAGGAATCACGCAGCTCAGCTGGCAATTGTCAAGCAGATGAGCCGACAGGAATCACGCAGCTCAGCTGGCAATTGTCATGCAGATGAGCCGGCAGGAATCACGCAGCTCAGCAGGCCCTGATCACGTGACTCTGCAGGCACTGATCACGTGGCTGATCAAGTCCAGATCACGTGACTGAGCATGCACTGATCACGTGGCTATCATGCACTGATGACGTGACTGCGCATGCACTGATGACGTGGCTGATCGGGCACTGATCACATGGCTCATCATGCACTGATCACGTGTTTATCAGGCAATGATCAGTGACTGACAGGCGCTGATCATGGGACTGTGCACGCACTGATCACGTGGCTATCATGCACTGATCACGTGACTGCGCATGCACTGATGACGTGGCTGTTCGGGCACTGATCACGTGTTTATCAGGCAGTGATCAGTGACTGACAGGCGCTGATCAGGGGACTGTGCACGCACTGATCAGGTGGCTGATCAGGAACTGACCACCTGACCGCGCATGCAGTGATCACGTGGCTGGTCGTTCACTGATCACGTGTTTATCATACGGTGATCACGTGACTGAGAGGCGCTGATCACGTGACTGTGCCGTCAGTGATCACGTGGCTGAGCAGGCACTGATATCGTGACTGAGCATGCACTGATCATGTGCCGGGAGCCGGGGAGGCATTCCACTCTGGACAAAGGTCATGAGGAAGGAGGCTCGGCATACGCAAATGCGGGATCGAGCCTCAGGAGTCCACCCGGATATTCTCGAGCATCTCCCCCAAAAAAACCGGAGTCTGCCTACTGTATTGCTTTGTGCTCTCACCTCTGATTTCACTGGGGGCTGTCCCCCACCACCATCTCGCTCTCTCTGTCAAAGAGTTAACTTACAGCTCCAATTCATAAAGTTCCTTGTCATTCTTCCCTTTAACTTCCAGCTGAGTCTCCATCTGGAGCGCGGAACCCACCACGCTTACTAATTATGCCTGGGCTGCTAAGACCCACTCGAGAAGGTGTCTAGGGTGAGGCACCTTTCGCTATTCGAGAGGGCGCCTGCGGCCTACGTAAGTGGTGCAAACTTCTTGTCTTGAAGTTTGATTGGTCTTCCGCGTAAACCAAGCTACTCAGTCTCTTTTCTCCACCGAATTTTCCTACTGAGCTCTCCTCATACTATTATTCTTGACATCTCTGATTAGCATATAAATAGTCGCCTAGGCCATCTCTCCTTCGAATACCCTGGATCAGTTGGGGCTGGTCCCCGGCAGGTGGCGACCGAACAGGGACCTCAGGAGGCAATACTCAAAGAGCTGAGCAGACACGAACCACGCAATCAGCAGGCAATAAGCATGGAGCTCAGCAGTGACGAATCATGCTGCTCAACTGGCAATAATCAAGCACGTGACCAGGCAGGAATCACGCAGCTCAGCTGGCAATTGTCAAGCAGATGAGCCGACAGGAATCACGCAGCTCAGCTGGCAATTGTCATGCAGATGAGCCGGCAGGAATCACGCAGCTCAGCAGGCCCTGATCACGTGACTCTGCAGGCACTGATCACGTGGCTGATCAAGTCCAGATCACGTGACTGAGCATGCACTGATCACGTGGCTATCATGCACTGATGACGTGACTGCGCATGCACTGATGACGTGGCTGATCGGGCACTGATCACATGGCTCATCATGCACTGATCACGTGTTTATCAGGCAATGATCAGTGACTGACAGGCGCTGATCATGGGACTGTGCACGCACTGATCACGTGGCTATCATGCACTGATCACGTGACTGCGCATGCACTGATGACGTGGCTGTTCGGGCACTGATCACGTGTTTATCAGGCAGTGATCAGTGACTGACAGGCGCTGATCAGGGGACTGTGCACGCACTGATCAGGTGGCTGATCAGGAACTGACCACCTGACCGCGCATGCAGTGATCACGTGGCTGGTCGTTCACTGATCACGTGTTTATCATACGGTGATCACGTGACTGAGAGGCGCTGATCACGTGACTGTGCCGTCAGTGATCACGTGGCTGAGCAGGCACTGATATCGTGACTGAGCATGCACTGATCATGTGCCGGGAGCCGGGGAGGCATTCCACTCTGGACAAAGGTCATGAGGAAGGAGGCTCGGCATACGCAAATGCGGGATCGAGCCTCAGGAGTCCACCCGGATATTCTCGAGCATCTCCCCCCAAAAAAACCGGAGTCTGCCTACTGTATTGCTTTGTGCTCTCACCTCTGATTTCACTGGGGGCTGTCCCCCACCACCATCTCGCTCTCTCTGTCAAAGAGTTAACTTACAGCTCCAATTCATAAAGTTCCTTGTCATTCTTCCCTTTAACTTCCAGCTGAGTCTCCATCTGGAGCGCGGAACCCACCACGCTTACTAATTATGCCTGGGCTGCTAAGACCCACTCGAGAAGGTGTCTAGGGTGAGGCACCTTTCGCTATTCGAGAGGGCGCCTGCGGCCTACGTAAGTGGTGCAAACTTCTTGTCTTGAAGTTTGATTGGTCTTCCGCGTAAACCAAGCTACTCAGTCTCTTTTCTCCACCGAATTTTCCTACTGAGCTCTCCTCATACTATTATTCTTGACATCTCTGATTAGCATATAAATAGTCGCCTAGGCCATCTCTCCTTCGAATACCCTGGATCAGTTGGGGCTGGTCCCCGGCAGGTGGCGACCGAACAGGGACCTCAGGAGGCAATACTCAAAGAGCTGAGCAGACACGAACCACGCAATCAGCAGGCAATAAGCATGGAGCTCAGCAGTGACGAATCATGCTGCTCAACTGGCAATAATCAAGCACGTGACCAGGCAGGAATCACGCAGCTCAGCTGGCAATTGTCAAGCAGATGAGCCGACAGGAATCACGCAGCTCAGCTGGCAATTGTCATGCAGATGAGCCGGCAGGAATCACGCAGCTCAGCAGGCCCTGATCACGTGACTCTGCAGGCACTGATCACGTGGCTGATCAAGTCCAGATCACGTGACTGAGCATGCACTGATCACGTGGCTATCATGCACTGATGACGTGACTGCGCATGCACTGATGACGTGGCTGATCGGGCACTGATCACATGGCTCATCATGCACTGATCACGTGTTTATCAGGCAATGATCAGTGACTGACAGGCGCTGATCATGGGACTGTGCACGCACTGATCACGTGGCTATCATGCACTGATCACGTGACTGCGCATGCACTGATGACGTGGCTGTTCGGGCACTGATCACGTGTTTATCAGGCAGTGATCAGTGACTGACAGGCGCTGATCAGGGGACTGTGCACGCACTGATCAGGTGGCTGATCAGGAACTGACCACCTGACCGCGCATGCAGTGATCACGTGGCTGGTCGTTCACTGATCACGTGTTTATCATACGGTGATCACGTGACTGAGAGGCGCTGATCACGTGACTGTGCCGTCAGTGATCACGTGGCTGAGCAGGCACTGATATCGTGACTGAGCATGCACTGATCATGTGCCGGGAGCCGGGGAGGCATTCCACTCTGGACAAAGGTCATGAGGAAGGAGGCTCGGCATACGCAAATGCGGGATCGAGCCTCAGGAGTCCACCCGGATATTCTCGAGCATCTCCCCCCAAAAAAACCGGAGTCTGCCTACTGTATTGCTTTGTGCTCTCACCTCTGATTTCACTGGGGGCTGTCCCCCACCACCATCTCGCTCTCTCTGTCAAAGAGTTAACTTACAGCTCCAATTCATAAAGTTCCTTGTCATTCTTCCCTTTAACTTCCAGCTGAGTCTCCATCTGGAGCGCGGAACCCACCACGCTTACTAATTATGCCTGGGCTGCTAAGACCCACTCGAGAAGGTGTCTAGGGTGAGGCACCTTTCGCTATTCGAGAGGGCGCCTGCGGCCTACGTAAGTGGTGCAAACTTCTTGTCTTGAAGTTTGATTGGTCTTCCGCGTAAACCAAGCTACTCAGTCTCTTTTCTCCACCGAATTTTCCTACTGAGCTCTCCTCATACTATTATTCTTGACATCTCTGATTAGCATATAAATAGTCGCCTAGGCCATCTCTCCTTCGAATACCCTGGATCAGTTGGGGCTGGTCCCCGGCAGGTGGCGACCGAACAGGGACCTCAGGAGGCAATACTCAAAGAGCTGAGCAGACACGAACCACGCAATCAGCAGGCAATAAGCATGGAGCTCAGCAGTGACGAATCATGCTGCTCAACTGGCAATAATCAAGCACGTGACCAGGCAGGAATCACGCAGCTCAGCTGGCAATTGTCAAGCAGATGAGCCGGCAGGAATCACGCAGCTCAGCAGGCCCTGATCACGTGACTCTGCAGGCACTGATCACGTGGCTGATCAAGTCCAGATCACGTGACTGAGCATGCACTGATCACGTGGCTATCATGCACTGATGACGTGACTGCGCATGCACTGATGACGTGGCTGATCGGGCACTGATCACATGGCTCATCATGCACTGATCACGTGTTTATCAGGCAATGATCAGTGACTGACAGGCGCTGATCATGGGACTGTGCACGCACTGATCACGTGGCTATCATGCACTGATCACGTGACTGCGCATGCACTGATGACGTGGCTGTTCGGGCACTGATCACGTGTTTATCAGGCAGTGATCAGTGACTGACAGGCGCTGATCAGGGGACTGTGCACGCACTGATCAGGTGGCTGATCAGGAACTGACCACCTGACCGCGCATGCAGTGATCACGTGGCTGGTCGTTCACTGATCACGTGTTTATCATACGGTGATCACGTGACTGAGAGGCGCTGATCACGTGACTGTGCCGTCAGTGATCACGTGGCTGAGCAGGCACTGATATCGTGACTGAGCATGCACTGATCATGTGCCGGGAGCCGGGGAGGCATTCCACTCTGGACAAAGGTCATGAGGAAGGAGGCTCGGCATACGCAAATGCGGGATCGAGCCTCAGGAGTCCACCCGGATATTCTCGAGCATCTCCCCCCAAAAAAACCGGAGTCTGCCTACTGTATTGCTTTGTGCTCTCACCTCTGATTTCACTGGGGGCTGTCCCCCACCACCATCTCGCTCTCTCTGTCAAAGAGTTAACTTACAGCTCCAATTCATAAAGTTCCTTGTCATTCTTCCCTTTAACTTCCAGCTGAGTCTCCATCTGGAGCGCGGAACCCACCACGCTTACTAATTATGCCTGGGCTGCTAAGACCCACTCGAGAAGGTGTCTAGGGTGAGGCACCTTTCGCTATTCGAGAGGGCGCCTGCGGCCTACGTAAGTGGTGCAAACTTCTTGTCTTGAAGTTTGATTGGTCTTCCGCGTAAACCAAGCTACTCAGTCTCTTTTCTCCACCGAATTTTCCTACTGAGCTCTCCTCATACTATTATTCTTGACATCTCTGATTAGCATATAAATAGTCGCCTAGGCCATCTCTCCTTCGAATACCCTGGATCAGTTGGGGCTGGTCCCCGGCAGGTGGCGACCGAACAGGGACCTCAGGAGGCAATACTCAAAGAGCTGAGCAGACACGAACCACGCAATCAGCAGGCAATAAGCATGGAGCTCAGCAGTGACGAATCATGCTGCTCAACTGGCAATAATCAAGCACGTGACCAGGCAGGAATCACGCAGCTCAGCTGGCAATTGTCAAGCAGATGAGCCGACAGGAATCACGCAGCTCAGCTGGCAATTGTCATGCAGATGAGCCGGCAGGAATCACGCAGCTCAGCAGGCCCTGATCACGTGACTCTGCAGGCACTGATCACGTGGCTGATCAAGTCCAGATCACGTGACTGAGCATGCACTGATCACGTGGCTATCATGCACTGATGACGTGACTGCGCATGCACTGATGACGTGGCTGATCGGGCACTGATCACATGGCTCATCATGCACTGATCACGTGTTTATCAGGCAATGATCAGTGACTGACAGGCGCTGATCATGGGACTGTGCACGCACTGATCACGTGGCTATCATGCACTGATCACGTGACTGCGCATGCACTGATGACGTGGCTGTTCGGGCACTGATCACGTGTTTATCAGGCAGTGATCAGTGACTGACAGGCGCTGATCAGGGGACTGTGCACGCACTGATCAGGTGGCTGATCAGGAACTGACCACCTGACCGCGCATGCAGTGATCACGTGGCTGGTCGTTCACTGATCACGTGTTTATCATACGGTGATCACGTGACTGAGAGGCGCTGATCACGTGACTGTGCCGTCAGTGATCACGTGGCTGAGCAGGCACTGATATCGTGACTGAGCATGCACTGATCATGTGCCGGGAGCCGGGGAGGCATTCCACTCTGGACAAAGGTCATGAGGAAGGAGGCTCGGCATACGCAAATGCGGGATCGAGCCTCAGGAGTCCACCCGGATATTCTCGAGCATCTCCCCCCAAAAAAACCGGAGTCTGCCTACTGTATTGCTTTGTGCTCTCACCTCTGATTTCACTGGGGGCTGTCCCCCACCACCATCTCGCTCTCTCTGTCAAAGAGTTAACTTACAGCTCCAATTCATAAAGTTCCTTGTCATTCTTCCCTTTAACTTCCAGCTGAGTCTCCATCTGGAGCGCGGAACCCACCACGCTTACTAATTATGCCTGGGCTGCTAAGACCCACTCGAGAAGGTGTCTAGGGTGAGGCACCTTTCGCTATTCGAGAGGGCGCCTGCGGCCTACGTAAGTGGTGCAAACTTCTTGTCTTGAAGTTTGATTGGTCTTCCGCGTAAACCAAGCTACTCAGTCTCTTTTCTCCACCGAATTTTCCTACTGAGCTCTCCTCATACTATTATTCTTGACATCTCTGATTAGCATATAAATAGTCGCCTAGGCCATCTCTCCTTCGAATACCCTGGATCAGTTGGGGCTGGTCCCCGGCAGGTGGCGACCGAACAGGGACCTCAGGAGGCAATACTCAAAGAGCTGAGCAGACACGAACCACGCAATCAGCAGGCAATAAGCATGGAGCTCAGCAGTGACGAATCATGCTGCTCAACTGGCAATAATCAAGCACGTGACCAGGCAGGAATCACGCAGCTCAGCTGGCAATTGTCAAGCAGATGAGCCGACAGGAATCACGCAGCTCAGCTGGCAATTGTCATGCAGATGAGCCGGCAGGAATCACGCAGCTCAGCAGGCCCTGATCACGTGACTCTGCAGGCACTGATCACGTGGCTGATCAAGTCCAGATCACGTGACTGAGCATGCACTGATCACGTGGCTATCATGCACTGATGACGTGACTGCGCATGCACTGATGACGTGGCTGATCGGGCACTGATCACATGGCTCATCATGCACTGATCACGTGTTTATCAGGCAATGATCAGTGACTGACAGGCGCTGATCATGGGACTGTGCACGCACTGATCACGTGGCTATCATGCACTGATCACGTGACTGCGCATGCACTGATGACGTGGCTGTTCGGGCACTGATCACGTGTTTATCAGGCAGTGATCAGTGACTGACAGGCGCTGATCAGGGGACTGTGCACGCACTGATCAGGTGGCTGATCAGGAACTGACCACCTGACCGCGCATGCAGTGATCACGTGGCTGGTCGTTCACTGATCACGTGTTTATCATACGGTGATCACGTGACTGAGAGGCGCTGATCACGTGACTGTGCCGTCAGTGATCACGTGGCTGAGCAGGCACTGATATCGTGACTGAGCATGCACTGATCATGTGCCGGGAGCCGGGGAGGCATTCCACTCTGGACAAAGGTCATGAGGAAGGAGGCTCGGCATACGCAAATGCGGGATCGAGCCTCAGGAGTCCACCCGGATATTCTCGAGCATCTCCCCCCAAAAAAACCGGAGTCTGCCTACTGTATTGCTTTGTGCTCTCACCTCTGATTTCACTGGGGGCTGTCCCCCACCACCATCTCGCTCTCTCTGTCAAAGAGTTAACTTACAGCTCCAATTCATAAAGTTCCTTGTCATTCTTCCCTTTAACTTCCAGCTGAGTCTCCATCTGGAGCGCGGAACCCACCACGCTTACTAATTATGCCTGGGCTGCTAAGACCCACTCGAGAAGGTGTCTAGGGTGAGGCACCTTTCGCTATTCGAGAGGGCGCCTGCGGCCTACGTAAGTGGTGCAAACTTCTTGTCTTGAAGTTTGATTGGTCTTCCGCGTAAACCAAGCTACTCAGTCTCTTTTCTCCACCGAATTTTCCTACTGAGCTCTCCTCATACTATTATTCTTGACATCTCTGATTAGCATATAAATAGTCGCCTAGGCCATCTCTCCTTCGAATACCCTGGATCAGTTGGGGCTGGTCCCCGGCAGGTGGCGACCGAACAGGGACCTCAGGAGGCAATACTCAAAGAGCTGAGCAGACACGAACCACGCAATCAGCAGGCAATAAGCATGGAGCTCAGCAGTGACGAATCATGCTGCTCAACTGGCAATAATCAAGCACGTGACCAGGCAGGAATCACGCAGCTCAGCTGGCAATTGTCAAGCAGATGAGCCGACAGGAATCACGCAGCTCAGCTGGCAATTGTCATGCAGATGAGCCGGCAGGAATCACGCAGCTCAGCAGGCCCTGATCACGTGACTCTGCAGGCACTGATCACGTGGCTGATCAAGTCCAGATCACGTGACTGAGCATGCACTGATCACGTGGCTATCATGCACTGATGACGTGACTGCGCATGCACTGATGACGTGGCTGATCGGGCACTGATCACATGGCTCATCATGCACTGATCACGTGTTTATCAGGCAATGATCAGTGACTGACAGGCGCTGATCATGGGACTGTGCACGCACTGATCACGTGGCTATCATGCACTGATCACGTGACTGCGCATGCACTGATGACGTGGCTGTTCGGGCACTGATCACGTGTTTATCAGGCAGTGATCAGTGACTGACAGGCGCTGATCAGGGGACTGTGCACGCACTGATCAGGTGGCTGATCAGGAACTGACCACCTGACCGCGCATGCAGTGATCACGTGGCTGGTCGTTCACTGATCACGTGTTTATCATACGGTGATCACGTGACTGAGAGGCGCTGATCACGTGACTGTGCCGTCAGTGATCACGTGGCTGAGCAGGCACTGATATCGTGACTGAGCATGCACTGATCATGTGCCGGGAGCCGGGGAGGCATTCCACTCTGGACAAAGGTCATGAGGAAGGAGGCTCGGCATACGCAAATGCGGGATCGAGCCTCAGGAGTCCACCCGGATATTCTCGAGCATCTCCCCCAAAAAAACCGGAGTCTGCCTACTGTATTGCTTTGTGCTCTCACCTCTGATTTCACTGGGGGCTGTCCCCCACCACCATCTCGCTCTCTCTGTCAAAGAGTTAACTTACAGCTCCAATTCATAAAGTTCCTTGTCATTCTTCCCTTTAACTTCCAGCTGAGTCTCCATCTGGAGCGCGGAACCCACCACGCTTACTAATTATGCCTGGGCTGCTAAGACCCACTCGAGAAGGTGTCTAGGGTGAGGCACCTTTCGCTATTCGAGAGGGCGCCTGCGGCCTACGTAAGTGGTGCAAACTTCTTGTCTTGAAGTTTGATTGGTCTTCCGCGTAAACCAAGCTACTCAGTCTCTTTTCTCCACCGAATTTTCCTACTGAGCTCTCCTCATACTATTATTCTTGACATCTCTGATTAGCATATAAATAGTCGCCTAGGCCATCTCTCCTTCGAATACCCTGGATCAGTTGGGGCTGGTCCCCGGCAGGTGGCGACCGAACAGGGACCTCAGGAGGCAATACTCAAAGAGCTGAGCAGACACGAACCACGCAATCAGCAGGCAATAAGCATGGAGCTCAGCAGTGACGAATCATGCTGCTCAACTGGCAATAATCAAGCACGTGACCAGGCAGGAATCACGCAGCTCAGCTGGCAATTGTCAAGCAGATGAGCCGACAGGAATCACGCAGCTCAGCAGGCCCTGATCACGTGACTCTGCAGGCACTGATCACGTGGCTGATCAAGTCCAGATCACGTGACTGAGCATGCACTGATCACGTGGCTATCATGCACTGATGACGTGACTGCGCATGCACTGATGACGTGGCTGATCGGGCACTGATCACATGGCTCATCATGCACTGATCACGTGTTTATCAGGCAATGATCAGTGACTGACAGGCGCTGATCATGGGACTGTGCACGCACTGATCACGTGGCTATCATGCACTGATCACGTGACTGCGCATGCACTGATGACGTGGCTGTTCGGGCACTGATCACGTGTTTATCAGGCAGTGATCAGTGACTGACAGGCGCTGATCAGGGGACTGTGCACGCACTGATCAGGTGGCTGATCAGGAACTGACCACCTGACCGCGCATGCAGTGATCACGTGGCTGGTCGTTCACTGATCACGTGTTTATCATACGGTGATCACGTGACTGAGAGGCGCTGATCACGTGACTGTGCCGTCAGTGATCACGTGGCTGAGCAGGCACTGATATCGTGACTGAGCATGCACTGATCATGTGCCGGGAGCCGGGGAGGCATTCCACTCTGGACAAAGGTCATGAGGAAGGAGGCTCGGCATACGCAAATGCGGGATCGAGCCTCAGGAGTCCACCCGGATATTCTCGAGCATCTCCCCCCAAAAAAACCGGAGTCTGCCTACTGTATTGCTTTGTGCTCTCACCTCTGATTTCACTGGGGGCTGTCCCCCACCACCATCTCGCTCTCTCTGTCAAAGAGTTAACTTACAGCTCCAATTCATAAAGTTCCTTGTCATTCTTCCCTTTAACTTCCAGCTGAGTCTCCATCTGGAGCGCGGAACCCACCACGCTTACTAATTATGCCTGGGCTGCTAAGACCCACTCGAGAAGGTGTCTAGGGTGAGGCACCTTTCGCTATTCGAGAGGGCGCCTGCGGCCTACGTAAGTGGTGCAAACTTCTTGTCTTGAAGTTTGATTGGTCTTCCGCGTAAACCAAGCTACTCAGTCTCTTTTCTCCACCGAATTTTCCTACTGAGCTCTCCTCATACTATTATTCTTGACATCTCTGATTAGCATATAAATAGTCGCCTAGGCCATCTCTCCTTCGAATACCCTGGATCAGTTGGGGCTGGTCCCCGGCAGGTGGCGACCGAACAGGGACCTCAGGAGGCAATACTCAAAGAGCTGAGCAGACACGAACCACGCAATCAGCAGGCAATAAGCATGGAGCTCAGCAGTGACGAATCATGCTGCTCAACTGGCAATAATCAAGCACGTGACCAGGCAGGAATCACGCAGCTCAGCTGGCAATTGTCAAGCAGATGAGCCGACAGGAATCACGCAGCTCAGCTGGCAATTGTCATGCAGATGAGCCGGCAGGAATCACGCAGCTCAGCAGGCCCTGATCACGTGACTCTGCAGGCACTGATCACGTGGCTGATCAAGTCCAGATCACGTGACTGAGCATGCACTGATCACGTGGCTATCATGCACTGATGACGTGACTGCGCATGCACTGATGACGTGGCTGATCGGGCACTGATCACATGGCTCATCATGCACTGATCACGTGTTTATCAGGCAATGATCAGTGACTGACAGGCGCTGATCATGGGACTGTGCACGCACTGATCACGTGGCTATCATGCACTGATCACGTGACTGCGCATGCACTGATGACGTGGCTGTTCGGGCACTGATCACGTGTTTATCAGGCAGTGATCAGTGACTGACAGGCGCTGATCAGGGGACTGTGCACGCACTGATCAGGTGGCTGATCAGGAACTGACCACCTGACCGCGCATGCAGTGATCACGTGGCTGGTCGTTCACTGATCACGTGTTTATCATACGGTGATCACGTGACTGAGAGGCGCTGATCACGTGACTGTGCCGTCAGTGATCACGTGGCTGAGCAGGCACTGATATCGTGACTGAGCATGCACTGATCATGTGCCGGGAGCCGGGGAGGCATTCCACTCTGGACAAAGGTCATGAGGAAGGAGGCTCGGCATACGCAAATGCGGGATCGAGCCTCAGGAGTCCACCCGGATATTCTCGAGCATCTCCCCCCAAAAAAACCGGAGTCTGCCTACTGTATTGCTTTGTGCTCTCACCTCTGATTTCACTGGGGGCTGTCCCCCACCACCATCTCGCTCTCTCTGTCAAAGAGTTAACTTACAGCTCCAATTCATAAAGTTCCTTGTCATTCTTCCCTTTAACTTCCAGCTGAGTCTCCATCTGGAGCGCGGAACCCACCACGCTTACTAATTATGCCTGGGCTGCTAAGACCCACTCGAGAAGGTGTCTAGGGTGAGGCACCTTTCGCTATTCGAGAGGGCGCCTGCGGCCTACGTAAGTGGTGCAAACTTCTTGTCTTGAAGTTTGATTGGTCTTCCGCGTAAACCAAGCTACTCAGTCTCTTTTCTCCACCGAATTTTCCTACTGAGCTCTCCTCATACTATTATTCTTGACATCTCTGATTAGCATATAAATAGTCGCCTAGGCCATCTCTCCTTCGAATACCCTGGATCAGTTGGGGCTGGTCCCCGGCAGGTGGCGACCGAACAGGGACCTCAGGAGGCAATACTCAAAGAGCTGAGCAGACACGAACCACGCAATCAGCAGGCAATAAGCATGGAGCTCAGCAGTGACGAATCATGCTGCTCAACTGGCAATAATCAAGCACGTGACCAGGCAGGAATCACGCAGCTCAGCTGGCAATTGTCAAGCAGATGAGCCGACAGGAATCACGCAGCTCAGCTGGCAATTGTCATGCAGATGAGCCGGCAGGAATCACGCAGCTGCACTGATCAGGCCACTGATCACGTGATGCATGCACTGATCACGTGACGTGACTCATGCACTGCACTGATCACGCACTGGCACTGATCACGTGTTTATCAGGCAGTGATCAGTGACTGACAGGCGCTGATCAGGGGACTGTGCACGCACTGATCAGGTGGCTGATCAGGAACTGACCACCTGACCGCGCATGCAGTGATCACGTGGCTGGTCGTTCACTGATCACGTGTTTATCATACGGTGATCACGTGACTGAGAGGCGCTGATCACGTGACTGTGCCGTCAGTGATCACGTGGCTGAGCAGGCACTGATATCGTGACTGAGCATGCACTGATCATGTGCCGGGAGCCGGGGAGGCATTCCACTCTGGACAAAGGTCATGAGGAAGGAGGCTCGGCATACGCAAATGCGGGATCGAGCCTCAGGAGTCCACCCGGATATTCTCGAGCATCTCCCCCAAAAAAACCGGAGTCTGCCTACTGTATTGCTTTGTGCTCTCACCTCTGATTTCACTGGGGGCTGTCCCCCACCACCATCTCGCTCTCTCTGTCAAAGAGTTAACTTACAGCTCCAATTCATAAAGTTCCTTGTCATTCTTCCCTTTAACTTCCAGCTGAGTCTCCATCTGGAGCGCGGAACCCACCACGCTTACTAATTATGCCTGGGCTGCTAAGACCCACTCGAGAAGGTGTCTAGGGTGAGGCACCTTTCGCTATTCGAGAGGGCGCCTGCGGCCTACGTAAGTGGTGCAAACTTCTTGTCTTGAAGTTTGATTGGTCTTCCGCGTAAACCAAGCTACTCAGTCTCTTTTCTCCACCGAATTTTCCTACTGAGCTCTCCTCATACTATTATTCTTGACATCTCTGATTAGCATATAAATAGTCGCCTAGGCCATCTCTCCTTCGAATACCCTGGATCAGTTGGGGCTGGTCCCCGGCAGGTGGCGACCGAACAGGGACCTCAGGAGGCAATACTCAAAGAGCTGAGCAGACACGAACCACGCAATCAGCAGGCAATAAGCATGGAGCTCAGCAGTGACGAATCATGCTGCTCAACTGGCAATAATCAAGCACGTGACCAGGCAGGAATCACGCAGCTCAGCTGGCAATTGTCAAGCAGATGAGCCGACAGGAATCACGCAGCTCAGCTGGCAATTGTCATGCAGATGAGCCGGCAGGAATCACGCAGCTCAGCAGGCCCTGATCACGTGACTCTGCAGGCACTGATCACGTGGCTGATCAAGTCCAGATCACGTGACTGAGCATGCACTGATCACGTGGCTATCATGCACTGATGACGTGACTGCGCATGCACTGATGACGTGGCTGATCGGGCACTGATCACATGGCTCATCATGCACTGATCACGTGTTTATCAGGCAATGATCAGTGACTGACAGGCGCTGATCATGGGACTGTGCACGCACTGATCACGTGGCTATCATGCACTGATCACGTGACTGCGCATGCACTGATGACGTGGCTGTTCGGGCACTGATCACGTGTTTATCAGGCAGTGATCAGTGACTGACAGGCGCTGATCAGGGGACTGTGCACGCACTGATCAGGTGGCTGATCAGGAACTGACCACCTGACCGCGCATGCAGTGATCACGTGGCTGGTCGTTCACTGATCACGTGTTTATCATACGGTGATCACGTGACTGAGAGGCGCTGATCACGTGACTGTGCCGTCAGTGATCACGTGGCTGAGCAGGCACTGATATCGTGACTGAGCATGCACTGATCATGTGCCGGGAGCCGGGGAGGCATTCCACTCTGGACAAAGGTCATGAGGAAGGAGGCTCGGCATACGCAAATGCGGGATCGAGCCTCAGGAGTCCACCCGGATATTCTCGAGCATCTCCCCCCAAAAAAACCGGAGTCTGCCTACTGTATTGCTTTGTGCTCTCACCTCTGATTTCACTGGGGGCTGTCCCCCACCACCATCTCGCTCTCTCTGTCAAAGAGTTAACTTACAGCTCCAATTCATAAAGTTCCTTGTCATTCTTCCCTTTAACTTCCAGCTGAGTCTCCATCTGGAGCGCGGAACCCACCACGCTTACTAATTATGCCTGGGCTGCTAAGACCCACTCGAGAAGGTGTCTAGGGTGAGGCACCTTTCGCTATTCGAGAGGGCGCCTGCGGCCTACGTAAGTGGTGCAAACTTCTTGTCTTGAAGTTTGATTGGTCTTCCGCGTAAACCAAGCTACTCAGTCTCTTTTCTCCACCGAATTTTCCTACTGAGCTCTCCTCATACTATTATTCTTGACATCTCTGATTAGCATATAAATAGTCGCCTAGGCCATCTCTCCTTCGAATACCCTGGATCAGTTGGGGCTGGTCCCCGGCAGGTGGCGACCGAACAGGGACCTCAGGAGGCAATACTCAAAGAGCTGAGCAGACACGAACCACGCAATCAGCAGGCAATAAGCATGGAGCTCAGCAGTGACGAATCATGCTGCTCAACTGGCAATAATCAAGCACGTGACCAGGCAGGAATCACGCAGCTCAGCTGGCAATTGTCAAGCAGATGAGCCGACAGGAATCACGCAGCTCAGCTGGCAATTGTCATGCAGATGAGCCGGCAGGAATCACGCAGCTCAGCAGGCCCTGATCACGTGACTCTGCAGGCACTGATCACGTGGCTGATCAAGTCCAGATCACGTGACTGAGCATGCACTGATCACGTGGCTATCATGCACTGATGACGTGACTGCGCATGCACTGATGACGTGGCTGATCGGGCACTGATCACATGGCTCATCATGCACTGATCACGTGTTTATCAGGCAATGATCAGTGACTGACAGGCGCTGATCATGGGACTGTGCACGCACTGATCACGTGGCTATCATGCACTGATCACGTGACTGCGCATGCACTGATGACGTGGCTGTTCGGGCACTGATCACGTGTTTATCAGGCAGTGATCAGTGACTGACAGGCGCTGATCAGGGGACTGTGCACGCACTGATCAGGTGGCTGATCAGGAACTGACCACCTGACCGCGCATGCAGTGATCACGTGGCTGGTCGTTCACTGATCACGTGTTTATCATACGGTGATCACGTGACTGAGAGGCGCTGATCACGTGACTGTGCCGTCAGTGATCACGTGGCTGAGCAGGCACTGATATCGTGACTGAGCATGCACTGATCATGTGCCGGGAGCCGGGGAGGCATTCCACTCTGGACAAAGGTCATGAGGAAGGAGGCTCGGCATACGCAAATGCGGGATCGAGCCTCAGGAGTCCACCCGGATATTCTCGAGCATCTCCCCCAAAAAAACCGGAGTCTGCCTACTGTATTGCTTTGTGCTCTCACCTCTGATTTCACTGGGGGCTGTCCCCCACCACCATCTCGCTCTCTCTGTCAAAGAGTTAACTTACAGCTCCAATTCATAAAGTTCCTTGTCATTCTTCCCTTTAACTTCCAGCTGAGTCTCCATCTGGAGCGCGGAACCCACCACGCTTACTAATTATGCCTGGGCTGCTAAGACCCACTCGAGAAGGTGTCTAGGGTGAGGCACCTTTCGCTATTCGAGAGGGCGCCTGCGGCCTACGTAAGTGGTGCAAACTTCTTGTCTTGAAGTTTGATTGGTCTTCCGCGTAAACCAAGCTACTCAGTCTCTTTTCTCCACCGAATTTTCCTACTGAGCTCTCCTCATACTATTATTCTTGACATCTCTGATTAGCATATAAATAGTCGCCTAGGCCATCTCTCCTTCGAATACCCTGGATCAGTTGGGGCTGGTCCCCGGCAGGTGGCGACCGAACAGGGACCTCAGGAGGCAATACTCAAAGAGCTGAGCAGACACGAACCACGCAATCAGCAGGCAATAAGCATGGAGCTCAGCAGTGACGAATCATGCTGCTCAACTGGCAATAATCAAGCACGTGACCAGGCAGGAATCACGCAGCTCAGCTGGCAATTGTCAAGCAGATGAGCCGACAGGAATCACGCAGCTCAGCTGGCAATTGTCATGCAGATGAGCCGGCAGGAATCACGCAGCTCAGCAGGCCCTGATCACGTGACTCTGCAGGCACTGATCACGTGGCTGATCAAGTCCAGATCACGTGACTGAGCATGCACTGAGGACGTGACTGCGCATGCACTGATGACGTGGCTGTTCGGGCACTGATCACGTGTTTATCAGGCAGTGATCAGTGACTGACAGGCGCTGATCAGGGGACTGTGCACGCACTGATCAGGTGGCTGATCAGGAACTGACCACCTGACCGCGCATGCAGTGATCACGTGGCTGGTCGTTCACTGATCACGTGTTTATCATAGGGTGATCACGTGACTGAGAGGCGCTGATCACGTGACTGTGCCGTCAGTGATCACGTGGCTGAGCAGGCACTGATATGGTGACTGAGCATGCCCTGATCATGTGCCGGGAGCAGGGGAGGCATTCCACTCTGGACAAAGGTCATGAGGAAGGAGGCTCGGCATACGCAAATGCGGGATCGAGCCTCAGGAGTCCACCCGGATATTCTCGAGCATCTCCCCCCAAAAAAACCGGAGTCTGCCTACTGTATTGCTTTGTGCTCTCACCTCTGATTTCACTGGGGGCTGTCCCCCACCACCATCTCGCTCTCTCTGTCAAAGAGTTAACTTACAGCTCCAATTCATAAAGTTCCTTGTCATTCTTCCCTTTAACTTCCAGCTGAGTCTCCATCTGGAGCGCGGAACCCACCACGCTTACTAATTATGCCTGGGCTGCTAAGACCCACTCGAGAAGGTGTCTAGGGTGAGGCACCTTTCGCTATTCGAGAGGGCGCCTGCGGCCTACGTAAGTGGTGCAAACTTCTTGTCTTGAAGTTTGATTGGTCTTCCGCGTAAACCAAGCTACTCAGTCTCTTTTCTCCACCGAATTTTCCTACTGAGCTCTCCTCATACTATTATTCTTGACATCTCTGATTAGCATATAAATAGTCGCCTAGGCCATCTCTCCTTCGAATACCCTGGATCAGTTGGGGCTGGTCCCCGGCAGGTGGCGACCGAACAGGGACCTCAGGAGGCAATACTCAAAGAGCTGAGCAGACACGAACCACGCAATCAGCAGGCAATAAGCATGGAGCTCAGCAGTGACGAATCATGCTGCTCAACTGGCAATAATCAAGCACGTGACCAGGCAGGAATCACGCAGCTCAGCTGGCAATTGTCAAGCAGATGAGCCGACAGGAATCACGCAGCTCAGCTGGCAATTGTCATGCAGATGAGCCGGCAGGAATCACGCAGCTCAGCAGGCCCTGATCACGTGACTCTGCAGGCACTGATCACGTGGCTGATCAAGTCCAGATCACGTGACTGAGCATGCACTGATCACGTGGCTATCATGCACTGATGACGTGACTGCGCATGCACTGATGACGTGGCTGATCGGGCACTGATCACATGGCTCATCATGCACTGATCACGTGTTTATCAGGCAATGATCAGTGACTGACAGGCGCTGATCATGGGACTGTGCACGCACTGATCACGTGGCTATCATGCACTGATCACGTGACTGCGCATGCACTGATGACGTGGCTGTTCGGGCACTGATCACGTGTTTATCAGGCAGTGATCAGTGACTGACAGGCGCTGATCAGGGGACTGTGCACGCACTGATCAGGTGGCTGATCAGGAACTGACCACCTGACCGCGCATGCAGTGATCACGTGGCTGGTCGTTCACTGATCACGTGTTTATCATACGGTGATCACGTGACTGAGAGGCGCTGATCACGTGACTGTGCCGTCAGTGATCACGTGGCTGAGCAGGCACTGATATCGTGACTGAGCATGCACTGATCATGTGCCGGGAGCCGGGGAGGCATTCCACTCTGGACAAAGGTCATGAGGAAGGAGGCTCGGCATACGCAAATGCGGGATCGAGCCTCAGGAGTCCACCCGGATATTCTCGAGCATCTCCCCCCAAAAAACCGGAGTCTGCCTACTGTATTGCTTTGTGCTCTCACCTCTGATTTCACTGGGGGCTGTCCCCCACCACCATCTCGCTCTCTCTGTCAAAGAGTTAACTTACAGCTCCAATTCATAAAGTTCCTTGTCATTCTTCCCTTTAACTTCCAGCTGAGTCTCCATCTGGAGCGCGGAACCCACCACGCTTACTAATTATGCCTGGGCTGCTAAGACCCACTCGAGAAGGTGTCTAGGGTGAGGCACCTTTCGCTATTCGAGAGGGCGCCTGCGGCCTACGTAAGTGGTGCAAACTTCTTGTCTTGAAGTTTGATTGGTCTTCCGCGTAAACCAAGCTACTCAGTCTCTTTTCTCCACCGAATTTTCCTACTGAGCTCTCCTCATACTATTATTCTTGACATCTCTGATTAGCATATAAATAGTCGCCTAGGCCATCTCTCCTTCGAATACCCTGGATCAGTTGGGGCTGGTCCCCGGCAGGTGGCGACCGAACAGGGACCTCAGGAGGCAATACTCAAAGAGCTGAGCAGACACGAACCACGCAATCAGCAGGCAATAAGCATGGAGCTCAGCAGTGACGAATCATGCTGCTCAACTGGCAATAATCAAGCACGTGACCAGGCAGGAATCACGCAGCTCAGCTGGCAATTGTCAAGCAGATGAGCCGACAGGAATCACGCAGCTCAGCTGGCAATTGTCATGCAGATGAGCCGGCAGGAATCACGCAGCTCAGCAGGCCCTGATCACGTGACTCTGCAGGCACTGATCACGTGGCTGATCAAGTCCAGATCACGTGACTGAGCATGCACTGATCACGTGGCTATCATGCACTGATGACGTGACTGCGCATGCACTGATGACGTGGCTGATCGGGCACTGATCACATGGCTCATCATGCACTGATCACGTGTTTATCAGGCAATGATCAGTGACTGACAGGCGCTGATCATGGGACTGTGCACGCACTGATCACGTGGCTATCATGCACTGATCACGTGACTGCGCATGCACTGATGACGTGGCTGTTCGGGCACTGATCACGTGTTTATCAGGCAGTGATCAGTGACTGACAGGCGCTGATCAGGGGACTGTGCACGCACTGATCAGGTGGCTGATCAGGAACTGACCACCTGACCGCGCATGCAGTGATCACGTGGCTGGTCGTTCACTGATCACGTGTTTATCATACGGTGATCACGTGACTGAGAGGCGCTGATCACGTGACTGTGCCGTCAGTGATCACGTGGCTGAGCAGGCACTGATATCGTGACTGAGCATGCACTGATCATGTGCCGGGAGCCGGGGAGGCATTCCACTCTGGACAAAGGTCATGAGGAAGGAGGCTCGGCATACGCAAATGCGGGATCGAGCCTCAGGAGTCCACCCGGATATTCTCGAGCATCTCCCCCAAAAAAACCGGAGTCTGCCTACTGTATTGCTTTGTGCTCTCACCTCTGATTTCACTGGGGGCTGTCCCCCACCACCATCTCGCTCTCTCTGTCAAAGAGTTAACTTACAGCTCCAATTCATAAAGTTCCTTGTCATTCTTCCCTTTAACTTCCAGCTGAGTCTCCATCTGGAGCGCGGAACCCACCACGCTTACTAATTATGCCTGGGCTGCTAAGACCCACTCGAGAAGGTGTCTAGGGTGAGGCACCTTTCGCTATTCGAGAGGGCGCCTGCGGCCTACGTAAGTGGTGCAAACTTCTTGTCTTGAAGTTTGATTGGTCTTCCGCGTAAACCAAGCTACTCAGTCTCTTTTCTCCACCGAATTTTCCTACTGAGCTCTCCTCATACTATTATTCTTGACATCTCTGATTAGCATATAAATAGTCGCCTAGGCCATCTCTCCTTCGAATACCCTGGATCAGTTGGGGCTGGTCCCCGGCAGGTGGCGACCGAACAGGGACCTCAGGAGGCAATACTCAAAGAGCTGAGCAGACACGAACCACGCAATCAGCAGGCAATAAGCATGGAGCTCAGCAGTGACGAATCATGCTGCTCAACTGGCAATAATCAAGCACGTGACCAGGCAGGAATCACGCAGCTCAGCTGGCAATTGTCAAGCAGATGAGCCGACAGGAATCACGCAGCTCAGCTGGCAATTGTCATGCAGATGAGCCGGCAGGAATCACGCAGCTCAGCAGGCCCTGATCACGTGACTCTGCAGGCACTGATCACGTGGCTGATCAAGTCCAGATCACGTGACTGAGCATGCACTGATCACGTGGCTATCATGCACTGATGACGTGACTGCGCATGCACTGATGACGTGGCTGATCGGGCACTGATCACATGGCTCATCATGCACTGATCACGTGTTTATCAGGCAATGATCAGTGACTGACAGGCGCTGATCATGGGACTGTGCACGCACTGATCACGTGGCTATCATGCACTGATCACGTGACTGCGCATGCACTGATGACGTGGCTGTTCGGGCACTGATCACGTGTTTATCAGGCAGTGATCAGTGACTGACAGGCGCTGATCAGGGGACTGTGCACGCACTGATCAGGTGGCTGATCAGGAACTGACCACCTGACCGCGCATGCAGTGATCACGTGGCTGGTCGTTCACTGATCACGTGTTTATCATACGGTGATCACGTGACTGAGAGGCGCTGATCACGTGACTGTGCCGTCAGTGATCACGTGGCTGAGCAGGCACTGATATCGTGACTGAGCATGCACTGATCATGTGCCGGGAGCCGGGGAGGCATTCCACTCTGGACAAAGGTCATGAGGAAGGAGGCTCGGCATACGCAAATGCGGGATCGAGCCTCAGGAGTCCACCCGGATATTCTCGAGCATCTCCCCCCAAAAAAACCGGAGTCTGCCTACTGTATTGCTTTGTGCTCTCACCTCTGATTTCACTGGGGGCTGTCCCCCACCACCATCTCGCTCTCTCTGTCAAAGAGTTAACTTACAGCTCCAATTCATAAAGTTCCTTGTCATTCTTCCCTTTAACTTCCAGCTGAGTCTCCATCTGGAGCGCGGAACCCACCACGCTTACTAATTATGCCTGGGCTGCTAAGACCCACTCGAGAAGGTGTCTAGGGTGAGGCACCTTTCGCTATTCGAGAGGGCGCCTGCGGCCTACGTAAGTGGTGCAAACTTCTTGTCTTGAAGTTTGATTGGTCTTCCGCGTAAACCAAGCTACTCAGTCTCTTTTCTCCACCGAATTTTCCTACTGAGCTCTCCTCATACTATTATTCTTGACATCTCTGATTAGCATATAAATAGTCGCCTAGGCCATCTCTCCTTCGAATACCCTGGATCAGTTGGGGCTGGTCCCCGGCAGGTGGCGACCGAACAGGGACCTCAGGAGGCAATACTCAAAGAGCTGAGCAGACACGAACCACGCAATCAGCAGGCAATAAGCATGGAGCTCAGCAGTGACGAATCATGCTGCTCAACTGGCAATAATCAAGCACGTGACCAGGCAGGAATCACGCAGCTCAGCTGGCAATTGTCAAGCAGATGAGCCGACAGGAATCACGCAGCTCAGCTGGCAATTGTCATGCAGATGAGCCGGCAGGAATCACGCAGCTCAGCAGGCCCTGATCACGTGACTCTGCAGGCACTGATCACGTGGCTGATCAAGTCCAGATCACGTGACTGAGCATGCACTGATCACGTGGCTATCATGCACTGATGACGTGACTGCGCATGCACTGATGACGTGGCTGATCGGGCACTGATCACATGGCTCATCATGCACTGATCACGTGTTTATCAGGCAATGATCAGTGACTGACAGGCGCTGATCATGGGACTGTGCACGCACTGATCACGTGGCTATCATGCACTGATCACGTGACTGCGCATGCACTGATGACGTGGCTGTTCGGGCACTGATCACGTGTTTATCAGGCAGTGATCAGTGACTGACAGGCGCTGATCAGGGGACTGTGCACGCACTGATCAGGTGGCTGATCAGGAACTGACCACCTGACCGCGCATGCAGTGATCACGTGGCTGGTCGTTCACTGATCACGTGTTTATCATACGGTGATCACGTGACTGAGAGGCGCTGATCACGTGACTGTGCCGTCAGTGATCACGTGGCTGAGCAGGCACTGATATCGTGACTGAGCATGCACTGATCATGTGCCGGGAGCCGGGGAGGCATTCCACTCTGGACAAAGGTCATGAGGAAGGAGGCTCGGCATACGCAAATGCGGGATCGAGCCTCAGGAGTCCACCCGGATATTCTCGAGCATCTCCCCCCAAAAAAACCGGAGTCTGCCTACTGTATTGCTTTGTGCTCTCACCTCTGATTTCACTGGGGGCTGTCCCCCACCACCATCTCGCTCTCTCTGTCAAAGAGTTAACTTACAGCTCCAATTCATAAAGTTCCTTGTCATTCTTCCCTTTAACTTCCAGCTGAGTCTCCATCTGGAGCGCGGAACCCACCACGCTTACTAATTATGCCTGGGCTGCTAAGACCCACTCGAGAAGGTGTCTAGGGTGAGGCACCTTTCGCTATTCGAGAGGGCGCCTGCGGCCTACGTAAGTGGTGCAAACTTCTTGTCTTGAAGTTTGATTGGTCTTCCGCGTAAACCAAGCTACTCAGTCTCTTTTCTCCACCGAATTTTCCTACTGAGCTCTCCTCATACTATTATTCTTGACATCTCTGATTAGCATATAAATAGTCGCCTAGGCCATCTCTCCTTCGAATACCCTGGATCAGTTGGGGCTGGTCCCCGGCAGGTGGCGACCGAACAGGGACCTCAGGAGGCAATACTCAAAGAGCTGAGCAGACACGAACCACGCAATCAGCAGGCAATAAGCATGGAGCTCAGCAGTGACGAATCATGCTGCTCAACTGGCAATAATCAAGCACGTGACCAGGCAGGAATCACGCAGCTCAGCTGGCAATTGTCAAGCAGATGAGCCGACAGGAATCACGCAGCTCAGCTGGCAATTGTCATGCAGATGAGCCGGCAGGAATCACGCAGCTCAGCAGGCCCTGATCACGTGACTCTGCAGGCACTGATCACGTGGCTGATCAAGTCCAGATCACGTGACTGAGCATGCACTGATCACGTGGCTATCATGCACTGATGACGTGACTGCGCATGCACTGATGACGTGGCTGATCGGGCACTGATCACATGGCTCATCATGCACTGATCACGTGTTTATCAGGCAATGATCAGTGACTGACAGGCGCTGATCATGGGACTGTGCACGCACTGATCACGTGGCTATCATGCACTGATCACGTGACTGCGCATGCACTGATGACGTGGCTGTTCGGGCACTGATCACGTGTTTATCAGGCAGTGATCAGTGACTGACAGGCGCTGATCAGGGGACTGTGCACGCACTGATCAGGTGGCTGATCAGGAACTGACCACCTGACCGCGCATGCAGTGATCACGTGGCTGGTCGTTCACTGATCACGTGTTTATCATACGGTGATCACGTGACTGAGAGGCGCTGATCACGTGACTGTGCCGTCAGTGATCACGTGGCTGAGCAGGCACTGATATCGTGACTGAGCATGCACTGATCATGTGCCGGGAGCCGGGGAGGCATTCCACTCTGGACAAAGGTCATGAGGAAGGAGGCTCGGCATACGCAAATGCGGGATCGAGCCTCAGGAGTCCACCCGGATATTCTCGAGCATCTCCCCCAAAAAAACCGGAGTCTGCCTACTGTATTGCTTTGTGCTCTCACCTCTGATTTCACTGGGGGCTGTCCCCCACCACCATCTCGCTCTCTCTGTCAAAGAGTTAACTTACAGCTCCAATTCATAAAGTTCCTTGTCATTCTTCCCTTTAACTTCCAGCTGAGTCTCCATCTGGAGCGCGGAACCCACCACGCTTACTAATTATGCCTGGGCTGCTAAGACCCACTCGAGAAGGTGTCTAGGGTGAGGCACCTTTCGCTATTCGAGAGGGCGCCTGCGGCCTACGTAAGTGGTGCAAACTTCTTGTCTTGAAGTTTGATTGGTCTTCCGCGTAAACCAAGCTACTCAGTCTCTTTTCTCCACCGAATTTTCCTACTGAGCTCTCCTCATACTATTATTCTTGACATCTCTGATTAGCATATAAATAGTCGCCTAGGCCATCTCTCCTTCGAATACCCTGGATCAGTTGGGGCTGGTCCCCGGCAGGTGGCGACCGAACAGGGACCTCAGGAGGCAATACTCAAAGAGCTGAGCAGACACGAACCACGCAATCAGCAGGCAATAAGCATGGAGCTCAGCAGTGACGAATCATGCTGCTCAACTGGCAATAATCAAGCACGTGACCAGGCAGGAATCACGCAGCTCAGCTGGCAATTGTCAAGCAGATGAGCCGACAGGAATCACGCAGCTCAGCTGGCAATTGTCATGCAGATGAGCCGGCAGGAATCACGCAGCTCAGCAGGCCCTGATCACGTGACTCTGCAGGCACTGATCACGTGGCTGATCAAGTCCAGATCACGTGACTGAGCATGCACTGATCACGTGGCTATCATGCACTGATGACGTGACTGCGCATGCACTGATGACGTGGCTGATCGGGCACTGATCACATGGCTCATCATGCACTGATCACGTGTTTATCAGGCAATGATCAGTGACTGACAGGCGCTGATCATGGGACTGTGCACGCACTGATCACGTGGCTATCATGCACTGATCACGTGACTGCGCATGCACTGATGACGTGGCTGTTCGGGCACTGATCACGTGTTTATCAGGCAGTGATCAGTGACTGACAGGCGCTGATCAGGGGACTGTGCACGCACTGATCAGGTGGCTGATCAGGAACTGACCACCTGACCGCGCATGCAGTGATCACGTGGCTGGTCGTTCACTGATCACGTGTTTATCATACGGTGATCACGTGACTGAGAGGCGCTGATCACGTGACTGTGCCGTCAGTGATCACGTGGCTGAGCAGGCACTGATATCGTGACTGAGCATGCACTGATCATGTGCCGGGAGCCGGGGAGGCATTCCACTCTGGACAAAGGTCATGAGGAAGGAGGCTCGGCATACGCAAATGCGGGATCGAGCCTCAGGAGTCCACCCGGATATTCTCGAGCATCTCCCCCAAAAAAACCGGAGTCTGCCTACTGTATTGCTTTGTGCTCTCACCTCTGATTTCACTGGGGGCTGTCCCCCACCACCATCTCGCTCTCTCTGTCAAAGAGTTAACTTACAGCTCCAATTCATAAAGTTCCTTGTCATTCTTCCCTTTAACTTCCAGCTGAGTCTCCATCTGGAGCGCGGAACCCACCACGCTTACTAATTATGCCTGGGCTGCTAAGACCCACTCGAGAAGGTGTCTAGGGTGAGGCACCTTTCGCTATTCGAGAGGGCGCCTGCGGCCTACGTAAGTGGTGCAAACTTCTTGTCTTGAAGTTTGATTGGTCTTCCGCGTAAACCAAGCTACTCAGTCTCTTTTCTCCACCGAATTTTCCTACTGAGCTCTCCTCATACTATTATTCTTGACATCTCTGATTAGCATATAAATAGTCGCCTAGGCCATCTCTCCTTCGAATACCCTGGATCAGTTGGGGCTGGTCCCCGGCAGGTGGCGACCGAACAGGGACCTCAGGAGGCAATACTCAAAGAGCTGAGCAGACACGAACCACGCAATCAGCAGGCAATAAGCATGGAGCTCAGCAGTGACGAATCATGCTGCTCAACTGGCAATAATCAAGCACGTGACCAGGCAGGAATCACGCAGCTCAGCTGGCAATTGTCAAGCAGATGAGCCGACAGGAATCACGCAGCTCAGCTGGCAATTGTCATGCAGATGAGCCGGCAGGAATCACGCAGCTCAGCAGGCCCTGATCACGTGACTCTGCAGGCACTGATCACGTGGCTGATCAAGTCCAGATCACGTGACTGAGCATGCACTGATCACGTGGCTATCATGCACTGATGACGTGACTGCGCATGCACTGATGACGTGGCTGATCGGGCACTGATCACATGGCTCATCATGCACTGATCACGTGTTTATCAGGCAATGATCAGTGACTGACAGGCGCTGATCATGGGACTGTGCACGCACTGATCACGTGGCTATCATGCACTGATCACGTGACTGCGCATGCACTGATGACGTGGCTGTTCGGGCACTGATCACGTGTTTATCAGGCAGTGATCAGTGACTGACAGGCGCTGATCAGGGGACTGTGCACGCACTGATCAGGTGGCTGATCAGGAACTGACCACCTGACCGCGCATGCAGTGATCACGTGGCTGGTCGTTCACTGATCACGTGTTTATCATACGGTGATCACGTGACTGAGAGGCGCTGATCACGTGACTGTGCCGTCAGTGATCACGTGGCTGAGCAGGCACTGATATCGTGACTGAGCATGCACTGATCATGTGCCGGGAGCCGGGGAGGCATTCCACTCTGGACAAAGGTCATGAGGAAGGAGGCTCGGCATACGCAAATGCGGGATCGAGCCTCAGGAGTCCACCCGGATATTCTCGAGCATCTCCCCCAAAAAAACCGGAGTCTGCCTACTGTATTGCTTTGTGCTCTCACCTCTGATTTCACTGGGGGCTGTCCCCCACCACCATCTCGCTCTCTCTGTCAAAGAGTTAACTTACAGCTCCAATTCATAAAGTTCCTTGTCATTCTTCCCTTTAACTTCCAGCTGAGTCTCCATCTGGAGCGCGGAACCCACCACGCTTACTAATTATGCCTGGGCTGCTAAGACCCACTCGAGAAGGTGTCTAGGGTGAGGCACCTTTCGCTATTCGAGAGGGCGCCTGCGGCCTACGTAAGTGGTGCAAACTTCTTGTCTTGAAGTTTGATTGGTCTTCCGCGTAAACCAAGCTACTCAGTCTCTTTTCTCCACCGAATTTTCCTACTGAGCTCTCCTCATACTATTATTCTTGACATCTCTGATTAGCATATAAATAGTCGCCTAGGCCATCTCTCCTTCGAATACCCTGGATCAGTTGGGGCTGGTCCCCGGCAGGTGGCGACCGAACAGGGACCTCAGGAGGCAATACTCAAAGAGCTGAGCAGACACGAACCACGCAATCAGCAGGCAATAAGCATGGAGCTCAGCAGTGACGAATCATGCTGCTCAACTGGCAATAATCAAGCACGTGACCAGGCAGGAATCACGCAGCTCAGCTGGCAATTGTCAAGCAGATGAGCCGACAGGAATCACGCAGCTCAGCTGGCAATTGTCATGCAGATGAGCCGGCAGGAATCACGCAGCTCAGCAGGCCCTGATCACGTGACTCTGCAGGCACTGATCACGTGGCTGATCAAGTCCAGATCACGTGACTGAGCATGCACTGATCACGTGGCTATCATGCACTGATGACGTGACTGCGCATGCACTGATGACGTGGCTGATCGGGCACTGATCACATGGCTCATCATGCACTGATCACGTGTTTATCAGGCAATGATCAGTGACTGACAGGCGCTGATCATGGGACTGTGCACGCACTGATCACGTGGCTATCATGCACTGATCACGTGACTGCGCATGCACTGATGACGTGGCTGTTCGGGCACTGATCACGTGTTTATCAGGCAGTGATCAGTGACTGACAGGCGCTGATCAGGGGACTGTGCACGCACTGATCAGGTGGCTGATCAGGAACTGACCACCTGACCGCGCATGCAGTGATCACGTGGCTGGTCGTTCACTGATCACGTGTTTATCATACGGTGATCACGTGACTGAGAGGCGCTGATCACGTGACTGTGCCGTCAGTGATCACGTGGCTGAGCAGGCACTGATATCGTGACTGAGCATGCACTGATCATGTGCCGGGAGCCGGGGAGGCATTCCACTCTGGACAAAGGTCATGAGGAAGGAGGCTCGGCATACGCAAATGCGGGATCGAGCCTCAGGAGTCCACCCGGATATTCTCGAGCATCTCCCCCCAAAAAAACCGGAGTCTGCCTACTGTATTGCTTTGTGCTCTCACCTCTGATTTCACTGGGGGCTGTCCCCCACCACCATCTCGCTCTCTCTGTCAAAGAGTTAACTTACAGCTCCAATTCATAAAGTTCCTTGTCATTCTTCCCTTTAACTTCCAGCTGAGTCTCCATCTGGAGCGCGGAACCCACCACGCTTACTAATTATGCCTGGGCTGCTAAGACCCACTCGAGAAGGTGTCTAGGGTGAGGCACCTTTCGCTATTCGAGAGGGCGCCTGCGGCCTACGTAAGTGGTGCAAACTTCTTGTCTTGAAGTTTGATTGGTCTTCCGCGTAAACCAAGCTACTCAGTCTCTTTTCTCCACCGAATTTTCCTACTGAGCTCTCCTCATACTATTATTCTTGACATCTCTGATTAGCATATAAATAGTCGCCTAGGCCATCTCTCCTTCGAATACCCTGGATCAGTTGGGGCTGGTCCCCGGCAGGTGGCGACCGAACAGGGACCTCAGGAGGCAATACTCAAAGAGCTGAGCAGACACGAACCACGCAATCAGCAGGCAATAAGCATGGAGCTCAGCAGTGACGAATCATGCTGCTCAACTGGCAATAATCAAGCACGTGACCAGGCAGGAATCACGCAGCTCAGCTGGCAATTGTCAAGCAGATGAGCCGACAGGAATCACGCAGCTCAGCTGGCAATTGTCATGCAGATGAGCCGGCAGGAATCACGCAGCTCAGCAGGCCCTGATCACGTGACTCTGCAGGCACTGATCACGTGGCTGATCAAGTCCAGATCACGTGACTGAGCATGCACTGATCACGTGGCTATCATGCACTGATGACGTGACTGCGCATGCACTGATGACGTGGCTGATCGGGCACTGATCACATGGCTCATCATGCACTGATCACGTGTTTATCAGGCAATGATCAGTGACTGACAGGCGCTGATCATGGGACTGTGCACGCACTGATCACGTGGCTATCATGCACTGATCACGTGACTGCGCATGCACTGATGACGTGGCTGTTCGGGCACTGATCACGTGTTTATCAGGCAGTGATCAGTGACTGACAGGCGCTGATCAGGGGACTGTGCACGCACTGATCAGGTGGCTGATCAGGAACTGACCACCTGACCGCGCATGCAGTGATCACGTGGCTGGTCGTTCACTGATCACGTGTTTATCATACGGTGATCACGTGACTGAGAGGCGCTGATCACGTGACTGTGCCGTCAGTGATCACGTGGCTGAGCAGGCACTGATATCGTGACTGAGCATGCACTGATCATGTGCCGGGAGCCGGGGAGGCATTCCACTCTGGACAAAGGTCATGAGGAAGGAGGCTCGGCATACGCAAATGCGGGATCGAGCCTCAGGAGTCCACCCGGATATTCTCGAGCATCTCCCCCCAAAAAACCGGAGTCTGCCTACTGTATTGCTTTGTGCTCTCACCTCTGATTTCACTGGGGGCTGTCCCCCACCACCATCTCGCTCTCTCTGTCAAAGAGTTAACTTACAGCTCCAATTCATAAAGTTCCTTGTCATTCTTCCCTTTAACTTCCAGCTGAGTCTCCATCTGGAGCGCGGAACCCACCACGCTTACTAATTATGCCTGGGCTGCTAAGACCCACTCGAGAAGGTGTCTAGGGTGAGGCACCTTTCGCTATTCGAGAGGGCGCCTGCGGCCTACGTAAGTGGTGCAAACTTCTTGTCTTGAAGTTTGATTGGTCTTCCGCGTAAACCAAGCTACTCAGTCTCTTTTCTCCACCGAATTTTCCTACTGAGCTCTCCTCATACTATTATTCTTGACATCTCTGATTAGCATATAAATAGTCGCCTAGGCCATCTCTCCTTCGAATACCCTGGATCAGTTGGGGCTGGTCCCCGGCAGGTGGCGACCGAACAGGGACCTCAGGAGGCAATACTCAAAGAGCTGAGCAGACACGAACCACGCAATCAGCAGGCAATAAGCATGGAGCTCAGCAGTGACGAATCATGCTGCTCAACTGGCAATAATCAAGCACGTGACCAGGCAGGAATCACGCAGCTCAGCTGGCAATTGTCAAGCAGATGAGCCGACAGGAATCACGCAGCTCAGCTGGCAATTGTCATGCAGATGAGCCGGCAGGAATCACGCAGCTCAGCAGGCCCTGATCACGTGACTCTGCAGGCACTGATCACGTGGCTGATCAAGTCCAGATCACGTGACTGAGCATGCACTGATCACGTGGCTATCATGCACTGATGACGTGACTGCGCATGCACTGATGACGTGGCTGATCGGGCACTGATCACATGGCTCATCATGCACTGATCACGTGTTTATCAGGCAATGATCAGTGACTGACAGGCGCTGATCATGGGACTGTGCACGCACTGATCACGTGGCTATCATGCACTGATCACGTGACTGCGCATGCACTGATGACGTGGCTGTTCGGGCACTGATCACGTGTTTATCAGGCAGTGATCAGTGACTGACAGGCGCTGATCAGGGGACTGTGCACGCACTGATCAGGTGGCTGATCAGGAACTGACCACCTGACCGCGCATGCAGTGATCACGTGGCTGGTCGTTCACTGATCACGTGTTTATCATACGGTGATCACGTGACTGAGAGGCGCTGATCACGTGACTGTGCCGTCAGTGATCACGTGGCTGAGCAGGCACTGATATCGTGACTGAGCATGCACTGATCATGTGCCGGGAGCCGGGGAGGCATTCCACTCTGGACAAAGGTCATGAGGAAGGAGGCTCGGCATACGCAAATGCGGGATCGAGCCTCAGGAGTCCACCCGGATATTCTCGAGCATCTCCCCCAAAAAAACCGGAGTCTGCCTACTGTATTGCTTTGTGCTCTCACCTCTGATTTCACTGGGGGCTGTCCCCCACCACCATCTCGCTCTCTCTGTCAAAGAGTTAACTTACAGCTCCAATTCATAAAGTTCCTTGTCATTCTTCCCTTTAACTTCCAGCTGAGTCTCCATCTGGAGCGCGGAACCCACCACGCTTACTAATTATGCCTGGGCTGCTAAGACCCACTCGAGAAGGTGTCTAGGGTGAGGCACCTTTCGCTATTCGAGAGGGCGCCTGCGGCCTACGTAAGTGGTGCAAACTTCTTGTCTTGAAGTTTGATTGGTCTTCCGCGTAAACCAAGCTACTCAGTCTCTTTTCTCCACCGAATTTTCCTACTGAGCTCTCCTCATACTATTATTCTTGACATCTCTGATTAGCATATAAATAGTCGCCTAGGCCATCTCTCCTTCGAATACCCTGGATCAGTTGGGGCTGGTCCCCGGCAGGTGGCGACCGAACAGGGACCTCAGGAGGCAATACTCAAAGAGCTGAGCAGACACGAACCACGCAATCAGCAGGCAATAAGCATGGAGCTCAGCAGTGACGAATCATGCTGCTCAACTGGCAATAATCAAGCACGTGACCAGGCAGGAATCACGCAGCTCAGCTGGCAATTGTCAAGCAGATGAGCCGACAGGAATCACGCAGCTCAGCTGGCAATTGTCATGCAGATGAGCCGGCAGGAATCACGCAGCTCAGCAGGCCCTGATCACGTGACTCTGCAGGCACTGATCACGTGGCTGATCAAGTCCAGATCACGTGACTGAGCATGCACTGATCTCGTGGCTATCATGCACTGATCACGTGACTGCGCATGCACTGATGACGTGGCTGTTCGGGCACTGATCACGTGTTTATCAGGCAGTGATCAGTGACTGACAGGCGCTGATCAGGGGACTGTGCACGCACTGATCAGGTGGCTGATCAGGAACTGACCACCTGACCGCGCATGCAGTGATCACGTGGCTGGTCGTTCACTGATCACGTGTTTATCATAGGGTGATCACGTGACTGAGAGGCGCTGTCACGTGACTGTGCCGTCAGTGATCACGTGGCTGAGCAGGCACTGATATCGTGACTGAGCATGCACTGATCATGTGCCGGGAGCCGGGGAGGCATTCCACTCTGGACAAAGGTCATGAGGAAGGAGGCTCGGCATACGCAAATGCGGGATCGAGCCTCAGGAGTCCACCCGGATATTCTCGAGCATCTCCCCCCAAAAAAACCGGAGTCTGCCTACTGTATTGCTTTGTGCTCTCACCTCTGATTTCACTGGGGGCTGTCCCCCACCACCATCTCTCTCTCTCTGTCAAAGAGTTAACTTACAGCTCCAATTCATAAAGTTCCTTGTCATTCTTCCCTTTAACTTCCAGCTGAGTCTCCATCTGGAGCGCGGAACCCACCACGCTTACTAATTATGCCTGGGCTGCTAAGACCCACTCGAGAAGGTGTCTAGGGTGAGGCACCTTTCGCTATTCGAGAGGGCGCCTGCGGCCTACGTAAGTGGTGCAAACTTCTTGTCTTGAAGTTTGATTGGTCTTCCGCGTAAACCAAGCTACTCAGTCTCTTTTCTCCACCGAATTTTCCTACTGAGCTCTCCTCATACTATTATTCTTGACATCTCTGATTAGCATATAAATAGTCGCCTAGGCCATCTCTCCTTCGAATACCCTGGATCAGTTGGGGCTGGTCCCCGGCAGGTGGCGACCGAACAGGGACCTCAGGAGGCAATACTCAAAGAGCTGAGCAGACACGAACCACGCAATCAGCAGGCAATAAGCATGGAGCTCAGCAGTGACGAATCATGCTGCTCAACTGGCAATAATCAAGCACGTGACCAGGCAGGAATCACGCAGCTCAGCTGGCAATTGTCAAGCAGATGAGCCGACAGGAATCACGCAGCTCAGCTGGCAATTGTCATGCAGATGAGCCGGCAGGAATCACGCAGCTCAGCAGGCCCTGATCACGTGACTCTGCAGGCACTGATCACGTGGCTGATCAAGTCCAGATCACGTGACTGAGCATGCACTGATCACGTGGCTATCATGCACTGATGACGTGACTGCGCATGCACTGATGACGTGGCTGATCGGGCACTGATCACATGGCTCATCATGCACTGATCACGTGTTTATCAGGCAATGATCAGTGACTGACAGGCGCTGATCATGGGACTGTGCACGCACTGATCACGTGGCTATCATGCACTGATCACGTGACTGCGCATGCACTGATGACGTGGCTGTTCGGGCACTGATCACGTGTTTATCAGGCAGTGATCAGTGACTGACAGGCGCTGATCAGGGGACTGTGCACGCACTGATCAGGTGGCTGATCAGGAACTGACCACCTGACCGCGCATGCAGTGATCACGTGGCTGGTCGTTCACTGATCACGTGTTTATCATACGGTGATCACGTGACTGAGAGGCGCTGATCACGTGACTGTGCCGTCAGTGATCACGTGGCTGAGCAGGCACTGATATCGTGACTGAGCATGCACTGATCATGTGCCGGGAGCCGGGGAGGCATTCCACTCTGGACAAAGGTCATGAGGAAGGAGGCTCGGCATACGCAAATGCGGGATCGAGCCTCAGGAGTCCACCCGGATATTCTCGAGCATCTCCCCCCAAAAAAACCGGAGTCTGCCTACTGTATTGCTTTGTGCTCTCACCTCTGATTTCACTGGGGGCTGTCCCCCACCACCATCTCGCTCTCTCTGTCAAAGAGTTAACTTACAGCTCCAATTCATAAAGTTCCTTGTCATTCTTCCCTTTAACTTCCAGCTGAGTCTCCATCTGGAGCGCGGAACCCACCACGCTTACTAATTATGCCTGGGCTGCTAAGACCCACTCGAGAAGGTGTCTAGGGTGAGGCACCTTTCGCTATTCGAGAGGGCGCCTGCGGCCTACGTAAGTGGTGCAAACTTCTTGTCTTGAAGTTTGATTGGTCTTCCGCGTAAACCAAGCTACTCAGTCTCTTTTCTCCACCGAATTTTCCTACTGAGCTCTCCTCATACTATTATTCTTGACATCTCTGATTAGCATATAAATAGTCGCCTAGGCCATCTCTCCTTCGAATACCCTGGATCAGTTGGGGCTGGTCCCCGGCAGGTGGCGACCGAACAGGGACCTCAGGAGGCAATACTCAAAGAGCTGAGCAGACACGAACCACGCAATCAGCAGGCAATAAGCATGGAGCTCAGCAGTGACGAATCATGCTGCTCAACTGGCAATAATCAAGCACGTGACCAGGCAGGAATCACGCAGCTCAGCTGGCAATTGTCAAGCAGATGAGCCGACAGGAATCACGCAGCTCAGCTGGCAATTGTCATGCAGATGAGCCGGCAGGAATCACGCAGCTCAGCAGGCCCTGATCACGTGACTCTGCAGGCACTGATCACGTGGCTGATCAAGTCCAGATCACGTGACTGAGCATGCACTGATCACGTGGCTATCATGCACTGATGACGTGACTGCGCATGCACTGATGACGTGGCTGATCGGGCACTGATCACATGGCTCATCATGCACTGATCACGTGTTTATCAGGCAATGATCAGTGACTGACAGGCGCTGATCATGGGACTGTGCACGCACTGATCACGTGGCTATCATGCACTGATCACGTGACTGCGCATGCACTGATGACGTGGCTGTTCGGGCACTGATCACGTGTTTATCAGGCAGTGATCAGTGACTGACAGGCGCTGATCAGGGGACTGTGCACGCACTGATCAGGTGGCTGATCAGGAACTGACCACCTGACCGCGCATGCAGTGATCACGTGGCTGGTCGTTCACTGATCACGTGTTTATCATACGGTGATCACGTGACTGAGAGGCGCTGATCACGTGACTGTGCCGTCAGTGATCACGTGGCTGAGCAGGCACTGATATCGTGACTGAGCATGCACTGATCATGTGCCGGGAGCCGGGGAGGCATTCCACTCTGGACAAAGGTCATGAGGAAGGAGGCTCGGCATACGCAAATGCGGGATCGAGCCTCAGGAGTCCACCCGGATATTCTCGAGCATCTCCCCCCAAAAAAACCGGAGTCTGCCTACTGTATTGCTTTGTGCTCTCACCTCTGATTTCACTGGGGGCTGTCCCCCACCACCATCTCGCTCTCTCTGTCAAAGAGTTAACTTACAGCTCCAATTCATAAAGTTCCTTGTCATTCTTCCCTTTAACTTCCAGCTGAGTCTCCATCTGGAGCGCGGAACCCACCACGCTTACTAATTATGCCTGGGCTGCTAAGACCCACTCGAGAAGGTGTCTAGGGTGAGGCACCTTTCGCTATTCGAGAGGGCGCCTGCGGCCTACGTAAGTGGTGCAAACTTCTTGTCTTGAAGTTTGATTGGTCTTCCGCGTAAACCAAGCTACTCAGTCTCTTTTCTCCACCGAATTTTCCTACTGAGCTCTCCTCATACTATTATTCTTGACATCTCTGATTAGCATATAAATAGTCGCCTAGGCCATCTCTCCTTCGAATACCCTGGATCAGTTGGGGCTGGTCCCCGGCAGGTGGCGACCGAACAGGGACCTCAGGAGGCAATACTCAAAGAGCTGAGCAGACACGAACCACGCAATCAGCAGGCAATAAGCATGGAGCTCAGCAGTGACGAATCATGCTGCTCAACTGGCAATAATCAAGCACGTGACCAGGCAGGAATCACGCAGCTCAGCTGGCAATTGTCAAGCAGATGAGCCGACAGGAATCACGCAGCTCAGCTGGCAATTGTCATGCAGATGAGCCGGCAGGAATCACGCAGCTCAGCAGGCCCTGATCACGTGACTCTGCAGGCACTGATCACGTGGCTGATCAAGTCCAGATCACGTGACTGAGCATGCACTGATCACGTGGCTATCATGCACTGATGACGTGACTGCGCATGCACTGATGACGTGGCTGATCGGGCACTGATCACATGGCTCATCATGCACTGATCACGTGTTTATCAGGCAATGATCAGTGACTGACAGGCGCTGATCATGGGACTGTGCACGCACTGATCACGTGGCTATCATGCACTGATCACGTGACTGCGCATGCACTGATGACGTGGCTGTTCGGGCACTGATCACGTGTTTATCAGGCAGTGATCAGTGACTGACAGGCGCTGATCAGGGGACTGTGCACGCACTGATCAGGTGGCTGATCAGGAACTGACCACCTGACCGCGCATGCAGTGATCACGTGGCTGGTCGTTCACTGATCACGTGTTTATCATACGGTGATCACGTGACTGAGAGGCGCTGATCACGTGACTGTGCCGTCAGTGATCACGTGGCTGAGCAGGCACTGATATCGTGACTGAGCATGCACTGATCATGTGCCGGGAGCCGGGGAGGCATTCCACTCTGGACAAAGGTCATGAGGAAGGAGGCTCGGCATACGCAAATGCGGGATCGAGCCTCAGGAGTCCACCCGGATATTCTCGAGCATCTCCCCCCAAAAAAACCGGAGTCTGCCTACTGTATTGCTTTGTGCTCTCACCTCTGATTTCACTGGGGGCTGTCCCCCACCACCATCTCGCTCTCTCTGTCAAAGAGTTAACTTACAGCTCCAATTCATAAAGTTCCTTGTCATTCTTCCCTTTAACTTCCAGCTGAGTCTCCATCTGGAGCGCGGAACCCACCACGCTTACTAATTATGCCTGGGCTGCTAAGACCCACTCGAGAAGGTGTCTAGGGTGAGGCACCTTTCGCTATTCGAGAGGGCGCCTGCGGCCTACGTAAGTGGTGCAAACTTCTTGTCTTGAAGTTTGATTGGTCTTCCGCGTAAACCAAGCTACTCAGTCTCTTTTCTCCACCGAATTTTCCTACTGAGCTCTCCTCATACTATTATTCTTGACATCTCTGATTAGCATATAAATAGTCGCCTAGGCCATCTCTCCTTCGAATACCCTGGATCAGTTGGGGCTGGTCCCCGGCAGGTGGCGACCGAACAGGGACCTCAGGAGGCAATACTCAAAGAGCTGAGCAGACACGAACCACGCAATCAGCAGGCAATAAGCATGGAGCTCAGCAGTGACGAATCATGCTGCTCAACTGGCAATAATCAAGCACGTGACCAGGCAGGAATCACGCAGCTCAGCTGGCAATTGTCAAGCAGATGAGCCGACAGGAATCACGCAGCTCAGCTGGCAATTGTCATGCAGATGAGCCGGCAGGAATCACGCAGCTCAGCAGGCCCTGATCACGTGACTCTGCAGGCACTGATCACGTGGCTGATCAAGTCCAGATCACGTGACTGAGCATGCACTGATCACGTGGCTATCATGCACTGATGACGTGACTGCGCATGCACTGATGACGTGGCTGATCGGGCACTGATCACATGGCTCATCATGCACTGATCACGTGTTTATCAGGCAATGATCAGTGACTGACAGGCGCTGATCATGGGACTGTGCACGCACTGATCACGTGGCTATCATGCACTGATCACGTGACTGCGCATGCACTGATGACGTGGCTGTTCGGGCACTGATCACGTGTTTATCAGGCAGTGATCAGTGACTGACAGGCGCTGATCAGGGGACTGTGCACGCACTGATCAGGTGGCTGATCAGGAACTGACCACCTGACCGCGCATGCAGTGATCACGTGGCTGGTCGTTCACTGATCACGTGTTTATCATACGGTGATCACGTGACTGAGAGGCGCTGATCACGTGACTGTGCCGTCAGTGATCACGTGGCTGAGCAGGCACTGATATCGTGACTGAGCATGCACTGATCATGTGCCGGGAGCCGGGGAGGCATTCCACTCTGGACAAAGGTCATGAGGAAGGAGGCTCGGCATACGCAAATGCGGGATCGAGCCTCAGGAGTCCACCCGGATATTCTCGAGCATCTCCCCCCAAAAAAACCGGAGTCTGCCTACTGTATTGCTTTGTGCTCTCACCTCTGATTTCACTGGGGGCTGTCCCCCACCACCATCTCGCTCTCTCTGTCAAAGAGTTAACTTACAGCTCCAATTCATAAAGTTCCTTGTCATTCTTCCCTTTAACTTCCAGCTGAGTCTCCATCTGGAGCGCGGAACCCACCACGCTTACTAATTATGCCTGGGCTGCTAAGACCCACTCGAGAAGGTGTCTAGGGTGAGGCACCTTTCGCTATTCGAGAGGGCGCCTGCGGCCTACGTAAGTGGTGCAAACTTCTTGTCTTGAAGTTTGATTGGTCTTCCGCGTAAACCAAGCTACTCAGTCTCTTTTCTCCACCGAATTTTCCTACTGAGCTCTCCTCATACTATTATTCTTGACATCTCTGATTAGCATATAAATAGTCGCCTAGGCCATCTCTCCTTCGAATACCCTGGATCAGTTGGGGCTGGTCCCCGGCAGGTGGCGACCGAACAGGGACCTCAGGAGGCAATACTCAAAGAGCTGAGCAGACACGAACCACGCAATCAGCAGGCAATAAGCATGGAGCTCAGCAGTGACGAATCATGCTGCTCAACTGGCAATAATCAAGCACGTGACCAGGCAGGAATCACGCAGCTCAGCTGGCAATTGTCAAGCAGATGAGCCGACAGGAATCACGCAGCTCAGCTGGCAATTGTCATGCAGATGAGCCGGCAGGAATCACGCAGCTCAGCAGGCCCTGATCACGTGACTCTGCAGGCACTGATCACGTGGCTGATCAAGTCCAGATCACGTGACTGAGCATGCACTGATCACGTGGCTATCATGCACTGATGACGTGACTGCGCATGCACTGATGACGTGGCTGATCGGGCACTGATCACATGGCTCATCATGCACTGATCACGTGTTTATCAGGCAATGATCAGTGACTGACAGGCGCTGATCATGGGACTGTGCACGCACTGATCACGTGGCTATCATGCACTGATCACGTGACTGCGCATGCACTGATGACGTGGCTGTTCGGGCACTGATCACGTGTTTATCAGGCAGTGATCAGTGACTGACAGGCGCTGATCAGGGGACTGTGCACGCACTGATCAGGTGGCTGATCAGGAACTGACCACCTGACCGCGCATGCAGTGATCACGTGGCTGGTCGTTCACTGATCACGTGTTTATCATACGGTGATCACGTGACTGAGAGGCGCTGATCACGTGACTGTGCCGTCAGTGATCACGTGGCTGAGCAGGCACTGATATCGTGACTGAGCATGCACTGATCATGTGCCGGGAGCCGGGGAGGCATTCCACTCTGGACAAAGGTCATGAGGAAGGAGGCTCGGCATACGCAAATGCGGGATCGAGCCTCAGGAGTCCACCCGGATATTCTCGAGCATCTCCCCCCAAAAAAACCGGAGTCTGCCTACTGTATTGCTTTGTGCTCTCACCTCTGATTTCACTGGGGGCTGTCCCCCACCACCATCTCGCTCTCTCTGTCAAAGAGTTAACTTACAGCTCCAATTCATAAAGTTCCTTGTCATTCTTCCCTTTAACTTCCAGCTGAGTCTCCATCTGGAGCGCGGAACCCACCACGCTTACTAATTATGCCTGGGCTGCTAAGACCCACTCGAGAAGGTGTCTAGGGTGAGGCACCTTTCGCTATTCGAGAGGGCGCCTGCGGCCTACGTAAGTGGTGCAAACTTCTTGTCTTGAAGTTTGATTGGTCTTCCGCGTAAACCAAGCTACTCAGTCTCTTTTCTCCACCGAATTTTCCTACTGAGCTCTCCTCATACTATTATTCTTGACATCTCTGATTAGCATATAAATAGTCGCCTAGGCCATCTCTCCTTCGAATACCCTGGATCAGTTGGGGCTGGTCCCCGGCAGGTGGCGACCGAACAGGGACCTCAGGAGGCAATACTCAAAGAGCTGAGCAGACACGAACCACGCAATCAGCAGGCAATAAGCATGGAGCTCAGCAGTGACGAATCATGCTGCTCAACTGGCAATAATCAAGCACGTGACCAGGCAGGAATCACGCAGCTCCGCTGGCAATTGTCAAGCAGATGAGCCGACAGGAATCACGCAGCTCAGCTGGCAATTGTCATGCAGATGAGCCGGCAGGAATCACGCAGCTCAGCAGGCCCTGATCACGTGACTCTGCAGGCACTGATCACGTGGCTGATCAAGTCCAGATCACGTGACTGAGCATGCACTGATCACGTGGCTATCATGCACGGATGACGTGACTGCGCATGCACTGATGACGTGGCTGATCGGGCACTGATCACATGGCTCATCATGCACTGATCACGTGTTTATCAGGCAATGATCAGTGACTGACAGGCGCTGATCATGGGACTGTGCACGCACTGATCACGTGGCTATCATGCACTGATCACGTGACTGCGCATGCACTGATGACGTGGCTGTTCGGGCACTGATCACCTGTTTATCAGGCAGTGATCAGTGACTGACAGGCGCTGATCAGGGGACTGCACGCACTGATCACGTGGCTGATCATGCACTGATCACGTGTTTATCATATGGTGATCACGTGACTGAGAGGCGCTGATCACGTGACTGTGCCGTCAGTGATCACGTGTCTGAGCAGGCACTGATATCGTGACTGAGCAGGCACTGATCATGTGCCGGGAGCCGGGGAGGCATTCCACTCTGGACAAAGGTCATGAGCAAGGAGGCTCGGCATACGCAAATGCGGGATCGAGCCTCAGGAGTCCACCCGGATATTCTCGAGCATCTCCCCCCAAAAAAACCGGAGTCTGCCTACTGTATTGCTTTGTGCTCTCACCTCTGATTTCACTGGGGGCTGTCCCCCACCACCATCTCGCTCTCTCTGTCAAAGAGTTAACTTACAGCTCAATTCATAAAGTTCCTTGTCATTCTTCCCTTTAACTTCCAGCTGAGTCTCCATCTGGAGCGCGGAACCCACCACGATTACTAATTATGCCTGGGCTGCTAAGACACACTCGAGAAGGTGTCTAGGGTGAGGCACCTTTCGCTATTCGAGAGGGCGCCTGCGGCCTACGTAAGTGGTGCAAACTTCTTGTCTTGAAGTTTGATTGGTCTTCCGCGTAAACCAAGCTACTTAGTCTCTTTTCTCCACCGAATTTTCCTACTGAGCTCTCCTCATACTATTATTCTTGACATCTCTGATTAGCATATAAATAGTCGCCTAGGCCATCTCTCCTTCGAATACCCTGGATCAGTTGGGGCTGGTCCCGGCAGGTGGCGACCGAACAGGGACCTCAGGAGGCAATACTCAAAGAGCTGAGCAGACACGAACCACGCAATCAGCAGGCAATAAGCATGGAGCTCAGCAGTGACGAATCATGCTGCTCAACTGGCAATAATCAAGCACGTGACCAGGCAGGAATCACGCAGCTCAGCTGGCAATTGTCAAGCAGATGAGCCGACAGGAATCACGCAGCTCAGCTGGCAATTGTCATGCAGATGAGCCGGCAGGAATCACGCAGCTCAGCAGGCCCTGATCACGTGACTCTGCAGGCACTGATCACGTGGCTGATCAAGTCCAGATCACGTGACTGAGCATGCACTGATCACGTGGCTATCATGCACTGATGACGTGACTGCGCATGCACTGATGACGTGGCTGATCGGGCACTGATCACATGGCTCATCATGCACTGATCACGTGTTTATCAGGAAATGATCAGTGACTGACAGGCGCTGATCATGGGACTGTGCACGCACTGATCACGTGGCTATCATGCACTGATCACGTGACTGCGCATGCACTGATGACGTGGCTGTTCGGGCACTGATCACGTGTTTATCAGGCAGTGATCAGTGACTGACAGGCGCTGATCAGGGGACTGTGCACGCACTGATCAGGTGGCTGATCAGGAACTGACCACCTGACCGCGCATGCAGTGATCACGTGGCTGGTCGTTCACTGATCACGTGTTTATCATACGGTGATCACGTGACTGAGAGGCGCTGATCACGTGACTGTGCCTTCAGTGATCACCTGGCTGAGCAGGCACTGATATCGTGACTGAGCATGCACTGATCGTGTGCCGGGAGCCGGGGAGGCATTCCACTCTGGACAAAGGTCATGAGGAAGGAGGCTCGGCATACGCAAATGCGGGATCGAGCCTCAGGAGTCCACCCGGATATTTTCGAGCATCTCCCCCCGAAAAAACCCAGAGTCTTCCTACTGTATTGCTTTGTGCTCTCACCTCTGATTTCACTGGGGGCTGTCCCCCACCACCATCTCGCTCTCTCTGTCAAAGAGTTAACTTACAGCTCCAATTCATAAAGTTCCTTGTCATTCTTCCCTTTAACTTCCAGCTGAGTCTCCATCTGGAGCGCGGAACCCACCACGCTTACTAATTATTCCTGGGCTGCTAAGACCCACTCGAGAAGGTGTCTAGGGTGAGGCACCTTTCGCTATTCGAGAGGGCGCCTGCGGCCTACGTAAGTGGTGCAAACTTCTTGTCTTGAAGTTTGATTTGTCTTCCGCGTAAACCAAGCTACTCAGTCTCTTTTCTCCACCGAATTTTCCTACTGAGCTCTCCTCATACTATTATTCTTGACATCTCTGATTAGCATATAAATAGTCGCCTAGGCCATCTCTCCTTCGAATACCCTGGATCAGTTGGGGCTGGTCCCCGGCAGGTGGCGAACGAACAGGGACCTCAGGAGGCAATACTCAAAGAGCTGAGCAGACACGAACCACGCAATCAGCAGGCAATAAGCATGGAGCTCAGCAGTGACGAATCATGCTGCTCAACTGGCAATAATCAAGCACGTGACCAGGCAGGAATCACGCAGCTCAGCTGGCAATTGTCAAGCAGATGAGCCGACAGGAATCACGCAGCTCAGCTGGCAATTGTCATGCAGATGAGCCGGCAGGAATCCCGCAGCTCAGCAGGCCCTGATCACGTGACTCTGCAGGCACTGATCACGTGGCTGATCAAGTCCAGATCACGTGACTGAGCATGCACTGATCACGTGGCTATCATGCACTGATGACGTGACTGCGCATGCACTGATGACGTGGCTGATCGGGCACTGACCACATGGCTCATCATGCACTGATCACGTGTTTATCAGGCAATGATCAGTGACTGACAGGCGCTGATCATGGGACTGTGCACGCAATGATCACGTGGCTATCATGCACTGATCACGTGACTGCGCATGAACTGATGACGTGGCTGTTCGGGCACTGATCACCTGTTTATCAGGCAGTGATCAGTGACTGACAGGCGCTGATCAGGGGACTGTGCACGCACTGATCAGGTGGCTGATCAGGAACTGACCACCTGACCGCGCATGCAGTGATCACGTGGCTGGTCGTTCACTGATCACGTGTTTATCATAGGGTGATCACGTGACTGAGAGGCGCTGATCACGTGACTGTGCCGTCAGTGATCACGTGGCTGAGCAGGCACTGATATCGTGACTGAGCATGCACTGATCATGTGCCGGGAGCCGGGGAGGCATTCCACTCTGGACAAATGTCATGAGGAAGGAGGCTCGGCATACGCAAATGCGGGATCGAGCCTCAGGAGTCCACCCGGATGTTCTCGAGCATCTCCCCCCCCAAAAAAAACCGGAGTCTGCCTACTGTATTGCTTTGTGCTCTCACCTCTGATTTCACTTGGGGCTGTCCCCGACCACCATCTCGCTCTCTCTGTCAAAGAGTTAACTTACAGCTTCAGTTCATAAAGTTCCTTGTCATTCTTCCCTTTAACTTCCAGCTGAGTCTCCATCTGGAGCTCGGAACCCACCACACTTACTAATTATGCCTGGGCTGCTAAGACCCACTCGAGAAGGTGTCTAGGGTGAGGCACCTTTCGCTATTCGAGAGGGCGCCTGCGGCCTACGTAAGTGGTGCAAACTTCTTGTCTTGAAGTTTGATTGGTCTCCGCGTAAACCAAGCTACTCAGTCTCTTTTCTCCACCGAATTTTCCTACTGAGCTCTCCTCATACTATTATTCTTGACATCTCTGATTAGCATATAAATAGTCGCCTAGGCCATCTCTCCTGCGAATACCCTGGATCAGTTGGGGCTGGTCCCCGGCAGGTGGCGACCGAACAGGGACCTCAGGAGGCAATACTCAAAGAGCTGAGCAGACACGAACCACGCAACCAGCAGGCAATAAGCATGGAGCTCAGCAGTGACGAATCATGCTGCTCAACTGGCAATAATCAAGCACGTGACCAGGCAGGAATCACGCAGCTCAGCTGGCAATTGTCAAGCAGATGAGCCGACAGGAATCACGCAGCTCAGCTGGCAATTGTCATGCAGATGAGCCGGCAGGAATCACGCAGCTCAGCAGGCCCTGAACACGTGACTCTGCAGGCACTGATCACGTGGCTGATCAAGTCCAGATCACGTGACTGAGCATGCACTGATCACGTGGCTATCATGCACTGATGACGTGACTGCACATGCACTGATGACGTGGCTGATCGGGCACTGATCACATGGCTCATCATGCACTGATCACGTGTTTATCAGGCAATGATCAGTGACTGACAGGCGCTGATCATGGTACTGTGCACGCACTGATCAGGTGGCTGATCAGGAACTGACCACCTGACCGCGCATGCAGTGATCACGTGGCTGGTCGTTCACTGATCACGTGTATATCATACGGTGATCACGTGACTGAGAGGCGCTGATCACGTGACTGTGCCGTCAGTGATCACGTGGCTGAGCAGGCAGTGATATCGTGACTGAGCATGCACTGATCATGTGCCGGGAGCCGGGGAGGCATTACACTCTGGACAAAGGTCATGAGGAAGGAGGCTCGGCATACGCAAATGCGGGATCGAGCCTCAGGAGTCCACACGGATGTTCTCGAGCATTCCCCCCCCCAAAAAAACCGGAGTCTGCCTACTGTATTGCTTTGTGCTCTCACCTCTGATTTCACTGGGGGCTGTCCCCCACCACCATCTCGCTCTCTCTGTCAAAGAGTTAACTTACAGCTCCAATTCATAAAGTTCCTTGTCATTCTTCCCTTTAACTTCCAGCTGAGTCTCCATCTGGAGCGCGGAACCCACCACGCTTACTAATTATTCCTGGGCTGCTAAGACCCACTCGAGAAGGTGTCTAGGGTGAGGCACCTTTCGCTATTCGAGAGGGCGCCTGCGGCCTACATAAGTGGTGCAAACTTCTTGTCTTGAAGTTTGATTGGTCTTCCGCGTAAACCAAGCTACTCAGTCTCTTTTCTCCACCGAATTTTCCTACTGAGCTCTCCTCATACTATTTTTCTTGACATCTCTGATTAGCATATAAATAGTCGCCTAGGCCATCTCTCCTTCGAATACCCTGGATCAGTTGGGGCTGGTCCCCGGCAGGTGGCGAACGAACAGGGACCTCAGGAGGCAATACTCAAAGAGCTGAGCAGACACGAACCACGCAACCAGCAGGCAATAAGCATGGAGCTCAGCAGTGACGAATCATGCTGCTCAACTGGCAATAATCAAGCACGTGACCAGGCAGGAATCACGCAGCTCAGCTGGCAATTGTCAAGCAGATGAGCCGACAGGAATCACGCAGCTCAGCTGGCAATTGTCATGCAGATGAGCCGGCAGGAATCCCGCAGCTCAGCAGGCCCTGATCACGTGACTCTGCAGGCACTGATCACGTGGCTGATCAAGTACAGATCACGTGACTGAGCATGCACTGATCACGTGGCTATCATGCACTGATGACGTGACTGCGCATGCACTGATGACCTGGCTGATCGGGCACTGATCACATGGCTCATCATGCACTGATCACGTGTTTCTCAGGCAATGATCAGTGACTGACAGGCGCTGATCAGGGGACTGTGCACGCACTGATCAGGTGGCTGATCAGGAACTGACCACCTGACCGCGCATGCAGTGATCACGTGGCTGGTCGTTCACTGATCACGTGTTTATCATAGGGTGATCACGTGACTGAGAGGCGCTGATCACGTGACTGTACCGTCAGTGATCACGTGGCTAAGCAGGCACTGATTTCGTGACTGAGCATGCACTGATCATGTGCCGGGAGCCGGGGAGGCATTCCACTCTGGACACAGGTCATGAGGAAGGAGGCTCGGCATACGCAAATGCGGGATGGAGCCTCAGGAGTCCACCCGGATATTTTCGAGCATCTCCCCCCAAAAAAACCGGAGTCTTCCTACTGTATTGCTTTGTGCTCTCACCTCTGATTTCACTGGGGGCTGTCCCCCACCGCCATCTCGCTCTCTCTGTCAAAGAGTTAACTTACAGCTCCAATTCATAAAGTTCCTTGTCATTCTTCCCTTTAACTTCCAGCTGAGTCTCCATCTGGAGCGCGGAACCCACCACGCTTACTAATTATGCCTGGGCTGCTAAGACCCACTCGAGAAGGTGTCTAGGGTGAGGCACCTTTTGCTATTCGAGAGGGCGCCTGCGGCCTACGTAAGTGGTGCAAACTTCTTGTCTTGAAGTTTGATGGGTCTTCCGCGTAAACCGAGCTACTCAGTCTCTTTTCTCCACCGAATTTTCCTACTGAGCTCTCCTCATACTCTTATTCTTGACATCTCTGTTTAGCATATAAATAGTCGCCTAGGCCATCTCTCCTTCGAATACCCTGGATCAGTTGGGGCTGGTCCCCGGCAGGTGGCGACCGAACAGGGACCTCAGGAGGCAATACTCAAAGTGCTGAGCAGACACGAACCACGCAATCAGCAGGCAATAAGCATGGAGCTCAGCAGTGACGAATCATGCTGCTCAACTGTCAATAATCAAGCACGTGACCAGGCAGGAATCACGCAGCTCAGCTGCCAATTGTCAAGCAGATGAGCCGATAGGAATCACGCAGCTCAGCTGGCAATTGTCATGCAGATGAGCCGGCAGGAATCACGCAGCTCAGCAGGCCCTGATCACGTGACTCTGCAGGCACTGATCACGTGGCTGATCAAGTACAGATCACGTGACTGAGCATGCACTGATCACGTGGCTATCATGCACTGATGACGTGACTGCGCATGCACTGATGACGTGGTTGATCGGGCACTGATCACCTGGCTCATCATGCACTGATCACGTGTTTATCAGGCAGTGATCAGTGACTGACAGGCGCTGATCATGGGACTGTGCACGCACTGATCAGGTGACTGATCAGGAACTGACCACCTGACCGCGCATGCAGTGATCACGTGGCTGGTCGTTCACTGATCACGTGTTTATCATACGGTGATCACGTGACTGAGAGGCGCTGATCACGTGACTGTGCCGTCAGTGATCACGTGGCTGAGCAGGCACTGATATCGTGACTGAGCATGCACTGATCGTGTGCCGGGAGCCGGGGAGGCATTCCACTCTGGACAAAGGTCATGAGGAAGGAGTCTCGGCATACGCAAATGTGGGATCGAGCCTCAGGAGTCCACCCGGATATTCTCGAGCATCTCCCCCCCAAAAAAACCGGAGTCTGCCTACTGTATTGCTTTGTGCTCTCACCTCTGATTTCACTGGGGGCTGTCCCCCACCACCATCACGCTCTCTCTGTCAAAGAGTTAACTTACAGCTCCAATTCATAAAGTTCCTTGTCATTCTTCCCTTTAACTTCCAGCAGAGTCTCCATCTGGAGCGCGGAACCCACCACGCTTACTAATTATGCCTGGGCTGCTAAGACCCACTCGAGAAGGTGTCTAGGGTGAGGCACCTTTCACTATTCGAGAGGGCGCCTGCGGCCTACGTAAGTGGTGCAAACTTCTTGTCTTGAAGTTTGATTGGTCTTCCGCGTAAACCAAGCTACTCAGTCTCTTTTCTCCACCGAATTTTCCTACTGAGCTCTCCTCATACTATTATTCTTGACATCTCTGATTAGCATATAAATAGTCGCCTAAGCCATCTCTCCTTCGAATATCCTGGATCAGTTGGGGCTGGTCCCCGGCAGGTGGCGACCGAACAGGGACCTCAGGAGGCAATACTCAAAGAGCTGAGCAGACACGAACCATGCAATCAGCAGGCAATAAGCATGGAGCTCAGCAGTGACGAATCATGCTGCTCAACTGGCAATAATCAAGCACGTGACCAGGCAGGAATCACGCAGCTCAGCTGGCAATTGTCAAGCAGATGAGCCGACAGGAATCACGCAGCTCAGCTGGCAATTGTCATGCAGATGAGCCGGCAGGAATCACGCAGCTCAGCAGGCCCTGATCACGTGACTCTGCAGGCACTGATCACGTGGCTGATCAAGTCCAGATCACGTGACTGAGCATGCACTGATCACGTGGCTATCATGCACTGATCACGTGACTGCGCATGCACTGATGACGTGGCTGATCGGGCACTGATCACATGGCTCATCATGCACTGATCACGTGTTTATCAGGCAATGATCAGTGACTGACAGGCGCTGATCATGGGACTGTGCACGCACTGATCACGTGGCTATCATGCACTGATCACGTGACTGCGCATGCACTGATGACGTGGCTGTTCGGGCACTGATCACGTGTTTATCAGGCAGTGATCAGTGACTGACAGGCGCTGATCAGGGGACTGTGCACGCACTGATCAGGTGGCTGATCAGGAACTGACCACCTGACCGCGCATGCAGTGATCACGTGGCTGGTCGTTCACTGATCACGTGTTTATCATACGGTGATCACGTGACTGAGAGGCGCTGATCACGTGACTGTGCCGTCAGTGATCACGTGGCTGAGCAGGCACTGATATCGTGACTGAGCATGCACTGATCATGTGCCGGGAGCCGGGGAGGCATTCCACTCTGGACAAAGGTCATGAGGAAGGAGGCTCGGCATACGCAAATGTGGGATCGAGCCTCAGGAGTCCACCCGGATATTCTCGAGCATCTCCCCGCCAAAAAAACCGGAGTCTGCCTACTGTATTGCTTTGTGCTCTCACCTCTGATTTCACTGGGGGCTGTCCCCCACCACCATCTCGCTCTCTCTGTCAAAGAGTTAACTTACAGCTCCAATTCATAAAGTTCCTTGTCATTCTTCCCTTTAACTTCCAGCAGAGTCTCCATCTGGAGCGCGGAACCCACCACGCTTACTAATTTTGCCTGGGCTGCTAAGACCCACTCGAGAAGGTGTCTAGGGTGAGGCACCTTTCGCTATTCGAGAGGGCGCCTGCGGCCTACGTAAGTGGTGCAAACTTCTTGTCTTGAAGTTTGATTGGTCTTCCTCGTAAACCAAGCTACTCAGTCTCTTTTCTCCACCGAATTTTCCTACTGAGCTCTCCTCATACTATTATTCTTGACATCTCTGATTAGCATATAAATAGTCGCCTAGGCCATCTCTCCGTCGAATACCCTGGATCAGTTGGGGCTGGTCCCCGGCAGGTGGCGACCGAACAGGGACCTCAGGAGGCAATACTCAAAGAGCTGAGCAGACACGAACCACGCAACCAGCAGGCAATAAGCATGGAGCTCAGCAGTGACGAATCATGCTGCTCAACTGGCAATAATCAAGCACGTGACCAGGCAGGAATCACGCAGCTCAGCTGGCAATTGTCAAGCAGATGAGCTGACAGGAATCACGCAGCTCAGCTGGCAATTGTCATGCAGATGAGCCGGCAGGAATCACGCAGCTCAGCAGGCCCTGATCACGTGACTCTGCAGGCACTGATCACGTGGCTGATCAAGTCCAGATCACGTGACTGAGCATGCACTGATCACGTGGCTATCATGCACTGATGACGTGACTGCGCATGCACTGATGACGTGGCTGATCGGGCACTGATCACATGGCTCATCATGCACTGATCACGTGTTTATCAGGCAATGATCAGTGACTGACAGGCGCTGATCATGGGACTGTGCACGCACTGATCACGTGGCTATCATGCACTGATCACGTGACTGCGCATGCACTGATGACGTGGCTGTTCGGGCACTGATCACGTGTTTATCAGGCAGTGATCAGTGAGTGACAGGCGCTGATCAGGGGACTGTGCACGCACTGATCAGGTGGCTGATCAAGAACTGACCACCTGACCTCGCATGCAGTGATCACGTGGCTGGTTGTTCACTGATCACGTGTTTATCATACTGTGATCACGTGACTGAGAGGCGCTGATCACGTGAGTGTGCCGTCAGTGATCACCTGGCTGAGCAGGCACTGATATCGTGACTGAGCATGCACTGATCATGTGCCGGGAACCGGGGAGGCATTCCACTCTGGACAAAGGTCATGAGGAAGGAGGCTCGGCATACGCAAATGCGGGATCGAGCCTCAGGAGTCCACCCGGAAATTCTCGAGCATCTCCCCCAAAAAAACCGGAGTCTGCCTACTGTATTGCTTTGTGCTCTCACCTCTGATTACACTGGGGGCTGTCCCCCACCACCATCTCGCTCTCTCTGTCAAAGAGTTAACTTTGAGCTCCAATTCATAAAGTTCCTTGTCATTCTTCCCTTTAACTTCCAGCTGAGTCTCCATCTGGAGCGCGGAACCCACCACGCTTACTAATTATGCCTGGGCTGCTAAGACCCACTCGAGAAGGTGTCTAGGGTGAGGCACCCTTCGCTATTCGAGAGGGCGCCTGCGGCCTACGTAAGTGGTGCCAACTTCTTGTCTTGAAGTTTGATTGGTCTTCCGCGTAAACCAAGCTACTCAGTCTCTTTTCTCCACCGAATTTTCCTACTGAGCTCTCCTCATACTATTATTCTTGACATCTCTGATTAGCATATAAATAGTCGCCTAGGCCATCTCTCCTTCGAATACCCTGGATCAGTTGGGGCTGGTCCCTGGCAGGTGGCGACCGAACAGGGACCTCAGGAGGCAATACTCAAAGAGATGAGCAGACACGAACCACGCAATCAGCAGGCAATAAGCATGGAGCTCAGCAGTGACGAATCATGCTACTCAACTGGCAATAATCAAGCACGTGACCAGGCAGGAATCACGCAGCTCAGCTGGCAATTGTCAAGCAGATGAGCCGACAGGAATCACGCAGCTCAGCTGGCAATTGTCATGCAGATGAGCCGGCAGGAATCACGCAGCTCAGCAGGCCCTGATCACGTGACTCTGCAGGCACTGATCACGTGGCTGATCAAGTCCAGATCACGTGACTGAGCATGCACTGATCACCTGGCTATCATGCACTGATGACGTGACTGCGCATGCACTGATGACGTGGCTGATCGGGCACTGATCACGTGTTTATCAGGCAATGATCAGTGACTGACAGGCGCTGATCATGGGACTGTGCACGCACTGATCACGTGGCTATCATGCACTGATCACGTGACTGCGCATGCACTGATGACGTGGCTGTTCGGGCTCTGATCACGTGTTTATCAGGCAGTGATCAGTGACTGACAGGCCCTGATCAGGGGACTGTGCACGCACTGATCAGGTGGCTGATCAGGAACTCACCACCTGACCTCGCAGGCAGTGATCACGTGGCTGGTCGTTCACTGATCACGTGTTTATCATATGGTGATCACGTGACTGAGAAGCGCTGATCACGTGACTGTGCCGACAGTGATCACGTGGCTGAGCAGGCACTGATATCGTGACTTAGCATGCACTGATCATGTGCCGAGAGCCGGGGAGGCATTCCACTCTGGACAAAGGTCATGAGCAAGGAGGCTCGGCATACGCAAATGCGGGATCGAGCCTCAGGAGTCCACCCGGATATTCTCGAGCAACTCCCCCCCAAAAAAACCAGAGTCTGCCTACTGTATTGCTTTGTGCTCTCACCTCTGATTTCACTGGGGGCTGTCCCCCACCACCATCTCGCTCTCTCTGTCAAAGAGTTAACTTACAGCTCCAATTCATAAAGTTCCTTGTCATTCTTCCCTTTAACTTCCAGCTGAGTCTCCAGCTGGAGCGCGGAACCCACCACGCTTACTAATTATGCCTGGGCTGCTAAGACCCACTCGAGAAGGTGTCTAGGGTGAGGCACCTTTCGCTATTCGAGAGGGCGCCTGCGGCCTACGTAAGTGGTGCAAACTTCTTGTCTTGAAGTTTGATTGGTCTTCCGCGTAAACCAAGCTACTCAGTCTATTTTCTCCACCGAATTTTCCTACTGAGCTCTCCTCATACTATTATTCTTGACATCTCTGATTAGCATATAAATAGTCGCCTAGGCCATCTCTCCTTCGAATACCCTGGATCAGTTGGGGCTGGTCCCCGGCAGGTGGCGACCGAACAGGGACCTCAGGAGGCAATACTCAAAGAGCTGAGCAGACACGAACCATGCAATCAGCAGGCAATAAGCATGGAGCTCAGCAGTGACGAATCATGCTGCTCAACTGGCAATAATCAAGCACGTGACCAGGCAGGAATCACGCAGCTCAGCTGGCAATTGTCAAGCAGATGAGCCGACAGGAATCACGCAGCTCAGCTGGCAATTGTCATGCAGATGAGCCGGCAGGAATCACGCAGCTCAGCAGGCCCTGATCACGTGACTCTGCAGGCACTGATCACGTGGCTGATCAAGTCCAGATCACGTGACTGAGCATGCACTGATCACGTGGCTATCATGCACTGATGACGTGACTGCACATGCACTGATGACGTGGCTGATCGGGCACTGATCACATGGCTCATCATGCACTGATCACGTGTTTATCAGGCAATGATCAGTGACTGACAGGCGCTGATCATGGGACTGTGCACGCACTGATCACGTGGCTATCATGCACTGATCACGTGACTGCGCATGCACTGATGACGTGGCTGTTCGGGCACTGATCACGTGTTTATCAGGCAGTGATCAGTGACTGACAGGCGCTGATCAGGGGACTGTGCACGCACTGATCAGGTGGCTGATCAGGAACTGACCACCTGACCTCGCATGCAGTGATCACGTGGCTGGTCGTTCACTGATCACGTGTTTATCATATGGTGATCACGTGACTGAGAGGCGCTGATCACGTGACTGTGCCGACAGTGATCACGTGGCTGAGCAGGCACTGATATCGTGACTGAGCATGCACTGATCATGTGCCGGGAGCCGGGGAGGCATTCCACTCTGGACAAAGGTCATGAGCAAGGAGGCTCGGCATACGCAAATGCGGGATCGAGCCTCAGGAGTCCACCCGGATATTCTCGAGCATCTCCCCCAAAAAAACCGGAGTCTGCCTACTGTATTGCTTTGTGCTCTCACCTCTGATTACACTGGGGGCTGTCCCCCACCACCATCTCGCTCTCTCTGTCAAAGAGTTAACTTTGAGCTCCAATTCATAAAGTTCCTTGTCATTCTTCCCTTTAACTTCCAGCTGAGTCTCCATCTGGAGCGCGGAACCCACCACGCTTACTAATTATGCCTGGGCTGCTAAGACCCACTCGAGAAGGTGTCTAGGGTGAGGCACCTTTCGCTATTCGAGAGGGCGCCTGCGGCCTACGTAAGTGGTGCAAACTTCTTGTCTTGAAGTTTGATTGGTCTTCCGCGTAAACCAAGCTACTCAGTCTCTTTTCTCCACCGAATTTTCCTACTGAGCTCTCCTCATACTATTATTCTTGACATCTCTGATTAGCATATAAATAGTCGCCTAGGCCATCTCTCCTTCGAATACCCTGGATCAGTTGGGGCTGGTCCCCGGCAGGTGGCGACCGAACAGGGACCTCAGGAGGCAATACTCAAAGAGCTGAGCAGACACGAACCACGCAACCAGCAGGCAATAAGCATGGAGCTCAGCAGTGACGAATCATGCTGCTCAACTGGCAATAATCAAGCACGTGACCAGGCAGGAATCACGCAGCTCAGCTGGCAATTGTCAAGCAGATGAGCCGACAGGAATCACGCAGCTCAGCTGGCAATTGTCAAGCAGATGAGCAGGAATCACGCAGCTGGCAATTGTCATGCAGATGAGCCGGCAGGAATCACGCAGCTCAGCAGGCCCTGATCACGTGACTCTGCAGGCACTGATCACCTGGCTGATCAAGTCCAGATCACGTGACTGAGCATGCACTGATCACGTGGCTATCATGCACTGATGACGTGACTACGCATGCACTGATGACGTGGCTGATCGGCACTGATCACATGGCTCATCATGCACTGATCACCTGTTTATCAGGCAATGATCAGTGACTGACAGGCGCTGATCATGGGACTGTGCACGCACTGATCACGTGGCTATCATGCACTGATCACGTGACTGCGCATGCACTGATGACGTGGCTGTGTGATCGGGCACTGATCACGTGTTTATCAGGCAGTGATCAGTGACTGACAGGCGCTGATCAGGGGACTGTGCACGCACTGATCAGGTGGCTATCAGGAACTGACCACCTGACTGCGCATGCAGTGATCACGTGGCTGGTCGTTCACTGATCACGTGTTTATCATACAGTGATCACGTGACTGACAGGCGCTGATCACGTGACTGTGCCGTCAGTGATCACCTGGCTGAGCAGGCACTGATATCGTGACTGAGCATGCACTGATCATGTGCCGGGAGCCGGGGAGGCATTCCACTCTGGACAAAGGTCATGAGCAAGGAGGCTCGGCATACGCAAATGCGGGATCGAGCCTCAGGAGTCCACCCGGATGTTCTCGAGCATCCCCCCCCAAAAAAAAAACCGGAGTCTGCCTACTGTATTGCTTTGTGCTCTCACCTCTGATTTCACTGGGGGCTGTCCCCCACCACCATCTCGCTCTGTCTGTCAAAGAGTTAACTTACAGCTCCAATTCATAAAGTTCCTTGTCATTCTTCCCTTTAACTTCCAGCTGATTCTCCATCTGGAGCGCGGAACCCACCAGGCTTACTAATTATGCCTGGGCTGCTAAGACCCACTCGAGAAGGTGTCTAGGGTGAGGCACCTTTCGCTATTCGAGAGGGCGCCTGCGGCCTACGTAAGTGGTGCCAACTTCTTGTCTTGAAGTTTGATTGGTCTTCCGCGTAAACCAAGCTACTCAGTCTCTTTTCTCCACCGAATTTTCCTACTGAGCTCTCCTCATACTATTATTCTTGACATCTCTGATTAGCATATAAATAGTCGCCTAGGCCATCTCTCCTTCGAATACCCTGGATCAGTTGGGGCTGGTCCCCGGCAGGTGGCAACCGAACAGGGACCTCAGGAGGCGATACTCAAAGAGCTGAGCAGACACGAACCACGCAATCAGCAGGCAATAAGCATGGAGCTCAGCAGTGACGAATCATGCTGCTCAACTGGCAATAATCAAGCACGTGACCAGGCAGGAATCACGCAGCTCAGCTGGCAATTGTCAAGCAGATGAGCCGACAGGAATCACGCAGCTTAGCTGGCAATTGTCATGCAGATGAGCCGGCAGGAATCACGCAGCTCAGCAGGCCCTGATCACGTGACTCTGCAGGCACTGATCACGTGGCTGATCAAGTCCAGATCACGTGACTGAGCATGCACTGATCACGTGGCTCATGCATCACGATGCGCATGCAGATCACATGCACTGATCACGTGGCTATCATGCACTGATCACGTGGCTGATCATGCACTGATCATGTGACTGATCATGCACTGATCACGTGCTATCATGCACTGATCACGTGGCTGATCATGCACTGATCACGGGACTGATCATGCACTGATGCTATCATGCATTGACTACATGACTGCACATGCACTGATCACGTGGATGATCATGCACTGATCACGTGGCTGATCATGCACTGATCACGTGTTTATCAGGCAATGATCAGTGACTGACAGGCTCTGATCATGGGACTGTGCACGCACTGATCACGTGGCTATCATGCACTGATCACGTGACTGCGCATGCACTGATGACGTGGCTGATCCGGCACTGATCACATGGCTCATCATGCACTGATCACCTGTTTATCAGGCAATGATCAGTGACTGACAGGCGCTGATCATGGGACTGTGCATGCACTGATCACGTGGCTATCATGCACTGATCACGTGACTGCATGCACTGATGACGTGGCTGTTCGGGCACTGATCACCTGTTTATCAGCCAGTGATCAGTGACTGACAGGCGCTGATCAGGGGACTGTGCACGCACTGATCAGGTGGCTGATCAGGAACTGACCACCTGACCGCGCATGCAGTGATCACGTGGCTGGTCGTTCACTGATCACGTGTTTATCTTACGGTGATCACGTGACTGAGAGGCGCTGATCACGTGACTGTGCCGTCAGTGATCACGTGGCTGAGCAGGCACTGATATCGTGACTGAGCATGCACTGATCATGTCCCGGGAGCCGGGGAGGCATTCCACTCTGGACAAAGGTCATGAGGAAGGAGGCTCGGCATACGCAAATGCGGGATTGAGCCTCAGGAGTCCACCCGGATATTCTCGAGCATCTCCCCCCCAAAAAAAACCGCAGTCTGCCTACTGTATTGCTTTGTGCTCTCACCTCTAATTTCACTGGGGGCTGTCCCCCACCACCATCTCGCTCTCTCTGTCAAAGAGTTAACTTACAGCTCCAATTCATAAAGTTCCTTGTCATTCTTCCCTTTAACGTCCAGCTGAGTCTCCATCTGGAGCTCGGAACCCACCACGCTTACTAATTATGCCTGGGCTGCTAAGACCCACTCGAGAAGGTGTCTAGGGTGAGGCACCTTTCGCTATTCGAGAGGGCGCCTGCGGCCTACGTAAGTGGAGCAAACTTCTTGTCTTGAAGTTTGATTGGTCTTCCGCGTAAACCAAGCTACTCAGTCTCTTTTCTCCACCGAATTTTCCTACTGAGCTCTCCTCATACTATTATTCTTGACATCTCTGATTAGCATATAAATAGTCGCCTAGGCCATCTCTCCTTCGAATACCCTGGATCAGTTGGGGCTGGTCCCCGGCAGGTGGCGACCGAACAGGGACCTCAGGAGGCAATACTCAAAGAGCTGAGCAGACACGAACCACGCAATCAGCAGGCAATAAGCATGGAGCTCAGCAGTGACGAATCATGCTGCTCAACTGACAATAATCAAGCCCGTGACCAGGCAGAAATCACGCAGCTCAGCTGGCAATTGTCAAGCAGATGAGCCGACAGGAATCACGCAGCTCAGCTGGCAATTGTCATGCAGATGAGCCGGCAGGAATCACGCAGCTCAGCAGGCCGATCACGTGACTCTGCAGCCACTGATCACGTGGCTGATCAAGTCCAGATCACGTGACTGAGCATGCACTGATCACGTGGCTATCATGCACTGATCACGTGACTGCACATGCACTGATGACGTGGCTGTTCGGGCACTGATCACCTGTTTATCAGGCAGTGATCAGTGACTGACAGGCGCTGATCAGGGGACTGTGCACGCACTGATCAGGAGGCTGATCAGGAACTGACCACCTGACCGCGCATGCAGTGATCATGTGGCTGGTCGTTCACTGATCACGTGTTTATCATACGGTGATCACGTGACTGATAGGCGCTGATCACGTGACTGTGCAGTCAGTGATCCCGTGGCTGAGCAGGCACTGATATCGTGACTGAGCATGCACTGATCATGTGCCGGGAGCCGGGGAGGCATTCCACTCTGGACAAAGGTCATGAGCAAGGAGGCTCGGCATACGCAAATGCGGAATCGAGCCTCAGGAGTCCACCCGGATGTTCTCGAGCATCTCCCCCCCAAAAAAAACCGGAGTCTGCCTACTGTATTGCTTTGTGCTGTCACCTCTGATTTCACTGGGGGCTGTCCCCCACCACCATCTCGCTCTCTCTGTCAAAGAGTTAACTTACAGCTCCAATTCATAAAGTTCCTTGTCATTCTTCCCTTTAACTTCCAGCTGAATCTCCATCTGGAGCGCGGAACCCACCACGCTTACTAATTATGCCTGGGCTGCTAAGACCCACTCGAGAAGGTGTCTAGGGTGAGGCACCTTTCGCTATTCGAGAGGGCGCCTGCGGCCTACGTAAGTGGTGCAAACTTCTTGTCTTGAAGTTTGATTGGTCTTCCGCGTAAACCAAGCTACTCAGTCTCTTTTCTCCACCGAATTTTCCTACTGAGCTCTCCTCATACTATTATTCTTGACATCTCTGATTAGCATATAAATAGTCGCCTAGGCCATCTCTCCTTCGAATATCCTGGAGCAGTTGGGGCTGGTCCCCGGCAGGTGGCGACCAAACAGGGACCTCAGGAGGCAATACTCAAAGAGCTGAGCAGACACGAACCACCCAACCAGCAGGCAATAAGCATGGAGCTCAGCAGTGACGAATCATGATGCTCAACTGGCAATAATCAAGCACGTGACCAGGCAGGAATCACGCAGCTCAGCTGGCAATTGTCAAGCAGATGAGCCGACAGGAATCACGCAGCTCAGCTGGCAATTGTCATGCAGATAGCCGGCAGGAATCACGCAGCTCAGCAGGCCCTGATCACGTGATTCTGCAGGCACTGATCACGTGGCTGATCAAGTCCAGATCACGTGACTGAGCATGCACTGATCACGTGGCTATCATGCACTGATCACGTGACTGCACATGCACTGATGACGTGGCTGATCGGGCACTGATCACATGGCTCATCATGCACTGATCACGTGTTTATCAGGCAATGATCAGTGACTGACAGGCGCTGATCATGGGACTGTGCACGCACTGATCACGTGGCTATCATGCACTTATCACGTGACTGCGCATGCACTGATGACGTGGCTGTTCGGGCACTGATCACGTGTTTATCAGGCAGTGATCAGTGACTGACAGGCGCTGATCAGGGGACTGTGCACGCACTGATCAGGTGGCTGATCAGGAACTGACCACCTGACCGCGCATGCAGTGATCACGTGGCTGGTCGTTCACTGATCACGTGTTTATCTTACGGTGATCACGTGACTGAGAGGCGCTGATCACGTGACTGTGCCGTCAGTGATCACGTGGCTGAGCAGGCACTGATATCGTGACTGAGCATGCACTGATCATGTGCCGGGAGCCGGGGAGGCATTCCACTCTGGACAAAGGTCATGAGCAAGGAGGCTCGGCATACGCAAATGCGGGATCGAGACTCAGGAGTCCACCCGGATATTCTCGAGCATCTCCCCCCCAAAAAAAACTGGAGTCTGCCTACTGTATTGCTTTGTGCTCTCACCTCTGATTTCACTGGGGGCTGTCCCCCACCACCATCTCGCTCTCTCTGTCAAAGAGTTAACTTACAGCTCCAATTCATAAAGTTCCTTGTCATTCTTCCCTTTAACTTCCAGCTGAGTCTCCATCTGGAGCTCGGAACCCACCACGCTTACTAATTATGCCTGGGCTGCTAAGACCCACTCGAGAAGGTGTCTAGGGTGAGGCACCTTTCGCTATTCGAGAGGGCGCCTGGGGCCTACGTAAGTGGTGCAAACTTCTTGTCTTGAAGTTTGATTGGTCTTCCGCGTAAACCAAGCTACTCAGTCTCTTTTCTCCACCGAATTTTCCTACTGAGCTCTCCTCATACTATTATTCTTGACATCTCTGATTAGCACATAAATAGTCGCCTAGGCCATCTCTCCTTCGAATATCCTGGATCAGTTGGGGCTGGTCCCCGGCAGGTGGCGACTGAACAGGGACCTCAGGAGGCAATACTCAAAGAGCTGAGCAGACACGAACCACGAAACCAGCAGGCAATAAGCATGGAGCTCAGCAGTGACGAATCATGCTGCTCAACTGGCAATAATCAAGCACGTGAGCAGGCAGGAATCACGCAGCTCAGCTGGCAATTGTCAAGCAGATGAGCCGACAGGAATCACACAGCTCAGCTGGCAATTGTCATGCAGATGAGCCGGCAGGAATCACGCAGCTCAGCAGGCAGATCACGTGACTCTGCAGGCACTGATCACGTGGCTGATCAAGTCCAGATCACGTGACTGAGCATGCACTGATCACGTGGCTATCATGCACTGATCACGTGACTGCACATGCACTGATGACGTGGCTGATCGGGCACTGATCACATGGCTCATCATGCACTGATCACGTGTTTATCAGGCAATGATCAGTGACTGACAGGCGCTGATCATGGAACTGTGCACGCACTGATCACGTGGCTATCATGCACTGATCACGTGACTGCGCATGCACTGATGACGTGGCTGTTCGGGCACTGATCACGTGTTTATCAGGCAGTGATCAGTGACTGACAGGCGCTGATCAGGGGACTGTGCACGCACTGATCAGGTGGCTGATCAGGAACTGACCACCTGACCGCGCATGCAGTGATCACGTGGCTGGTCGTTCACTGATCACGTGTTTATCATACGGTGATCACGTGACTGAGAGGCGCTGATCACGTGACTGTGCCGTCAGTGATCACGTGGCTGAGCAGGCACTGATATCGTGACTGAGCATGCACTGATCATGTTCCGGGAGCCGGGGAGGCATTCCACTCTGGACAAAGGTCATGAGCAAGGAGGCTCGGCTTACGCAAATGTGGGATCGAGACTCAGGAGTCCACCCAGATGTTCTCGAGCATCTCCCCCCCCAAAAAAAACCGGAGTCTGCCTACTGTATTGCTTTGTGCTCTCACCTCTGATTTCACTGGGGGCCGTCCCCCACCACCATCTCGCTCTCTCTGTCAAAGAGTTAACTTAGAGCTCCAATTCATAAAGTTCCTTGTCATTCTTCCCTTTAACTTCCAGCTGAGTCTCCATCTGGAGCGCGGAACCCACCACGCTTACTAATTATGCCTGGGCTGCTAAGACCCACTCGAGAAGGTGTCTAGGGTGAGGCACCTTTCGCTATTCGAGAGGGCGCCTGCGGCCTACGTAAGTGGTGCAAACTTCTTGTCTTGAAGTTTGATTGGTCTTCCGCGTAAAACAAGCTACGCAGTCTCTTTTCTCCACCGAATTTTCCTACTGAGCTCTCCTCATACTATTATTCTTGACATCTCTGATTAGCATATAAATAGTCGCCTAGGCCATCTCTCCTTCGAATACCCTGGATCAGTTGGGGCTGGTCCCCGGCAGGTGGCGACCGAACAGGGACCTCCGGAGGCAATACTCAAAGAGCTGAGCAGACACGAACCACGCAACCAGCAGGCAATAAGCATGGAGCTCAGCAGTGACGAATCATGCTGCTCAGCTGGCAATAATCAAGCACGTGACCAGGCAGGAATCACGCAGCTCAGCTGGCAATTGTCAAGCAGATGAGCCGACAGGAATCACGCAGCTCAGCTGGCAATTGTCAAGCAGATGAGCCGACAGGAATCACGCAGCTCAGCTGGCAATTCTCATGCAGATGAGCCGGCAGGAATCACGCAGCTCAGCAGGCCCTGATCACGTGACTCTGCAGGCACTGATCACGTGGCTGATCAAGTCCAGATCACGTGACTGAGCATGCACTGATCACGTGGCTCTCATGCATATATCACGTAATTGCGCATGCAGTGATCACGTAATTGTATGCACTGCTCACGTGGCTATCATGCACTGATGACGTGGTTGATCATACACTGATCATGTGACTGATCATGCTCTGATCACGTAGCTATCTTGCACTGATCACTTGGCTGATCATACACTCATCACGGGACTGATCGTGCACTGATTACGGCGCTATCATGCATTGACTACATGACTGCACATGCACTGATCACGTGGATGACCATGCACTGATCACGTGGCTGATCATGCACTGATCACGTGTTTATCAGGCAATGATCAGTGACTGACAGGCGCTGATCATGGGACTGTGCACGCACTGATCACGTGGCTATCATGCACTGATGACATGACTGCGCATGCACTGATGACGTGGCTCATCCGGCACTGATCACATGGCTCATCATGCACTGATCACGTGTTTATCAGGCAATGATCAGTGACTGACAGGCGCTGATCATGGGACTGTGCATGCACTGATCACGTGGCTATCATGCACTGATCACGTGACTGCGCATGCACTGATGACGTGGCTGTTCGGGCACTGATCACGTGTTTATCAGGCAGTGATCAGTGACTGACAGGCGCTGATCAGGGGACTGTGCACGCACTGATCAGGTGGCTGATCAGGAACTGACCACCTGACCTCGCATGCAGTGATCACGTGGCTGGTCGTTCACTGATCACGTGTTTATCTTACGGTGATCACGTGACTGAGAGGCGCTGATCACGTGACTGTGCCGTCAGTGATCACGTGGCTGAGCAGGCACTGATATCGTGACTGAGCATGCACTGATCATGTGCCCGGAGCCGGGGAGGCATTCCACTCTGGACAAAGGTCATGAGCAAGGAGGCTCGGCATACGCAAATGCGGGATTGAGACTCAGGAGTCCACCCGGATATTCTCGAGCATCTCCCCCCCCAAAAAAAACCGGAGTCTGCCTACTGTATTGCTTTGTGCTCTCACCTCTAATTTCACTGGGGGCTGTCCCCCACCACCATCTCGCTCTCTCTGTCAAAGAGTTAACTTACAGCTCCAATTCATAAAGTTCCTTGTCATTCTTCCCTTTAACTTCCAGCTGAGTCTCCATCTGGAGCTCGGAACCCACCACGCTTACTAATTATGCCTGGGCTGCTAAGACCCACTCGAGAAGGTGTCTAGGGTGAGGCACCTTTCGCTATTCGAGAGGGCGCCTGCGGCCTACGTAAGTGGAGCAAACTTCTTGTCTTGAAGTTTGATTGGTCTTCCGCGTAAACCAAGCTACTCAGTCTCTTTTCTCCACCGAATTTTCCTACTGAGCTCTCCTCATACTATTATTCTTGACATCTCTGATTAGCATATAAATAGTCGCCTAGGCCATCTCTCCTTCGAATACCCTGGATCAGTTGGGGCTGGTCCCCGGCAGGTGGCGACCGAACAGGGACCTCAGGAGGCAATACTCAAAGAGCTGAGCAGACACGAACCACGCAATCAGCAGGCAATAAGCATGGAGCTCAGCAGTGACGAATCATGCTGCTCAACTGACAATAATCAAGCCCGTGACCAGGCAGAAATCACGCAGCTCAGCTGGCAATTGTCAAGCAGATGAGCCGACAGGAATCACGCAGCTCAGCTGGCAATTGTCATGCAGATGAGCCGGCAGGAATCACGCAGCTCAGCAGGCCGATCACGTGACTCTGCAGCCACTGATCACGTGGCTGATCAAGTCCAGATCACGTGACTGAGCATGCACTGATCACGTGGCTATCATGCACTGATCACGTGACTGCACATGCACTGATGACGTGGCTGTTCGGGCACTGATCACGTGTTTATCAGGCAGTGATCAGTGACTGACAGGCGCTGATCAGGGGACTGTGCACGCACTGATCAGGTGGCTGATCAGGAACTGACCACCTGACCGCGCATGCAGTGATCATGTGGCTGGTCGTTCACTGATCACGTGTTTATCATACGGTGATCACGTGACTGAGAGGCGCTGATCACGTGACTGTGCAGTCAGTGATCACGTGGCTGAGCAGGCACTGATATCGTGACTGAGCATGCACTGATCATGTGCCGGGAGCCGGGGAGGCATTCCACTCTGGACAAAGGTCATGAGCAAGGAGGCTCGGCATACGCAAATGCGGAATCGAGCCTCAGGAGTCCACCCGGATGTTCTCGAGCATCTCCCCCCAAAAAAACCGGAGTCTGCCTACTGTATTGCTTTGTGCTGTCACCTCTGATTTCACTGGGGGCTGTCCCCCACCACCATCTCGCTCTCTCTGTCAAAGAGTTAACTTACAGCTCCAATTCATAAAGTTCCTTGTCATTCTTCCCTTTAACTTCCAGCTGAATCTCCATCTGGAGCGCGGAACCCACCACGCTTACTAATTATGCCTGGGCTGCTAAGACCCACTCGAGAAGGTGTCTAGGGTGAGGCACCTTTCGCTATTCGAGAGGGCGCCTGCGGCCTACGTAAGTGGTGCAAACTTCTTGTCTTGAAGTTTGATTGGTCTTCCGCGTAAACCAAGCTACTCAGTCTCTTTTCTCCACCGAATTTTCCTACTGAGCTCTCCTCATACTATTATTCTTGACATCTCTGATTAGCATATAAATAGTCGCCTAGGCCATCTCTACTTCGAATATCCTGGAGCAGTTGGGGCTGGTCCCCGGCAGGTGGCGACCGAACAGGGACCTCAGGAGGCAATACTCAAAGAGCTGAGCAGACACGAACCACGCAACCAGCAGGCAATAAGCATGGAGCTCAGCAGTGACGAATCATGATGCTCAACTGGCAATAATCAAGCACGTGACCAGGCAGGAATCACGCAGCTCAGCTGGCAATTGTCAAGCAGATGAGCCGACAGGAATCACGCAGCTCAGCTGGCAATTGTCATGCAGATAGCCGGCAGGAATCACGAAGCTCAGCAGGCCCTGATCACGTGATTCTGCAGGCACTGATCACGTGGCTGATCAAGTCCAGATCACGTGACTGAGCATGCACTGATCACGTGGCTATCATGCACTGATGACGTGACTGCACATGCACTGATGACGTGGCTGATCGGGCACTGATCACATGGCTCATCATGCACTGATCACGTGTTTATCAGGCAATGATCAGTGACTGACAGGCGCTGATCATGGGACTGTGCACGCACTGATCACGTGGCTATCATGCACTTATCACGTGACTGCGCATGCACTGATGACGTGGCTGTTCGGGCACTGATCACGTGTTTATCAGGCAGTGATCAGTGACTGACAGGCGCTGATCAGGGGACTGTGCACGCACTGATCAGGTGGCTGATCAGGAACTGACCACCTGACCGCGCATGCAGTGATCACGTGGCTGGTCGTTCACTGATCACGTGTTTATCTTACGGTGATCACGTGACTGAGAGGCGCTGATCACGTGACTGTGCCGTCAGTGATCACGTGGCTGAGCAGGCACTGATATCGTGACTGAGCATGCACTGATCATGTGCCGGGAGCCGGGGAGGCATTCCACTCTGGACAAAGGTCATGAGCAAGGAGGCTCGGCATACGCAAATGCGGGATCGAGACTCAGGAGTCCACCCGGATGTTCTCGAGCATCTCCCCCCCCAAAAAAAACTGGAGTCTGCCTACTGTATTGCTTTGTGCTCTCACCTCTGATTTCACTGGGGGCTGTCCCCCACCACCATCTCGCTCTCTCTGTCAAAGAGTTAACTTACAGCTCCAATTCATAAAGTTCCTTGTCATTCTTCCCTTTAACTTCCAGCTGAGTCTCCATCTGGAGCTCGGAACCCACCACGCTTACTAATTATGCCTGGGCTGCTAAGACCCACTCGAGAAGGTGTCTAGGGTGAGGCACCTTTCGCTATTCGAGAGGGCGCCTGCGGCCTACGTAAGTGGTGCAAACTTCTTGTCTTGAAGTTTGATTGGTCTTCCGCGTAAACCAAGCTACTCAGTCTCTTTTCTCCACCGAATTTTCCTACTGAGCTCTCCTCATACTATTATTCTTGACATCTCTGATTAGCACATAAATAGTCGCCTAGGCCATCTCTCCTTCGAATATCCTGGATCAGTTGGGGCTGGTCCCCGGCAGGTGGCGACTGAACAGGGACCTCAGGAGGCAATACTCAAAGAGCTGAGCAGACACGAACCACGAAACCAGCAGGCAATAAGCATGGAGCTCAGCAGTGACGAATCATGCTGCTCAACTGGCAATAATCAAGCACGTGAGCAGGCAGGAATCACGCAGCTCAGCTGGCAATTGTCAAGCAGATGAGCCGACAGGAATCACACAGCTCAGCTGGCAATTGTCATGCAGATGAGCCGGCAGGAATCACGCAGCTCAGCAGGCAGATCACGTGACTCTGCAGGCACTGATCACGTGGCTGATCAAGTCCAGATCACGTGACTGAGCATGCACTGATCACGTGGCTATCATGCACTGATCACGTGACTGCACATGCACTGATGACGTGGCTGATCGGGCACTGATCACATGGCTCATCATGCACTGATCACGTGTTTATCAGGCAATGATCAGTGACTGACAGGCGCTGATCATGGAACTGTGCACGCACTGATCACGTGGCTATCATGCACTGATCACGTGACTGCGCATGCACTGATGACGTGGCTGTTCGGGCACTGATCACGTGTTTATCAGGCAGTGATCAGTGACTGACAGGCGCTGATCAGGGGACTGTGCACGCACTGATCAGGTGGCTGATCAGGAACTGACCACCTGACCGCGCATGCAGTGATCACGTGGCTGGTCGTTCACTGATCACGTGTTTATCATATGGTGATCACGTGACTGAGAGGCGCTGATCACGTGACTGTGCCGTCAGTGATCACGTGGCTGAGCAGGCACTGATATCGTGACTGAGCATGCACTGATCATGTTCCGGGAGCCGGGGAGGCATTCCACTCTGGACAAAGGTCATGAGCAAGGAGGCTCGGCTTACGCAAATGTGGGATCGAGACTCAGGAGTCCACCCAGATGTTCTCGAGCATCTCCCCCCAAAAAAACCGGAGTCTGCCTACTGTATTGCTTTGTGCTCTCACCTCTGATTTCACTGGGGGCCGTCCCCCACCACCATCTCGCTCTCTCTGTCAAAGAGTTAACTTAGAGCTCCAATTCATAAAGTTCCTTGTCATTCTTCCCTTTAACTTCCAGCTGAGTCTCCATCTGGAGCGCGGAACCCACCACGCTTACTAATTATGCCTGGGCTGCTAAGACCCACTCGAGAAGGTGTCTAGGGTGAGGCACCTTTCGCTATTCGAGAGGGCGCCTGCGGCCTACGTAAGTGGTGCAAACTTCTTGTCTTGAAGTTTGATTGGTCTTCCGCGTAAAACAAGCTACGCAGTCTCTTTTCTCCACCGAATTTTCCTACTGAGCTCTCCTCATACTATTATTCTTGACATCTCTGATTAGCATATAAATAGTCGCCTAGGCCATCTCTCCTTCGAATACCCTGGATCAGTTGGGGCTGGTCCCCGGCAGGTGGCGACCGAACAGGGACCTCAGGAGGCAATACTCAAAGAGCTGAGCAGACACGAACCACGCAACCAGCAGACAATAAGCATGGAGCTCAGCAGTGACGAATCATGCTGCTCAGCTGGCAATAATCAAGCACGTGACCAGGCAGGAATCACGCAGCTCAGCTGGCAATTGTCAAGCAGATGAGCCGACAGGAATCACGCAGCTCAGCTGGCAATTGTCACGCAGATGAGCCGGCAGGAATCACGCAGCTCAGCAGGCCCTGATCACGTGACTCTGCAGGCACTGATCACGTGGCTGATCAAGTCCAGATCACGTGACTGAGCATGCACTGATCACGTGGCTATCATGCACTGATGACGTGACTGCGCATGCACTGATGACGTGGCTGATCGGGCACTGATCACATGGCTCATCATGCACTGATCACGTGTTTATCAGGCAATGATGAGTGACTGACAGGCACTGATCATGGGACTGTGCACGCACTGATCACGTGGCTATCATGCACTGATCACGTGACTGTGCATGCACTGATGACGTTTCTGATCGGGCACTGATCACATGGCTCATCATGCACTCATCACGTGTTTATCAGGCAATGATCAGTGACAGACAGGCGCTGATCAGGGGACTGTGCACGCACTGATCAGGTGGCTCATCAGGAACTGACCACCTGACCGCACATGCAGTGATCACGTGGCTGGTCGTTCACTGATCACGTGTTTATCATACGGTGATCACGTGACTCAGAGGCGCTGATCACGTGACTGTGCCGTCAGTGATCACGTGGCTGAGCAGGCACTGATATCGTGACTGAGCATGCACTGATCATGTGCCGGGAGCCGGGAAGGCATTCCACTCTGGACAAAGGTCATGAGGAAGGAGGCTCGGCATACGCAAATGCGGGATCGAGACTCAGGAGTCCACCCGGATGTTCTCGAGCATCTCCCCCCCCCAAAAAAACCTGAGTCTGCCTACTGTATTGCTTTGTGCTCTCACCTCTGATTTCACTGGGGGCTGTCCCCCACCACCATCTCGCTCTCTCTGTCACAGAGTTAACTTAGAGCTCCAATTCATAAAGTTCCTTGTCATTCTTCCCTTTAACTTCCAGCTGAATCTCCATCTGGAGCGCGGAACCCACCACGCTTACTAATTATGCCTGGGCTGCTAAGACCCACTCGAGAAGGTGTCTAGGGTGAGGCACCTTTCGCTATTCGAGAGGGCGCCTACGGCCTACGTAAGTGGTGCAAACTTCTTGTCTTGAAGTTTGATTGGTCTTCCGCGTAAACCAAGTTACTCAGTCTCTTTTCGCCACCGAATTTTCCTACTGAGCTCTCCTCATACTATTATTCTTGACATCTCTGATTAGCATATAAATAGTCGCCTAGGCCATCTCTCCTTCGAATACCCTGGATCAGTTGGGGCTGGTCCCCGGCAGGTGGCGACCGAACAGGGACCTCAGGAGGCAATCCTCAAAGAGCTGAGCAGACACGAACCACGCAGCAAGCAGGCAATAAGCATGGAGCTCAGCAGTGACGAATCATGCTGCTCAGCTGGCAATAATCAAGCACGTGACCAGGCAGGAATCACGCAGCTCAGCTGGCATTTGTCAAGCAGATGAGCCGACAGGAATCACGCAGCTCAGCTGGCAATTGTCATGCAGATGAGCCGGCAGGAATCACGCAGCTCAGCAGGCCCTGATCACGTGACTCTGCAGGCACTGATCACGTGGCTGATCAAGTCCAGATCACGTGACTGAGCATGCACTGATCACGTGGCTATCATGCACTGATGACGTGACTGCGCATGCACTGATGACCTGGCTGATCGGGCACTGATCACATGGCTCATCATGCACTGATCACGTGTTTATCAGGCAATGATCAGTGACTGACAGGCGCTGATCATGGGACTGTGCACGCACTGATCACGTGGCTATCATGCACTGATCACGTGACTGTGCATGCACTGATGACGTGGCTGTTCGGGCACTGATCACGTGTTTATCAGGCAGTGATCAGTGACTGACAGGCGCTGATCATGGACTGTGCACGCACTGATCACGTGGCTATCATGCACTGATCACGTGACTGTGCATGCACTGATGACGTTTCTGATCGGGCACTGATCACATGGCTCATCATGCACTCATCACGTGTTTATCAGGCAATGATCAGTGACTGACAGGCGCTGATCAGGGGACTGTGCACGCACTGATCAGGTGGCTGATCAGGAACTGACCACCTGACCGCGCATGCAGTGATCACGTGGCTGGTCGTTCACTGATCACGTGTTTATCATACGGTGATCACGTGACTGAGAGGCACTGATCACGTGACTGTGCCGTCAGTGATCACGTGGCTGAGCAGGCACTGGTATCGTGACTGAGCATGCACTGATCATGTGCCGGAGCCGGGGAGGCATTCCACTCTGGACAAAGGTCATGAGCAAGGAGGCTCGGCATAGGCAAATGCGGGATCGAGACTCAGGAGTCCACCCGGATGTTCTCGAGCATCTCCCCCCCCAAAAAAAACCGGAGTCTGCCTACTGTATTGCTTTGTGCTCTCACCTCTGATTTCACTGGGGGCTGTCCCCCACCACCATCTCGCTCTCTCTGTCAAAGAGTTAACTTAGAGCTCCAATTCATAAAGTTCCTTGTCATTCTTCCCTTTAACTCACAGCACAGCTGGCAATTGTCAAGCAGATGACAGGCAGGAATCATGCAGCTCAGCTGGCAATTGTCAAGCAGATGAGCAGACAGTAATCACGCAGCTCAGCAGGCCCTGATCACGTGACTGAGCATGCACTGTTCACGTGGCTGATCATACACTGTTCACGTGTCTGACCATGCACTGATCACGTGGCTGATCATGCAATGATTACGTAGCTACCATGTACTGGTCCCGGGAGTGATCATGCACTGATCACGTAATTGATCATGCACTGATCACGTGGCTGATCATGTACTGAACACGTGACTGATCATGCACTGGTCACGTGACTGATCATGCACTGATCACGTGGCTATCATGCACTGCTCACGTGGCTGATCATGCGATGATCACGTAGCTACCATGTACTAGTCACATGACTGATCATGCACTGATCACGTAACTGATCATGCACTGATCAAATGGCTTATCATGCATTGATCATGTGACTGATCATGTGCTGATCATGTTTGGTGTCACACACTGATCATGTGCATCTGGAGGCAACGAACAAAGAGCTGAGTAGGCAGGAATCAGTCAGCAGGCTATAATCATGGAACTCAGCTCTGAGAAATCATGCTGCTCAGCTGGCAATAATCAAGTAGATGAGCAGGCAGGAATTATGCAGCCCAGGTGGCAATTGTCAAGGAGATGACAGGCAGGTATCGTACAGCTCAGCTGGCAATTGTCAAGCAGATGAGCAGACAGCAATCACGCAGCTCAGCAGGCCCTGATCACGTGAATGATCATGCACTGATCACGTGGCTCTCATGCACTGATCACGTGATTTTGCATGCACTGATCAAGTAATTGTATGCACTGCTCACGTGGCTATCATGCACTGATGACGTGGCTGATCATGCACTGATCATGTGACTGATCATGCCCTGATCACGTAGCTATCTTGCACTGATCACTTGGCTGATCATACACTCATCACGGGACTGATCGTGCACTGATTACGGCGCTATCATGCACTGACTACATGACTCCACATGCACTGATCACGTGGATGATCATGCACTGATCACGTGACTGACCATGCACTGATCACGTGACTGATTATGCACGGCTCCCGTGGCTGATCATGCACTGATCACGTGGCTATCATGCACTGCTCACGTGGCTGATCATGCAATGATCATGTAGCTACCAAGTACTGGTCACGTGACTGATCATGCACTGATCACGTAATTGATCATGCACTTGTCATGTGGCTGATCATGCACTGATCACGTGGCCGATCATACACTGATTACGTGACTGATCATGCACTGATAACGTGGCTATCATGCACTGATCACTTGGCTGGTCATACTGATCACGTGCCTGGTCATGCACTGATCACGTGGCTGATCATGCACTGATCACGTGACGGATCATGCACTGATCACGTGGCTATCATGCACTGATTACGTGACTGATCATGCACTGATCACGTGGCTATCATGCACTGATCACTTGGCTGGTCATACTGATCACGTGCCTCGTCATGCACTGATCACGTGGCTGATCATGCACTGATCACGTGACGGATCATGCACTGATCACGTGGCTATCATGCAGTGATCACGTGACTGACCATGCACTGATCACATGACTGATTATGCACTGATCACGTGGCCGATCATGCACTGATCACGTGGCTATCATGCACTGCTCACGTGTCTGATCATGCAATGATCACGTAGCTACCATGTACTGGTCACGTGACTGATCATGCACTGATCACGTAATTGATCATGCACTGGTCATGTGGCTGATCATGCACTGATCACTTGCCTGGTCATACTGATCACGTGCCTCGTCATGCACTGATCACGTGGCTGATCATGCACTGATCACGTGACTGATCATGCACTGATCACATGGCTATCATGTAGTGATCACGTGGCTATCATGCACAGATCACATGGCTGATCATGCAATGATCACGTAGCTACCATATACTGGTCACGTGACAGATCATGCACTGATCACGTGGCTGATCATGCACTGATCACGTGACTGATCATGCACTGATCACGTGGCTATCATGCACTGATCACGTGGCTATCATGCACAGATCACATGGCTGATCATGCAATGATCATGTAGCTACCATATACTGGTCACGTGACTGATCATGCACTGATCACGTGGCTGACCATACACTGCTCACGTAACTGATTATGCACTGATCACGTAATTGATCATGCACTGATCACGTGGCAGATCATGTAATGATCACGTAGCTACCATGTACTGGTCCCGGGATTGATCATGCACTGATCACATAATTGATCATGCACTGATCACGTGGCTGATCATGTGCTGAACACGTGACTGATCATGCACTGGTCACGTGACTGATCATGCACTGATCACGTGGCTATCATGCACTGCTCACGTGGCTGATCATGCGATGATCACGTAATTGATCATGCACTGATCACCTGGCTTATAATGCATTGATCATGTGACTGATCATGTGCTGATCATGTTTGGTGTCACAAACTGATCATGTGCATCTGGAGGCAACGAACAAAGAGCTGAGTAGGCAGGAATCAGTCAGCAGGCTATAATCATGGAACTCAGCTCTGAGAAATCATGCTGCTCTGCTGGCAATAATCAAGTAGATGAGCAGGCAGGAAATATGCAGCACAGGTGGCAATTGTCAAGGAGATGACAGGCAGGAATCGTACATCTCAGCTGGCAATGGTCAAGCAGATGAGCAGACAGTCATCACGCAGCTCAGCAGGCCCTGATCACGTTACTGAACATGCACTGTTCACGTCGCTGATCACACACCTATCAGGTGAATGATCATGCACTGATCACGTGATTGCACATGCACTGATCACGTGGCTATCAGCACTGATGACGTGGCTGATCATGCACTGATCATGTGACTGATCATGCACTGATTACGTAGCTATCTTGCACTGATCACTTGGCTGATCATACACTCATCACAGGACTGATCGTGCACTGATTACGGTGCTATCATGCATTGACTACATGACTCCACATGCACTGCTCACGTGGATGATCATGCAATGATCACGTAGCTACCATGTACTGGTCACGTGACTGATCATGCACTGATCACGTGACTGATCATGCACTGATCACGTGGCTATCATGCACTGATCACTTGTCTATCATTCACTGATCACGTGGATATCATGCACTGATCACGTGGCTATCATGCACTGCTAACGTGGCTCATCATGAAATGATCACGCAGCTACCACGTGCTGGTCACGTGACTGATCATGCACTGATCATGTGGCTGATCATGCACTGATCACGTGACTGATCATGCACTGATCACGTGACTGATCATGCACTGATCACGTGGCTGATCACACACGTATCACGTGAGTGATCATGCACTGATCACGTGGCTAACATGCACTGATCATGTGGCTATCATGCTCTGCTAACGTGGCTCATCATGAAATGATCACGCAGCTACCACGTGCTGGTCACGTGACTGATCATGCACTGATCATGTGGCTGATCATGCACTGATCACGTGACTGATCATGCACTGATCACGTGGCTATCATGCACTGATCACTTGGCTGGTCATACACTGATCACGCAGCTACCATGTACTGGTCACGTGACTGATCATGCACTCATGACGTAATTGATCATGCACTGATCATGTGGCTGATCATGCACTGATCACTTGACTGATCATGCACTCATCACGTGACTTATCATGCACTGATCACGTGGATATCATGCACTGTTCACATGGCTGGTCATACACTGATCACGTGCCTGGTCAAGCACAGATTACATGACTGATCATGCACTGATCACGTCACTGATCATGCACTGATCACGTGGCTATCATGCACTATTCACGTGGCTGATCATGCAATGATCTTGTAGCTACAATGTACCGGTCACGTGACTGATCATATACCCATCAGGTGACTGATCATGCACTGATCACGTGGTATCATGCACTGTTCACGTGGCTGATCATACACTGATCACCTGCCTGGTCATGCACAGATCGCGTGACTAATCATGAACTGATCACCTAGCAATCATTCACTGATCACCTGGCTGATCATGCACTGATCACGTGGCTTTCATGCAATGATCACGTGGCTATCATGCACTGATCACGTGGCTGATCATGCACTGATCACGTGGCGATCATGCAGTGATCACGTGGCTATCATGCACAGACACAGGGCTGATCATGCAATGATCACGTAGCTACCATATACTGGTCACGTGACTGATCATGCACTGATCACGTGGCTGATCATGCACTGATCACGTGACTGATCATGCACTGTTCACGAGACTCATCATGCACAGATGACGTGGATATCATGCACTGACCACGTGTTTGATCATACACTGTTCACGTAACTGATCATGCACTGATCACGTGGATATCATGCACTGATCACGTGGCTGAACGTGCACTGTTCACGTGGCTTACCACACACCTGTCACGTGACTGATCATGCACTGATCACGTGGCACTCATGCACTGTCACGTGGCTGATCATCCTCTGCTCACGTAACTGATCATGCACATCACGTAGCTATCATGCACTTCTCACCTGGCTGGTCATGCAATGTTCACGTAGCTACCATATACTGGTCATGTGACTGATCATGCTCAGATCACGTAAATGATCATTCCCTGTTCTGTTGACTGATCATGTACTGATCACGTGACTGATCATGCACTGATCACGTGGCTATCATGCACTCCTCACGTGGTTGATCATGCAATGATCACGTAGCAACCATGTACTGGTCACGTGACTGATCATGCACTGATCACGTAATTAATCCTGCACTGATCACCTGACTCATCATGCACTGATCACGTGTCTGATCACACACATATCACGTGACTGATCATGCACTGATCACGTGGAAATAATGCACTGATCACGTGTTTGATCATACACTGTTCACGTAACTGACCATGCACTGCTCACGTGGCTGATCATACACTGATCACGTAACTGATCATGCACTGATCACGTGGCTATCATGCACTGATCACGTGGCTGATCATGCACTGATCACGTGTCTGATCACACACATATCACGTGACTGATCATGCACTGATCACGTGGAAATAATGCACTGCTCACGTGGCTGATCATACACTGCTCACGTAACTGATCATGCACTGATCACGTGGCTATCATGCACTGATCACGTGGCTGATCATGCAATGTTCACGTGGCTACCATATACTGGTCACGTGACTGATCATGCACTGATCACGTAATGATCATGCACTGATCACGTGACTGATCATGCACTGATCACGTGACTGATCATGCACTGATCACGTGGCTATCATGCACTGATCACGTGGCTGATCATGCACTGATCACGTAGCAACCATGTACTGGTCACGTGACTGATCATGCACTGATCACGTAATTGATCATGCACTGATCACGTGGCTCATCATGCACTGATCACGTGGCTGATCACACACGATCACGTGGCTGATCATGCACTGATCACGTGACTGATCATGCACTGATCACGTGGCTATCATGCACTGATCACGTGGCTATCATGCACTGATCACGTGGCTGATCATGCACTGATCACGCAGCTATCATGCACTGGTCACGTGACTGATCATGCACTGATCACGTGGCTGATCATGCACTGATCACGTGACTGATCATGCACTGATCACGTGACTGATCATGCACTGATCACGTGGCTGATCATGCACTGATCACGTGGCTATCATGCACTGATCACGTGGCTGATCATGCACTGATCACGTAGCTATCATGCACTGATCACGTGGCTGATCATGCACTGATCACGTGGCTATCATGCACTGATCACGTGGCTGATCATGCACTGATCACGTAGCTATCATGCACTGATCACGTGACTGATCATGCACTGATCACGTGACTGATCATGCACTGATCACGTGACTGATCATGCACTGATCACGTGACTGATCATGCACTGATCACGTGGCTATCATGCACTGATCACGTGGCTGATCATGCACTGATCACGTAGCTATCATGTACTGGTCACGTGACTGATCATGCACTGATCACGTAACTGATCATGCACTGATCACGTGACTGATCATGCACTGATCACGTGGCTGATCATACACTGATCACGTGACTGATCATGCACTGATCACGTGGATATCATGCACTGATCACGTGGCTGATCATGCACTGATCACGTGTCTGATCATGCACTGATCACGTGGCTGATCATGCACTGATCACGTAACTGATCATGCACTGATCACGTGGCTATCATGCACTGATCACGTGGCTGATCATGCACTGATCACGTGGCTGATCACACACTGTCACGTGACTGATCATGCACTGATCACGTGGCACTCATGCACTGATCACGTGGCTGATCATATACTGATCACGTAACTGATCATGCACTGATCACGTGGCTATCATGCACTGCTCACGTGGCTGATCATGCAATGATCACGTAGGTCCATATACTGGTCACGTGACTGATCATGCACTGATCACGTAAATGATCATGCACTGATCACGTGACTGATCATGCACTGATCACGTGACTGATCATGCACTGATCACGTGGCTATCATGCACTGATCACGTGGCTGATCATGCACTGATCACGTAGCAACCATGCACTGATCACGTGACTGATCATGCACTGATCACGTAATTGATCATGCACTGATCACGTGGCTCATCATGCACTGATCACGTGGCTGATCACACTGATCACCTGGCTGATCATGCACTGATCACGTGACTGATCATGCACTGATCACGTGGCTATCATGCACTGATCACGTGGCTATCATGCACTGATCACGTGGCTGATCATGCACTGATCACACAGCTACACGTGCTGGTCACGTGACTGATCACGTGGCTGATCATGCACTGATCACGTGACTGATCATGCACTGATCACGTGGCTATCATGCACTGATCACGTGGCTGATCATGCACTGATCACGCAGCTATCATGCACTGGTCACGTGACTGATCATGCACTGATCACGTAACTGATCATGCACTGATCACGTGGCTGATCATGCACTGATCACGTGACTGATCATGCACTGATCACGTGACTGATCATGCACTGATCACGTGGCTATCATGCACTGATCACGTGGCTGATCATGCACTGATCACGTGCCTGATCATGCACTGATCACATGACTGATCATGCACTGATCACGTGACTGATCATGCACTGATCACGTGGCTATCATGCACTACTCACGTGGCTGATCATGCAATGATCATGTAGCTATCATGTACTGGTCACGTGAATGATCATACACCCATCAGGTGACTGATCATGCACTGATCACGTGGTATCATGCACTGATCACGTGGCTGATCATGCACTGATCACGTGCCTGATCATGCACTGATCACGTGACTGATCATGCACTGATCACGTGCAATCATGCACTGATCACGTGGCTGATCATGCACTGATCACGTGGCTATCATGCACTGATCACGTGGCTGATCATGCACTGATACCGTGACTGAGCATGGACTGATCACATGACTATCATGTAGTGATCACGTGACTTAATGGCGCTGATCATGTGACTGATCATGCGCTGATCATGTTTGCTATCATACACTGATCATGTGCCTCTGGAGGCAATAAACAAAGAGCTGAGTAGGCACGAATCAAACAGTCAGCAGGCAATAATCATGGAACTCAGCTGTGAGGAATCATGCTGCTCAGCTGGCAATAATCAAGCAGCTGAGCAGGCAGGAATTACGCAGCACAGCTGGCAATTGTCAAGCAGATGACAGGCAGGAATCGTGCAGCTCAGCTGGCAATTGTCAAGCAGATGAGCAGACAGTAATCACGCAGCTCAGCAGGCCCTGATCACGTGACTGAGCATGCACTGTTCACGTGGCTGATCATACACTGATCACGTGATTGATCATGCACTGATCACTTGGATATCATGCACTGATCACGTGGCTGATCATACACTGTTCACGTGTCTGACCATGCACTGATCACGTGGCTGATCATACACTGCTCACGTAACTGATCATGCACTGATCACGTGGCTGATCATGCACTGATCACGTGGCTGATCATGCACTGATCACGTGGCTATCATGCACTGTCACGTGACTGATCATGCACTGATCACGTAACTGATCATGCACTGATCACGTGGCTGATCATGCACTGATCACGTGACTGATCATGCACTGATCACGTGACTGATCATGCACTGATCACGTGGCTATCATGCACTGATCACGTGGCTGATCATGCACTGATCACGTAGCTACCATGCACTGGTCACATGACTGATCATGCACTGATCACGTAACTGATCATGCACTGATCACGTGGCTGATCATGCACTGATCATGTGACTGATCATGCACTGATCATGTTTGGTGTCACACACTGATCATGTGCATCTGGAGGCAATGAACAAAGAGCTGAGTAGGCAGGAATCAGTCAGCAGGCTATAATCATGGAACTCAGCTCTGAGAAATCATGCTGCTCAGCTGGCAATAATCAAGTAGATGAGCAGGCAGGAATTATGCAGCACAGGTGGCAATTGTCAAGCAGATGACAGGCAGGAATCGTGCAGCTCAGCTGGCAATTGTCAAGCAGATGAGCAGACAGTAATCACGCAGCTCAGCAGGCCCTGATCACGTGACTGATCATGCACTGATCACGTGGCTGATCACACACTGATCACGTGACTGATCATGCACTGATCACGTGACTGATCATGCACTGATCACGTGGCTATCATGCACTGATCACGTGGCTGATCATGCACTGATCACGTGGCTGATCATGCACTGATCACGTGGCTGATCATGCACTGATCACGTGACTGATCATGCACTGATCACGTAACTGATCATGCACTGATCACGTGACTGATCATGCACTGATCACGTAACTGATCATGCACTGATCACGTGACTGATCATGCACTGATCACGTGACTGATCATGCACTGATCACGTGACTGATCATGCACTGATCACGTGGCTATCATGCACTGATCACGTGGCTGATCATACTGATCACGTGACTGATCATGCACTGATCACGTGGCTGATCATGCACTGATCACGTGACTGATCATGCACTGATCACGTGGCTGATCATGCACTGATCACGTGGCTATCATGCACTGATCACGTGGCTGATCATGCACTGATCACGTAGCTACCATGCACTGATCACGTGACTGATCATGCACTGATCACGTGGCTGATCATGCACTGATCACGTGACTGATCATGCACTGATCACGTGACTGATCATGCACTGATCACGTGGCTATCATGCACTGATCACGTGGCTGATCATGCACTGATCACGTGTCTGATCATGCACTGATCACGTGACTGATCATGCACTGATCACGTAACTGATCATGCACTGATCACGTGGCTATCATGCACTGATCACGTGGCTGATCATGCACTGATCACGTGGCTGATCACACACTGTCACGTGACTGATCATGCACTGATCACGTGGCACTCATGCACTGATCACGTGGCTGATCATACACTGCTCACGTAACTGATCATGCACTGATCACGTGGCTATCATGCACTGATCACGTGGCTGATCATGCAATGATCACGTAGCTACCATATACTGGTCACGTGACTGATCATGCACTGATCACGTAAATGATCATGCACTGATCACGTGACTGATCATGCACTGATCACGTGACTGATCATGCACTGATCACGTGGCTATCATGCACTGATCACGTGGCTGATCATGCAATGATCACGTAGCTACCATGTACTGGTCACGTGACTGATCATGCACTGATCACGTGGCTGATCATGCACTGATCACGTGACTGATCATGCACTGATCACGTGACTGATCATGCACTGATCACGTGGCTATCATGCACTGATCACGTGGCTGATCATGCACTGATCACGCAGCTACCATGCACTGGTCACGTGACTGATCATGCACTGATCACGTAATTGATCATGCACTGATCACGTGGCTGATCATGCACTGATCACGTGACTGATCATGCACTGATCACGTGACTGATCATGCACTGATCACGTGGCTATCATGCACTGATCACGTGGCTGATCATGCACTGATCACGTGGCTGATCATGCACTGATCACGTGACTGATCATGCACTGATCACGTGACTGATCATGCACTGATCACGTGGCTATCATGCACTGATCACGTGGCTGATCATGCAATGATCACGTAGCTACCATGTACTGGTCACGTGACTGATCATGCACCCATCACGTGACTGATCATGCACTGATCACGTGGCTATCATGCACTGATCACGTGGCTGATCATGCACTGATCACGTGACTGATCATGCACTGATCACGTGACTGATCATGCACTGATCACGTAGCAATCATGCACTGATCACGTGGCTGATCATGCACTGATCACGTGGCTGATCATGCACTGATCACGTGGCTATCATGCACTGATCACGTGGCTGATCATGCACTGATACCGTGACTGAGCATGGACTGATCACATGACTATCATGTAGTGATCACGTGACTTAATGGCGCTGATCATGTGACTGATCATGCGCTGATCATGTTTGCTATCATACACTGATCATGTGCCTCTGGAGGCAATAAACAAAGAGCTGAGTAGGCATGAATCAAACAGTCAGCAGGCAATAATCATGGAACTCAGCTGTGAGGAATCATGCTGCTCAGCTGGCAATAATCAAGCAGCTGAGCAGGCAGGAATTACGCAGCACAGCTGGCAATTGTCAAGCAGATGACAGGCAGGAATCATGCAGCTCAGCTGGCAATTGTCAAGCAGATGAGCAGACAGTAATCACGCAGCTCAGCAGGCCCTGATCACGTGACTGAGCATGCACTGTTCACGTGGCTGATCATACACTGATCACGTGTCTGATCATGCACTGATCACGTGACTGATCATGCACTGATCACGTGGCTGATCATGCACTGATCACGTGGCTGATCATGCACTGATCACGTGGCTATCATGTACTGGTCACGTGACTGATCATGCACTGATCACGTGGCTGATCATGCACTGATCACGTGGCTTATCATGCACTGATCATGTGACTGATCATGTGCTGATCATGTTTGGTGTCATACACTGATCATGTGCATCTGGAGGCAATGAACAAAGAGCTGAGTAGGCACGAATCAGTCAGCAGGCTATAATCATGGAACTCAGCTCTGAGAAATCATGCTGCTCAGCTGGCAATAATCAAGCAGATGAGCAGGCAGGAATTATGCAGCACAGGTGGCAATTGTCAAGCAGATGACAGGCAGGAATCGTGCAGCTCAGCTGGCAATTGTCAAGCAGATGAGCAGACAGTAATCACGCAGCTCAGCAGGCCCTGATCACGTGACTGATCATGCACTGATCACGTGGCTGATCATGCACTGATCACGTGACTGATCATGCACTGATCACGTAATTGTCATGCACTGATCACGTGGCTATCATGCACTGATCACGTGGCTGATCATGCACTGATCACGTGGCTATCATGCACTGATCACGTGGCTGATCATGCACTGATCACGGGACTGATCATGCACTGATCACGTGGCTATCATGCACTGACACATGACTGACATGCACTGATCACGTGGCTGATCATGCACTGATCACGTGACTGATCATGCACTGATCACGTGGCTATCATGCACTGATCACGTGGCTGATCATGCACTGATCACGTAGCTACCATGCACTGATCACGTGACTGATCATGCACTGATCACGTGACTGATCATGCACTGATCACGTGGCTATCATGCACTGATCACGTGTCTGATCATTCACTGATCACGTGGCTGATCATGCACTGATCACGTGGCTATCATGCACTGATCACGTGGCTGATCATGCACTGATCACGCAGCTATCATGCACTGATCACGTGACTGATCATGCACTGATCACGTGGCTGATCATGCACTGATCACGTGACTGATCATGCACTGATCACGTGACTGATCATGCACTGATCACGTGGCTATCATGCACTGATCACGTGGCTGATCATGCACTGATCACGTGGATGATCATGCACTGATCACGTGGCTATCATGCACTGATCACGTGGCTGATCATGCACTGATCACGCAGCTATCATGCACTGGTCACGTGACTGATCATGCACTGATCACGTGGCTGATCATGCACTGATCACGTGGCTACCATGTACTGATCACGTGACTGATCATGCACTGATCACGTGACTGATCATGCACTGATCACGTGGCTATCATGCACTGATCACGTGGCTGATCATGCACTGATCACGTGGCTGATCATGCACTGATCACGTGGCTATCATGCACTGATCACGTGGCTGATCATGCACTGATCACGCAGCTATCATGCACTGGTCACGTGACTGATCATGCACTGATCACGTGGCTGATCATGCACTGATCACGTGACTGATCATGCACTGATCACGTGACTGATCATGCACTGATCACGTGGCTGATCACACTGATCACGTGACTGATCATGCACTGATCACGTGGCTATCATGCACTGATCACGTGGCTATCATGCACTGATCACGTGGCTGATCATGCACTGATCACGTGGCTACATGCTGATCACGTGACTGATCATGCACTGATCACGTGGCTATCATGCACTGATCACGTGGCTGATCATGCACTGATCACGTAGCTACCATGCACTGATCACGTGACTGATCATGCACTGATCACGTAATTGATCATGCACTGATCACGTGGCTGATCATGCACTGATCACGTGACTGATCATGCACTGATCACGTGACTGATCATGCACTGATCACGTGGCTATCATGCACTGATCACGTGGCTGATCATGCACTGATCACGTGGCTGATCATGCACTGATCACGTGACTGATCATGCACTGATCACGTGACTGATCATGCACTGATCACGTGGCTATCATGCACTGATCACGTGGCTGATCATGCAATGATCACGTAGCTACCATGTACTGGTCACGTGACTGATCATGCACTGATCACGTAACTGATCATGCACTGATCACGTGGCTGATCATGCACTGATCACGTGGCTGATCACACACTGATCACGTGGCTGATCACACGGATCACGTGACTGATCATGCACTGATCACGTGGCTATCATGCACTGATCACGTGACTGATCATGCACTGATCACGTGGCTATCATGCACTGATCACGTGGCTGATCATGCATGATCACGCAGCTACCATGCACTGATCACGTGACTGATCATGCACTGATCACGTGACTGATCATGCACTGATCACGTGGCTTATCATGCACTGATCATGTGACTGATCATGCGCTGATCATGTTTGGTGTCATACACTGATCATGTGCATCTGGAGGCAATAAACAAATAGCTGAGTAGGCACGAATCAGTCAGCAGGCAATAATCATGGAACTCAGCTGTGAGAAATCATGCTGCTCAGCTGGCAATAATCAAGCAGATGAGCAGGCAGGAATTACGCAGCACAGCTGGCAATTGTCAAGCAGATGACAGGCAGGAATCGTGCAGCTCAGCTGGCAATTGTCAAGCAGATGAGCAGACAGTAATCACGCAGCTCAGCAGGCCCTGATCACGTGACTGATCATGCACTGATCACGTGGCTGATCATGCACTGATCACGTGATTGATCATGCACTGATCACGTGATGTCATGCACTGATCACGTGGCTGATCATGCACTGATCACGTGGCTGATCATGCACTGATCACGTGACTGATCATGCACTGATCACGTGGCTATCATGCACTGATCACGTGGCTGATCATGCACTGATCACGGGACTGATCATGCACTGATCACGGGCTATCATGCACTGACTACATGACTGATCATGCACTGATCACGTGGCTGATCATGCACTGATCACGTGACTGATCATGCACTGATCACGTGACTGATCATGCACTGATCACGTGGCTGATCATGCACTGATCACGTGGCTATCATGCACTGATCACGTGGCTGATCATGCACTGATCACGTAGCTACCATGCACTGATCACGTGACTGATCATGCACTGATCACGTGATTGATCATGCACTGATCACGTGGCTGATCATGCACTGATCACGTGGCTGATCATGCACTGATCACGTGACTGATCATGCACTGATCACGTGACTGATCATGCACTGATCACGTGACTGATCATGCACTGATCACGTGGCTATCATGCACTGATCACGTGGCTGATCATACTGATCACGTGACTGATCATGCACTGATCACGTGGCTGATCATGCACTGATCACGTGACTGATCATGCACTGATCACGTGGCTATCATGCACTGATCACGTGACTGATCATGCACTGATCACGTGACTATCATGCACTGATCACGTGGCTGATCATACTGATCACGTGACTGATCATGCACTGATCACGTGGCTGATCATGCACTGATCACGTGACTGATCATGCACTGATCACGTGGCTATCATGCACTGATCACGTGACTGATCATGCACTGATCACGTGACTGATCATGCACTGATCACGTGGCTGATCATGCACTGATCACGTGGCTATCATGCACTGATCACGTGGCTGATCATGCACTGATCACGTGGCTACCATGCACTGATCACGTGACTGATCATGCACTGATCACGTAACTGATCATGCACTGATCACGTGGCTGATCATGCACTGATCACGTGGCTGATCATACTGATCACGTGACTGATCATGCACTGATCACGTGGCTGATCATGCACTGATCACGTGACTGATCATGCACTGATCACGTGGCTGATCATGCACTGATCACGTGGCTATCATGCACTGATCACGTGGCTGATCATGCACTGATCACGTGGCTACCATGTACTGATCACGTGACTGATCATGCACTGATCACGTGGCTGATCATGCACTGATCACGTAACTGATCATGCACTGATCACGTGGCTGATCATGCACTGATCACGTGGCTGATCATGCACTGATCACGTAGCTATCATGCACTGGTCGTGATGATCATGCACTGATCACGTGACTGATCATGCACTGATCACGTGGCTGATCATGCACTGATCACGTGACTGATCATGCACTGATCACGTGACTGATCATGCACTGATCACGTGGCTATCATGCACTGATCACGTGGCTGATCATGCACTGATCACGTGGCTACCATGTACTGATCACGTGACTGATCATGCACTGATCACGTAACTGATCATGCACTGATCACGTGGCTTATCATGCACTGATCATGTGACTGATCATGCGCTGATCATGTTTGGTATCATACACTGATCATGTGCCTCTGGAGGCAATAAACAAAGAGCTGAGTAGGCACGAATCAGTCAGCAGGCTATAATCATGGAACTCAGCTGTGAGAAATCATGCTGCTCAGCTGGCAATAATCAAGCAGAAGAGCAGGCAGGAATTACGCAGCACAGCTGGCAATTGTCAAGCAGATGACAGGCAGGAATCGTGCAGCTCAGCTGGCAATTGTCAAGCAGATGAGCAGACAGTAATCACGCAGCTCAGCAGGCCCTGATCACGTGACTGAGCATGCACTGTTCACGTGGCTGATCACACACTGATCACGTGAATGATCATGCACTGATCACGTGGCTATCATGCACTGATCACGTGGTGATCATGCACTGATCACGTGTTGTCATGCACTGATCACGTGGCTGATCATGCACTGATCACGTGGCTGATCATGCACTGATCACGTGGCTATCATGCACTGATCACGTGGCTGATCATGCACTGATCACGGGACTGATCATGCACTGATCACGTGCTATCATGCACTGATCACATGACTGACATGCACTGATCACGTGGCTGATCATGCACTGATCACGTGACTGATCATGCACTGATCACGTGGCTATCATGCACTGCTCACGTGGCTGATCATGCAATGATCACGTAGCTACCATGCACTGATCACGTGACTGATCATGCACTGATCACGTGACTGATCATGCACTGATCACGTGGCTATCATGCACTGATCACTTGTCTGATCATTCACTGATCACGTGGCTATCATGCACTGATCACGTGGCTATCATGCACTGATCACGTGGCTGATCATGCACTGATCACGCAGCTGATCATGCACTGATCACGTGACTGATCATGCACTGATCACGTGGCTGATCATGCACTGATCACGTGACTGATCATGCACTGATCACGTGACTGATCATGCACTGATCACGTGGCTATCATGCACTGATCACGTGGCTGATCATGCACTGATCACGTGGCTATCATGCACTGATCACGTGGCTATCATGCACTGATCACGTGGCTGATCATGCACTGATCACGTGGCTACCATGCACTGGTCACGTGACTGATCATGCACTGATCACGTGGCTGATCATGCACTGATCACGTAGCTGCCATGCACTGATCACGTGACTGATCATGCACTGATCACGTGACTGATCATGCACTGATCACGTGGCTGATCATGCACTGATCACGTGGCTGATCATGCACTGATCACGTGGCTGATCATGCACTGATCACGTAGCTATCATGCACTGATCACGTGGCTGATCATGCACTGATCACGTGACTATCATGCACTGATCACGTGACTGATCATGCACTGATCACGTGGCTGATCATGCACTGATCACGTGACTGATCATGCACTGATCACGTGACTGATCATGCACTGATCACGTGGCTGATCATGCACTGATCACGTGACTGATCATGCACTGATCACGTGGCTATCATGCACTGATCACGTGGCTATCATGCACTGATCACGTGGCTGATCATGCACTGATCACGAAGGCATCATGCACTGATCACGTGACTGATCATGCACTGATCACGTGGCTATCATGCACTGATCACGTGGCTGATCATGCACTGATCACGTAGCTACCATGCACTGATCACGTGACTGATCATGCACTGATCACGTGGCTGATCATGCACTGATCACGTGGCTGATCATGCACTGATCACGTGACTGATCATGCACTGATCACGTGGCTGATCATGCACTGATCACGTGGCTATCATGCACTGATCACGTGGCTGATCATGCACTGATCACGTGGCTGATCATGCACTGATCACGTGACTGATCATGCACTGATCACGTGACTGATCATGCACTGATCACGTGGCTATCATGCACTGATCACGTGGCTGATCATGCACTGATCACGTAGCTACCATGCACTGATCACGTGACTGATCATGCACTGATCACGTAACTGATCATGCACTGATCACGTGACTGATCATGCACTGATCACGTGGCTGATCATGCACTGATCACGTGGCTGATCACACTGATCACGTGACTGATCATGCACTGATCACGTGGCTATCATGCACTGATCACGTGGCTGATCATGCACTGATCACGTGGCTGATCATGCACTGATCACGGGCTATCATGCACTGATCACATGACTGATCATGCACTGATCACGTGGCTGATCATGCACTGATCACGTGACTGATCATGCACTGATCACGTGACTGATCATGCACTGATCACGTGGCTGATCATGCACTGATCACGTGGCTATCATGCACTGATCACGTGGCTGATCATGCACTGATCACGTAGCTACCATGCACTGATCACGTGACTGATCATGCACTGATCACGTAACTGATCATGCACTGATCACGTGGCTGATCATGCACTGATCACGTGGCTGATCATGCACTGATCACGTGACTGATCATGCACTGATCACGTGACTGATCATGCACTGATCACGTGGCTATCATGCACTGATCACGTGGCTGATCATGCACTGATCACGTGGCTATCATGCACTGATCACGTGGCTGATCATGCACTGATCACGCAGCTATCATGCACTGATCACGTGACTGATCATGCACTGATCACGTGGCTGATCATGCACTGATCACGTGACTGATCATGCACTGATCACGGGACTGATCATGCACTGATCACGTGGCTGATCATGCACTGATCACGTGACTGATCATGCACTGATCACGTGGCTGATCATGCACTGATCACGTGGCTATCATGCACTGATCACGTGGCTGATCATGCACTGATCACGCAGCTATCATGCACTGATCACGTGGCTGATCATGCACTGATCACGTGGCTGATCATGCACTGATCACGTGACTGATCATGCACTGATCACGTGGCTATCATGCACTGATCACGTGGCTGATCATGCACTGATCACGAGCTATCATGCACTGATCACGTGACTGATCATGCACTGATCACGTGATTGATCATGCACTGATCACGTGGCTGATCATGCACTGATCACGTGACTGATCATGCACTGATCACGTGACTGATCATGCACTGATCACGTGGCTATCATGCACTGATCACGTGGCTGATCATGCACTGATCACGTGGCTGATCATGCACTGATCACATGACTGATCATGCACTGATCACGTGACTGATCATGCACTGATCACGTGGCTATCATGCACTATCACGTGGCTGATCATGCACTGATCACGTAGCTACCATGCACTGTCACGTGACTGATCATGCACTGATCACGTGACTGATCATGCACTGATCACGTGGCTATCATGCACTGATCACGTGGCTGATCATGCACTGATCACGTGCCTGATCATGCACTGATCACGTGACTGATCATGCACTGATCACGTGACTATCATGCACTGATCACGTGGCTGATCATGCACTGATCACGTGGCTGATCATGCACTGATCACGTGGCTATCATGCACTGATCACGTGGCTGATCATGCACTGATCACGTGACTGATCATGCACTGATCACGTGGCTGATCATGCACTGATCACGTGGCTATCATGCACTGATCACGTGGCTGATCATGCACTGATCACGTAGCTATCATGCACTGATCACGTGACTGATCATGCACTGATCACGTAATTGATCATGCACTGATCACGTGGCTGATCATGCACTGATCACGTGGCTGATCATGCACTGATCACGTGGCTGATCATGCACTGATCACGTGGCTATCATGCACTGATCACGTGGCTGATCATGCACTGATCACGTGACTGATCATGCACTGATCACGTAACTGATCATGCACTGATCACGTGACTGATCATGCACTGATCACGTGGCTGATCATGCACTGATCACGTGGCTGATCATGCACTGATCACGTGACTGATCATGCACTGATCACGTGACTGATCATGCACTGATCACGTGGCTATCATGCACTGATCACGTGGCTGATCATGCACTGATCACGTAACTGATCATGCACTGATCACGTGACTATCATGCACTGATCACGTGGCTATCATGCACTGATCACGTGGCTGATCATGCACTGATCACGTGACTGATCATGCACTGATCACGTCTATCATGCACTGATCACGTGACTGATCATGCACTGATCACGTGGCTGATCATGCACTGATCACGTGACTGATCATGCACTGATCACGTGGCTATCATGCACTGATCACGTGGCTGATCATGCAATGATCACGTAGCTACCATGCACTGGTCACGTGACTGATCATGCACTGATCACGTAACTGATCATGCACTGATCACGTGGCTGATCATGCACTGATCACGTGGCTGATCATGCACTGATCACGTGACTGATCATGCACTGATCACGTGACTGATCATGCACTGATCACGTGGCTATCATGCACTGATCACGTGGCTGATCATGCACTGATCACGTGGCTATCATGCACTGATCACGTGACTGATCATGCACTGATCACGTGGCTATCATGCACTGATCACGTGGCTGATCATGCACTGATCACGTGGCTGATCATGCACTGATCACGTGGCTGATCATGCACTGATCACGTGACTGATCATGCACTGATCACGTGGCTGATCATGCACTGATCACGTGGCTATCATGCACTGATCACGTGGCTGATCATGCACTGATCACGTAGCTATCATGCACTGATCACGTGACTGATCATGCACTGATCACGTAATTGATCATGCACTGATCACGTGGCTGATCATGCACTGATCACGTGGCTGATCATGCACTGATCACGTGACTGATCATGCACTGATCACGTGACTGATCATGCACTGATCACGTACTATCATGCACTGATCACGTGGCTGAATGCACTGATCACGTGGCTGATCATGCACTGATCACGTGGCTGATCATGCACTGATCACGTGACTGATCATGCACTGATCACGTGACTGATCATGCACTGATCACGTGGCTATCATGCACTGATCACGTGGCTGATCATGCACTGATCCTGTCTGATCATGCACTGATCACGTGGCTGATCATACACTGATCACGTGACTGATCATGCACTGATCACGTGGCTATCATGCACTGATCACGTGGCTGATCATGCACTGATCACGTGGCTGATCATGCACTGTCACGTGACTGATCATGCACTGATCACGTGGCATCATGCACTGATCACGTGGCTGATCATACACTGATCACGTAACTGATCATGCACTGATCACGTGGCTATCATGCACTGATCACGTGGCTGATCATGCAATGATCACGTGGCTACCATGTACTGGTCACGTGACTGATCATGCACTGATCACGTAACTGATCATGCACTGATCACGTGACTGATCATGCACTGATCACGTGGCTGATCATGCACTGATCACGTGGCATCATGCACTGATCACGTGACTGATCATGCACTGATCACGTAATTGATCATGCACTGATCACGTGACTGATCATGCACTGATCACGTGGCTGATCACACACTGATCACGTGACTGATCATGCACTGATCACGTGGCTATCATGCACTGATCACGTGGCTGATCATGCACTGATCACGTGACTGATCATGCACTGATCACGTGGCTGATCATGCACTGATCACGTGACTGATCATGCACTGATCACGTGGCTATCATGCACTGATCACGTGACTGATCATGCACTGATCACGTCTGATCATGCACTGATCACGTGACTGATCATGCACTGATCACGTGGCTGATCATGCACTGATCACGTGACTGATCATGCACTGATCACGTGGCTGATCATGCACTGATCACGTGGCTGATCATGCACTGATCACGTGACTGATCATGCACTGATCACGTGGCATCATGCACTGATCACGTGGCTGATCATGCACTGATCACGTGACTGATCATGCACTGATCACGTGGCTATCATGCACTGATCACGTGGCTGATCATGCAATGATCACGTAGCTACCATATACTGGTCACGTGACTGATCATGCACTGATCACGTAAATGATCATGCACTGATCAGTGACTGATCATGCACTGATCACGTGACTGATCATGCACTGATCACGTGGCTATCATGCACTGATCACGTGGCTGATCATGCAATGATCACGTAGCAACCATGTACTGGTCACGTGACTGATCATGCACTGATCACGTAATTGATCATGCACTGATCACTGACTGATCATGCACTGATCACGTGGCTGATCATGCACTGATCACGTGACTGATCATGCACTGATCACGTGGCTATCATGCACTGATCACGTGGCTGATCATGCACTGATCACGTGGCTGATCATGCACTGATCACGTGACTGATCATGCACTGATCACGTGGCATCATGCACTGATCACGTGCTGATCATGCACTGATCACGTGACTGATCATGCACTGATCACGTGGCTATCATGCACTGATCACGTGGCTGATCATGCAATGATCACGTAGCTACCATGCACTGATCACGTGACTGATCATGCACTGATCACGTGGCTGATCATGCACTGATCACGTGACTGATCATGCACTGATCACGTGACTGATCATGCACTGATCACGTGGCTATCATGCACTGATCACGTGGCTGATCATGCACTGATCACGTGGCTATCATGCACTGATCACGTGGCTGATCATGCACTGATCACGGCTGATAATGTGCTGATCACGTGACTGATCATGCACTGATCACGTGGCTATCATGCACTGATCACGTGGCTGATCATGCACTGATCACGCAGCTATCATGCACTGGTCACATGGACTGATCATGCACTGATCACGTAATTGATCATGCACTGATCACGTGGCTGATCATGCACTGATCACGTGACTGATCATGCACTGATCACGTGACTGATCATGCACTGATCACGTGGCTATCATGCACTGATCACGTGGCTGATCATGCACTGATCACGTGGCTGATCATGCACTGATCACGTGACTGATCATGCACTGATCACGTGGCTGATCATGCACTGATCACGTGACTGATCATGCACTGATCACGTGGCTATCATGCACTGATCACGTGGCTGATCATGCACTGATCACGCAGCTGATCATGCACTGATCACGTGGCTGATCATGCACTGATCACGTGACTGATCATGCACTGATCACGTGGCTATCATGCACTGATCACGTGGCTGATCATGCACTGATCACGTGGCTGATCATGCACTGATCACGTGACTGATCATGCACTGATCACGTGGCACTCATGCACTGATCACGTGGCTGATCATGCACTGATCACGTGACTGATCATGCACTGATCACGTGGCTATCATGCACTGATCACGTGGCTGATCATGCACTGATCACGTAGCTACCATGTACTGGTCACGTGACTGATCATGCACTGATCACGAATTGATCATGCACTGATCACGTGGCTGATCATGCACTGATCACGTGGCTGATCATACTGATCACGTGGCTGATCATGCACTGATCACGTGGCTGATCATGCACTGATCACGTGACTGATCATGCACTGATCACGTGGCTATCATGCACTGATCACGTGGCTATCATGCACTGATCACATGGCTGATCA